>NC_084702.1:74882009-75530223 GCF_028389875.1 Rhea pennata | reverse complement strand
TGAGCAGGGGACTGGTCCAGATGTCCTCCAGAGGCCCCATCTAACCAAGTTTTTCTATGACTCAGTGTTTCTGAGACTGCAGACTGTTCCCCTTCCTCAGCCAACCTGAAACCATCCAAGTGTTCAAACTAGACAGGCAGCTCCCTTTTTGGTAGCCAGGTCTAAAATACAGCTAGTTCACTGTGAAAGGACCAAGCTGTTCTCCACAACAACATTCATAGTGTCGTTGTTCACCGTTCTATGAAACAGATTGCCTTATAAACCTGATTCAGATGCTAAACTCCAGGGAGAATGGAAATTTATGGCACAGTTCCTAGTGGATAATGGTATTTGTGGATATCTTTTATTATTCACTCTAGTCTTCAAAAACATCACATAAGGAGTCTATGTGTTTAATCTAACTTTTTTACCCTAATGATAGAGATCCTACTAATCATCTAAATGTTTTTCTGGATCTAGATCTTTTAGTCTCACTTCTTTCCAACAAACAAAAAGGGAATATAACATTTACCTTGTTTAGATGCCTTCAATGAAGCTTCATTTATTTATTTTTATGCTATTTTAAACCCTTAAATGCAAACTAGGTTGCTAAAAGATGACTATAAAATGATGCAAAGATGGAAGATAATGTTCTGAGATTATTAGAATAAAATATTTCATTCAGAATATACAGGGAAACTGCTTTATTTAAGGTTATTTTTTCCTATTTATTTTTTTTTTCTTTTTCACCAGAAAACATCCCCTCCCTTTCTGTCTTTTCCAGCTGTGTGTGAGTACTACCTTGCTGTCTACCTTTGTTAGGTCTCTGTAGGAAAAAGGCAATTAATATTTCAAGAAGCTTCCTTGTAAAATAAAGGTTAAATCAAGAAAAAAAAACAATATAAATAAATTATGAATTCTGAACTTGTTCTGGAAAAGTTAGTGCCATGTAAATTTAAAGCTAGCATTGTAGCATTTTCAAGTTGCATTTGAGAAGCCACGAGTTATGTACCTGACTGCCCAAGTTAGTCTATTTGATGGACAGAATTTTAATTCCTTCAAAGAAATAGTTAATGTTCCTCTATTTTTGATCACAGTATTATCACAATTTTTATTAATAACATTTAGTTTTTGAATTTTAGCCCCAGGGTGCTCACCTCACAACACACAGGAAAGGGATAGAGCTGTGTAAATAATGGTAAGGTATCTTACCTTGATGCAACAAGGTAAGAAATAAAAAAAGAAACATGATGCAGCCAAAACTGTACATTAGAGAATTATCTTTATTTACCCCAGCACCCTGGGAATCAATACTAAGAAATGAACTATTCAGTGACAACTCTTAGAGCTCTCACTGAGCCTGGGAGTCCCATTTTAACAGTTCCTATAAAATACATGGTGGGAGACAAGTCCTCTCTTGGAATGAATTAGCAAAGCATGTAAAGTTTAGGTAGGAACATGGAGACGTGAAGATGGCATATCAATAATTATATTTCAGCTGCAGGATATCTCTAAGAAAAGAATCTGGAGTTTCTACCTTGCACGCAGGCTGTTACAGAAAACAGACAGTACCGTCATCCTGCAACCCAAGCAGGATGTGCCCTCAAACTCTATTCGTCTTGGGTATAGCTCAAGAGATGAGTTTAAGGAATGTCCAGGACTTCCAGATTTGTTTTCCCATAGTTACATACTAGAATAAGTAGTATAGTTCTCTGAAAAGGACTCTAAAGGTGTTTGGGTGGAATTTCTGAGTTCTGAAAAGAAACCTAGTTTCATGTAGGTGCCCATGTAAAAGAGTGTGCACCTAATTTTGGGCAACCATGTTTGAAAATGATGACTTCATTAGACAAATTGAAGAAAAAAAGTGTAATATTCATGTGTTTTATTAAAAAAGACCCAATCCTCAGGGTATGCAGGAAAAAAATATTTTTTTCAGACGATTTCATTCACAGTAACCTTATATTATAAGTTCCTTATAAATATTAATCCACACAACCTAAAAAAATAACACAGATATCTTTCCTTTTTGAAAAAAGACTTAATGATCATCAAGTAAATTCATTTGGCCTAAAAAAATCGTCCTGCACTTACTCACTATTTTCATAGCAAACATAAAGGAGATATTCAAACATTATTTATTACCTGAAAAATATTCTCTTAATTTATTTTTTATTTTAATTTAATTTTAATTAAATCTTGCCTGTAATAAGGAAAGGGCAAGGATGTTCCAACTACACAGAAATGTTGCAAAAAGTGCATTATTCTTCTAATTCATTCTTTCTGTGACTCCACTGAAGTCAGCAGGGTTGTTTTCCAGACTGAATACAGAGTTGATGGTTTTATATTAAACACGGCTGTAGTATAATTGGAATTAAACATGCATATATTTGGCCCAACGACTTTATTAACTTTCATCCATGGGCAGTTAGTTATTAAAAGAATATTGTCAGCTCTTCTTGTTTAAAATGATATTTGCTTTCTGTTTTGGATTCTTCTTGGGCATGTGAGAGAGAGAAAACAAAATGAATAATTTGATCTGTTCCCAGGTTCTAAACACTGTGCCACTCAATTTCAATTAAAAATAAAGGAAGACAGATATCTTTGTTACTTTGCAAAATATGAAATAAACTCATCTTGGGTTCTTCAGCATTTCCTTCAAATGTGTATGTGCTTGAATTTCCAATGTTAAAATGAGACTTGCTGTCATGCTGAATCTTTCTGTCATTTAAGATAATATTCTTTCTATCCTACTTGACCATTTTTTTTTTAATCATTGTGACCATGACGGGAGTTATTCTTGGTGTTTGAAAGATGATGAAAGAAAAAGGAGCCTGAAAAGACTTGAAGAGTGGTACTACTCTCCCATAACTTCAGAGCCCTGTGATGTGTATATCCGCTCCTTAGTAGTTGCTCAAACGGACCACTCTCTACAAGTGCCTGTTCCTTCCATTGCCCCTAAAGAGAAATGAAGAGAGTAGATGAGATGTAGATGTTATTCCTCTGAACATCTGCCATTTAGCCAGATGAATCTCAAGGTGCTTTACCAGTTTTATTGTTATCATAATACCTGCAGGTCCTAATTGAGATATGGGCTCCATTGTGTGGGCATCATCCTTAAGAAAAATGGGAGATCATCTCCACTGAGAAAAACTGACATCCTAATCGAAGAGAACCAAAATAAATGGAGACGAAGTGACTTGTCCGAGTGGCTGAACCTTGTAGAAAGCTAAAGCCTTGGTGCAATATTCAAGCTCTAGAAATACATTGCCGTTCAGGGCACATATCACTGAATGCATGGGAAGACTTGCATGATTCTTATGGTGCTGCTGTTGGATGCCTTTTTTGTTAATAACTCTTGTTCTTAGGGAAATTTCAGTACCAGCGAGTGATACAAACCACAATTAAGATTCCTTTTTCCAGGTACCACGTCTACCTAGTGAGGCACAACCCTTGCCACATTGCTGTCATCCCAACCATGAGCCTGAGAAACCATTTGCTTAGTTGGATGGTCAGGTACTTCTGCCTCTCTGCCAACCTGTAGGCTGACCAAAAAAATCTATGGCACTTGGGGGGCTGATCACCATGGATGGCATGTTGGTCTGATGGCAACTCAAGAGCACTGAGGATACGGCAATAAAAGGGCCAGGAAGGGAATGAGCATGAGCAGGAGCTGGAGGTACCCTGCGGTGGTAGCAGAAGACACAGTGAGAAACTGGAGGTGTTTTACTGGGAAGTATGGATGGCTAATGTTTGGAATTGCTATCTTTAACCTATGATTTTAGTAGATGGATATAACAGCTGATTATATTGATAGAATTAAAATGATAAAACATTAACAACAGCCAAAATTCAGAGATTTACTCGTAACAATTTCTAGCATTAAATATAATAAAAACGTCACAGAAGATGCAAAGGGTATAAAAACAAATGCTGTAGGAAATTTCACACCAGTTTTCAAGAAAAAGTAGCAATTGGACCTAGAATGATAATTATAGCATTGCAATCAAGAACCTTTAGAACTATTGAGGAATGATGGTAGAAAACACCAGGGGAAAAAAATAAAATAAAAAACAACAATAAAAAAAGAAAAATTCCAAAGCAGTTACTTGATACTTGTAAATCTAATAAAAGGATGGGAGGGGTGTAGAAAAAAAGTCCTGGCCTGTATCTTTATTAGAGGCTCCGAATGTCACATATAAGCAAGGAATACTACATAAAATATTAAGAGACTCTAATGCTGACTGGGAAAATTTATAGAGTTGGAGCTGTCTGTCTTAAATCATGCCCTCTAGTTATCTGTGCTTCATCTCTCCTAACTTGCATTCCCTGAGGCATTTACTTGGGTGGTGGAAGTTTTTAATTCTGTATATTTATAAAAAATTTACAAAGGACTAATTTAAGCACTACATTAAGATAATAATAATAATAGTAGTAGTAATAATAATAATAATCTGTGATGCATGCAGAGAGAGAAAGCCGTAGCAAGAGGAAAGGGCTGCCAGACAGTAGTTACAAAGATTCTGAGCTTATTTTGTTTGTTTGCTTGTTTTTTAATGAAAACCAACATTTTCAGATCTAGAAAAGCAATTATTTGGTGGTTTATTGCTCTGTCTGTTATGAAGCTGCTCTGTGCCATTACAGTTGAAAGTCGCCTTTCATTATAGCTTTAACAATGATCCCCTACCTACCACTGCCAGAAAAAAAAACAAGTTCACTGAAGTATCTCAGGTATGAACTTACATTAAACTAAAGAGTATTTTTGTTTCATTTTTTGTTTCATTTTTTATTTTGTTTCTTGGACAAAACTGATGCTGAATAGATAAGGTAACTGGGATATGTGAGTGCAGCAATTTAAACTTGCCTGGTATATACGTTCCTAACACTCACTTATCCCATCCAGCATCCAAAAAACTTGAACTCTCCATTCAAGTCTAAGATTCAGTGATGTCTGGCACTCTCACCTTGTTAATTTAGAGTACCAAGTACTAACCCACTGCCTGTGGGTTTAGTGTTATCTGACGCAGCTTATACCCCCATTTGTGATCCCAGTCTCCACCATTTCAGCACAGTGAGTGCAATGAGCAGAACAGGGCTTTTGGGGGGGGGGATGTCATATGGTTGATCAGATGTCTTCAAAGAAAATAGGGAGGGGACACAGTTTCACGTGTGACAGTGGATTAGCTTGAGAGACAAGGTACAGGCAGAAAGAACAAAGACACTCACCTATGGTTATAGAAGTTTCCTTCTGAACAATTCTCCTCTATGGGTTCCCTCCTGCAACAAAATGCTTTAAGGAACAGAATCACAGAATGGTTGAGGTTGGAAGGGACCTCTGGAGATCATCTAGTCCAACACACCTGCTCAAGCAGGATCACCTAGCGCATGGCAGACAGGGTTGCATCCAGTGGGCTTTGAATATCTCCAGAGAAGGAGACTCCACAACCTCTCTGGGCAACCTGTGCCAGTGCTAGATGAAAACAGCAAGATGGGAGCCAACTGGGGGACACCAAGGTGGCCGGTGTTGGCAGTGATGGGAGCAGCACAGTCCTGAACAAGTTTCAACTTCAGCTAAAGGTTTTATTACCGACTAGTGATATTTTAGGAAAAACAAATTGTTGTAAAACAGGAGGCACAACTTCAGACATATAAATCTGCTAAAATAAAATTCCCTACAGATTATATTTGCAAAGTTATGGGGAATTTATGTTTGTTTGGAGAAGAAAAACTGAGACTGGGAGGCTGGAAACATCTGAATTAGTTCTCCAGACTGAAACACTATGGTGCGTTATGGCATCTTTTCACCACAGACCATTTTGGAAGATGCATTCCTCTTACAAAACCTCACAAGATATCACCAGACCAAACTCCTCGCAAAGTGTTCATGATTCACAGCTTAGTCTCTAACATAGGCACAGCAAAATCATTTTTAAATAGGTAAACATTTGCTTTAATGAAATGTTGATTTGGCAAAGAAATTCTGATGTTTCAACTTTTTTCCTCCCTTGCTTTGGGATGAAAATGAACACCAAAATGTCAGACTTTCTATTGGACTAAAAATTCTAAGTTTTGACCAGCCTTTTTTCTCATTACTCTTTTATATTGAGTCTTAATTTGCTGTGTTACTACTGTGTGTAGAAAGTTGAAGTTCCTCCATAGTTTCACTGTGCGAACAAACAAGAAGTGTGCCTCTGCCCAGGATTTCTTTAACCTTGCTGACTGAAAATATGGAACCTCCTCCCACTACACAGAAATATTGTTATTACCTGGATTACTGATAAGGAAATTAGATTCAGCAGTTTAATTTGGATAAAGCAATCCAAAAGCAAATATGTGGCAGAGGCAACTGGTTCTCACAAATTCTGCTCAGTACTCTGTGTTCAAATAATCCCTTTTAAATCTAAGTTAGTATTTGTGGCACATGGCCAGGGCTGAGCAGATCCCTCCATTACCAGTGGGGCCTGAATGTATTGCCTGCTCAGTCCCCCGTCAGCTCCAAAGAGCCCTTGGCCATAAATCACACAGGAGTGGGAAGAGACCTTTCCTATGGACCCCGTAATGCTTGAAGTTACCTGTCTTGAGTATTTCCCTGTCTCCCTTAAATACAAAACGGTATTGCTGAGTAGCAGGGTTTCATGAAAGGGGGGAAAAAAAAGCAAAAAAGAGACAAGGTACCACCCCATTTTGTAAACTGGAAGGACTTCAGCTAATGCTCCATAAAACTGGCTTAATATACAGTTATTACAAAGCTTCAGTTTTTTGACAGATTAAGTGCTATTAAATCACTTTGCTCTGAAGGCACTAAAAGGTCACAAGATGAATTAGTTCAGGCCGTCTTAGCCTACTCCTCAGCGCATTGCTCCACTCAGAAGAGAGGAGGGGAAAAAAAAAAGAAAACTGAACTGGAAATTATGACCCTCTAAATGTCTACAGGATGCGAAGCTGTGAAGAATGACAGTGCCTTGTCAAAAGCAGGCAGATGGGCTTTTATCAGCTTGCAGGGCAATTTTCTTCCTTTTTTTCTTTCTCCTTTCTTTTTTCTTTTTCTTTTTTTTTTTCCTTCCCCTTTGGTAGACTCTGATCCATAATGTTGCATTCTGCCCTTTAGGAAGAATTTTCCAGTTGAAAAGATCAGCAGGTATAACCTAGCCTACTGCGTAGAACATGTACTCAGGCCCAATGCAATAATTTTTTTAAAAAATACAGTTGGAGCATATATATATGTGTATATATATATATATTTGAAGCAGCTGATTAAATAGGAAAACTTTCCTTTCTGCAGGGGGTTTTGTATACATTATGGTGAGGATGGCATCTCTTGTCCAATGATATTTTATTTTTCTATTTTTTATCAAGACACTTACACACTCAAGGCAGACAAAGACCGTAGGCGCGTGTTGCTTCCAGTAATGTGTTCTCTACACAAATTGATCACTCTGCCCTCAGCAAAGTTATTCCAGTTTTACAAGGTCAGGGTAAATGGGATCAAAACTGAATCCCTGATCAAGCTTTCGTTAAATCACTGGTGCATTCTTGGCTTCCGTCACAGCAGGAATGGCCCCTGCTATTGGAAACTGTGTGCTGACTCTGCAAGGGGCTTAATTTCACCCCAGAAGGTGGAGAAACTCAGTACTCAGGAACACTTTGTCCTTAATTCACCCTACTGGGGCCTAAAAGTTGTCGATCATACATTGTATTTCTCTACCAGGCATTTGAGAACAGCAGGGGATCTTTGCATTCAATTGGCCATGAGCTGCTCTACTGCAGCACAGCTGATGAAGAAAGGACGGATCACTGACCTTAGCGTTTTGGATTTCTTTACATTTTTATGGATGAATGTCACAGCTATCACATCTTTTCAATGCTGTTTTTTCCATTATCATCCTCAGTTTTTCCTTTTATTTCTGTTCTGTGGATTCAGGCTTTACTTTCTGCTCCTCGCTAAAGATTTGCATGCTCAGCAGCTCAGACAGCATTGATATTTTTTGTGTTAACTACCTTATTTTATAATATAGAACAATCTTGACTCAGCAAGTTACTTAAATATGTGCCCAACTTTAAGCATAGAAAGAGTGAGAGTAAAGTCAGTGAAAGTAATTGTGGCTTACGTTTTGACAACTGCTTAAGCACTTTGCCGTATTGGGCCTTCCTGCATATTAAAAACCTGTTGGCATGACATCATTTCTCCCTCAAAGCCCTTATTGATTGTTTGAATCAATCTTTATCACAGATAGAGGAGTAATCATGTAAACAAAGAACTACCAAATACTAGGACCGAGAAACGAAAAACACAAAGGGTGTTTAAGTGAAGGAGTCTATAAACCACAGGTTTCCAGTTCAGCAAATAGCCCAGGTACTTGAGGGAGTAGGTTTACACCAACCGAAGACAAACACATTTGTAATAGCAGTGTATCAGTTCTGTAAGGACCGAGGTGACATCAAGGGCAATCCAAGACACAATTAAACCGGCACATTAAGTCTTAGTTGTTAAATTCAGCTGTACCAGGAAAGCTACTTTTTGATCATGGTTTCCAATAGGAGTTCACATTGAATCCAATTTCTTCATGGAAGTAACTCAAATTTCAAACCTGTGTTCACTAAGATCAGATCTGTGTTCCTAGATGAACAAAAATTAGGAAGAGTTATAGAAAATATGCCAAATGAGGAATCTATTCCATGAAAAATTCTCATTTCAGTTACTTATTAAATGGAGGTTCATGAACACTAACATCTTGGTAAATAGAATGTTATTTTCAAATGGATTACAATTTCTAGTGATAATAACCCTTATTTCTTTTCTACTCATAAAAAACACTAATATTAGTTAGATCTATTTCTTTGAAGATGTTCCCTTAAATGTTGAGTCCTATCTCCCAGCAAACAAGGATGGACTATCTCCACTGCAAATTAGAGTCATACTCTCTGGACACCGAACACTTAGAAGTAAAGTCTGACTTTGCTTGAGTAGTCATCAACACAGACAGGAAGATGGGATTGTAGTTTAACAGCATTAAAGAAAGATGTGGATCTTCTGGGATCAGTCCAGCAAAGGGCCACAAAGATAACTAAGGGACGGGAGCATCTCTCATACAAAGAGCTGTGACTTTTTTGCCTGAAGAAGAGAAGGCTCAGGAGGATCTTAACAATGTGTATAAATACCTGATGAGAGGATTTAAAGAGCCAGACTCTTTTCAGTGATACCCAATGACAAGACGAGAGGCAATGATCACAAACTGAAAGACAGGAAATTCCACCTGAATATTAGAAAAAAGATTTTTTTTTTTTACTGTGAGAGAGGTTGAGGGGTGTAACAGGTTACCCAGAGAGGGTATGGAGTCTCCTTCTTTGGAGATATTCAAAACCTGGTCCTGGGCAACCTGCTCTAGTTGACCCTGCTTGAGTAAAAGGGTTGGATCAGATGATCTCCAGAAGGCCTGTATTACTGAAGCATCTTACCTGAATTAATATAGCCTGCTTCCTAGTGGGGTCAATTAGTCCAGGCAATGTCTAATACCATCATCCAGCCCCTTGCTCTTGGTCTAAGCCAGAATAAACATCATATGCAGGTGAAGATGAGCTGCACATATATATATTGAGTGCTGCATTGAAAGACCTGTAAATGTCAATATTATTTGTTTCACTGATCATCTCACCTTCAGAGAGGTGAGATGGAGTAAGAAATGGAAGTCACTGAAACTAATGGAATACCAAGAGGAAAGAGAAGCTATGCTGAGACAAAGAAGAGTACAGGGCAGAGAAAAGAGAGGCAGAGAAAGAAAAAGGAAGGATATTTCATGTGGCAATAAAGTGGCTAAGAGATGTCTGGAATCAAAGAGGACTATCTGACCATATTCTAACCCTGGCCTTTATGCACTTCCATCACAAGATATTTTCTTATAGTTGGAAGTGATATTGCTCTCTCCAGGTCATAAACCTTTTCACAGACTTGTATAAAAGTAGCTTGACTCACCTCTCCCGAAAGTTTGATAAACATGCCCTGTAAGTATCAAGAAAGAAAACTTGGAGTAGCCATCTCCCCTTATCACTTATGAAGAGCCCAATCTAATTGCACAAGACGAGTGAAGTGCAAAAGAGCAAGAAGAAACTCAAAATCCCCAAATTAAAAACAAAAACAAAACCCCAGAAGAGGTTTGTGTCATATTTTTTCCATAACCTTTTCATCACTGAAGATGACAGCAGGACTTAAAATCCATACAAAAGCATAAATTCCTGCAAGTCTTATAGAAAAGCAATC
The DNA here is from genome assembly GCF_028389875.1 of Rhea pennata. NCBI lineage: Eukaryota > Metazoa > Chordata > Aves > Rheiformes > Rheidae > Rhea > Rhea pennata. The sequence goes on along the minus strand of NC_084702.1, from coordinate 75,519,992 downwards.
CAAAGAGAGGGTGTACCTTGCTAAAATGGAGTTGATGAGATTTAACCTAGCAAGACTTTTGTGTGATATTATGATTACATTCTGGGAGGATATACAACATGAAAAGAAACTTTATTTAATTCAAGATGCAATTTCTACCTTGACAATATCCCTTTAAAAGTCTTTACATTCACTTTATTTCTTTTTATACCCCTTTTCATAATCCCTGGTACAGAAATTCTGAATTTTGACAAACATTCAGTTGCTGTTTTAATCCATCTCGGGGGAAAATAAAAAAGATTTTAGCAAGTAAAATTAAGCTTATTTAAACATTTTTGCTCTTTAAATGAATTTTACTTCTTAAGAATGGGCAAAAGTTCAGTGACTATGAGAAAGATGGATTTTCTCATTAACACTGTGAATATTTGACATAGTATTTTTAAGCACAGACTTCTTAGCTAGGTAAATGTTAGTCAATAAAGAAGCTTTCTGAAAGATTATATGTGAGCTTGTATGCAAACTGCCCACTGCCTTTAAAAAGATCTACATAATATCCCAGCAGCGCTTACAACAGTGCAAAGTAACACACATGCTACGATAGGCATGCCTAATCACTGAATGAGGCATACGGAAAAAAAAGGGTCCTTAGAGCTTGAACTAAATAACTAATTTCTCCAGGTGAGAGCTGTAGAGAAAACTGGTGACAAAACCATGTGAGCTGGCAGCATCACTTAATATACGCTGAACAACGAGTCAGTCTGGCATTCTCTTAACTGGGATGCGTTCGAATAATCCGCCCTCAAGGATGAGTTTTATCAACACAGTGAGTTAGCTGCAACGGCTCCTCCAGAAATGACACTGTAGTGTATCACGGGGCTCTTGGGGAGTACACACAAAGACTAATCTTCCCCTCTAGCCAGCAGGGAGTAGAGAGACTGTTTCAGGTTGGGTTTCAGAGCACCTAAACCGGTGGCTGCTGTGAAGCATCCTCGGCAAGGAGCCTGCCTCTCTCTGCTGATAGAGAAGTGGCCGAAGAAATTAACTTCTTTGGATTTAGGTTTTGTGAATACCAATTTGATCCGACACGAATATGAAGGCATCAGTTACTTCATCTGCATAAGATACTTAACACCCAGTGAAAAACATTAGCAGCTCAGACAGAAGCAGTTTAAAACCAACGCTTTTTTGCCAAGACTTCCACAGAGGGAAAATAAGCAAGAAAAAAATTACATTTCCATTGAGAAGATGTTTGATGGGGATTTCCCATTCAGCTCAATGATCTTGTTTCTATATGTTTCTGGATTGTATTTATATGTTTTATTTTCTTTCCCCCTCTCTCTTGTTGTTGCCTCTGAAAGTTCATATCCCGATTCTCTTATTTTTTCTTCTTCCTTATATTTTCCCATCCTTTTCTTGCTTTTGCTGCTCCCTTATTTCTATAAATACACTATATTCTGTTCCCCACTACATAAGAAAGAGAAAAATGAACAAGATTATTCTTAATATTAGGGTCATTTGCTATGCAAATGACATTCCTAATTAGATGGTGAGTTCTCCGAAGACTCACGCGTTTGAAGACTGCATGATTCGACTACAGTCCTGATTTAGCCCACCAGGCTTAACTGTAAACAGCAATTCCTAGCTGCTTATCCTATTGTAGGTCTAGAGGCTACCAACTGATATCTGTGCTACCAACCAGGAATGATACACATGGAAAAAGAGGGGATCTGGCCATAAACCTTTCACAAAATCTCTTTACACTCTGCTTCTTTTTACATTGTCTGTAGGAATGCAGAGTCTTTCGGGATTGGAGTTACCTCTTAAGATACACTCAATACAAGGCAGATAGACTGCTTAGCACTGTTATTGGGAAAGTATTAACTAATGAGGCAGTAAATATGTTTTCAGTTCAGTGGAGTGTCAAAAAAAGTTTTCCTAGTTTCCTTTTGAGAAAGATAAGCATGAAGAAATCTTTACCTGCTTTCTGCATGATCCTTTAGCACCACTAAAATCAATGGGAATCAAGAGAACGCAACATTTGATGCTTACAGGAATTTTTCTTGTTATTTTATCTTGCCTTTTTGTCCTACTCTTTTGATTGTGTCTCTATATTTTCCAGCTGTCAGTAGGATGTTAATGTGTTATGACATACTTATCATATAACAAATGAAAAAATGATTCATCTTGAAGATCAGGCCTGTTATATAATTATACGTTGACTAGAACAAATTAAAATAAATCATTCTTTAGAATATATATGCACATTATACTTTGAGTGCATAAAAGCATTTGTGGACATGTGTGTGTGTTGGGAACAACAAAATAAAATTAAATTAGAATTGTAAGGAACTGGTAGTTGATGTATTTCAAAGATAAACTATTTGAAATAGCTTATTTTCTGACAAGGCAGCTCAGAGGTCCTACATCTCCCCCTTCCCCGCATGTCAGGTTTTCCTGTGTCTAAAATTTCTAGGTTTACCGTTGCTCACACATACACACACATGCACACACACACATTTCTCCTGAGAAAAGACTTCAACGTTGTGGTAAAACTGAAGAAAGCATGTCAGGAGGCTATCCGAAAAAAAGCAGCTTCTTCCTTACAATTGTTTTGGACTCCATCCAAAATTCAGCCTTACTGCCTTTTACTCTTGACACATTTTCCCCACGGAGTGAAAGATTTTTTTATTATATTTTTAAACAACTGGCAGATTTTAAGTTGTGCACCTCCATCTCGAGTCTGGGAGTCCGGGATTCAAAGAGCAGTGACTCTATATTCATGTCGATATTAAATAAGCATGGCATTTAAAGACAACTGTGGGCAACTTTTTCTTTTGATGCTATCTTGGGATTTTTTTTAAAGGGTTTTATATAAGACATCAAATAGTTATGAGGAATGTGGCTGTGCTTTTTATAACACAAGAAAGGTTAAGAGCTGAAATCTTTATAGACATTGTAAGAAGTTCCAGGGGAACAGAAAGCTCTGTGGACTCAGAAGATGGATTTCACCTTCAAGACTAGGATTCAAGTTCACCAGAGGAATCTCAAAGTAACAAGTGTTTTGATCTCAGCTCAGTTCTTCAGGGCTTTGTGTGTGCGTATGTGTGTTAGTTTCTCAGAAAGAACTATATTTTGCATCTAATCTAAAGAGGTTAGTTCCCTATAGATTAGAATTCAAATGACAGGGAAAATGCTTAAAGTTCCTCTCTAGTTTGAACCCATTCAAAGTTTCTAGGAGAGCTCACCTGCTTTCAGACTTCTCAGCTTCACAAACTGTTTTTAATTGGCTCTGTCCTGGGTGTTTGGATGTTCAGGCTACTCCTACCTCTCCTATAGATAAGTGCCACTGAGAATGCACTGGCATCTTGAGATGGGTCTGAGTTTTGATGTAAGGAAGAGAAGAATGAAAAGAGCCTTTTAGATGTATGCAAGAGGAGGCCACAGTCCTGGATGGAAGAGGGGGCCTGCGGAGAAGGAAGTTACAGCACAGTCTGTTAACTCTGTTAAAAGAGACAGGTAGAGCCAGGCCATTTCCTACAAGCAGAATTATGGAGCCTTGAAAGTACGCTTTGGGCCAAGGGCAGGTGAGTCGGAAAGAACAGACACTGCATACGGTGTCTATATGCAGTATAGAGAAAGAATACATAATAAATGCAAACAGAAAGTTCAGAGGAGAGTGGCAGGAAAGCTTGAGTCCACATATGAAGCCGGCACAGATCAGGTGTAGCCTGAAAAAAAAAAAAAAGAGAGAAACAGGAGAAAATTTGTTCTTAGTAAGTAAAATGGTTTAGTGGTATGTGCCATTGAACAAGACCACAGCTAGCTCCAGTAGGGAAGTTAGAGTTTACACTCCAGGAGGAAAGTCTTTATTTAGTCATTTTTCAGCCTGGGAGAGTGTTAAATATACATCCAAAGACAACAAACAAATGCAAACAAATGATCCTACTTCTTGGTCCTTATAATTGCTTAGCCTCTCTGAGGATTCCTGTTTTTTAATTTGAGAGTCCAAAGTGTGTGTATATATGTATGTATACCTATATATGAAAAAGAAAATGAAAGGACAGGATAATAAAAAAGATTAATACCTCTGAGCATTACCTTTGCTTGTCTTGTGGCATTTTCCTCCTCAAAATGATTCTGATGGAAGGAGCAGCACACTATCAGATGTGATTTTCCCCACCTTGCTTCTACATTCTTTATTTCCACTAGATTTTCCAGGGGTTCAGAAATATTATAAACATTGAGGAAATGGAAAAGAGAGCTGGAAACCTATTTCAGCAGACCAAAATTGCCCTCCACCAGTCAAAACTTGGAAAACACTATAGCCTGACTTAGATGAACATCTTTAGATAAATACACTAGAAATCAGTGGTGATGCGACTGTGTTGAAATATGTGAAGGAAAGTGTTAGCATATGACATGAGATGAATAAGAGCATCATGTGGAGACAGAGGCCTGTATTCAACAGTCCACACAGACATCTGATGCCATTTGACATGTCCTAGCTCATCCCAGCTGGTCTCCAGCAGCCACTCTAGAAGATACAGATCTCTCATAAATGCTGTGTTATATCTACCAGTGATACGTAACTGTTTTGGATAACATAAACTATTAGTGGCATCTCCATATCTATGTTTTGGCATGAGATTCATCTCTTCAGCTGATGTAACACTTGACTCAGGTGTTACATGTCAATGTCTGTCTAAGCTATGGCTGTCTAAGTCATTTTTCAGGCTGGGAGAGTGGTAATTATACATCCAAAAACAACAAAACAAATGTCAATAAATGATCCCACATATTGGTCCTTATGTCTTGTAGGCCATCTAAGATGGTTTACCCAATGACCTGAAGCCCACCGTTTCATAGGTCTTCACAAAGTTTAACTTATGAAATACAGGGCTAAATTAATTTGCCTAACCATAGATATCTCATGCTGTTTGAGAAGCCCTGGGCTATCTGCAGCATCCTCTCAAGTATGTGTGACAAACATGATGAAGGACCTATGAGAGGCTCATGACTTTCTGAAGTGGTGGCTGATGACCGGGTGAGATTTCTTAGGGCAGTTCACATAGTGCCAGACACCTGTGAAAGCAACTGAATCAAGCCCCAAATGACTGAACTATCAGATTCCCCTACTACTCTGAAGTTACCAAACATTTAGTATGTGAACAGAAATAGAAGGTGGTAACCACAGAGACACAAAAAAATTGTCAAGAAATGATGCTTAGCAGTGGTTTTGGAAAATTATATTAGTTTTTATTAATGAAACAGTCATCATTCCCTGATTGTGAATATGAACTGCGCTTAATTATGAAAACATCATCTTTTCAACAGTTTATTATATCGTAAGCAATATTAAGTTGAAAAGAAATATGATCTGGAGGTTGTCAGTTTTCCCTGGGACTTAGGGAATATAGGTTTAATTGACCACTCTGCCACAGCTTCCTCATCCCACTCTTATTATTTGTATTACTGTAGAGTCCAGTAGACCTAGTCATGTTGTGCTTTAAATTGTTTGTCCTTTAGTTTTACAACCCCAGAAGTTAGGGTAACAATTTTCTTTTTTTATTGCTCCATGTTTATCATGTCTGTTTTGTGTGCACAACCCTTTGCACGGGCTGGTCTCGACTCCTTGCTGTACAAAAAGGGCTGTTTCATTTTAATGATACCAGTAACCCTGCCATGTATACCGCAGGGCAATACAGTTGCATTTGTGTTGGAATAATTTATTCATATGTGGCAGCAGTGATTTCCTGATTTGGTAGCTTGGCAAAATGCAAGTGCCCCAATACAGCCCCTCCTGTATTGCTGAATCTATTTGTGCTTCCACACAGTTTGCAAGTGGGATTATGTTTTCTGTACATATGTAGAATAACTCCACTGTGCAACACTCTTCCCCCCCCCCCCCAAAAAAAAAAAAAAAAAAAAAGAAAGAAAGCAGTCCTTCTGAGATTCAGTAGACTTGCTTTACTATATACAGTTGTATACACTCTTGCCATTATGCTCAAGGGAAGAACCCACCTAGGTCCGAGATAAAATAATGAGCATCCTCAGAACAGTCTGTGCAGTCCTTTCCCAACAGCACTTTCCCGGGACGGTGCACCGCCGAGGTGTGCGCAGCTCCGCTCCGAGGCAGCGCTGGCTCTGGCGGCACGAGGAGCTGAGCAGAAGTCTTTGCTAACTTGCGGGAAAACTGCAGCTGAGTCTACAAAAGAAAAATGATGGGATAACACTGAGCTAATGGAAATAGTTACACTGTGGTATATTCTGACACAAGAACGGTTAAATGGATAGATTCAGGAGATAAAAAGAAAGCAGCAACTCTGAAATATTGTAATTGTGGACACAATATAATGCAGATGCTGGCAAAATATTGTTTTCCCTGGGAGGAGTGAGTCAGTCTGCACACCGTCTGACCATCCGTTACGCCGTGGAAACCTTTGGAGCTCTCTCAGTACCGCAAGCACAGCACTGTTCTAGCTGATTAAGTTGCACCCTGTATTTCAGGCTCTCAAGGCCACAAGACAGAGATGCCAATTCTAACAAAAAGGTTTTTCTGCAGGAAGGAAGGGGTATTATTATATATTACATTTCTTGACAAGGCAACTGGAAAGAAGTGCCTGCACTCTCTCAGACACGATGCCGGAGCACCGGCTGTGTGTGCAATAAAGGAACGAGGAGGATTTTTTTCTGGCTTCCCAGTATCTAGGAACACTAGGGCACTTTCCTATGTCTGTTGAAGTCCCTTTGTATCATCCTCAAAAATAACCCTTAGGTGGTACCGTAAAGTGAATAATAATAATAAAAAAAACCCCATCAATCAAATGCCAGTCTGGTTGCTCCGTCAGATAGCTGTGGCTAGGTGGGGATTTAAGCAAAGGTCTGTCCGTTTTACAGGCTGACAGAATTTTTTGATCCATGGGATACAGGCAAATGGAGGGATGTGAGACACGTTTCAGTTACTGGAGTTTTGTAGAAATTTTTGAAATACCTCTATTAATTTATGCAGTTTCATAGTGATATTTTTAGCACTATCTCAGCAGACAGGACACCTCCTCATGCAAATGTTTATTTGCATAGGAAGGGCGACTGAGGATTTCGTTCTACACTTTAGTGGGCCTTTATGACCAAAATGATGGTCGTGAAGAGCTTGCAAGAGATAATCAAATCTTTGTATTGTGAGTGAGGACTTCAGCTCCTCTGCTGCTGTCAGGAGCAGGAGAGCAATGGATATCCATCTTCAAGTTTTGTGAAGTTCTTGCCTTCTGATTTCTAAATGTTAAAGAGGTACTTCAGGCACATATTGAAGTAATTATTTTCAACAGTAAAGTTGGCTTTTGAAATGACTTTGAAAGTGAAATAGACATTTTTGCAAATTCATGTGATTCCAAGAGCTAAAACTTCAAGAAAACCCACCAGATTGCATAAGCTGCAGTAAACACTGAACTGTCTCTACTTACTCACTTTCAAAGATTTTCATAGCTTTAGATAAAAGTTGTCTTAAAATTATTAAAAGATAAAAGAAGATAATTTTAATTATATTTTTACAGTACATGTTTTAAATATGTACTTGAAAATTCAATTTTAAAAATGCTTTGCTTTAGTTATGTAACGAGCCTTATGAATGATTTTGCTAACTTGTTAGGAATCATATACTGTAAAAAAAAAAACCCTTCATTTTGAAATAACTCATGACATCATTGTCTTGTGTTTTTATAGATTTGTACAGAGTCCAGTATGTGGTAACCATACAATAAATAATAAAACAAAAATAACAAACAAATAATAATAAACATCATTCACGGTGTTCTCTGAACCTCTAAAGCACTCTGGCCTGCACCAATCCTTTTTCCTCTGGCAACTGTTGCTCTAGTGATGCATTTCAACACACTGAAAGGACAGCTTACTTTTTTGACATGTTTGTTTTGTAATATCCAGAATTGCTACTGCTTGTGTGGTACGTTATTGTAACACTTTATCAAAGCAATGCCTGCTAGGAATTTGTGTCCCAAGAGAAATTGTATATGTTTCTTTTAAATGGCCAGAATGAGAGCCCAGCTTAGAGGATTTCTCTACGATGCTTATGTGATCATGGGCACCACAGAATCTGTGCGATTAGTAGTCTTACATTACCTTGTTTTATCACTTCATTTTAAAGAGAGCAACTCCATTTAGGAGATAAGTTGCTGAGGAGAAGAGGCTAAATCCTCAAAAGTTTTGGAATCTTGGGATCTCAAATTCACAAGAATTTTTAAGACCGTAAGACTAAGAATAACCACACTGTACTTCATCTCGTTATCACGTCCCCAGGCTACAAAGAGATGCCTCAGGAAGAAGAACATTTTGCCCCTAATACTATTCCAACTCCACCTACTTTCAGCTTAGAGACTTCCTAACCTGGATGTGGTTTCTGTGTGTTTAGTAACCATCTATGGATCTTTTTTTCATTAATTTGATCACTTTCTCCTTGAACATGTTGAAATTTTTGTTATCGAGAGCCTCCTTTGGAGAGGAATTCCACAGGTCTTCATATAACTACTCTCCACCACTAGCTGTGTGATGAAGGATCTTCTTCTGTCTTCTTCTGCATGCTTTCAGTCCCAGCCTTACTAGCGTTATTTGGTTGTCCCTAGCTTTTGTTTTGGAAGAGGCAATGGACAATCAACATTTGTTTATTATCATCACAAGCTTCATGATTTTGTACAGCTCTCTCATATCCCCTCTACGTCATCCCTTTTTCAAACTGAAGAGTGTCCGCTCAATCCACCATACCTCCGGTGGAAAATACACCATAATTGTTACCATTCTATGAAAATTTTTACCTGTTCTTGTCCTTATTCTGATAAGGGCATTAGTGCTCAAGTTCAGGAACACGCAGTGTTCAAGAGGTGGGTAAACCATAGTTGCATCCAAAGGCATAAATAGGTCTCCTGTTTCATTCTCTATTATTTCTTAATGATATCTAGCATTTGAATTTCTTTTTTTTTTTTTTTTTTTTTTTTTTTTTTTCTGAGTGGTACCGCACAATGAAATGACATTTTCATAAAACTTCCCATCGTAACCTCTAGGTCTCCCTCTTGAACGCTAATGATTATCTCAGAAAAATGACATTTAAGAACCTACATTTAACCTACATTCAAATGACATAGCATGTACTACCTAACCTGTGTAAAAATCTAAGTGAGGAAGTTTTTCACTGGCAAAAAGCTCCAAAGGCATCACTGGCATCTGACATTCTGCCACTGCATATGCCAAGAGATATCAGCATCTTGGCTAACCCAAGAGTCTTAGGGGCCTAAACTCATTTGGATCCTGGATGCTAGACAAATCTATGTCTTTCTTAGCTGAGAGGTTTAATCAGATATTCATATCACATACAGTGTACAAGAAAAGTACTAAATTCAGTACAAGCTAGAGTGTCCACAGCCAATTTCACTTAAAAAAAAAAAATCTAAGAAGTGCCACCTTCTGTAAAATAAATGGAACAACAGTTACCTGGGGAGTAGGAGAGTAGGGTATTAAGGTCTCCTCACCTTCAAGGATGCAAGTCCACATTTTTCCCCAGGGAAATGACTTAACCAACATGGAAGAGACAGAACTAGAGGGAAATTTCATATCTGAGAAAGGTCATCAGGTTTTTGAACAATTGTGCCTGCTTTTTTTCTCCATCTGTACTGTTGGATACAGTCTATTCTGTATATGCAAAATAAAAATAAAAGAATTAATGAAAATACACATATATGAACACATACAGGTCCATACATTTACACACACACACACAGTATATATATATATTTATCAGACAAGAAATAGATTCTATAGATTACTAGAGATCTATTTAATTTGAAATAAAAGGAAACTTTCTACCTTCACAAAACAGAAGTCCAATGATATGCATAACTGTGTCTAACACATTTAAATCTAATCACAGCAGGTGGCCTTCCATGGCTACTCTAGGTGTATTCCAGGGGCTTAAAACTTCTGCAGGCACACAAAGGACTGCAATCTACTGCAGCAGATGTAACTAGAGCCTGAGATCAAAGTAGTCATTATATAAAAAAATCCAGGAGCAAAGTTCGACATCACACTCGCTTGGTATGAAATACTTTAGAAATTTTATATAACATATGGAGACAACAGGTAGGTATAGGTATAAGTACTGAAATAGATACAGATATAGATTATACAGCTATAGGTATAGCCAGATATAGATGACATAGATGTATCTATAGGTATAGATACTGAGTTTGTAGTAGATATATTTGGAGAACATGCATAAAAGAAAATGCCTTGTCAGATGATCTATAGCTTAACAGAGCTTTTAAAAAAATCAGGGGTGGTGGTGGGAGGGAAGATGTTCTTTTGTCCTTGAGAAGTTATTGCTACACCTATATATTGCCGCAGACACCAACCCATAGGTCAGAGACTCTGAGGATTAGATTCAGCCCTGCTAATTTTATACCTCTCCTAATGTATAATGAAAAGGATCTGTGAAGGACCAGTGCCTCCACAGAGAGATTCAGATATTAGGTGGAAGGATTTGACCCCTAGAGGGGCCAATTTCTCTCCATTGACTTGAGAAAGAGGAAGTGTGAGCGTGTTCCTACGTGAGCCCCCATCCCTGCAATCAGACTCCACATCGCACTCACTGGCTTCCAGTAGTGGCAACTGGTCCCAGGGCTGGTGATTAAAACCTGTAAAATAGCATGAATATTGATTTTAGGACAACATCATCAAAACAAAACCAATTTTACAAAAACTAAGGACCTCCAAAATCAATAGTAAAGAGCTCATTGCTGCAGCTGTGGGGATGTATGGATGCAGCATCTGTAAATCTTCAGGTTGCATTTGAATGACAGTCTAAAATATGTTTTAGTTACAAACAATGATTGGATTTAATACAAATATAATAAGATAAAATGTTCTGGCCTATGATATATGTGAGGTCAGACTAACTGCTCTAATGCTTCTCCGGCATCAATCTATGAATATATGAATCTATGAAAAATAAATCAATATTAGGAGGAAATGCTACCTAACTACTATCATTGATCAGCCGATTTCTGTTGTAAATGTCTTCTCAGTTTTGCACTTTCTTTGTAGACCAATTTCTCACAATGCATTGTAACTAAGTCAGCTACTGGGCTTTGCTTCCACTTTTAACATTAATTCTTGCCTTCTCTCATTTTTCTGAGGCCCTGTTAGAGTTTTACCACTGAGTTCAATGGAGGCCATGAAAGGCTGCTGACGAGAGCTTTTAAAAATCCTACCCTTAATCAATTAATGTTTCTACAGGCATTTAAGATCAATGAACTGAAATTTTCCACAGGGATAAAGAATTAAAAAGATTAATATAAGTTAAAGTGTGTGTGTATTTGTGGTAATGACTGAGAGTCTTTTAGAAGCTATGACACCTACTTGAATATCCTTTCTTTTTCTTTCCTTTTTTTTTTCATTTTTTAATTAAAAACTTGAAAAGTGAAAGCTGAGTAGAGCTACTGAGTTGTAACTTGCTCCTGGTATGTGTGATAGTTCAGACTGTCAAATGACAAAGCTAGACATACATTCCCTGAACCCAGAATAGTCAAATATTAAAAGAATGATAACTTTTTGCTGACTATACTTCAAGATAAGATATATTTTAGCACTTCCTACTATGTATATATACACACATATATCAAAAAAAATTCGATGTGTTTTGAGATAGACTCGTCTGATGTAAACAAGAGTACCTGACACTTACTGAGGACCAAATCCAAACAGTTTTATAACCTTAAAGATCAGTTAATGATTCAAGACACCGAAAGAGTTATAAAGATCCTATGACTGAGCCACTCAGAGTCTGCCCTAAAACTAATGCAATTTTTAGCAGCCTGATCAATTGCTTGGCTTCTAGATACAAGCTGCGCCAGTGTCCTGCAGGATGATGAAGTAATAATCCATATATTTCTCCGCATTCCAGCATAACTACTTTTCATCATTTTGGATGGCATACCTCCAGTATTTGCAACCTCCTTGGTGCAAAAGCCACTGGAACTGCATCTGACTGAGAGTACTGAACTGCAAAACAGTGGTGACACAGCATCATTTACACCTGGAAATGGAGCAAACTGAGATTCCCCCAACGGCGGCTGAGCTGCAGAAGCTTTCACTCACTCCACAATACAGCTCCAGCACTCAAGTCAACAGCTTCACAAGGACCATTGAGAGAGATTCTTCTTATGAAACTGAGCTTGATTTCCTATTCAGAGCAATTTGGATAAAGAAAGGGAAACTTCAGGAAGATGGCCAAACATCACGATTATTGCCCCAAAAGAAATCTGCAAAACATTTGAGGAGGCTCATCACTATTGACAGTGTACTTGACCCCAATCTTTTGTGGAAGCCTTGATAACCACCTAGGTACAGGTGAGGAAAACACTGAGTCATAAAAGTCAGACTGCGACAGTCGTCCAGTTCATGGTTAAAAGAAGTGGATAAAACTTGGTAAAACAACCTTGCTTTAGACCAAATTGCTAAAGCCACCAAAACAAACTAAGAGAGACAAAACAAAGGGCACATCAACATAATGTACATATCGTGAGGATCCTTGAAGGTCAGAGCATGCTCTTTTACTTCCTAGTGACATATAATGCCAATATTTGTCAGACCTTGATGAAGACCAAAGCTCAGTCAGAAAAAAATGCACTACATGACATTTGTTCTCAGACCCCTACCTTTGAACAGTCTTTATTGTGGACACCTGGCTATGAACAAACTTTATAGCTGAAAAGAAAAATAAAGAATATGGTTTTGTCACTAGGAGGCAATCACAGGGCTTCCAGCTGTTGCATTTTCATGTGACAGTGAGTCGCAGTCACTGATAAATGAAACAGTCGCGCAAAAGAGCAGCACTTCTTTTACATAAGTAAAGATAACGTAATACATACACAATCAAGATAAATTGCAGGATTTATCCCCATATCTTTTCATCTAAAAATCAGTAGATTCTAAAATATATGAATTTACTTGAATTTTGTGTTGATAGAGTGTTATGAAAAAGATGGAAAAATTCATTTTAACTGGTTATCTAAATGTCGTAGACTTTCTAAGGCTTTGTCTATATACAAGTCTCCAGGATACAAATCCTCGAATAGACATTAACTCATTCAAAGATACATTATTTTGAATTACAAGCACTTTCGTTTTCTTTTTTTAAAATTGAACTAAGAACAATCAATATTACGCTTACATACAAAACACGTTTCTGCGTCTGTCTAGAACCAAATATTTTTGTTAGCTTGTGAGTTTTGGAATATACTTGAGGCTTGTGAGTCTCTTATTTATAAATGATCCTGTCTCAGAAAGCTTTACTTTTTACAATTTTCTGTGGTTTAAAGTCATTTATGCCTATGGAAACGGGTTGCAAAATGCCACCTTTTCTAATCTGATGACATCCTAAACCTACTGTGAGCACAAACAGGATATTAAAGTACCATCAAAGTAATAAAAAAGTTAAGTCTAAGAGCTTTAGTTATCCTTCACAGGAGTAGCACTGATGGCATAGATACTTTAATTTAAAGATTTTTTTTTTCTTGATAACTTTCTCAGCTGAACCAAGGCAGGAATAAAATAAAATAAAATAAAATAAAATAAAATCTCTTCTATCCATCAGTGGTGCAATGCAGAGTCTTGGTTATACTGGAGAAAAACTGTGAACTTTCTAGACGATTAAACAAACGTCTGACTTGAACCAGAATCTCTCATTTCTAGTGAGGAACCTCCAGCTCTTTTAACCAAAATCAAAGCAAATATCCTCTCAACTACCATAAATAGAATGCATTATTCTTTGAAAAGCATAGAAGTACTCAGATGCAAATTGATAAAGATGTCATTTTATTTGCTTTTTCCTCAGGAAGTATTGTAGCAGGGAAGCCATTTAGAGGTACCTCGAAGGTACTGGAGAAACAAAAACTGAATGTCAATCCGCCTTTCAGAGCTGCCAGAAAGTCCTGAGAATAGTGCAGTTCACAAGCCGACACCTTTCTCAGCTGCACGGCTTTGATAAATAAACAGAGGGTATTTTGCTTGACTGTAAAAATAACAAAAATTGCACTTCCTCGGCAAACAGACTTAACGTGACTTTACCTTCCCTTTTTTAGCCTATGCCTATGAAATGTGTAGCTTATATAGCCACAATATTTATACACATGCACAAACGTAGGCCCAATTTCCTACGTGTTACCTAATTTTATCCAAATCTGGCAGGGGAGAATAGCTTGAAGACTAACGAAAATAGCTTGTGTAGAGGGGAGAGAGGGTATATTAATTCCCTCGGTAAAGGGAATAGACACACACGCCCAGCCAACATGCACATTAACAGCAAAAATTTTCAGTAGAATCTCAAATTAGTTTACTGAATCCACATTAAACAAAGTCAATTAGTCTACAGCAGGAAGGAAGCCATGTAGCTTTACCTGTCTCCTGTCCCAGGGCCGGCTCATTTAATCACATTATTCCCTTTCTCTCATGCATCTGTAATTTAAATAAAAAGATTCCATCTAATACGATCAATCAATAGTCATAAAGAATAAAATAAGAACAATATCCTAAACAAAATTGCAGTCTACTCTCATGTACACATACTACCATGTCTACTCCCTGGTGTATAATAGATACTTTCTATTACTGTTGGTTAATTAATAATCAAATCTACATCTTACCTCCAGACCATGAGCCATGGGCAGCATTTTACTGTTTCAATTCAAAAGCGACTCGCAAGCATGGCAACACGTAACGGGCTGATGTCACTCGTAGATGTATAGTTTGCCCCCTGCTTTCCCCGGCTAGCATCACAATTTTCCTTTCAACCTTTGAAGCCAAGCGGAGTCGTTCATTACCTTTCGGATGCCACACCAGTTTAATCACATTGATAGAGGGCTATGCAATCAAAGTGACAGTTCAATGATGATTTGCATCATGCCTGACTCATTACTTTGTGAAGGATTTGGCATGCCAATCAATGCAAAATGATGTGCAGTCCCTTGAAAAATGACAGTAATCCATTTTCCACCAACTGGCAAGAGAAGTCCTTGACAGACTAACAAGTTAGGGCCAAAGCCAAATTTTATTTGGCATATTTCTCACTTTGCTGCCATTTTGCACATTCTGAGGGTACTTATCAAAGCAGTAACTTTTTTTTCCCTTTAATGTTAAAATCATTTAAAATCATTATATCCTTCAGGATTTAGCTTTGTTTTCCAGGAAAATTCTTGAAGGTATGGATGTTGCTTGTATCATTTCAAATGCTCCTATCGTGTCAGATACTTACAAATGAACCTTTCCAGTTGATAACATCCTAACAGTACTAATAACATTCTGTTACAATATTGGTAACGTCCTACTGTAACATCCTTGTCCAGCTTCCAAAACAATTATGCTCATTCTTCTGCAGAAAGCTTTGCACAACTACTTAATACTTCCTTAGGACAACACTTTTGATGTCTAGCTGCCTAATCGCATTGCCCCGGAGTAGGTCTACTCTATTCAACACTGCTCTTAACTAGACACTTAATTCTGAGTTGAAGAGAAGCCTCCAAGTAGGATTTAAGAGAAAACACAACGCTGCTTTAATCTTGATCCTGCAGCAGTGAAGGTCAGGCTGATGCTTTGGAGGTCCCATGTGGAGACCCTGGGTCACCCCTCAGCGCAGGCACTGGCATGCTGGTTTGGACTTTGCCAGGTGTTGCTCTGCACCTAGATGATTTTGAAAACTCCACAAACTGTTTGACACTTAATTCCCTCCCTGAAAAACCATTGTTTTGGTATGAAAAGTGAAGGGGAGGATGATGAAATTAAAAGGAAGAACATCATGATTATGGAAGGGAAAGAATGTAAATGAGCTTTTGGTTTTCTCACTGGAGATTTTGTCACGGAAGTCATAGTGAAAGTTTTATTAATATGAGTCTAATTGAAGGGACTGGGAATTTAGTCTCTCCATCTGGGATTCTCGTGAAGACACAAAACAGTGAGAATATGTCTGTAACTTAAGTTTCCGGGAGCAGTCTCCCTACTCCAAACGAGGAGACATGTAAGCTTCCAAAAAAAGGACGATGATTTCTATTACTTGCCTTAGGATGGAACGAATGCCTCCTGGAGGTACTGACCTTTGTCCAGTGACTGTGGAGACATCCCAGGTGATCAGATCAGCCTGCAATTCCATGTTTGCTTTTTTGAGCTGATCTTACGAGCATTAAATACCTCCTCTGCTACCCAGCAGTCCTAACTATTTGTTCCCATTTCTGTGTTGCCATGTTGGTGCTAGTCATACAAATATTTCTGGGGTTTTGCTTATCGGAAAGCTGATCTGATCGAAAAATGAACAACAACAACAACCTACAAAGGTCTTTTCTGCTGGAGGGTGGTTTCTAACATATTTTCAGGTGGGTCAGTTCTCCAATCAGCAAATAGTCAAGTCAACATAATTAATAGGACAATGCATCATGACGGTGGGACACGAAAAAATGCTAATAGAAAGGTGTATCTGAAATCAGTATTAATGCTAAAATGAGATTTATGCCTGGGCTAGGTACCTAAGTGTATATGGGAGATTAGTTCCACTGAGGATCTGACAAAATTTTTCTATAATTGGGAAAAGTTTCTGTGTCTATATATAAATAGCCAGCAGAAAAAGCTATATACACTCTAAATATGATATTTATTAGCATCTCTGATTGATTGTTAAAACAGTGAGATGTTGTTCCCTACTTACATTCACTTGCTGTCATTGGATAACAAGTCTTTTTTGAGATGTAGTATTTTTAGGATGTGACTCTACACATTTCAGGCAGCTTTACAAAAACAAGTGAGCATGGGAAAAACAAACTTTTCTCAATTGTAGACAGCTATTGCTACATTACTTTCTGACATAAATAATAGAAAATAGTCTGAGTTTTGCATTTTAGGCTTGATATATACATCAACAAATATTATGAAGGAGAACATCTATGACAAAATTTTAAAAAGAAACTAGTAGAATGTACTGAAATGATCTAAATATTAAAAAGAAATCAAAAGGTGCATAAAGATTAGAGCATTATTAGAGTAAATTAATAGTAGTTTTGGCCCAAACATGTATAGCCAGTTTAAGAAATTGAAAAGGAACTTTTTTGTAAGAAACCACATAAAGCTTCCAGAAGGAGAATTTTCAGGTCCACAACAGGATTTTGTTCAGTTAGATCAAGAGCTGAATTCTCCAAGGTAACCCGGAATCAATCATGTGCAAATACAGTTATAAAAATGCACATACAACTCCAGTGGTTGACAGTTCTGGTTCAAGCACCCACTATGCCCTATTCAAGTCAAGATCCTGAATTTCCATTTCCCACCTTCCAGCTAACTATAGGGTCAGTGGGAATTTAAGATACTTTAGCTTCTTCCACATTGTGGTTTGTGTCTTTCTTCACAAAATATCTTCAAAAGAGCTTGTATTTTCCTGGTAAAAATGTTGAAAACATCTTAAGGGCAGAAAGCTGTTTCTTGCCTGCCTTTTCATGTTGACTTATTCAAATATACAGGTCCTTTCTGCAAGGATTCAACTTATATATCGTTGGAGATAAATAATGCTGTAGAGAGCTTATGGTCCAAACAAGACAGATAAATGGAAAAGAAAATATTATCCCTACATAATAAATGGGAGATTGAAAATAAGCAGCTTGCTTAAGGAAGTCTGAACTTGAATCTTTTTATCCAGAATCCTAATTCAATGTCTTCAACACAAAACTGTCATCCCTTGCACAAAGCCTGTAACCCCAGTTTTGATATACAGCTCAAGCTGAAATATTTTAAAGAAAAAAAAATCAATCTATTTTATTCAGTCTACTGCTATGGCATTATAAGGCTGAACTCTGATTTTCTATATTGGATGCATTACATTGTCACTAATCCAACTTGAGCGCTTTTGTTATCCTCTTTACTTGATGCGATCATTTAGTACAGAAATCAGAGACAATATTTATCGGAAGAATGATAAAATTCATTAAAACTGACCAGCTTTCCCAGTTTGGGGAATGTTCTGCATTTTATGTGTCTGACTAGTCACTATAATGCTAAATGAGTGTCGTGGTGCGTACTAATCGCTCGGGCACCACAAAGGACCAGTGCATACATCCCACCACGAGCAGAAAGGGTGGGGGGTAACCCCCTCTGCTTGAATTCTTTGCATAGTCTGATATACAGTCAGGGATTTATCACCTGCCTTCGTATCTTTGGATACATTTGCCAGCACTTTTTCTTTTCCAAGGTCTGAAATGCAAAGGCATAGGTAGTGATGGTGTATTCAAGGACAGAATATGAACTGCTCTATCCCGCTATTAGAAACTAAGAATTTTATTATAAACTGTGTTTCATACACCTAGCCAGATATTACCTTGCATAAGCTTCTTTTGTTTTTCCCCTGTAAAAGGGCATTGACAAGTCAGAATCCTCTTAATTCAGTGCTTTAAAATTCTAACATTCTTGCAGTTATGTCTCGTTTTATACAAAGAAAAATAAATGGCAACAAATGAATCACAAGGTTGTAAATCAATTGAGTATTTCTGCTGATATCCATCTCAGGGACACTGTGGAACAGCAATGTTAACAGAATGTGGATGAAAATACAGAATATCTGCCACTTATAATTCATATTTTCCGTCATCAGCCTGAGAAATTTTTAGAGTTAGACCTGCGTCAGCATAATTACTTGATGTTTATATTTGTGAGTCATTATCACAGAGGTGCTGCTATTAATATAGAGATTAAATGAACTCTCAACATTGCCAGCACCTTAAAACAATACAAAACCTGGACAGGTTCTTTTTTATTTCTCCCTCTGAAACAGGACACCCTTGCAATAAAATGGAGTTAACCTCCCAGGGAAGGTGGAATTTTAATGTTTCTCGGCTATGAATGAAGCCCAGACTTTACTCCTTGTTATTAGATCTATATATGTGGGAATCTATACTGCTCTAAATATGAATCACTGCAGCTACTTGTGTGCCAGGAGTTTCCCAGCTCACAGCAGCAGATCCAGAGTCCAGGCTATTCAAAAGATGTATAACCATCACCAGGGAGTGACCTTCACAGTAAACTCTCTCTTCGCCTGTAGCAAACTACAGCAGGGTCTAGGTGCAGGGAGAAATGCTGAAGGTGTGCATATGGTTTTTCACTTGCATTTGGGTTTCATTGAATTAGATTGCCATGGAGAAAGTAGCTCTCGAAAAAAAGGATCAGGTTATTAATACACACACACAAACATGCACACACACAGTGAAAACCACAGAACAGAGTGACCTCATTGACTATTAGGAAATGCAAGTGAGGATGAGTCCCGGCACTTGGAGGTGAGGGACACGAACAAGAACAGGCCTGCAGGTAGGTGGTGCCTGACCAGGAGCAATTCTTCCTTGTCCTTCTAGAGCAAGCAGACAAGAAAAGTCTCTCCTGCTGGTACCTTCCGACTGTCCTGCTTTAAAACGGATGTTGGACATCAGCCTAGCATGAAGATGGGGTGGTGGAAAGACCATAGGTCTCAATCTGTCTTTGCTGCTTTTGAAATATGGATTTCCTTGTGCCACTAAGAAGTGCACCACCACTGGATGGTAAAATCACCCTGTCCAGTCTCCCATCTACTGGACTTTCCAGATGTTCACACAAGGTGGAAAGCTTCAGCAGGAGGAATGGGTGCTTTCAGATACTTCTTAGCTGTATCTCACTCTCTGTTTATCTGGGAAACAATTTTCTTGACATCCCAGTTGTGTTATTATAACCACTGGGCTGCTAGCTATAACAGTAAAGTAGTGGAATAAGTATAACATCTTCTGGGAGTATCTATATTTTTTGCCTGAGATCCTGTGGGCTGGAAAGGTAGTGATAGGAAGGGAGATGTGGGTCTTGGTGGAGATGGAGGTATTAGACGGCTCAGCATGGTCAGGCACCCACACAAAGACTCGTCATGCAGGTGCAGAGTGGCAGAAGTTCAGTTTAGTTCCCTTTGCAACTTTTTTCTGAAATTTTGAAATATTGCTCCATTCTTGTATGAGGTCTGCCCAGGACAAGTATCTTAAAGGCACAATTTGAAAGGACAAAGGCCAATAAGCTAACCAATGTTATACTAATTCCAGGCATACAACTGCATACTCAAGGTTGGGATACGAGAATAGACTGTTGACTTCAGAGAGATTTGGGTGCTTCACTGAAATTGAGGCTATAAAATAGAATATATTGTTAACATGACTTTGGTTTCAATTCAGAGTAAATTCCCTTTTGTTCTGTCATTCTTAAAAATTCCATTCAGTAAAATCAGTCATGCAGCTATTGGTGGGTGATGAAGAAAAAAATGTTCTTAAAAATGAAGGATTAAATTAGAAAACAAAATGTTAGAGAGAGGCAATTTAATAATAAAATAAAAAAAAAAAAAGATAAAATGAAGTGAATAACAGCCAACTAGAAATAGAATTTTAAAACATAATTGGAATTAAAAGGAATAAACAGGTTTTGCTCTTATCTAATCCATCACTTGCACACTAAAGTGGAATCTGAATTAAAACATGTAGTTGGAGGAGAACAAATCCATCCTTTCGGTGACTCCATTAACACCGAGTGGTACACTATATGGACTTTGGCAGGAATATGCAGAACAGCAACAGAAGCAGCAATATAAATTCTGCAGTAGGCCAAATCCCGTCAATGAGTCTTTTTATTTATTTATTTTTTGAAAGTCAGGTCTAGGGTCTAGGAACTGGAGACCCGAAAGAAAGCTGGAATAAATTGGCAGCGCTCCTGAGGAAACCCGAGGAAACGCGGAGCAATTAGGCAGCGTATTGCACAGAAAATCTGCGGCAAGGTTGCAAACTGATCCGAGCTCTCCTACCTGTCATCTGCCTTCTTATACGCAGCAAAACCTGTCTGCTCCCTTGATACCCAGAGAGTTTCTCCCCACCGCTGTTTGTCTGGTCTATGTAGACTGCTAATCCGGCAGCACCGGGGCTGTCCTTCGCCGCGTGTTTGCACAACGCGCCCCGTCTCAGAGGTGGCTTCGCCAGGCAAATAAAGCTAATAATATTAATAATGCGACTAATAGCAGTCTGAAAAGCGGTGGGGTAAATATTTACTGTATAACCGGTGATGACATGTGTTACTGATGAAGCTGAGCGTTTGCATCAGGCAGAGCAGGTATTTGAACCAGGATTTTCAAAGCGCAGAAAGGCGTCCACAGTGCGGGGTCACATATAAATGGTAAACATAAGATAGACATAATTGAGCTTGCTTGATGGAGACAGAAAAAAGAAGAAATTAATTTCTATCAGGTGCTTTGCAAATGACTGAATGAATGTGTTCTTGTTAAGTACAAAATTTTATTAACAGGGAAAAAAAGAACTTTTAATTTACCATCAAAGTAGGCCAATCTCTTTAAATCGCATTCAATTACTTCTTGATGGGTAAAGCTCTTTTTTTCCATCCCCATCTGCGGATCCTCATCCTTCTCATATGAAAATCCACTCTCATTCTTTTACTGCGGAGCGTTAAAAATAAGCTGGGGAGTAATAAAAACTGTCCCTCTCCACAGATTCAATAGGCAGCCTAATAGGAAACAATTATCTTGAACATTAAAAAGATCCAATAACATTTGGGGCATTAATATTTTTTAGCTAAAAAATAAAAAAAAAATAAAAAAATAAAAGCACTTCATCATTGCAAAGACCTGGGCAAGCCAGAACACCTGAGCATTTGCAGGATCCGTTTAGCACTCACCTCGCACCATCAAAGATCAGAAAGCATCTTGTGCCACTAAGTTTTTTGTAAGCCACGCCAGCAAGGGAAACTGAAGAGGTTTACTGACTACCCTCCGTCGTTCCAATGTACCCTAGTTTCCATGATACGTTCTTAATAAAACAAAAGGGAACCTTCCGATAAAAATATCTCCCCATTTTATAATGTAAAATACAAGCAATTTTATCAGCATTAACACTGATTGGCTTCCATTAGCCTCTTGCCTTCTAATAAAATTTATGATACCTTTCAGAAGCACAATTTGATAGAAAGTGAAGTGATTACACCCTGCTTAGATATCTCTCCAGCATCTATTCCAACAATAATGCAGTAATTTTATGCATGAAATAGCACAATTGGCATAAATAGTTATAATACCGAGTGCTGTCTAAGGAACCTGGCTGCTGGAAAATTAGAAAGAGCTTCACACTTTTGAAACAGGTAATTAGGATTTCTCTCCATGCTCATAGGAGGCAGACTGGAGTTTCGTTTTATATTTCATGTTTCATTAAAATATATGTGTTAAAAATAAATGTTGAATTTAAAGCTGCACACATTATGAAAATTAAAGGTACAGCACTACTGCAGAAGGTAGAGTAAAATGGACCTTTTTAACTTCTAATTTTGGCTCTGCCAAGGGCTTTAATGCGTTCTGACAGGTAAATCAGGCTTCTACCCTTTTCAAAGCGTTTAATTCAGCAATAGCTGCATATGGCTGTGGTCAGCAAGACGGAGTTTTACTGACGGAGAATTATGCCCCCCAAACCAGTCACGCAGCATCCCCACCTGCGTGTCCGGGTGCTCCCGCCGGCAAACGATCCCGTCTTCGCCCTCGCTTCGAGCCTGGATTTCGATCTGACCGTGCCCGCTGATGTGTTGTGGATAAACAAGAAGAGAAGTTTACAGAAGGGGCGAGTGGAAAGTAACAGCTCCTTCTTCCTAAGGTTGGACTGATGTCATCCTTCTTAACAGAAAATGTCACTCATTATCCTGAGAAACCCCGCAACCTCCTTTTCCGTTTGATATGATTGAGAAAGTTGCACATAAATCACAATGAGCCTCCTTTTTTTTTTAAAAAAAAAATACTCCTAAAAACTTGCAGAAATTTTGTATCACGAAGTGGCTTAGAGAAAGATGTGAATCTCTTTCAAAAATTATGTTTTTAGTAATAACATGCTCTGGCAATTCTGCCTTCTGATGACATTTCTTCCGTTCCTCAGTGATGCTCATTTAACAAAATACAATTTTTTTTTTTTAAATTCTTCTTCAGAAAAAGCCCAGATCACTGAAGTTAATTAATATGGCTTAGAAAACTACTTCTTACAGAAAATTTCCTTTGAACACCATGAATATCCTTATTTTCTTTGAACTTAGCGAGGGTCAACACCTTGAACTGGAGGGATTTGCAAATAGAACTAGATTGAAAAAAAAAAAACAGGAAGACTCTTTCAGGCAAACAGATTAATTTGTGAATTTAGCTAACATCAACTAGCAGCTTCAAGCTCTCCTGGAAGAGACAAATAAGTCCTCCTTCTCTAGCCATAGTAATCAAAATATATTATTTTAAAATGTTCAGAAGCTTTACTATATTCTGATATGACTTTTCATGACAGAATATGGCTCCATTACTACTTTGTAAAACAAACAGACAAACAAACAAAAAAACACAAAACAAAAAAGCATCTAGAAAGAAAAGCCCAACAAGCCCCCAAACTCATTCCCAACGACGATAAAAGTGAATGAGTCCATTAACCAACAGGAAATGTTTATTTTGACTCAAAGTAGGTGTTTATTTTCCTGTGTTGTCTCTAAAATTTGGATATTCCAATGATTCTACTCATGAAAGATGTTTTTGGCTGCCCCACGCCTGCTTTGTAGGAAGCTGGCCAGCGACATCCCCACTGCAAAACAAGCAAGTTGAGAGCGACCGTGGCTCAATTATTACTTTCCCCTGCAAAATCAAGAGCTATTCATCATGCTTCAGAGCTCCCCTTTGGTGAGGGTGCAAGGTGCATTTCAATAGACTGATTGGGAGGAAATGTGACTTAGATGGCAGAGGTTTTTTTCTGCGTAGCCAAGGCTGGCTTTTTATTCAGGAAAGGTTGAGCAAAGGAAAATAACCACTTTTGTGATTGTAGACAGGGAGAAAATACTCCCTAAAGAAGCTGTCAGGAATGGGGAAACTTTATTATTGTTCTCTTGTCCATACTCAAAACGTGAAAAATCCAACCGAAATTAAGCACCTGTTGTACAAAGAAAAAAAAAAATCAATGCATTTAAATCAATGATAAAACTGCTTCAGTTGCACTGAGGGAAGAATAACTCTGCCAGCAGCTGCAATCAGGAAGATACTTACCCAAACTGCTCTTGGTCAGTAAAATTTGAAAGGTATTTATTACAATAAGATTAAACTATGGAGCAAAGGAAAGTTTCTATGTGTGTTTTCATGCACACACTTGACTGTGAGCTGTTAAATAAATTATACCATGAGAACCACTCAACTTTGAAAATTAGGGTATCTTTTCATAATGCTGGACAAATATCCTTCCTCTCATGAGTGCTCCCCTCTCTCCACCAGCCCTTTAGATTTCAAAGTTTGTTTGCTACCATTCCCTCGCCGTCTGTAGGATCCTCATGGGAAGCAGAGAAGATCAGGCCCGAAATGCTAATACGAACAGAAACACACTAACAACCTCTGGAAAAGAGCCAATAGGA
This sequence comes from Rhea pennata, assembly GCF_028389875.1. Classification (NCBI taxonomy): domain Eukaryota; kingdom Metazoa; phylum Chordata; class Aves; order Rheiformes; family Rheidae; genus Rhea; species Rhea pennata. Next base: position 75,495,509 of record NC_084702.1, on the reverse strand, counting down.
ACTTTAAAATAATATAAAGAAAAAGAATAAAAGAAAGTGTTCAGCTGTTGTTCGTTATATGAAGCAATAAAGAACACGAGTAGTTTTTCCTTTTGCAGTCCAGCTATGGAGGTCAAGCATTGCTAGTACTTGTTAATCAAAGAAAAATTATGTATTGTTTTTAAAGTTGCATCTTCTCTAAGCCTCTTTACTTCCTTGATTGATATTTATTTATTTATTTATGCATTCATCCATTTCTTTTTGACTTTTCTCCCTGCTACAGACGCTCCGGCACCGATTTCGTCAGCTCCCGGTTGCAGAGCGCAGGTTGCTGCGCCGGAGCCGTGTGCACCGCGCCTCTGCGCCGCGGTTCCCGCAGCCGGGCGGAGAGGAGGGTTGGGTTCCTCCCAGCCTTGCGGGTGGTTCTCCAAAGGCTGGCCCCCGGCGCTGCTCCGGAGGCTGCCGGCTCGCGCTTTGACGTGCGGCACCTTTGAGGAACGCGCGGCCGAGGGAGACTCCGGAGAGCACCCAAGAGCTATCTGAGTTATTCTTGGGGGTTTGCCCTCCGCAGGCACCCAGATTCATTGTATTCCCAAGGAATTTTGGAGCTAAAAGTTCACAATTGACTTAAGATTAGTTGAAGTGCAGTTGCCTCTGCAAGGCTTCAATGACAGCTCTTCAGCCCTTTGGGAGCTAATACTTGCAATTCTGACTCTGTGCATGAGAAACGAAGGCAGCTGTAATTCTCCAGTCCTGTAACCTCGTACTGCCATTGCTAGTAGCAGGCCTTAAGAGTTGCACTGAGTTTGTAAGGTCTCAGGAACGAGGCTTGTCAGGCTTGCTCCGTCTGACGTTTCTCTTGACCTGCCTGAAGCTGCGTCTTACTTGGTTTAGGTGTAACTGCAATTTTACTAATGACCAGATGGCTATGGCTAATTTGTTTTACTTTGCTCGTTGTATGGTACAACCACCCCTCTATGCAGATAGTAGCAACACGCAGGTATTCTGTGCAGAACAGGATATTTACAGCTCTAACACGGTAGTGTAGTGTAGAGGAATACAGGCCAGGGAGGTCAGCAGGGCCAGGAGGAGCAGAGGCAGGGGACGCGGCGTAGAGGAGACACAAGTGGGGTGATAAGAGTCGGAGCACGAGCTGGCACTGCAGACACTGCGGCTATAAACAACTCGTCCTACAATTACATCTGGACTAATAATGATTCTTGGATTAGACTGTTAAGCTCTCAGTTACATTGACAATAAATTCTTGACTTTATATGTATATAAGGTGTTTTTCCTCTTTGCCAATAAACAAGATTTTGAGCATAACACAGCTGAAAGCCAATCTCATAACAAAGAGGCATTTTCAGCTCTATCGGGCGCTGCGGGTCTACATGAAAGTGAAAAATGGCACAACTGATGATGAGGAAATATCCAGCCAGGAGTACTAGGCAAAGGGGAGTGGGACCATCTTTTTTATTGTCTCTTCCATCAGCTTAAACTGGTTGTGAAACTGGTCTCTCAGGCAGTGATAAACTATAGTAAATGTCGGATGTGAAAGAAGATTTTATTCAAAATCATGCTTATGGGCAAAGAGGAAATACACCTTATATATAAAGCCAAGAGTTTATTGTTAGTGTAATTGAAATCCTAACTGTCTATTCATTATCACTCCAGATCTAATTAGTACATAAAGAGAAAGAAGATTGTTACACAGAAAAAAGTTTTAACAATAATAATAATACAGTTAATAATACACTTAAGATTGCTATACACACATTTCCGAGTTTCTAGCCCTTTTCCTGCTATCATGCTCACCCTTCCCCTGCTTCTCAAGGTCCCTGGCCTGTATTTCTCTACACTGCACTATTATATTAAAGCTATAAAACCATGCTGGTACCATATAGAGATAAACAAAAGTAAAACAAATTAGCCATAGCCTTCTAGTCATTAGTAAAATTGCAGTTACAGCTAAACCAAGTAAAACAAAGCCGTAGGCAGGTAAGAAAAAATTCAGGCAGAGCAAGTCTCATTCCTGAGGCCTTGCAAACTCAGAGCAAAGCCTGTGACCTGCTACTAGCTATGGCAATATGGTGTTTCAGGGCTACAGGGTTACAAGCAGGTGCCGTTAGCTGGGAAAGGGGAAGAGCAGGAAAATCTTGCATTATTTTATCTTTTTGAAGAAAGATTGCTCCAGCAATGCTTAAAATTCACTAAGTGTTTGAAATTTTTTTTTTTGGCACAAACACTACTGCTTTTGTATATACCCCAATATATCTTGGACTGGCAAACGTGCTTAGGCCCCACTTCAGCTCCTTGGATGTCTGGGAATTAGAGCCAAGTCTCTTACACTGCTCCACAGAGATCCGTGAGAGTATTCAGTGCCCACCACCATATTTGCAGGCCTTAGAAAAAGAATCATAGTGACTTTCTTTTTAAAAGATGACTGTTGGAAGCAAAGAAGGCGCTACATTGAAAATCGTGTTCTCCTACGCCTAATCAAGTTGCAAAACCGTGAAGCCAAGAAGACCAGAAAGAAAGAAGAACATGGTTTCTTGGCCCAACAATTTGGTAAATCAGACTCCTGAGAAGGGACATTGCATCCAGCTGAGGCTTGTGGTGTAGCCCACATCTTCAGAGAGGAATTTCTCCTGCAAGCATGACACTGTGCCCTTTGGTTTTTAGAGTACAGCTTGTTTCCATGGGTTCTCCTCCAGGAATATGGGGCTGAATTTGGAGTTTGTGCCTCATCCTTGTCCTTGTGCTCAGCCTGGCTTCGACTGGACCCCGCACCGTGCAGAGAAAGGGTGCGAGCTCATACTCAGATTCATCCTGCATTCCTCCTGTCTCCTTTTTCTACCGGCGTGGCACATGCCTCTGCCTCCAGCAGCTGGTGGGCTCATCTGGTGCGATGTGCAAACTGCCTCTTTTGTTTTCCCCTTGCTGCCCCTAATAGCTTTGCCAGCCCTTCGCCCACACGCTGGCGACGGATGTCACAGAAATGCCCTTCAGCACACAGATTAAGCAAATACTTGGGGTGTCCTGAAGAGCTTTGCAAAGTAATGTCTGAGGTGCCAGCGGGGCTGTGCCTGAGGTCGGCACAGATTATTTTATACTCAACAACAGAGCTCAGACACAGCCCTGGATGAGGAACAGGAGCCCGAGCAGGTTGCTGGCCATCTGAATTGTACTTGCTGAGTTATTTCCCCAGATAGAGTCTTCAGTCACAGCCTGGCAGCTGCCTCCAGCACTGCCAGGAAAGTCGCACCACTTTATTAGCATAACTAATGCCACTGAAGAGGATCTGCTGATAGGGAAAGCGTTCAGCTCCATACGAAATTTCAAAATTTCAACGGGCTGTTGTGTAGGCTCTCCAGCCGGCATCGCTTAGGAGGACAGCTACCTGCAGAGGCTGTTCCCTTGTACCTAGAAAGAGCGGGCAAAGCAAACTCTCAGGTCTCCTCTTCCCTCCTTCTGTCTGCCATTTATCGTATCTAAAGTTGAAGGGACATGGGAATATAATCCTTCTGGAACGTTTTTTAGGGCTAAAAGCAAGCGAGCAAAATACCACTGGGCTTGGCTAAACTGAACAGAAAGATGCTGGATAAGCTGCTCCAAAAAGCCAAGAGAAAGACTCTGAGGGTCTCCACAGTTAAAATATTCTGCTACATCAAAAAAAAAAAAAAAGAAAAAAAAAGAAAAAGAAAGAAAAAAAAGAAAAAAGAAAGAAAGAAAAAGAAAAGAAAAGAAAAAGAGGAGTAAGAATGAAGTAAATGTTCCTATCAAGTGTAATTTGGGGTGACTGCACCAAGCTAGCTGTATAAACTATATCATAGCGGAACATAGGCCTCTGATGCACCTTAACCAGCCAAGGGACCACCCAACCTCGTGCATCTGTCAGCAGCAGCAGCCCAGGCCAGCTGCTCCCGCAGAAAGTTTTAAACTCTGTGAATGTTCTTAATTGTGACAGATTGGGGTGTACCTGACCCAAGGTACTGATCAGTTTATGCCCCGAAGCATGAGAATACACAACTCTTGTCATTTTTATCCCAGCTAGCAAAACTGCAGATGTTCTTTTTCATTTAAAAATGTGCTGAGCTTCCCTCATTCAGCCTGTGTGTCCTTTATGCTTATGCCTTGGGCAGGCCATATCTGCATTTCTGAGAGGACATCGAATGCAGGGAGACAAGAGAGCAAGAAAGAGGGAAAAAAAAAAAAAAAACGGACAAATCAATGGATGGATTCTGGGTTTGCAATAAGCCCAGGCTCCAAAGCTTTCCTTGTAATAAGCACATTCATTCTATTTCCAGGCAACAAGAGCACGTTGAGAAAGGCAAGCATGCAATCAGAAAATCCCAAGCACATAATGACGAGATTGAGGAGAGGTTAAGTTTAAATGATAATGCTTATTTTAAGGCAAACTGTTTGCTGCCAGAAGTGCTTAGCATTCAGTCTTCTGGGCAAACACAGCATGTGTGACCATATGACAGGTTACCTGTCCTCAGGCTGCTCAGTCTCTTTTTGCTCTGTCATTCTTGGTATTTGCACTGTTATGTGCATATATATTTAGACATATACACACGAAGATATCTGATGAAGCCTTCCTCTGCACACACTAGTGTGTTATTTTCACCTTTCTGAAACTCATTGTTTTGCACTAATCTATGGAACATGGAATTCACTGCCAGATGGTATGATGGGGTCAGCAGGACTTAAGTGGGGGGGAGGGGAAGTGGGGGTATTTACAGGCAAGGAAAAATCTGTGGGAGTTATAAACAGGCAGCTTGAAAGGGCTATGATTCAAAGAGCTTATAAAAGCAATATTTGGGTTTCTTAGGCTGAATCTCTTGGTAGTAGCTACTGCACGACAGAGTTAGATAGATCAAAATTTTGATCTGCTATGGCAATTTCTCCTCTCCTCTATGTTGTAGATAGAGTCTCTTTACCTGCTACCCTGACACTTTTTTCCTGTTTTCTCCTTGCTACTATTTGTAATAATGTGTTCCTATGCTCTATAAGACCAGCAGTGAGTGCTAGCAGAGCCATCTGAAGTCCATTCCCAAATGTTTCCATTAATATCATTCCCGTTGCAGAAAATCAGTCCTTTTGCAAAATGCTGGTTGGAAGCTCCACTAACGTTTTCCAAGACTGACTGTCTGGGAGATAAGAACCATTGATTTTCCATAGTGGGCCAGATGAAAAGGTCTTAATTAAGCCTTAGAAGTACAGAAATTAAAAGTTACTAAGTCGTTCCTTTGGTTTCTTTTCCCATACAGGACTATTTGTCATAGAATGCTTTTTCTTTTTCCCCATACTTTTTTTTTTTTTTTTCCTTTTTTTTTTCACAAAGCTTGCACAATGATGGTTTCCCTGAATTCCCTGGAAGACTCCACTGCAAATATCTTCATCTCCTTTCTTAGACTAGTCCCTTCCTTTTTTGAAGTTTCAGATCAAGATTTTGGTTCTGGCTTCATAACTTCCAAATATTCAGCTACTTCAAATGAAGTTAGAGATGCTCCATAACTTCGAAGGTCTGATCCTAAACAAGATTAGAAAAAGCAAAAGCCAGTTTTGAAATGTTAATCTTTTCGTGAAATGTTATTTTTATTTGCATATTGTAACCAAAAGATCTCAGATAAGCTAGAATAATCCAAGTTTATGAAATACTAAAGCCACAATGGGGAAAATATTATAATAACAACTAATTCCAAGAAATAATATCATCGGAAAAGTCTGCCTGGGCAAAAAGAACATGAGAAAATGGACTCATAAAAGGGACTGGTAATCAAGAAGGTAGAGAAAACTACAGTGGAAGAAGAATAGGAAAATTATATTATGACTGGAACATTACCATCACTTTGTAACAGATCTGTGACCAAGCAGAAGACAGAGGAATCTGTATGCACCTCATCTGGGTTTCCTCTTCCTCAGTTCCTCAGAACCTTATTCCTCAGGCATGAGCCTGAGCCACCAAAGGACACTAGATTGCCTCAGCTCTCTCAAGGTGATGAGCAGAGCCAGGGGTGTCCTGCTCCAGGTAGGTGCGAGGAGGCCACTGCCTTCCTGAAATGAGAGTGTGGGGAACCATCAGAGACACGGTGGTGACGGAGTCACATCTCCATGAGCTGCCCATCAGGGAGAGCTTTGGATACTAACTGTCAGCTAAATCAAGGGCTTGCTTTACCCATATCTATGCTCCATCAGAGGAATGGAAAGACTGCAGGAGGGCTGTACTTCAAAAGATGAAGTTAGATTTGTTACAGTTCCACTACTGGTTCAGTGTGCAGCTTGAAACTGGGGAGAGCTGAGTGCCATCCATTGGCAGGCGAAGGGCTATGAGGATTCACTGCCATGGGAGAAACCCCACTGCTTGGTCATTGCGTTGATTCACTGAAAATATCCACAGACTAGTGCAGAACGTTAGGCAGATGATTGTATTTCTGGTCCTGCTGCTGATGCACTACCGAGACTTTGGGCAAGACACTGAAAACTCAGTGTCTTATTCTGCCTATCTGGAATTAGGTGAAAGAATAGCGGTTGCAAACTTATCCCAATGAAAGAACCTGCATAAGAGCAAAGATCATTTGTTGTCGTTATTGTAAGACTAAATTGAAACATTCCATGGAAGATAGGTGCATAATTGATAGCAATGACCTTCACTGCAAACTACAGACACATTTCAAGCTAAGCAACTGGTCTATAGTTATTGATGACATGTTATTGAATTATTTATCACAGCCTGAACGAAGGAAATTATATTTGCTGTTCAAAACTACAGTAATACAGCAGCAGTGGAATTTCTTAGCGGAGAAGTGCTAGTTTTCATACAAGGATACAATTTTGAGGCAATACATATTGTACATAATTTGAGATGTGTGGGGAGGCTACCAATTAGGCAAATTATTAAGCCTAGTAATTTAAAAGGAGAGAGAGGAAGAGAAGGAGAGTGGAGAAAATAGGTGCATTAGCAAACCCTTACAACAGATGGCAAAGTGTCCTCAAATCCTTTAGTGCTAAAAGAAAATCAAACAAAAAAACTTTAAAAGAATATTTTATATCAGAATACCACCTAGAATATACTCACTCAGAGGACTCAGAGACCTATCTAGGAGACATACAACTAAATTATTTAACACAGGCTGACAGGAAAGAATTAAAGAAAGAAAATTTCCTATATAAAAGTTAAAGCAACAATCCGCTCTGTATCCACTGTTAAAGCTCAGGGTCCAGATGGTTGCCCAATAGAATTTTTAGCAAACATTTGGAGAGATAATAAGGCCTGTAACAGTAGATAATTACTCACTTCTATATGGCTCAGTGCCCCCCTCATCTACATTTGTTTCTATAGCAGGTTTCTTGCCAAAAAAACAGAAAAAGGAAACAGACCCTCATTTTTTTCTGTTGTTGTTCTCCCTCCTCCTTCTCCCTAATTTGTAGTATCCTTTTTCCCTTCTCAATGCAGATGTTAAAATCCAAGTCACTACCATCTTGCAATCTGCAGGCAAATCCTGGAAACTTTCAAAATGATGGACCTGCATTGAACTTTGAGAAGTAATTTTTCTAGTTAAAAAAAAAAAAAAAAAAAAAAAAAAAGGAAAACAGCATTGTTGCCACCAGGAAAACGAAGTGCAGAAGAAATATTGTTATATTAAGTTAATGGAGCTAGATGACTTATTTCTTTTGTTTTTCTAAAAATCAAAAACAAATGTACTTCCATAAAGGTTAAAGATGCTGGTGGCTTTGAGAGAAAGCAAATCTTTGGACACCAATGCCTTTTTTTCCCCCTTAACTTCATGCTGCTTATTTAGGGGGAAAAAAAAAAGCAAGTAAGAAACTTTAGTTTTAGTATATTTTAGGTAGCAAACTTTAGGTGGGTGAACAGATTGGAGCTCTGCGTTCCTTGTGCTGAGGATGAACTGAGCCCCAGGCTTAGATACTCGGCTAGTGTAAACTGGCACCGTTTCAATTAAACCAATGGTGCAGCACCAATTTGCAGCAGCTGATGGCCTGACCCCTTCATTCGCTAACCCTCTCAGCTGCTAAGGAGCAAGAGGGCCATTAGTCCAGTTGTTAGCGAATCATCTAGACAAGACAATCAAAAGAGGGTACTGCATAAATAGATAAAACAAGAACTAGCAGAACTGTAAAAAAAAAAAAAAGTCAGATTCGAAAAGATTATAAAAATGAATAGAAGACACAATTCAAAGGAAAACTGAAGAACATAAGACTTCTGATTTATTAATATGCTATTCCCTTTTAAGGAAAAAAAGTTGACTTTGATTGCTGTTTCAACCTCAGTCTGGATAAATTCAGTAGTCAAAACTGTTTCTAGAGAATCTAATCCAAATTCCAAAACACAAATTCAGCTCCCGCTTTCTTTTTTCTTTCTTTCTTTCCCTACCCTACTTCTCTCCCCAGCCTGGATCTCAGACATTTTCCTGAGGAGGAGCTCTGACCCTGCTCTGTCCTCCTGAAGGTGAGTGTGTGTGCTGCCTTGCCGTGAGCCTTCCTCCCACCCCCTGCTCTGCAAAGCCAGCTTGAGGGAGCCATCGTTCACATCAAGGACAGCAAACCTTTGTGGTGTCTGTGATTCAGAGGTCTCCCCTGACAGCATCCAGATGGTGTTCAAATCTGACTGACTTTTTCTTCAGAACATCTCTAAGACCTGGACTTTCTCATTCACCCATGCAGCTAATTTCTCATCTTGGTTCTCGCCATCTCGCTTCTCAATTATTATATCATCCTTTTTATCTGAGTGGGAAAATGCAACCTTGCATCTCACACCTCCATTTAGAATGAGGGCTACAACATCTTCCCTGACGGACAGCTTGGGCTTGTCTCCCTTCTTCCTTCACCTCTTTGTTATCTCCCTGTTGTTTCCCACATCAAGTACAAAGTAATTGTCTTTGGTTTTTAAAGACAGCCATAGCTGAGAATCTCTTCCATATGTAATTTCTCATTTACTGTCACAAGGTTGGTTCTGACCTCCCGTTAGTATATGATGCTTAATGTGCAGCATCAGCTTGTGAAATTTTCAGTCACTCTTTACTTTCCACTATATTTGGAATTTTACTGGCTTTTCCTATAAAGAAAATATCATCTCTGTGGTCTCCTTCAAACTCTTCCTTAAAGCTTACTTCCCACACCACCTGGATGGAGGGTCTGTTAATACATTAACAACAGCAGTAACCAGCAGCTTTTCATTCTCTCTTCAATCCCTAAAGGTCTATTTAGGTTTACGTTTTTTCTTGCCTTGTATTTTGGGAGCAGGGACTATTCTTTTCTTTTTATGCTTGTAAAGGACCTAGCGCAATAAGGTCCTTCTATAACTAGCATGTCCTAGTCTGCCCGTAAAAGAAATAATAATGAACTTGTTAAATAATAATGAGGAGTCATTAAATAATGATGAGGACTACAGAGGTTGGTCAAATCATGTCTTTCCCTTCTATCAATATTGGAGTAAACTTGATATAATGGTCGCAGACATGAACATGCTACGTGACCATTGAAATTACAGGAGTCTCCTAAAGAAATGGAGACAAAACCATATATTGCATCTAAATAAACACAAATCACTGACTGAGATATTGCCTGACTGAAATTATTGCTCAGATACTTCTGATTCCTGAGTAAGCTCAAGGAAGCAGCAATCTTCCTTAGAGCTTCAGTCTTGCAACTCAGTAATCAGGGCAGATCCACCTGGGGGATATAGCAATAAATATTCAACTAATTCACTTAATTTTTAATCATTATATATATATACATACATACATATACATATATGTGTGTGTTGAATATCAGACCATCAAAAAACACATTTTAGAAAATATTTTTTCTTCGCTGATTCTGATTCTGGAAATCTTTTACCTTATTAAGGAATGTGAAGAATTACATTCATTAACAAAGCCCTGCATCTAGATCAAGCCAAATTCAACCTATATATAAATAAGGACAGAAGTCCTTGCTCTCTGTAGGAATTTCATTAATTTAGATGGTCATTCAGGTAAACCATGAACAGTGAAGAAAAGTGATGAAGATTTTCTTATCTGATTGACTGCTGAGTTAAACCCTAGCACATTGCTAGACAGCTAGTTTAACATGGGAATTTTAATCTTTCATATTAGAGAAAGCCTGGAGCACTTGATTTCAGTTAATAGTACTCATATTGCAAGAACTAGAGACATTAACCCTTATGATTTGTCCACAAAATATCTTCTGAAATGTCATATAGGTAATATCACTAGAGAATCTGTTTGTCCCTCCTCTGTTTTTGTTGCATACAAGCATTACACTACTGCTCACACCACACTGCAATTGCTGGGGAAAGGGATCACTCGTCACCATCATCTTTTAGTACTGACTATTGGTGTTGCCTCTGCACTCCACAGGATTTATCCCATTTCCCAGTGTGTCCTTTCCGAAGGCAGGGCAGAGTTGCAGCAGAGCACACAGCCTAGCCCGGGCACATACAACTGCTTGTTTTTTTTTTCCTAAGAATGTCTGGATTCTGCCTGGATCCGCTTTTTATTCTTGGGCACAGGGTATGTCCTGCCCTCCACTTCTCAAATCTCAGAACTGAGACCTTATTCATTTTCGTGTCAGCAGAAGAAAAACAAAAGAGAAGAATCCCAGTTCAGGCATCAGTCTTCTGACCCACGCTGAGGACATGCTTCTGGCCCCACATAGTATGTCAGATACCTTACCTGAAAAAGGTCAAAGATGGCATGCACCACTGTGTTCCTTTAAAACAAACACGTGGTCACTCAAAGGTGATCTTTTGAAGTTGCCAACCTGGTGGTAATACACATCCTTGTGAAATGCTGGAGACTGAGTGAACAGGAGCATTTGTGTTACCTCGGAGGTCATTACTTTGTTATTCTCCTGCTACGCTAGGGTTACTTCTGGGGTGAGCTGCTCGCTGGAGTGAATTGGCTATAATATTATGCAGCGGTTATATATACACATATGTCCATCTATATATGTTAAAGTTATTGTTATTTCTGTATTACCATACTGAACAGTTACTCTTTAGGGTTATTTTTTTTTCCTCTTCTTCTTCCTTAACTGCAGAGATATTTTAGCATATATGACACACAATTTGGCAGAAGAAGTCAAAGCAGGACAGCATTGTTGAAGCAAAGTGATAGCAGTATGTGCTGAGCCTTAGGCTACAGCCAGAAAGCAGCTGTCAGTGGACGAGTAATAGATACCATTGGAAGACAGAAAGCCCACACAGTTACAAGAAGTGGCACATTTCTTGCATATAGTAACAAATAAAAATGGCCAGGAACTGTGAAGCTTAGTTCCCTAACCCCCTGGCTTTTAATTCACAGATTTCATCCAGTTCTTTTCCAAACCCTAATTGCTTCTTATTAGTAAAATTGAATCTATAACTGTCTAAGCAACATTTCTTTAGGCTACTAACTACACTTTTCGGTTTCTACACGAAAATGAGAAGGAGGTTTGGATGGCACCTTCATATTCAAGGTCAAGTTTTGTGCCAATTCTGAACTTTTTGAAGTGAAAAAGAGTTCTCAGTCTTAACTTTACCATTAATTTTCTTAATATCTCTCATTCTTGACTTCTAGCTGAGAACTGAAGCAAAATAACCCATATACCAAGAGAACAGCAAATACTCATTGTATTTCTAACCCAGGCTGATAGAGTAAATGGAAAGGACCAAAATATGCCACAGTGGTAAAAGTTTTCGTGTTGTTCTAGTAGTTGCAAAGGTAGAAGGACTGGAGGAAAACACTAGCATCTAATGAGCAATCTTTGCCCTGCAAGGGGTCTGTTAGCACTTCTATTCCTGATAGGTATCACACACTGACCAAAATCGGGTGTTTACAAAGAGGCACACAGTCAATTTAACAAAGCCAGTTATTCAGTTCAGCAAATGTCTTCCTGACCTCAGCTGGAGACGAGATGCCCTGAAGTACAGCTCTTGTCTCGACGTTGCAGGGAAGATGGGAACAGATGGTGCTATACCCGTCCGGTGTATAGTTTGGAGACAGCGAGGACGGGGCACAGGAATTCGGCTGCTGCACGGTGCCCGGCACCCCATGCCGGGTGCAGGCACAGCACCTGGGGCTGGCTCACTGCAGTGCACCTGCAAACGCCGTGCAGAAAGCAGGGTGGCTGGTGAGGGCGGCAAATCACTCCTCGTACATTTGGGCTGAGCTCAGTAAATACGTTTCTAGGCTCTTGGCTCACTCACTTATAGTCCATATGCCAAAGACTGGACCACATAGGATTGCACATGCCTGAAAATCTACCACAGGCTTAGGCAATATAATCTTCCCAAACACCAGACTTTGTACTTTTTAGACCTTACTTTTTTGCCTAGTCTAAACTCACAAGTTTTTAAGCATGTATAACAAAGATGGAAGTATTTTGAAAAGGCTACGTGATCTGAAGGCCTGTTATAAATGAAGTTTGTTGTCTTTAAATTGTTGTAGTGTCACTCCCTATTTTCCAACAATTTCTTTAAGTCTTTTGCAGCCACATTCAAGTGGAAGGTGTATTTTCTTAATTATGAGATAATTTTATTGAGATTCAAAGTCTTCTTTACTATGAGACCCTTTTCCCCATCTGTTACTATATGTATATACTTGTCTTTCCTAGGTGATGCGGAAGATACTAGATTCCTTGAGCTTCAACATTACGAGGTCAATGCTTTTTGCTCCACACTTACAAAAGCAGGTAAGAGAACAATTCTCTGTATATTTTATCTAATGAGATGAGCAAGTAAAGTAAGTCTAGGCTGCAGAAGGGCTCTCTATTAAAGCAGTTGTCATGAAATTCCTGGGAAATAGAAAAATGAGAACAGTTACCTTGATCAGCAGATGCAAAATGATAACTTTCTTGTGGCAATGGAAAGTCATCTCATTTTTTCCAGGCCTTATGAACTAGTGGGGAACCTCGCAGAAAGTCAACAGAAAAGTTGCATGGGTACTGCAAGGGGAAAAATGGGCACGTGTTGCCTCATTGAACAGAGATGATCACCCAGATGATATCAGCGAGGAAGGACAGCTTCCCTTTCGTCTGCAGCTCAGAAGAAGGCACGTGCCCTGAAATATTTAATGTTTGCAATCACTGTGGATGGAAATAAACGATACCTCTCATCTTTCTCTCTCTCCTGCCCCTACTCATCCAGCAACTCTCATAACTGGCATATGCTATGGCTGAATGACCTGGCTTCATTCACAACTAAATCAGTACTAAAACAGTCAGGATGATAGATAGCGGCTTATCAATAATTGAAAAGAAAGGCTTAGAGATGTCCCATTATCTGAATAATTAATGCTGCACATGGGCTTTGTAATTTCTTAATAAAACTGACTGATTGATTTGCTTAATTAATTCCTTCTTTGACAGGCTTATTGCTTTCTTTGGAGTCAGGGCTGGGGAAAAAAAAGAAAAAGAAAAGGAAGGAAAGAGTAAAGAGAAGATCAAAAATCAGGAAGAAAGATTTAAAATCTTTTTTAAACTTTAACCTCACCACCAGAGAATAGAAGTTCAACAGTTAATTCTGCCTTAAACTCCGCTCTTCTCCCAACCTCCTCCGTCGTCAACCACGAAGATGGCTTCACAGATGGAAATATCGACGACAGCAACAGATTTTTCCCACTTCCTTTGCATTTCACCTCTCTTCTTGTCCCACTGCAACTGATCAAACATTATGACAAACTGTAAAGTGTCCTGTGACCACACCAGTAGTAAACCTGGCTAAGCCTTAAACACTTTTGAATGAATCGATCTGAATGAAATGTTAAAGGCCCACTTCAATTTAACAGCAATAATTACCTCGAAACCCAGCTGCCGCTGCTGCTGCTCTGCTCTGCCACAAACTAAACGCTTCCTCGGGCTCCAGGGGTTTCCTTAGGGAAAGGGTTTAAGTGGTGCCTCAAAATCAGCTTCCTCTGTCAGCTTGTTGTCTCCACTTTTTTTTTTACTCTTATTATTCATTGTGTAAAACTTAACTAAATGGTTGCAGGAGTGGGATGGTTCTCCAATGCAAACTGCCTCTACTGGGTTCACTGGTACAGCAGGTCCCTATAGAATGTCACTGCACGGGTATAAATCAGGGATTAAACCAACTTCTGTTTGTAGAAGTTTAAGTCCCTTTAGCCCAGCCAATACCAAATTAAATATCAGTAAACAGTTGCTATTAAAATAGTATTTTGCATTAATGTACTATCTTGAGTCAAAAGTCTAAATTAGAGTTGCACTGGGGAGATTACACCTCTATCTCCCCATTGTTTTGGATAGTAAAAAGCACAATAAACACAAAAATAACAAGTGAACTGAATGCGATGAAAAGTAGGAAAAGTTTTCAGGTTTTATGAGCTATACAGATGTGAAAGGACAGCATACTGCTCTTCATGAACTTGCTTTACCAACAAATGGGAGATTACTGTGCAGACCTGGTTCCTGGTGAGACTTCTGGTCTAACTTTTGGTAGATGCTAGCTCAGAGATCTTTATAGTATATTGAAGTCCGTAGTGAAGGCATCTTTTTAGTTTTTAACTCAAGAGAAGAGATAATTATCATACTTTTTACAATACGGGAAAATGAATGTATGGAGAAGATCAGTATTCAGCACAGTAACTGTGTTGAAAAAAAAAGATGATAATTTGACTAACAAAATTTATTCCAAATTTTCCACATGATAAATAAATTCAAGTTTTCTGATTTTTTTTTTTTGGAGGGGTGGCTTGTTTAGGCAGAACTTTTAGGACAGTTTTAGCATGTTTCCGTAGAGTTTGGCCTCTTTCAGGAACCTAAGATGAAAGAACGCTGAAGTAGAAAAGGTTGGTCAGGTTTATTGTTAAAAGTTAACATAAACTTTCAATGTTTTCAGCTTTTTAAATTCAATTAGCAATGGTCTGAATACTGCAATCCATTCTGAATCAAAGCATGCACTGAGTGAAGAGAAAACCCATATAGGCTGTCAGAGATGAGCCTTAGCTGTCTGGTGCAGTTCTGACCCAGACTGTCAGGTATTTTGAATTTTTCTAGCTGTGATATGAAACATTTTCTTTCATAATTAGTTGGTAAAAGAAACAGAAAAAGATTTTTTTTAAAGGAGAAAGCCTCTGTGACCCTCTGTGTATATTTAATCAGTTATTCAAATCTTGTGCATGTACAGAGTATCTGAATCTCAAACGACACATTAAATTGGATGCATAGTTGAGGGAAATAATTAGCATAAGAAATGGCTTTCTTGAGACTCATGATGAGGTTTCTAGGCTCATCATAGAGGAGATTTTGACACAACGAAGACAACTCGTTTTCAGCAGTTCTTCAGCTACATAATCCACTATCCCTCTACTCAGCATTTCAAACCAGAAAACCACCGAGACTTACAATTTCAGCATCTTTCAAGGCCAGTGTCTGACATCAGCATTACTCACTGCCTGACATGATCAAGCCAGTTATTTCCTTCTGCCTCATTCGTTCAGGATGGAAGCATCCCCAGAAAAAAAGGATGGACTTTTTAAGCCAGACAGTTCTCATGCGGAAGGCGGAGTCTGAAAATTTAACACTCCGTTTAAATAAGATTGCTTCTCTATCTTGTTAAAAATGGTGTGACGGGAGAATCGGAGCATTATCTGAGTTGCATGGTTTGAAAAGAGCTACAGTGTCTCTTATTTATAGTAAATTATTTGCAAGCATTTATCATTTCTTCATGGAAACAGGAACTGTAATAGGTCCAGGCAACACTAAGATAGTATGCTTACTCTTCTGTTCCTCCCTCCCCTGTGTTAACACTATATTCAAGTGCAGGACAGGGCTTTGCTTTTCCAGATTGGGTTCCAGAGTTGAGCCTAAGCATAGTGTGGAGTCCTGGATAAGTAACTGCTGATAGCTCCTACTTGTTTTTTTTTTTTTTTTTTTTAAGTGAGCTTCCTAATTAAAAGGAAGCATTTAATACACAGGAAAGTTTGTAAATAGTATAATACAACAAACCGTATTTGAAATACCAAGTAATGTTGAGGACAGAAGTTATTGGGCAGTACATCTTTTGGAGTTACTCATGTTGCATGCCTGCCATCAGGTTCCACTCTATATAGCTGTGCTGAACTCGTTCCTCTCGGTCTTCAGTCTGAGAAGTTATCTTGGAGCTGCAAGCTCTTCCATATCTCCTCTGATATCCAGCAGCTATTCATTGTGGCCCTGCTCAGCTGTAGCAATGGATTGTACAAGCACTCCAGCTGTGCCTCTGTTATTTGACCCATTTTACCTGTTTACATAGGCAAATCAAAATCTAGGTTTGTTACCATCTTATGGGAGAGCCTCCTTGCAAGTTAAGCTAGATTAGCTGTTGATATTGCCCACGTTAATGCTCGTGCTGCGATCCTTCCCAGAAAGCAGACAGACATTTCTGAGGCTGAGACAGCAAAGTCTCCCACACCTCGCTCACACTGCATCAGCCCTCCCAGGTGGCTGGCTGTGATGTGCCGGGCAGATGGCCCAAGATGACAGACAAGGCCACAACCAAGGCCAGACTTCAGCTGCGTTGCCCGGTCCTGCTCTCTGCCTTCTCATCGGTGCCCCTCTCTCTTTCTTTGGGTCAAATGAAAAATTTTGCAGTACAGTTTCTCGGCGTTTTCTCATCCTTCTGCAGCAGCAGTGGATCATGATCGTTTATGATGCTGTGAGTTTTGTCTAGAAGACACTGCCTCTGTGTAGCCTTCAAAAGATGTTGGCGGTACCTGTCTGTCCTCCATCAAGGAAGCTTCTCTCTCAGAGACACAGTCCTCTGCATCATCCTTAGTGTAAGGCAAAATAGTCATCAGTTTATCTGGTGTTCTGGTTCTGTTTTATAATATAAATATATATAATATAGCTGAATATAATATGAAGCTGAATACCTATCAGTGAAACTGCATTCATTAAAGGGAAAAAAATAGAACTGTAATTTTAAATTTACCTATTAGGACATTTGATAATATTCTGCCTTTAAGGCATCTTATAACAGCAGACCGTCATATTTTGGTTCTCATGAACCTCTGCAGTACAGAACAAAGATAAAATATTTATATTTTTTTTCTGAATGAAAAGGAACATCATTATTATAAGTCACACTTTGATTATATTGCAATGAAATCTCCATTCCAATAAAGAATACAACTGATCTCTTAGTGTATGCATGTACATATACTTCATATACGTATATATATCTGAATTAAAAGACATAAGACAAAAGACATTTCAACATAGTGTGCATATATACCCGTATAAATAGATATACCAGTTTATGCAGGAGCTATATTTCCACATATGATTCTCTATTTTCATGTTCATTTCCTCTCATCTCTCCTCTTTTCCCCAAAATATTTAATATCATATTAAAAAGTCAGCTCATACAATGAAGGTCAGCTCTTTTAAAAAGTTTATCATGTTAAGAGTTGAAATCTTTTGAAAATGTAGTTTTATATTTGTCAAATATGATTAAAATTAAATCTTATTCTGCAAGTAGAAAAAACTTAAAAAATGAAAGACCCATCATGTTTCCCCACTCCACAAATATGTAGCTTATAGTTGTGCATTACTAAAGAGTATTGTTTCTTTTTTGCAGAAATTGGATAAAAGAAAGAAAAACTTTCCTAGATTTCCCATGTAACAATATTTCTATTCTTTTTAGTACAGGGAAATAATCCTTGAGAACTTATAAATAATGTAAATATATAGATTGTAGTTTTCATTTGTATATTTTTCAAGAATTATTTCCTTGGGGAAATAATAATGCAGTTCAGTGATGCTAGAGATTTTATGGGTACCATGTATGAAACGAATACTTGCTTAATTGCTTCTGGCACATAAACGTGAGCTGAAAAAATGCAAGATCATAACAGCAGAGGAGAAGTGGATCCTAAAGAAATGGAACCAAGGTTCTTAGCTTTAACTATGGGATTAGTCTTTACCTTCAAAGGCCAAGACTGGCCGTGCTGGTGGATAGGGTAACGGTACGTACATGCAGCTGAAAGAAGCGGTCCGCAGGGCTGCTGGAGAAATATTTTGCAGAAAAATAGGAAGCCTGCCTAAATCAGCAGCGCAGCTGAAGCTATATGGATCTTAAGGAACAGGAAGCTGCACAACAGAGTAATGAACAAGATGCCCACAACCTATCAAAAAGACATTTATATCTATAGATGATACCTATGGGTTGAGCCGTATATTTGTAGTTTGATTTAGCCATAAAGGATATCTTATAATGAAAACATGCAGTCTGGAAAATGTCCAAATGTAGCATTTATGGAAATTTGGCTTAATGGCTAAAGCAGGTGCCTAATGCTGATGGAAGTCGGCATATGTGCTTGGTGCACAGCTAACAAGGTCACACATCAATAATCTATAATAGACACATATCAGAAGATAGCCAATAGGAAAATGCATGGCAATGCTTAAGAAGTATCTGTATGTGGAGAGTAGTAAGATAATAATGATTACAGGCCAGTTTAACAGAACCGGGGGCATCAGAATCAGAATCAGTCTATCAAATAGGCACTGGACACATATGCAAGCTTCTGTAGTCATATGAACCCAATATTTTTAGTTTTGACCATTTCCAAGTAAGCACTGATCCATATCCTATTTGAGAGTGGAACCACACTGAACATTTGACTGAAAACTAATAAAGTTTGTTAAGCCATCAATTGCTCTCCAGCAACACTTAAGAATTTCTGAACTGGTGTTTATTGAAATGCAAATTACTGATGCTAAGTCCCACAGCCTTCATAACCATCATTTAAAAATTAATTGCACAGACCAAATCATCTCGCTGCTTGAGTATCTGCCAGTTGAGAGTTCTTTAACTTCTGGTATTGATAAATTGTTCCAATCCCTTTCTCTAGTGCATTTCTTATGGATAGTAGACAGTAAAGACGAATTAACTGATTGCAGAGGAATAAGTTTCCCACTCTAACCGTGTATATGTTCTGGGCTGCCCTTCTCTTCTCTTCCTCTGCCGCCTTCCTCTTTTCTGTAATCCCTTCACCAGAGGTTGAGACTGAAGGGGAGGTTAAGCTCTTAGGTTTCTGAGCTGTATGTTTCCACTGACTGAAGCTGTATGATTCCACTTCTTCACCAAAGAAGTGGAGCTACTCTCAGACCTCTTGCTTGTTTTGTCCTGTCCAAGAAGTACAAATGGAGCTTTATGCAAGTTAGATTTGAACTTGTTTTGTCTTTTGTTTTGTTTTCCTCATGTTAATCTGGCTGCAGGCTGACTATCTCCCTAAATCTTAGTTTGCTGTGTTCTTGGAAACCTCTCCCTGTGCCTTTGGGAAATGCTTTTCATCTTAACTCTTCCAGTTTTATTCCGTTTAATGTTTCTCCTCTTGACTGGCAAGCATCCTCACAGTAGATGAGTGAAGGAAGTGTCATGTTAAGTTAAACAATGTCACTGCAGCGCTAAAAACAACATAGCCCATTACAGAAAACGGCAAAAACCCCTTGGGGAGCCCTGACTCCAGGATTTTGTAGTGTCCATACATTGATTGCTTTCTTCTAAGTTATTGAACAAATAATATATTATATTATGACACTAGCAAATTATAAAACATCCATTAATGTTCAGGGACTCAGCATGGATTACACTTTAATTTTCTTTAAATATTGGAGATCTCTGAAAGCATAGCACATTTCTTGTTGATATCAAGATAGCCATTTTTTTCCTGTTCTATAGAAAATACTAGATCCTGTAACACATATCATGAAGTTACTAATTATCTTGAGCAAACAGGTCATCATAGTCTATTTATAATCCAAGTTGGCCAGGATTTAGTCTTTCATTTTTTGCTTAACCTGATATATACGTTGCTCCTTTTAGAAAAGTATTATCAACCTTATCATTATAGCATTAGGAGTGTTGATTACTTTTTGCATCTATGGGCTCTATTCACAAGTCACAGTTCCACTCCAGGAAGTGTACAACAGGGAACAAAAGACAGTCCCTTCTCAAATGGTGTAGAGAATGAATTTAACGAGTAACAATCTGACAGACACAGATGGGGAAATGACAAGATAACATCTATGAACCAGGAATGTTGTTATAGCCTCCAAGTAAAGATTCAATTCAGTTTTCAGTAAAATATATATATATATATATATATATATATATATATATATATATATATATATATATTCAGTTCTTTTTTTAGAAGCATAGGCAACCTTAGACCTAAATTTTGAAAATGGGCTACTGATTTTTGCTGCCTTAATTTCTAGGCAGTCAGTCAAGACTACTTAATCAGATTTTCCCCATGTGGAAATAACTGCAACTGGAAAAAAAAAGAGGTATTATAAATTACTATTATTTTTTTTTTCAAAATTCAGGCCATACTTAATGAAAGTCAGATCACTTAATCCTAAGGTGAAGATTTAACTGTCTGGAAAGTTGCAAGTGAGACCATTTGAGAGTTTGAAGGAGTTAAAAATGACTCATTTGGGAAATTTTATGGATGACTCAACTTTCTTCATGCCTTTCTCACAAATGGTTTTGTTTTAACATTGGCAATTTTGGGTATATGTTGATTAAGAAGACTCTTGTGTGATGTGTTGCATCCCATAGGCTAAATAAAACAAGAACAACAAAAAAACTTTCAACCAACCTCTTTTATTATCAGTTTCTTCATTGAGGAATCTCGTTAATGCTAGGAAAGTTAATGAAAGTATGCTTATCTTTTGCCACGTGCATACTGCTCCCCTTAAATGGAGAATTTCTCCTCCCAGCTTAAATAGGAAGCAAATGGGTCCCTGCCTCTCCAGGGTAACAAAGCACTGGAAGTCCTGGATTTCAGATCTGCTCT
Source organism: Rhea pennata (assembly GCF_028389875.1). Lineage (NCBI taxonomy): Eukaryota > Metazoa > Chordata > Aves > Rheiformes > Rheidae > Rhea > Rhea pennata. Next base: position 75,474,720 of record NC_084702.1, on the reverse strand, counting down.
GCTATTAGAGCTCATTTTGAGACTCTGATTTCAGCTCAATCTGGAGCTCTCTTCCTCTGCAGCATGTTAACCTAAGCCTCCACTTCCTCATCTGGACCTCCCCACGCCTGGAACTGCTCTTCTATCCCCTTGGTCTCTCCCTCAGGTGTTGTGAATCCTTAAAATTCAATTTCCAGTGATGTAAAAATGAATCTGATCTGATTTAAACGGTCTTCTTGCAATATGAAAGTCTTTGCTTTTATACAATTTATTTTCTCAGGAAAACAAAACAAAACAAAACAAAACAAACCTGTACAGACTTGTTCTTCACCAGTCCTATATCGCCTCCTTCTTCTACTGCTTAACCAGAGTCAGCCACACAGAACTGGGAGAGCAATACAGATCCTCTGCAAAGGTAGGTCAAGACGTCGTTATTGGCTGCAGGAACCTGACTTGGTTCTTGGTTCCTTGTATCTTTAGATAGTGGGACCTCCCAGAAAGCCCCTGTGAGTAACCAAAGAGCACTGTGCTTGGTTCGAGTTCAGCAAGACGCTCCTGTAGTTCTTCCGCTTGCTCTCGACACAGATACTGTGCTGAGCCTCTGCCAAGGTGTAGAGAGGGATGTGACAGAATTGCACTGGCTTTTTGATTTATCTATCCTGGCTTATTGGTTAGTGGATTGCTAATGGACACCAGTGTAAAGCAAGGGATGACAAATCTTAGGACCTATGGGCCGGGCAGAGATGTGTCACACATACACTCAACTCTTGGCTTGAGATAAGACATTTAATCTCCCTGTGCTTAAGCTCCATCTGTGAAATGGATGTCAGGACGAGGAGCTGTTGTGAGAGGGAAGGGGTTGTAATTAATAGCTGACTAGAGGCTGGATGGTAAAATTCATCGGATGTTGGGAAAGTTCATAATGAATTTCTGACCTGAAGGACAAACTTCAGTGGTACTTCGTCCTTGAGTCTTGGGGTGAAGAAAAGTCCCTGTACCATTAAGCAGGGAAAAAAAAAAAAAAAGAAAAAAAAGCCTCGCAAATTGGGAGAAGAGGGGCGGTGGGTGGTGAAAATCATCTTTTCTAAGCTGAAGGGAACTGGCCACCCTCAGCAGGCAAGAGGTGGAGTTTGAGAATCTAAAGACAAGTTTAAATCACAGTTTCATTTGCTTTCTTTATCTTTTCTTTAGCATTCATGATGCTACCTATAGTAGTATCTGTTTTACCTGTCCTTACTCCATTTTGTCCTACCTTTCTGCTTCACTTTTATGCTTCAGGGTTTTATGTGAGGTCTGAAGAACCTCACCTGCTCTGTCCCTATCAGCAACAGTCTTCCTCTCTAATTCTTTCTCTCTAATAAAATTAATTCTCAACATTCCCTTCCATGAACCAAATGCATCTTTCTTCAGTTCAGAGACTTAGAGATTTTGTAGCCTTTCTCCACTCTGAATCAGGAATAAATTAACTCTGGATCTAAACATCCTTGCTCTTTTCTAGTGTCTCACAGATGATAGACTTTTAAAAGTTTATGAAAAATGAAACATATGTTAGTAATTTGTGAATTCCTGCCTGGTTGTCCAGAGAGAATGATTAGAGCTAGGGAATTTCTGTATTTAAAAATAATAGTATTAAAAAAAAAAAGCCACTGCTGTTTCACCTGCAAAATCAAGTCAATTGCTGCAAGCAGCAGAAGACAAATAAAGGTATTTATGCAAAATAGGCTGAACATTAACATAGGTTATATTTAGATCTCGTGTGGCTGCTCTCAGTCTGTCATCTGTCTCTCTGGTTGCTCTCCAGAACTTAGGTAGGGCGAAATCCTAAATTCTGAAATGCTTAACTGAGAAAACATCTACAGTAGTGGACTGCAGAGGAATATACACACTGCCAGCAAAAGTCTCTCTTTTCTTGAGAGACAGAGACCAGATTATATACTAGAAAATTTTAATAGGAAAAAGGGAAAAGGAGCACCAGGAGGTGGGAGAACGTAGTCTTTACCATAAAGGAGAGGCCTTCCAGTCCCCAGCCTGACATAAATTTAGATACCTTCCTAAATTCTGGATTTTCCTAAGGAGGTGTTTTTCAGAGTGATACAGTCCTGAGGGCTTGAGGAAGATGTGCACCGAGGCAGGACATGGGCACAGCTGGAGCTACCTTGAAATAGTGACAGTGCCACCCTCCTGGCAATTTCTTCTTTTTTTCTTTTTTTCTTTCTTTCTTTTTTTTTCTTTTTTTTTTTTTTTTTCATTTTGTTAAAACTTTTGTAGATTTTTGCCACTCTTAAAAACTGGATTATGTCCAGGGGGGTATGAATTTTCTGCAATTTCCAGTTTCAAACTACAGTAAGGGCTGATGATTTTCTGTCTGTGTGGGTCCAACTGGTGTGGACGTGATACCTTAGGACTCAGTATTGCTGTCAGTGATGGTGGCCCAACACTGGCCATCTACTCCAGAAAAGCCTAGAGCTATTATAGGGAAATCAGTTAAGTGTGCTGCTTCACGGAAGTAATAACCACTGCCACTTCCAAATCCAAATGTATAATTCATCTTTATACTTCACTTTTCTCAGCCTGAAGTTGTATCCATTAACATACCTTTGCATTCTTGTCAAGATAGAGAAAAAGAAAGGGAATCTGCTAGCCAACTCTATCAAATAAATCTCATCTAAAAGGCTTCTGTAACAATAGTTGGTGCCAGGGACATGGAAAAACCCAGGTTCTGTATTTTAACTGAATTGTAAGATGATTTTCCTGTCACTACATATTAAAAATATAAAAAATTGTTCTTGACTTCTCATCCTGCGGAGCCATGGAAGAGACAGGAAGATGCATTTTCATTTCCAGGTCTCAGATAAATGATGTGTTGGTTCATTCCATAGCAAAATGTAAAGGTTACACTAGGGTTAATATTAAATTACACCAGCTGTTCTAATTTCACCAACATCAATTCAATAAAATGGAATAGTACATCAGCAATGGCTTTTTTTGGCTATTCTTCATGTTGAGGTTGGTGACAAGGAACCACCCATATCATTTCTGAAACCAGTTTTAAGGCTGCTCTACACCACTATAGGACAAAGAAAACTTTTTCAAAAATTTGCAGTCAGGACATTCAGGAATCTATTTTTTAGTTACCTACTGAAATGAGGAAATTGACTATTTCCAGGCAGGGACAGGAGATGAATAAAGAAGGATTTCAGGAAGATAATTTCACAATGGAGGTAGGATTATTTCTTTATCTTTTGGGGATATTTTTTGGAATACAAGGACTGGATTGTAACTCGTGTCACTAAACCTAGTCTTCTACTATCTCTGTTATCATTTGATATATTCTCATAGTCAAAGTTGTTGTGCTTCCTTTACAATGTAGACTTCGTGTGTTGATTCCTGTCATTTCAGTACTACTGTAGAACCTCAACAAATCCTAACCCTGTTCCTTTTCCCCAGTGACAATTTCTCCTTACTCCCGTCTTCTTTATCTCCTTCCACTATGTGAATGAGAAGGAAAGAAACAATAGCAAATGGTTATGGAATAAGTTAAATCTACTAAATAAATTATATAGAAAAATTAAAAGCTGCAAGTGTGGAGTACAATGCACATTTTATTGTTTCCTCTTTACAATGTTGTTAAAAAATACATAACCTCTTGATGTATGTATATTTCCTTGAGGAAGGTGCTCTGTAGCTCTGAGGCAGGATAAGTAGCATGTGATGTGGCAGCTGTAAGGTAACAACATGTTTTCCCATAAAAAGCAGAGTAAATGGGCACATAAATTCCATATAAACTGTCAGCATGTCAGCTATGCTAACACTGGGTAAGCTACTGCCCTGGAGCCTCACTAACTTATGCACCATCATTTTTCAAACAACACACTTCAAGAACTCGCACGACTGCTGTGCAAGCGGTGCTCAGACCACCCTCGTTCTGGCCACTCCGGCGGCCTTCGTTGCTATGCAAGACGTTAGGAGGGGTGAAATTCAACTGTTATTTTCTGTAGATGACATTTTTACTGACATCTGAAAGCAGGAAGTCGGTAGCAGAGCTGAGGGTTGAACCATATTTTTTTTCATAGGCTAGCTCAGTCTGCGATTCATCTCATCTAACTTCAAATATCTACAGTGCAGACCTCTACGTCTGAGCTCGCCACCCCAGGCTCTGTCATCACTCTTTGTAGTTAATGGGGGTGCTAAGTATTAGGGAGCAATTCACCTGATTTACTTTAGCTGTGTACTTTAGCTGATACACATCACACCTCAAGAAAGCCTAGAGAGTTTGAGACATCAACACCTATGTTATGAACTTCTAAGTTAGAAGACATAAATCAACCCCTGAATATTTTTAGCCTTCAAAATTACCACTCTGCTAAGTTAATTCTCTTTCCTTTATTTGTTTATTTATTTTTAAAATCTAGCTGACTACTGTAATTCCTGGACTGTATGCAGGCAAGTCGAGGAAGTTGAGGGACCCAATCCACTTGGACCGTCTTGGCAATCTAAAGGTACAGCACATACCAAACCTTCCATCTCGTCCTTCTAGTCTGTGAAATGACCTAGAAATCTGTAGGCATCTTGTCTTTCCCAGTAAAGAGAATAGTGATCTGGAAAAGCTGGGCATCAGAAGCAAGGAATTGTGAAACTGATTTTGATAAACTTTGTGCAAACATTCAAACACCATTATATATCCCAAATGCAATACATGGTATGCCAGACAGGAATGTAATAGGCCTAATATATACATACTTCTGCTGAACTTTCGGGAGAGGACAACAGTCTCTTGTGATCAACTCAAGCTTTACAACGCTTAGATAGGGTTATGGAGATGCAGGGTTTAGGGCACTGTTAAGGCTTGTAGCCCTTCCTACTCTTAGTTCCTCTAATCTGATCTAATCACCAGCTGATGTTCCACATGCCCAAACTATATTCACTAAATCCTTTTTCGCCCTTCTCTCACAACATGTCTTAAAAAACTACTGTTCAGATGGTGGTTGGGATCTAAACATAATGTACAACCATATTAAAAAAAATGGGAAAAAAATTACCACAACTGAAAAGGACCTTTTTTTGATTGTTTATTTTAATTTTTAAGATCTGTCATAGAACAGGAGCACCATTTCCCAAACAGCTTACCTTGTACTGCTGAGGAATGCTTTCTAACCACCTTCTTGCTACTTACCTCCTGGGCTGTGACATAGTGGTCATGGAAGACAAGCAATGTCATTATGAGGCAGTGAAAATTTTTGTATTGCCAAAGGCAAAGAAAAATCTTCTATACATACCCTTCCTCTTCAAGGTCAAGTGTTCTCCATCGACCTCTTGAAACATGCACACCACTAAATTATACAGGCATATCATTGTTATCATAAATGCATTATGTACACCTATTTTCATAGTTAATGTAAGAGGGTCAGAGAAAATTTTTACTTTGAATAAGGTGGGTCAGTAACCTGAAAAGTTTGAAGAACACTGCTTTAGATAAAGGGACAAGGACAGTCTTTTTTTGACTTGATTTCCATGAACTTTAGCTGAGTTTCAAGTGCTGAGGAGGTATTTTAGTTTATGGCAGAAAACAAGCTAATTCGAAGAAACTTCCCTGGTTGCTATTAACAAACCATTCAGCATTTCTACATGCCATGTATTCCATGTGACACAAAAGTCCTAAAAGAGATTTTTTTTTAATGTGGATTTTTCAAGAAGACTTCATGAATTCCTATTTGTAATTGATGAATCAGAATAATCTAAATTTTTTATGAAATCAAGAAAAATCATTTTGTATATTGAGTAGGAAGGAGCCCTCTGAATTCACTTGAGGCCAAATGGAGAACAAAATAGCTGATTTGCTCACTGAGTCTGGGAAATACTTTTTTTTTTTTTTTTTTTTCTTTTCATATAGTCCTTTGCACAATAGATTCCCAGTCATTGATGGAGGTTTCTACACAGTCTAGCAATAAAATAAAATAATATGCTGAAGAAGAGACAGACAACGTTATTACAGTGAACACTTACAATTCTACTATATACAAATGGAGTCTTTAGTCATTAATCTAAGTATCTAAATAATTTTATCTTACCTTTTTTTTAAATCCTCTTTTTAAAAGTAGTATGAAAAGGGATAAAAACCCCAAGTGAAACAAAAACAAGTAGTTAATTTTGATTTGATTATCAGGACTGATCTGAGATGTGATTTATCTGCTTTTTGGCAAAGAAGAGCTTGATCTCACACCAACAAAAGTTTTAGAAACTCTAAAGGCTGGATAAACCTTTGTATTTCTCCAGATACATAGGTTCACTACACTGAGTTGTAAACTTCATGAGAATCTTACAGTCCATTGGCAGTTTTATTTCCTTGCCTGAAGGAGTATATGTGGATACAGAGGAGTGGGGAAAGAGTAATGATATATTCAAATATGGGGTTTTTTTGGAAGCTGAGGGGAAAGGTTCATTTTAGGATGTGATCTGTTTTATGTAGATCTTCAGATCAAGTTTCGTATGCTGTATCAATAGCCAAACCTTCTCAAGCTGTGATCCCATCAGATCTCCTGGGCCACTTCCAGCTGTGACCCTGTCAGACTTCATAAGCTAAATAGGTTGGGCCAACCCAAGCTGCGACACTGTCAGATTCCATCAGCTAAGCAGATTTGGGAGGAATCAGTGCTGGACACTTGAGATTTGCAATAAACAGGTTGGTTTTGAAGGATGTAATGGTTGCAACAATACATAATATATGTGGTCTCAAGCGATGCTCTCTTCTTGCCTCTATCACGGCTCTAATCTTGGACAAAGTCTCTTCATTTCCAATGCCACATACTGCTGAAAGACAGTTACCAAGAAGGCGGGGATGTAACTGAGGCAATGCCACAGATTATAGCAAAAATAAAAGATTTGGGGAATATTTTTCTTTGTTTTCTCTCTGCTCCTATGCTATCTACCAGCTTCACTTCTCACCTCCTCTAGCTTGAAGCCATTGTGGTTGGAGTTTCCAGTGAAAGTAATAAACCAAAGGTGAAACGTATCAGAAAGGAGCGTGGTTCATATCTTGTTGGTCCAAGTCTTGTTTTCACTTTGGAAACAGCAGTGTCTCATACGGCTCTGCCAACATGCCACAGTGCAACTCCATAAAGGAGGAGCCAATGCTTTCATCTGTGGTTGATAGATATTTTTCATTGCAGATGAAATAGATATTTTTCATTGTTAGGAGGGGACCTCTTAAAGGTCAGTCTTCCATGTCTTCAAGAAAGAAAATTGTGTATCTTACTGGTTATGCTATTGTACAACCTTCAGAGGCTTCTTTAAGTTTCTTATTTGTATTGAACCAACACAGTTTAGGCAAGATAGACAACAAAATAGGTGAGGTTTATGAAGTTCCAAACATGCAGCACCTCTCTTCATTTATTTTGCAATTCATCATCCCTCATTTCATTCTGATACTAAAACAAGAATACAAAGAAGCTACTGGAAAAAAAAAACAAAGAAATCATCTCTGTAAAAAAGAGAATTATGTTTTGAAGTTGTATCCATTTTGCAGGGTTTATATTGGTATTTTTTGTGTGTCGATATTCGTGTCCTTTTTAATAGATATTTGTAACAAAATAATTTCTTTTTAAATCATTTTTTATCACCAGAAGTCACATTTTCTTATTATATGGTGAACTTCATTAAGTAGATAAGGAAAAAGCAAGGTCTTAAAAATGAACTTGATAAAAAGAAGTGTACAGTTTCAAAGAAAACATTAATTAAAATAAAATAGAAAGATTACAACAATAATGATGTCAATTTTTTTCCACACATTTCTTTTATGAAAGAAAAGAAAAAAAATATTTATAATGAACAAAAAACACTGCTGTAGAGCATATTCTGACCAGTTTTAGGTACAAAATCCTGTGCTGAAATAACCAGTCTCCATGAAGATAAGGAGAGTTCCCTAAAAGATGGAGTGGCCCCAAAATACAGAATGAATCTTGACAGACTCTGCAGACTCTAATTAATACATTAGACAGCAAATATTTCTGAAGAAATATTGGGTATACCTTTATTCCACCCCATTCTTCTACGTTCTGTTATGATGAATTACTGTCCGGAGTACTGTCTTTTCAGCACTTTCAGGACGTATTACCTCAAGGGTGTTGCACTTAGACACCTGATGAACACACGCTAGTGCAATTTCAAGGATAACACTTAACAACCACCCTTCAGGAGGACCAGGATGAGACTTACCTCACCGAAGCTGCAAGGTGTAGCAGTGTGGAAATCTGCAGTCACCCAGGGCTTCTTTTATGAACCATGGAGAGGAACAGGAAATCCTAGACAATTACTTTCCTAGGACACTTCAGGTTGACAATCCATGCTCAAAGTACCTCTTTTTATCCATTGACTTTAAATGGAGCCAAGGAAATTAGCAGAAACATATATAAGGACATATTAGTCTATATGCTATTGTATGCAATAAGAGAACTGTGCTGCCATTCAGAGGGACATCAGCAGGCTGGAGAGACGAGCAGAGAGGAACCTCATGATGTTCAACAAAGGCAAGTGCAGGGTCCTGCACCTGGGGAAGAATAACTCCATATGCCAGTACAGGCTGGGGGCTGACCTGCTGGAAAGTAGCTCTGCAGAGAAGGACCTGGTACATCTGGTGGACAAGTTGACCATGAGCCTGCAATGTGCTCTTGTGGCCAAGAAGGCCAATGGTCTCCTGGGGTGCATTAGGAAGAGTGTTGCCAGCAGGTCAGGGAGGTGATCCTGCCCCTCTACTCAGCCCTGGGGAGGCCACATCTGCAGAACTCTGTCCAATTCTGGGCTTCCCAGTACAAGAGAGACATGAAGCTACCCAAGTGAGTCCAGAGCAGGACTACAAAGATGATTAGACCACCGGAGAATCTCTCCTATGAGGAACAGCTGCGAGAGCTGGGACTGTTCAGCCTGAAGAAGAGAAGACTGAGGGGAGATCTTATAAATGCATATAAATATTTGAAAGTAGGGTGTAGAGAGGATGAGGCCAGACTCCTCCCAGTGGTGCCCAGAGATAGGACAAGATGCAACAAGCACAAACTGAAACACAGGAAACTCTCTCTGAGCATGAGGAAGAACTTGTTTACTGTGAGGGTGACTGAGCACTGGAACAGGTTGTCCGGAAAGGTGGTGGAGTTCCCTTCCTTGGGGATATTCAAAAGCCATCTGGACACAGTCCTGGGGAATGTGCCCCAGGGGAGCAGGCTTGAGCAGGGGGTTGGCCAAGATGATCTCCAGAGGTCCCTTCCAACCTCAACCATTCTGTGATATATATTACATTACATATCAGTCAGATGGCTTGACTCCTTTCCAGAGATTAGGCAGTGGAAGGAGAGGATGCTCATCCTTACTATAAAATATGAGATGTGTTTTTAACGGATGAGGGTCTAATCACATTGCCTCTCCTTCTCCAGATTGTCCTTTATTGAAAAGATGACCGGGCCTTACAATTGATGTATATTTGAGTGACCATCTGCATCCGACTAAAAGAATAATCATGGTAATCAGCCTGCAGACTCAGGCAGCTTCTGCTGCTTCAGGTAGACTTGCCTCATGTTCTCCAGATCATCTTTGCAGTCAGACAGGGTGTCAACTCCTCGCTGTCTTATCATCGCTTGATTTTTAACTTTTTCTGCTTCATAACGGTTAGGTAGGCATGGCATCTCCCAGGAACGTACACCCTCAGCACCTTAGCTGGTTACCAGTGCTCAACCCCACCTCGCATGAGGGAACGCCTGCTTGAGGGTAGCTGGGTGCTCTGCTCAGCTGCTTGAGATTGATAAAATGTTTGAACGCTGCCCTTGTGCAGAAAGGTTTTTGTGTTCTGTTTAGCTCTGCTTATAGACACAAGACGCTTTCTCTCTCTCTCTTTTTCTTACTAGATGCTTAGAAACTCCCATTTGAAATGTTAAACTGAAGATGAAGGTTCTGATGTTTGTGTCAAGATTAGCATGACGGGTGGGAGGGAGCGGGAGATGTTTTCCTGAGAAGCAAAGCCCTCAGCACAAGAGAGTGTGTCAATAGAGATGAGGGGAATCTAAGGCATAAAGGTTAGCTTTTTAGACTGCGGGAGCTGGGAAGACTGCTCTTTGTGAAACTGGTCACAAAGGGAGCAAAGTGTCTGCACCAGAAAGACTGAGTGACCTTTTCAAAGCGTTAGGTGTTGTTTACTTCCGTTGAAAAATGTGTGCGCGTATCTGCATGTATGTGTGCTGGGTGGTAAGCGACTGACAGACGCTCCACCGTTTTTCCTAACTTGCCGAGGTTCTGCTAATTAGAACTGGAACGGAGTTACAGTTTGTAAGTCACAGTTAAGTTCTTAACTTTGAAATATATCCCGAGTGCACAACGTTTCCCTTCCTAAATTCCCTTCCTAAACAAAATTCGGGAGAAAATATTCATGATTTGATTGATTTTTAATTCAGATTTTAATTTGTTTATTACTTTTTATTTTATATCATGGTCATGTTTAGTTCTGTGATATTATGTAATGTACAATGAGGAAATAAAAGCTACATCTATGCTAGTAAATTATATATTTTTTTTTGCCAACAAAGCCAGTTGACATAGATTGGCCTATCTGTTCACTAAGAAATTCTCTTAACCTCCAACATTGGGTGACCACATCCAAACTGTCTATTGGGAACCATCTTTGGCCCATGTTACCTCCTGAACTCTTCCCAGAAATTGTTAGCCCAGGCCAAAGCACTGTTAGGGACAATTTTAACAATTTGACCTTACAGACAGCTGTGCTCTGGGACCCAGGAATATTTTCCGGCAGTGTTTAGCTGAGGAGTATAGGCGTGGAACTGGACTGCACACATTTTGGTCAAATACCCCTTAAAAGAAGAAGTAGCTCTTACTGTGCTTCACCCTGAGAAATATCTCGTGAGCTTATCCTCAGATTAGCCTAAGGTATTCGTATTTATTTAGTATTTGTCCTGTTGGCTGACGACTCCAAGTGCAAGGAAAGTGGTCCCACACTCGTCCCCTACACTGTTCTCCCTAAATAAAAAACACAGTTTAAAAAAATACGTATGTTGTCAAGAAATATAGCTTAAAAGCAGTATGCATTTGTGAATTTCCAGAATGACCCTCTATGACTGAGATGAGTCAGGACTCTGCTTGTTATAATGCACAAGTAAAATCGCTTTACCTCTGCCATTAGAAAAAAGACTAGATTCAATAGATTAACCTTTGTATTAGAGAAATTACTTTTAGTTTGGATCTTACGGTGGGACCGGAGAAAATATTCTGTCACTGTAAGGCAGCCCATATGTGGATGGATAAATAGATAAATGGGAAAATAGAAATTTTAACTCATAGATTGTTTTGTTGAATTATTTTTCTTAGGGGATAGGTTATCAGCGCATTTCAAAGTAGCCTCAGATGTGTTTAGTTGAATTTTTCAAATCTTATTTTGTTTGCTGTTCTAGAGGCTTTCTCCCTTAGCAAAAAACCAGTGTTTCAGCTAAGGATATTTTGAAGAAATATTAAGAAAAAATTACTTTTCACATTGCCTTTTACTATAAATAATACAGGATTCCCAGTGTGATTGAAGCTCTACAAACAGACAAAATGCTTAGAGTGATCCTAGTGAAATCAAAAAAATTTTTAATCAGTCAGTGGCTTCAGTGGCAGGAAGATTTCACTCATGATTCTTACATAGAGTTTTCAGTGTTAAAACTATATCCAGCAAAGAGCTTCAGCTGTACAGACTCATTCATCAGTATATATGATTTAGTATGAACTTGTTCAAAGGTCTCAGCAGCCATTAAATAATTTAAATAACAGCCAGATTTCTAAAAGCATTCAGCATGCTAAATACTTTTAAAAATGAAGCCAATTTTCCGTCCTTAAATAGGAACTAAGGTGTTTTTTAATCTCGCCATAACTTTGCCAGAAAACACTTAGTATAGATTGAGAATGATATTTGGCTCTTCAAATTGAAAACACGTGAATATTTTATATTGATCATTCTGGAAAACAAAATCTGGAGATGTCAGTAGTCCCCAGATGTTTGGGGCATCTTGGCAACCCTGTTTTATGGTTCTAAAGTTTATGGTTTCAAAACTCTTTTTAGTAGAATGCTAAACTTAAAAGAAAGTTTTCACACCCATCCATCCACCCAAAAAAGATATAGCAAAGCCGGCGAGTCTATTTTAACTCATAATTGAAATCTGCCTCTCTCTAAATAAAGCACCCTTTAAAATAAAATAAAATGCCAATAAAAAAAAAAATCTACTACAATATAAAACATACTTTTACTCAGGTTTTCTGTAGCACTGTCTGTGACTACTGTGAAACTAAAAACTAATAACCTTGTTCCTAATTAACTGGGTCTGCAGCACTTTGCACCAACCTCATAGCTGTTCTTCCTATATTGTATGTCATTATTAACTCTGAATGTCTTCAAGTAGGTCTTAAACATACTTTGTTTTCTTCCTCTTTTTCTTTTTCCTGAAAAAATACATGCATTAAAGAAAAGAAAAAAAAAGTCTCTAAAAGTGATCTTAAACACAGTGTCAGTGTTTCTGGTTTTGTTTAGCCATCCTATGTGTTCTGTTGTTATCTGCATTGTTCTCTCTCTCTCTCTCTCTCTCTCTCTCTCTCTCTCTCTCTCTCTTTTAAGCCAGTAAGATGGGAATGTATTTTTTAAAAATATTATAGTGTTTCAGTCTGACTGCCCTAAAAATCATTAAGCTATGAGTTTAAAAAAGGAAACCTCAGATATTACCCTTCACTTCCCTTGACGTCAAAATAGTGTTGAGTAATTACAAAGGAAACACAATATATTCTACTACCTTGCTTTCAGTTCTTTCAGAGCCACAGCATATAGTAAGGGTTGGTATAAAAGGACACCTGAGGAGTAAGTGTTCACTGCATCTCAGTGGTGCAACCAGAAGACTCTTGCAGAGTATAACCCTTCCTCACTGATCTCGGGGAAGAAGAGACGCACTATAAGCATTTAAAGGCACTTTTAAGCCATTGGAAATCTGACTCAAAGCTTGCCAGAAGAGAAGGGGTCACATCACTAAGCCACGCGGTTTCATACGAGGCTGCAGCCGCACTGCCTCCCGCGGGGATCCCACCGCTCTCCGGAGCCCGTGGCGCTGAGCGGGGTGGCAGCTCACCTGGGCGCTCTTGGGGACAGTCCGGTGGGTGGCATGGAGCTCTGAGGCTGGGACCAAGCCCATCCTTCCTGGGGCTCTTTTGTTCCTTATTGAGACCAAATTTTCCACTACACCCCTCATCAAGCAGCACCTTCAACACAAAATTGTTTTGATAAGGAGAGGATATTTGCACATGGCATGATGTGAGACAGTGCAGTGAGGCACCCACTGAGAAGAGCAGAAAGGGTCACAAGTCCTGCGTATTGTCTCGTGCCACAGAGATGACATATTCCATTACATTTTTGTTTTCACTCCCTCAACTTCAGGCTATTTAAAACGGTCCAGCTGAAAATCTCCCCTTTAACAATTCCCCATCCTCAGATGCATGCCTTTGTAGAGGATGGTCAGGCCATCATATTCTTGCTTTTTTGGAAGGACCTCTTTGTCAATGATTAATAAAATTTATTGGTATCTCTAGGCTGTTAGCCTGCCATCTCCTCTGAAACCACACTACCAGGAAACATACACCTCAAATTTAAAAATTTGGCACGAGGTCCAGAACACCCAGAACATACTAGGCCAGTGATTTTCCTGATTCAGTATGAGGGATAGGTCAAATCTTGATCTCCGCCTTGTATTGCAGAAGGTAGATGCTTAGTTTTGAAGTTGCCACTGTCTTAGCATACAGGAAATTTATATATTAGTTATACATATACTAATTACGTAAAAGAAAGCAGAAACTCAGAAGACAATGGGAGTTGTTCATGTGACTGATTTTAAGCACTTAACTTTGATGCCTGGGGACTTATAACAATTCCATACAGAGAATGGCTCAGAGTAGAAAATTTAGGTTCCTCTTCTGAACCACTCTCTGTTCTTTCTCTCTTATCGTACAGAGTTTAATTTAACTGTTTAACACTTGCCAGTATTTATACCCTCTGCATATTTGGCGAAGCAAATAGGGTAAAACAGGCATTGTCTTCTGTCTTCGAATCTTAAATACACTGTAAGTGATAGATGGTTTTCCTTCTTCTAGTATGTTTTGCCTTGGAAGACGATATGTTTCTCATCATTTTTATGATCTGTCCAATGGATCCAATCTGGATCCATTTGACCAGCAGGCTCTCACAGAAATGCAATGCAATGTCATAGAGGAAATACAATACTGAAGAAAAATGTAAATGTATTTGGGGAATATTTTGTCTCCTACGAAGCTCAAGTAAATACATTGTTTTGTATTCTCCTTCTTTTTCATTTCTAAGCTCTCATTGCCTGTCTCCTGATCTATCTTTCTGTTCTTCAGCTTTTTTATTAGATGGATTTAAAATCCTGTTTTTAAAGTGTCCTTGAATAGCTTTCTATAATTAGCAATTATAAATAGGGATATAGTCTTGGGTTATGAAGTTTACTTTTATTGACTGCAACAGAAGGTTTAAGTTCAACTTCCCCTTATCTGATTATATTTACCAGAACTGTGGGAATTCACTGTGCTATAAAAATGGACCTTGCTGCTAGCTGGCATACCTCAGAACATTTAAATAAAAATAGCAATGAAAACCCGACCAAATATTATTTATGTCAGTTAGATGCCAATGAAAACTAAGGCTTTCAGGGGTAGACAGGATCGATTTTTAAATTTCTCTCTCTCTCTTTTTTTATATATGACAGAATGACACACACTTCACTCAGCCACTCAAGCTGAAGAATGACTGAAGAACCCTGTGAAGGTCAAACACATTTTCACCCAACTGATGCTCTTTTAAATCTGACTTAACCCTCCTTGTGCATTTCTGCACAGCATGGAAGTTAGCTTTGCAGCTCCAAATTAGGGGAAAGTGTGGCGAGATCTTCCTTTTGTAAAGCCTTTTTGTATTAAGCAGAACAAATTCCCTATAAGCAGAACTGTAATTTGCACGTTGGAATGCCTTCTGCCTATAATGATCTTCCCGGCAGATAGCACTGTCGTTTCACAAATGGCCCCACAGTGCTCCCCAAAGCTAAGGAGAAGTACACAGATACAAACTGAGAGGGAAACTAATATAGGCCCTGATCCTGCAATGCACCTAGGATTATGTTACCAAATTGGAGAGAGAGCATTTTGCTCCCAGTATATGCAAGCTTAGGCAGGGCAATGTGAGATGGAAGGAAATGGAGATTTGGATTCTGCTGTGGGTGGTCACAGAAATATGTAACTTCTGCAAGTGTATTGATAGTTTGAATCAGCAGACTCAAACAACCTACCACTATCCATACAGAAAAAAGGAGAACCTAAGATACTACCAAGAAAGACCACATAGGTACAGTATGTACAGACCTGAGAAATCCCCAAACCCCCTGAGACATCTCTTTACCTTATATTTTTCTGCTTTCATAGAAAAATATAGATGCAACTTCTGCTGCTCCCAGACCAGAGACACTAACCATAATTGGCCGACAGGGCAACACTATGCTGACCTTCTATTTCTTGATCCGGTGAACTGAGACACCAAGAAGACCAGCAGCTTTAATGAACCTCGTATTAAGAGGAATCTCACCAGGAGAGGGATGACGATCATTTAGGACTCCTGCACAACTCCTTGTCCTTGTTCCAGGTTACCCAATGTGCATATGTGTGCCCGTGACATAAATCAGCACCTTGGCAGCACATCTAAGTGACTGGCAGATTCTCAAATATCTGGTGACAGTGAGCATAAGAGGACCACTGACAGGACATTGTCCTGTAAATCCTATTTCCACTACTCTGGACTTGCTATGCAATATAACTTTTTCTTGTTTCTTAGGAAAATTTGTAATTCTTGACATATGCTGTCTCTTGACACAAGGGGGGAGGGGAATCTTCCTGCAAGATAGGACAGTTCAAAAGCAAAACAAGAGAGTGTTCATGTTGAACTTACTAGAACATGGTGAATTTAAACACTTATATTAAGGATTTGGGGATTCCCTTTTCAATAGTGAAAGATTCTGTGGGGAGAATGTAGAAGGAGAAAGGGGAGGGAGGAATCAAGTTAAAATAGACAGAAAACAAAAAAGGTCAAAAGGGAAGAAGAAAAAAAAATGCTCTCAGAAAAGGAAGAAAATGAGAAAGGTAGAAAAAAGGTCACTGGAAAAATAGTGTACTTTACAAGATGTCCATTCTGATGAGGTTTCTCCTGTGCTGCATGCTACATTTGCTGCTACATAGAAAAGCTTATTTTTAACTAGAAAATCCATAAGGAAAATTATTATTATTTTCCATTTTGGGAAGATTTTAGATGATCACTGCTAGTGTGAGGAGATATAAAGCAATTAAAAAAAAAGTTTCCAGAGGAGCTGTGATGTTTGCAAAAACTTAGATCTTAGATTCCTTTTGACTACTTTGTCTTGTGCTAGGAACCGTTATGCCATACCCTACCTTTCACTTGCAACCCAGTAACTTTTTCTCTATATCCCCCAGCTGCTGTGGCAGTGCCTTTACTGTGCTACCCCAGGTGTCCTTATTCTGTCTCACACTGGTGGACTCTGACCAATTGTTATGCTGGCTTTCTCCTGAAAATTGATTGCCACCAATGTTTAAATCATCTTGCTCCTTCTCACCTTTTTGCCTTGTAAGCTATTAGTATCCACTTCCATACTAAGGTCTCTACACATTTCACCCTATAGCTTTTACTCTGTAGCTTCATCCTAGAACAAACAGAGCCTACTATATAGCAAATAGTCATATTAATAGCCCATAAATGTTATCAATAATACACATGCCAAAACTTAATTAGTGTGCAACATCTGATGAGGCATGCTCCAGCCAGCACCAACAGCATCATAAACAGTAACTACCAATGCAGAGATTGAGTAAGTCTTGATGAAAAGTATAATTGTACTAGGGAAAAAGTAAGAAAAAAAGTTTTTACATCATTGTTGACTTGATCGTTGTCACTACCTGCTACACTGGAGGGGATGCCCAGAGGATGAGTCTCGCCTGGGTGGACTGTAGCTCTTTTTCCCAACTGGTCACTACAGATAGGGTTTCCATTTTTTATCTCTTTTCTCCTCCTTTTTTCTCTCCCTCCTGCCCCCAAGACAACTTTGAAGTTCATAGATGGGTCTTGTCAAGATAGGGACTATGTACACCGCTAATAAACTTTGTGCATGGAAACCCATCTCGACTTTCTGTGTGCAGCAAAGACAGGGACATTACAAGCCAGGGCAAGGTGAAGAGCGGTTAAGAGAGAAGAGAGAGGTGGAGATGACTTGCAACATTAATCTTATGCCATAGTCAGGTATCTGCTTGGGAAATATGAGTCATAAAATAAACAGTTTATCCACAAAACGAGCAGCTTTCCTTCTCTCTCCTTACCTACAGCCTGAATCAGCAATGTAAACATGAAGGGGCCATCATCTCTCTAGTCAGGATGTTTGACTGATGATACTTACCCAGCCTTTTATGTTCTTAAACTCTTAGTCACCTTTAGAAGCATTAAGGTGAAAGTCCAGATGTAACTGTATTTCTGGAAGGTATAAAGGGTGCCGCTGACAAGAATTTCAAAATTACGCTGTGGATATGTCCAAACGTAGAGCTCCTTTAGTGTGGAGTTTGTCCAGAGATAGATTTGGGGAAGATATTCTGCTGTAAGACAAATTATAAAGTTTACAGAAGAACATTTTTTTCCATCACAAATGATGATTTCTGGAAGTCAATTCAACAAGAATGTTTCAATTATGATTTAATTTCACTTTACTTAAAAAATGAAAAACAAAAAACAAGCAGGTGAAATCAAATGGAAACTGCTTGGATTTTTTAAAAATCTTTTAATTTAGAAATAGATTTGCTACATTTAACCATTAAGTTAAAAGTTAAATATAGAAATGGTTCATATTGACTGCAACCAATATTCTCCCCACTCCCCAGAAAAATAATAATGAGAAATTTCAGACTATATTTGAGAACAAAATATGACTTCAGAACGTTTCTCATTCCATTGCCTGTTTCTGTGAGGATTTATTCCAATTATTGTGTGCATTAAAGTACCGCCCACCAAACACAACAGAGGTAAGTATACTCTCAGCTCTTCAAGCACAGAGCGGATGAGGAATGGGCAGTATCTCAAAGAGCTTATAGTCGAATCAGACAGATACAGAGGGGAGCATGGTCTGGTCAGCCAGAGTTACTCACCCTTGTCCACACAGTGTCGGAGAGCAGCAGGTCTCTTCAACCCCCAAACAGTGCTGTATCCTCCTGGGTTTTCAAATCCTGGTGACCATTCAAGGAAGTGACCAGGTCAGTGAAAGACAGTGCACGGAGAATGCAGGGTGATTTGCACAGGGGTAACCTACCTTGGTTCCACACTGAAGCACAGTTTGCGGTGGCACACGAAAACCTTCCTCGTGTTCACTGCGTGACTCCATGGACGCAATGAATAGCCGTTTCAGGGGTATAGAAGTTACCAGACCACAACTAGCTGTTGCCTTCCCTTTGGGCATGATTTTGATAACTAGTAACAGGATCACTGCTAGCCTGATGTAGTGCAAAAGTTCACAGCTGACTTAAAACACTTTCATTCTTGGTAATCTCAAACGATTCAGTGCGATAGCACTTTGATAACACTTGTTTGACTATATCTCACTGTGTCACTGGTAAACAGTGGCTGAAATGAGGACAGCCCCTATCATGACAAGACCACAGTTTATATTTTATGCTTTTCTCTCAGGAACAGCCTGAAGAATGAGGAATTGATGGATGTAAACAATATTCAAGTAATCATATTTTATATTTACAGTCCCAGAAGGGCTTTTGAAAAGGAAGAGAAGGGAAAGTGTGGTTTACAGTAACTCAGCGTTATTCAATACAGTTTACTCAGAGGAATATGTTGAGCTAAGAAAAAAGAATGATAAAGATGTAGATTAAAGCTCATATCTATGTTTTAAAATCCTTTACAAATATGTATGAGACTTGTTTTGCCTACTAATATGGAGAGGAGACTGAAGCCTGATATCATTTTAGGATCAAATATTATTTCAGGATAATTTACAGTTCCATGGTTAGAAAGGTGAGAAATCAAGACTGAAGAAGAGAGTACTTGACCTAGGTTTCCTATGGATCAGATGAGTGCTAAAATCTTTAAGCTACTGAGTAAAGACCTTCAGGGAAAAGCTTTTCATCTGCTCTTGGTGCTTTCCATGAGAAAGACAAACTTAGCTCAGGCACACAAATCTAGCAGAAGCCTCTTCCATAAGTACAAATATGCAAAATACCCCATTTCACCCTAAGAGCAGGCACATACGGTCCATCATCTCTTTTCCTGTCATTTCTACTATATTAAGCAGCATATGTAGCTAACACTCCCTCCTACTATATCAGAGGACCTAAATTATGGATCATCACCTCAAATCTAATTAGTTTATGATCCAGCTCATGTGCCACAGGCTCAGTGTGAGGCCTGCCAATGACACTGCAGTTAACTATGGAGATTTTATATATATATATAGAAATCTCCATAGTTATATATATATATATATTATATATATTATATATATATTAGTTATATATATGATATTATATTTAAATATACAATATTATATAATATTATATTTTATATTTATATATATAATCTCCATAGTTATATATAATACATCCATAGTTATACCTATGTGTGTGTATATATACATGCCTATATGTACATATATGTATATGTATTTATTATGCAACATTGGACTGATTTAAACATAGCTCTTTTGAGGAGTTCAAATGCTATTCCTGTGCGAGGCCTATATAAGGTGAGAATTTGAAGGTTGATATGGGGAACAGCTGATGGTCAGTCTGACTGCCTGCTTAGAGGGGAACCAGAAGCACTGATTTCAGTTATTGGAACCTTACTGCAGTCCCAGCAGTTAATGGGCAAAGAAACCCTGGAACTGGAGAAATAAAATTTATTACTTTATGGGACATTATGAGCGGAAATAAAACTTCTTTGTATTAGTTTTAGCAATGGATCTCTTAAGAACAGGGTGTCTCAGGAGATTTCTGGAAACCTTTGTTTCTAGCTATGACTAAAATACTGCAAGAAAAAAAAAAGTCTTTCTACACAGCTGTTTTTACACTCTCTCTTCAAATCCCAGCCAATGCCAGGGATTGCAGATGAGAGTGCAAGTGGGAAGTGTATCAGAAGTACATTACAGAACTGTAATGAGATTTTATCGGCATGAATTTGGAGGAGGTGAAGTGCTTAGGATGCAGCATAGCAGTGGGGATAGGACAACATGCTTTGCTGTTCCGGTAACATTAAAGTCGGGATCTCAGCACACAAAACCTATGTGGTGAATTAAACTCTGAATACTCATGATTTTCATCACACCAAAGCATGGCAAATTTACTAGTTTGGCCTTCAGAGGGTCTGGATTTAAAGATTTCCCTGTGACTACAGGGTAGATCATAACGGTTACATCTATACTACTAATTCAAGAATTGCTTGTAATTTAACCCCGCTCACATGTAATTAAACCTTACCATGTGATGACCTGGCCCTGAACACACCAAATCTCACCTCTTTACAACTACAAGTTCTCTAGTTCCTGCAGTCTCCCTTTGACTTTCTTACAGGCAACTCAGCCTGAACGCCCTTGACATTTAATCCCTATCTATGTCTAATCAGGATTCGAGGCACTGTTTTATGTCCCTTGAAGGACCTCACCTAGTTGGCCCACCACATGCTGACTGGATCATATCTTTCACAAAAACAGTAGCAAGGTTACTTTCCTTTTCGTAACCACTGAAGCCAGAACAGAAAGAGACGTTCGCTGCAGACTGCCTCTTCCTTGCATACTAGCCTAGTGATGGGACAATTCACCCTAGAAGAAGGAAACTTGTGTTTTGGGTCTACCTCCAGCAAAGGCTTTGAACCCCACAGCTCCTGCTTCCCTTGATTCTGCCCTGTCCTTCAGGTTTACGGGGAGGTGACGGGGAGTTGTTATATCTGCTGCTGGAGATGGGCCACGGCAGGGAAGGGAATGAAAGGTTCATGACGCTAGAAAATAAGAGTGTAAAACATAGCTTACTGATTAAAAGCAGCTTGTGGCTGAGAGAAGTCCTTAGTTCTGAGTCTCTATATTCTCTTCCTCAGCTAGCTTCGCTTTAAAAGGAAAAAGTGAGACTTACTAAATGTAGACAAAAGGGACTGTTTTCGTGGGAGAGCTCTGGGATGGGCATCCTGAGAAGACAGAGAGTGCTTTGCTACAGGGTCTCTAAAAGTCCCAGTGTCCCAGGCCCAGCTTTTAAATAGACAAAAATGACTGAAGTGTCGACCCCGGTGAGGAAGAACTTGTATGCAATCTAAGCGTGCAATCAAAGCAACGAGGAAGAGACTGCAAACGGGTGGGGGGGGGGGAGGAAGGGATGCACACTGCAACAGCCAGACTATCATGATTAGTGTAGACAATTATGATTATGATTTAGCTGTAGGATCCCCAATAGCCATTAACATGATACCAAATTTTCCTGACAAAAAAATTAAAAGGGAAAATTCAGCGGCTAAGCAACAGTGCTGAAACCCAGGGGTAAATGCTTGCCTTGAACAAGGCTGTAAGCCACACGAGAGAGACTAATTAAATGAGTCTCTGGCCTTTAGTTATGTCAGAAATGAGAGAAAGGGGGTATTGTCTTGTGTGTGTGTGTGTGTGTTTTAATTCCCCAACAGATCAAGAGCTGGGAGGAGGACTCGGGGTGAGGGGGAGGGAAGAAAGATATTCCGGGGTGACCTAGGGCTTCCAAGGTTTCTTTTGTTTGCCAAGCCAGCTGAAGGCAAGACGCTGTTTCTCTCCCTGTCTCCCAAAGATGGAGCTGTTGCAAAAGGAGAGAGCGGATGGTTCAGGCACACACACACACACACACACACACACACACACACACACACACAGGCGCTCGCGCACACACAGAGCTCCGCTTTCTGCGGCAGGACTTCGAGGCTTCTCGGAAAACATAAGTGCTGCCTTTCTATAAGGAGAAATAAAAATCCGTATTATTATAGCAGCTGCATTATTGCAAAATTCTACCAAAACACAACGACTGATATTAAGTATCTAACCCCTCTTAATTGTCTATTTCATGGGCTTTAGATTTCTGGATTGCTAAAATAACCATCTGAAGACAAGACTTCGATTCATTTTGTTTTATTAGTATTATTATTTCCTTACAATAATAATAACACTTTACAGTTATACAGCACCGTTCATCCGCACACCCAGACAATAAGAACTGGATTGCTGCTGTTATCCTATCACACCCCACAAATGAGAAGGGATAGAAAATTCACTGGGAAGCTGAGACTTGGGGAGAAATTCTGTGAGACCTTCAGGCCCAGGGATGATTCAGGGAGAAAAGTAACTCCAAACACATGACGGCAAGATCAGCTGCTCTAATGAATTTATTTATTGATAAATTTTCTCAAAACATATTAGCATTTTCATTCTTAATCAAAAGTTAATTAATGACAGAAGCTCCTTAACAATGTCTTTTGTGGAGTCTTGAAGCCGAGAATTTGGGGATCTGGTTCAGTTTCTTCTAAAATATATATTCCAGCTGATAGCTGAACAAATGTGAAAAGAGAGAATTTGGTGTTACTCAGAAAACCAGACTTGACGGTCAAAACAGCCACCTCTCCTCTTCAGTTTTGTCAGTCAATGAGCTGGTGCTCCTCAGACTGCTCACTCCTGGATTTGCTGGGGGGCCACCTAGAAATTAATGATTTTCAAAACAACATTAGCTTTTAATTACATTTCGGTTCAGAATTACACAGTGTACCTGGTGAACTATGCCAGCAACTATATCTAATTCTGCCCAGTCTGCTCCTTGCCTTGCAACCTAGGCAAAGAAAGGAAATTCAGTGACTTCTGTAATGAAACTCTGCTGGAAAAGTCGTGATTCGTTTGCTGTCTCAGCTTAGACATGCCTGTTTGTCTCCACTGGCAGTGGGAGAAAAACAGATGACCACGTTGGATGACTCTCAGTCGTGGTACATACGGGTTGGGAGAGGCCAATGCACCACTCTCTGTCGAGTGAGGCACAGCTAGCCTTGAGTGCTACTGTTGTTAGGTTGTTCCCCAAAAGGCGATACAGTGAAAGTTAAAGTCAGTTTGTGCAAATAAATACTGTCAACAAGAAAATACTCTCAGGAGGACATGAGAAACATTGTGCAAAGTGCAAGACCTCCATATTTTTGGCTCCAAGTTGAGCAGACTCATGTAGCACACCCATGGTGAAGTCAAGAAGGGAATCCAGGACTTGATTCTCGGGTTGTTTTTCTAACCTCTCCATCACATTCAGTGGCTGGAATTTTTCCACCTCATAAACAAGCAGTTCTGCATGCTGGCTCACACCCCTGACAAAAAGGGAGCAAAGCTGATCACAGGGGTGGAAGTGGATAATGCAAACCACTCCGTTTATTTTTTAAATAAAAAGTGTGCTCATTTAACCTGTCACACGGCTCCCCACTTCGGTGCTGCTATTATTCCCATCTTAGACTCTTTACATTTTCTCTCTCGCCAGCAGGAAAGAAGTAACACAGTGATGTTTTATGCCACTGAGACAAAGAGGTATTGATCCTTTTTGCCTCTGGAAAAGGTTTCTAATAATTTCCAGATATATCGTAGATTGTGGTGCTGCTATCTTTAATTAAAACATGACACAGGATGGAAAGCAATTATTTGGGGGTTTTGGGGTTGTTTTTTTAGTTCAGATTACTTTTTTTTTTTTTTTTTTTAATGGGCTCTGGTACCAGATCAGATGACTTGCAAGTTGTACGTAAAGAAGATGGAAAGAGAGAAGGGGGGTATTTGCTCTTCTATTTGTTATTCATAACAGTTAAATATGAGGCTTATACTCAAAAGATTTGGTCATCTGCAGCTCATGAAGCCCCTTGGCCATGGACAGCTGCAGAGAAAAAAATCCAAAGGAAGCCTGTGCTCTGATCGGCAAAATCCATTTCTCTGTCCGTATCACCCCGTTGTAATGACTGTAATAACACCTCCATGCACAGCTCTTGGCCTGTGGATTTGGGAGATGACTGTCAGCACGATAATGGGGATAATATGAACTCACTGTGACCCTCCTTCAGCCAGAGACTTCCCTATAGCTGCAGCCTGATCAGAGTCTCATTTTGGTTAAAGTCTTGTGTCACTTCCCCAGACTAGCCACAGTATTGGGAATGGCTACGTATTGGTGAATTTTTGACAAAAGACATTGACTTCTTCATTATTATATTTTCCTATGATGGTGGGAAATACTATCATTTCTGATTTACGAACGAATTGCTAAGGGGAGGACTTTAAATGGCTTCGCCAAGCCCATTGTGGAGGCAAGGTAGGAACAAGGATCTTACATCTCTGGTTAAAAAAGCCTTCCTTGGAAGTCACTCAATGCTGTTTTGGGGCTCTATATGCTGAATTCTTAGGGTCCATGTAGAGTTTAATATTCTCAACTCCTTAGAGAACAAACACCCACTGTTAAATGCTTCAATCCAGAGCTTTTGTGTTGTCCAGCCCATTAATTACTCTCCTTCTCAAAACTCCAGCCTCACAGGCATTTAAATGTATGATTAATCTTTTCAGGAACACATAGAAGTTGAATCAAAGAAACACTTTGCAAAACAAGTCTATACAAAATGTGGTTCTCTCATTAGCAGTACAAAGGGCTGATGCTGAATGTTTAGAAAAGAGCACACATCCATGCAGTTCTGCCCGCTTCTTCGGAAGTCCCTGGGGGCTCATCTAGTAAGTGTAACCCACCCTTATTTTCTCCTGACCTGTGATGAATCCTTGTCCCTCACACCCGTTTGCACAAGTGCTGTGGTGACCTAGTCAGAGAGGGAAAGACCCTTCTGACAATTCGTATGAAACACTCGCTGCTCTGTCAGTGCTCTCATAACCAGGAGATCTTGACCTCTGGCCAGGTGATCCATTAGATGCCTATAAGCCTAGATAGGAGATTCAGTTTTTGATTTAAGCACCCCTATTTGGATAGAAGACCCAGGAATTTATTCATTGCCCCTCCCATCTCAGTGGCTACAGAAATGCTGTGCAGAATTCAAAATGGAGATAAATGATTTCTTATAGATTTACTAGCCTAAACTGGCCCAGAGTGCAGAAGTAGAAGAGTTAAATTTTTTTGCTGCCTTTAAAAGCTGAGGCTGGAGTATAGAAACTGTTCTTTATTAGTCCAAGATTAGTTCATTATAACATACTGGGTGTCTTGAATTCATACTAACCTTTCTTGTGGCATCTGGGTAAGATTTGGCTTTTATTATAGTGTAGATAGAAAAAATACAATCATGGGTGCCTGCATATACTTATAGAAATGATATCAGCTAGGCTATTTGCCAAAGATCTCCTTCTATATTTCTCTCTCAAACACACATTTTTTCTTTCTTACCATATTATATATTTTTTCAATAGTAAAATTAAATATAGCAAAGATTTTGGGTCATGTCTTTCTCCAGTCTTTGAAAAAGGAAGAGGTTTTCATATGTCGCAATGATTAGTCAAGTGACAAGTGAACTTTTGTATACTTCTGGTCCAGATAAAAGTTGATAAACACCCAAAGGATGTTTATTCAGAGTTTACCTGAGCTAATAGTATCTCTTTAGTCTTAAAATTTGGTCTGAAACTATCTCAGGGACAAAGCTGTCTCTTGAGAATCCTAGAACCACATCTTGCTTCCTGATTCAGCAAGAATTCAAAAATGCAGGCAGTAAAAAAGCACAATTTTTGTGAATCTCCATGAATGATCGGCTTGGGTCAAGGTCATGTCTTGGATACATGTTAGAGTGGAACAGGCTCTTACTTTACCTGAATTCATTCAGTCATCACTGATCTCAAACAAAACTCTAAGGGACCCACAAAGAAATCCTACCAATGTCCCAAAGAATCAGAAACAATACATGAGCAAATAAATAAAACATGTGCTTAACACAAATGGGAGATTCTGGGCAAAAGGAAACACATAAACTACCCTTGTTGTTCTGAGATTTACAGATCTGTATTTCACAGATGCACTATTGCTTTATTCATACTGTTAAGGGAGGCAGAAGCAGCCTTTAACCATCAACACCCATCATTAAATCATTACAAAGACTCTCTTGTTAAAGAGACAGAATATATCTATATATATGTAAAAAATATATATGCATATACATACATATATGTTTATATTTATAAAATCCTGTAAATAGGTGCATGGAAATGTGAAAAGCTTCTTGGGACTGCTTAGCTTTAGAGTGCATCCAGTGCGACCGCTTGAAAGAAAGAAACGTTTTCTGGTTGCCACATGAAAAGCAACCTGAGCATAAGAGAAATGACCAAACTGAAAAGAGAATAGTATTGCAGGTTTTTCCTGAGCAGTGGTGAAACAGAAAGGAAAATAAAGTTCAGTGACAAACGTTGGGTACCAAACTATAATGTCAGGGAATGAGCTTCGGGAACCAGTGAAATTCACACCATGGGACTCCTGTGAAAGATCAGCGTATTTTGGAAGCTATCAGGCAGTGAGATTGATTCCTGGGTGCTGGAAGAGATCTCAGGTATGGTCCTGTATGCCTGGTGTGTCTCAGAGGAGCAGACTCAAAAAGTTAATGTGCAGGAAAAAGAATGATCAAAAACAAAAAAGACAAAAAAAAAAAAAAAAGAAAAAAGGGGGGGGGGGGAAGAAACATGCGGAGGAACCTGGCTATTATAGACATAAAACCTTACCTGAGCATCTTAATACCGAAATCACCTACATGACAATCCTCCTCAGCTTCAGTGGGCCTGTGGGTCTGGCCCAGATAACAACGTTTTGAGGACACGTATCTCACAAAACCCTCCTCCTCCTCCGAGACAGTGAAGAGCTTTGCATACCGTCTTGAGATAGGAGGGAAGGAACAGGTTGCTGCATTGCGTTCAAAACCATGATCAGCTCTGCCAAATTTCCTGTTTCTAGCTGGTATCTTCAGAAAAAGAGTCAAGAATCTCTGTGGTAACTAGACATATATATATATTTATATATATATAAATTTCCTTTCCATGTAAGTTTTATTTTAATATATGTTATTAAAAGTAACCCATATTAATACAATCCTAGCCTGCTTTTACCTGGTGTTTTTTTTAAACGTAACTGAAAGCTAAATATATTTATTCAATTTACTGAAAAACAAACAAAAATCTCTTTTCAAACTTTCAAAATATTTGCAAAACCCCCAAAGTTGTAGATCTCCTGTGCTTTCACATGCTGTAGGGAGGGAGGCTGGTTGGGATCATCAGTGCAAGCCTGAAAGGGTAAACTTGACTTGAGTGAGAGTGGCAACTTTGGAGCTGTTGTGATGTCCAGTGCGACTCTAAGCATATACTGAGGGCGTATAGGGAAGTTCAAAAATTCAGGGATAAAACAGCAAGAATCATGAAAGAAAAGGGAATGAGAGAGAAGGGGAAAAAAAACAATTTGGTAGTTATACTCTCTGAAACTTCTGATTTTAAAAAGGATTCTTAAGAAACTTTTCAAGTGGGTAGCCAGCAGTCTAATGACTCCTAAAAGAAATCATACAAAGGTACTGAAAAGAAAGGAATGAATTACCCGTAAAAGAATTCATAACATATCTCACCGGTGGAGCTTCAGATGGGAATCTAATTTATGGGTAGAAGATAAAATGGAGGAGCTTGGTAAGATTAAGGATCCTTTTTCAAGTTTTATAGAGAAACATCCTTAAGAACACTAGGAAATTTTATTGAACCACTGAACTGAACTGAATTGACATTTCTCTGAAAAGAAAACAAATGCTGATAATGCATATCAGACAGAAACAGGGAGAAGAAAGTTAAATTTGTAATTTATTATAAAGGATAATTACTATATATTTTAATATTTTTTACCATTTTAGAGCCTCCCTCCCTCAAGACAGTGAGGAGATTGGAATGGCCATGATAGCAGCTTTAATCTCCTCTTTTAACTATTTCAGTTGTTTGATATTCCACATTGGGAAGAAGCAGGCTATGAGATCAAGAGAGTGTTTGTCTGATGCAAATAAAAAGTTCTTCACTGGCTCTGATCTACTTAGTAATAACTAAGACTAACCCAGACTATCCAACCTCCATATATCTTATCTGAATCTCCCTTGATCTATTTTTCCAAGAGTTTTTTTGTATATTATGCTAAAATGCTCATATTTATCTGGAGTAAGTTCAGGATATTAGTCAGTATCATTGCCATAATATTGCTTATGGCATAAAATCAATAGGGAGTGCTGAAGGGTGGGAAAGGGGAGGGGAAAAGGGGAAATGAACAAATCTGGGTCATACTGGAGAAGACTTCTCTCAGTAAAAAATACTATACTGAAAAATGCATAGGGTTTAGCAAAAATAATAGGATGGCTGTGATTTATTCTGCTAATCGGGCAGAAATTTTTTGGCCACAACGTATGTGAAATACATGCAAGACCTAACGGTTTCCTTAATTCTGAGGATCGTGTAATTCTGGGATACAAAACCATTGCCAGCCACTTCTGTCTGCTAGCAGGTATTCAAGCTGGAAACAGGATCAACCTGAATTTCTAAAAGAATATTTCTACAAGCATGAGGGTAGTTATTGCAAAAGAATGCAGAGAAAGAGAGACGGAGAGAGACAGAGAGGGAGAGAGAAAGATGACAGATCCAGGAGACAGTGGCAAAGGAGGTGATATCCGCTCCGTTCGTATGCTTGTACACCTCCTGATATGTGTTTAGTAAATTTACAGGCTGCACTTTGTGGAAAGATTATATGTAACTGAATAAATGTCTTTAACAGAATTCATTTAAACATATCTATTTCAGAGTCCCATTCTGACTCATCTTCCATATCCTGGCAATCACGCTTTTCACTGAAGATAATTCTGGGAACATACCCAGAGGAAATATTTCCTAGGAGATGTCAGTAAACTGATTTAAAAAAATGCAGTCCCTGGTCATCCCATTGCGCAGCCGTGTATATAACTCCCAAGTGCTGGTGTGTGAGAAACTCTGTGGTGGGAAAGGCCCTGATTATATTTAAGGAACTGTTGCATTTTGCTGATGGGTGAGTGGATATGTAGCTGTGAGCTTGTGGTTTCTTTATATATATTTCTTCTATGGATTGCTGGAGGATGCATAGTTAAGCCAGAAGAGCCAAAAAGAACAGAGGAGGACAAAGTGCTTAAGAGGGGAAACAAAGCATTCCTTATTGCTGATTATATAATGTACAGAGAATTCTTCCATCATCTATTTATTTTACACCTAAAACCTTGAAAAAATACTTTGCTGTGTGCCCCTTTTTTTTTTTTTTTTTTTTTTTTTTTTTTTTTTTTTTTTGCCAAAATCTGCTGAGCACAGGCAGCAGAACCAAGGTTGCTCCTCCCACCAGAGCTCTGTTATTATCCTTATGCATGAGCTCAGCTCTCTATAGCCCGCGGTTCGATCGTTCTCTAGCACTCACCCAGACTGGTCAATGTGCATCTGATAGATCAGAAGACTGTTATTTTCAGCGGACATTATTTGGCTTTGGAGATTTGCCTTGAACCCGTCTGCCTGTAATTAATCTGAGGGCTCAAGTTTACTGGTAGATGGTAAATGACACAGCAGTCTGTTGACTGAAATGCATAATTATGGGAAAATTTCTGCCGCACTAATTGAACCACATACCTTACTGACAAAACTGAGACTTTTGTTGTTTTGGACACCATGGGCTTTGGCCCCTAGGAACACAACAGGGTCCCGCTGCCTGTTCCTCATCTCTGCATTGTGCCGAGACTGTAAAGGAGCAAGCGGAGCAGGTGTGACACAGCCAGAAGTCCCGCTGAGTAGGAAGGTGCTGTGTATACTTCTTGGACCAACCACATTGCAAAGGGAAAAGATTTTCCCCTATTTCGATATCTCTGGAACAAAGCAAGTGAAAACAGCTACAGCATATAACAGATGCACAAATTTGCTTTAGGTGATTAATGTATTTTGAACATAGAACTGTCATCTCAGGTCTTATATGTTTTTATCTGCTTTGGTGCTGTACACCTGTGGTTTGTTGATAAAGCATTTGCTCTGCGGTGAAGACAACTGTCGGTTTCAGTGCTTCTGGCCTTTAATAACCATCTCACTTCCTACTCATGTGCACGTGCGCACCCCCCCCCAATATACACATATTCTCAGATATAATTACAAAACTTGACAAACGGAATAATGGTGAGGAAAAGGGATAATAGAGTATTAGCCCTGCGTTTGGCACGTGTAGCATTACAGTACTAGGCTAATGAACAACTCATAGCTGGTGAATGCTAAGCAACCTTGTGGTCGCTGGAGGAGAACTAGGGGACGGTAACCTTGACCCACAGCTTTACGTTATCATCATGTGCCTCTCTAAGTCACAGCACTGAATGATGAGAAGTCATCAAAGCAAACGAGCATAACCCTGCTTTGTAAGTTTAGGTAAGCACAGGAACACCTTTAATGACCTAACCTGCAGCCAGCTAAGGTCACTGACTGCCGTGGGTTTCAGACCAAACCATAAATTGCAGTAATAGAAAGAAATTAAGTGACATCACTTAAATGGTAATATATATTTAAACCTCAGAAACTATCTCATCCGATTTTTACTGTAAATACATAACTTTCATTGACTTTCACTTAGAAGACTACAAATTTTTGCTGTAGCTAATACTAAAGAATAATAATAAAAAAAAAAGGATATAGCATCTTTTTGTTAAGATCTTAAAATTGAAAAGCTGAGCATTTAAGCTTGGTATATAGTTTGCATCAGCTTAGAAAACAGCGTAGCTCACTGACAAATGACTATGCAGTTCTTGTGAGTTTATCTCAGTGAAACAATAATTCTGCTATAGATCATAGTCATAGAGTCCAAAATATTGGCCACTGCATCTATACAACATGAAGTTTCATGACCTATCAAGCCAAATCCCTGTCATCACCATATATACACATGCATGCTTGCAATCTGTGGAAACTATTTCAAGAGAAAACTTCATATTTCAGTACTATCTAAAGACATACTTGCTCTTATTATAATTGATGTATATTAACAAAACATACATCTCTATATTTCATGTGTATTTATATGCATGCATATTATCATCACAGAAGAGGAGACATACAAGCTTACATTTTTTGATTGTAATCTGAATTTTTTCTCTGCTTCGGAAATCGCATTGCATTCTTAAGTATAAATCAATAGCTGAGGTTTCAGTCACCTCAATTGTAAAAGGTGCACACGAAGCTACACAGAAACAGAAAGAAGACATATAAAAAATTTTTAAAAACATTGAATTATGTAGCAGGGAAAATTCACTCACCTTTCTGTTGGAAAACTTAGTTCTTTTATGTGTGTGCGTATGTGAGTGTACGTGCATTCTCCAATTTTCATTAAACTACAGTTTTCTGCCCAGGTTATTGAAGAGGCAAGAGATGGCAGTATTGACACATCTATGAAAAGCAGCAGTTCCTTGACCAAACTACAATATTAGGATTCTTCTTCTTCACATTTTATTTTTATAATTTCTTTTTGTGGGGTTTCTTTTTTTTCTTTTTTTTTCATTCTCCACACATACTTTCCTAAAAAAAATAAATAAGGAAAATAACACTGCTATCTACACCATCCCCCTTGAATATTCTCCCTCTTCCTCTCCTTGAAACCCGAGGAAATAAATAGATACAAAGATCTGGAAAGATTTTCTCTTAAGTTGAAATAAAGAATCAAAAACAAACAAAAGCACAGGGAGAAGGGATGGGGGGTGGGAGGAAGCAAGCATGATAAATTACCGATTGCTAAATAGAATTGTTTCAATCAGGAGCTTTTTTTAAAAAAATGAAGGGAGGGGAAAAAGAAAAAGAATGAACTTGCTTCTTTCCTTGATTCTAGCCTTTTGCGCAAAGATCAAAGAGATTTATGACCTGTGTCTCTTTGAGCCTGATGCCAGAAAAGAACATGTTCTCATTAATAGTCATTTTCTCGTCAAAATAAGGCTTTTATGCAGACAATGTGCATAGCTTTTATAAAGCTGATTGTTGACAAAATTTTCAATAAGTTTCAGTGCAATGAATGGCACACAGAGAACAAAACTAAAAGGGTGGCTGCACTTTTATATATTCTGCAGAAAAAATCAAACTTGCCTACAAACCAAGTCTCACCACTGAAATCTTGTGAGAGCCACAGCTGTGAGAGTTTGCAAGGAGAGAACCTCAATATTTTGGATTCTCTTTGGAGTAAGAAAAACAGCCAAAATTTGGTTATTTTCCTGAACTTTATTAAAACTTCTTAAAACTGGAAATCTTGGGAGAATAAAGTTTTCTCTTGAGATTTCCTGTACATTCAGGTTTCGGATGAGTTAGTAAGACAAACAGCTGGGGATGATCTCCCATGGTATATTACTGCATAATTAGTTACAATATGGGGATTTTATGCCTCCCACTGCAGACTCCAGAGACCAGATACTGGGCAGAACGGGCCATTTATTTGTTCTGGTATACCGGTCCTTGTTACCAGAATAGTCATTCTTACTCCTTTTAGATAATGTCTTCTAATTCCAAATAATAAGGTGAACTACAGCTATAAAATCAATACGAAGAGACATATTTTTGGTTGCAGAGGAAGCTGGGGGGGGGGGTGAGATGCCTTGGGTGTGAGGTTGGGGTGAGGAAATAGGTTCAGTCTTACCTTCAACGCAATCCATGTTACAGCAGCAAACCCAGTGGAGAAGATGCCCGATCCTGCCTTCTCCCAGAAGCTTGTTCCCTGGTTGTGCTTATCAAACTGTTTTTCTATTGCGTACTAATCTGGCTCTGTGATGAAATCTGCTTTAAAAAATTTATTAATCTTTCCTTTAGAATAAGTTATTGTTTGTGTTTTGTTTTCACTGAGGTTATTCAGAAAACCGTAGTGAAGGAGCAGTCACTTCTTTTGAAAATGAGGAAACAGACTGAAACAGGGCAAAGAAAGAAACCTAATACATCAGCTTTCCCACATTTGGATTTGTACTGCAGGACTGTACCCTTGAAAGAAACTACTAGACCTATGGGTGTACTAAAGTCCCATTGAACTTCAGTAGCGCTAGAAACCTGGAGGAACTGCTAAGGACAAGGTCCAGAATGGATTCAGCACTGTAATCTAAAGATGTATGGTATTAGAAATGGAGTCCACCGGGTGGAAAGGTAGTTTTAAGGTATTTGTGTATTGCACAGTTGCTGCTGGAAGAGTAGAAACAAAGTCCTTTTCTACAGCTAGAGAAGCAATAGTTTCTGAGTTCTGAATATTTTTCTGAGCAGAAAAAAATGGTTTAATATATTCTCACTCTCTGCAATGCACATACTGGAGTTTGCTTTCCTTTGGTCGTATAAATAAACATATGTGCATTCATGTATGTATATGAAAAATGTTATATATATGTATGTATGTATGCATTTATGCTTTATAGATTTTGCAGTAGACCAGACTAGTGAAAAACAAGGAAAATAATGTTCGAAGGCCATATTGTTTAATTCTAATTCTCACTTGTTTGATTCATGGTTCTTTATACCATCTCAACTTAACCCTTCAAATGGAGGTAGGAACAAACAGGTAATCATGGAAAAGGACAGGAGAGCTGTTAATTGGCTGGCACTGCCACTGGAGTTAAACTACACCCTCAGGCAACACCAGTGGCTCAGTACTCTTGTAACACTCAGCGATACCCAGGTACCTTTTTCTCCTGCTGCACTTGTCCCACTGTGTCATAATTTGCCGTATTTCTGGCCCAAGCAGTGCAGATCCACTCACACCACCTTTCTACTTCTTCTTGTCTAAGGCAATTCTCTCCCTGCCATTTGTAGCCTCTGAGAAAGCTTCTGCCTGCACCTAGAGCTGCCCAACAGGACTACAGCCATCCCTATTTGCTATACTGAATTAGAGACCTGCTAATAACACCGCAGGAGAGACGCTTATATCAGTAGCTGCTCTAAGTCAGAGTATGAAAACACTGAAGCTGGAAAATGCTAGTGGAAAAACAGAGGATTTTTCACCTGAGTATCTAAGTCAGCTAGAGTTTAGATGTGCCTCGTTCAACCTGCAGCAAAGACTATGCTGTAAGGCTACGGATGAATTTGAATGGAGGCAAACTAGTGGGGGCTGTGGTGATCTCTAGCTCCAAAGCTCGTTTTCTTCAGCTGCAAGAACGTAAGCAATAGATACAGCAGAACAGCCAGTAATGAACTAAGGAAAAATGGTATTATCATTCTCTTAAGAAACTTTCTAGGACAGGAAGACAGGGAAATACTTGACTGTGCATTTGAATAGAGAGAATGTGACAAGTATTTAAGTTAAATGCCTTTTTTCAGTGTGTTGTTGAGCACATCTTCGGCAGGCTCATTTCGGTATCACAGAAAGCATTTGGCTGACAAGAACTTGAAGGACAGTAAAAGGTTCAGCCTCCACCAGTCGCCTGATTTAGAAATCATTGCAAGTATAATAGGTTCGTCATAATAATTCCTAGTGTTCAACATCTTTCTACACCATCAAAAACTCCTGACTTCATCACATTCTAATTTCATCACACTCATCAACTGGCACAAGTGACATCAGTAAATAGCAGCCAGGAAGGATGTAGAATAACAAACAAAGATGTTTCTTGGGGTGGAATTAATGGCTGAAGCAATCAACCAAGCCCTGTGCTGCTGTGGAAAGAACAAGTGGAAAGTTTTGTAAATGCTGACAAATACTTAGTGCCAATGAACTTTTTTTTTTTTTTTTTTTTTTTCCCAGTGCACTGCAGCAAAATTCTTTCTGCATAAAATTAATACACCAGGATCCACCAGGAGATGTCTTCTCTGTGAAAATGAGGCATCTCAGTTGAATGAGTGGTGTTTGAGTGTGAGGTTTTAGGATTAAGAAATGCTGTAAGGACTTCCAAATTCAGAGCTTGAGTATAGCTTAATATATATACATATATACAGCCATGTACTTTTTTTCAGATAGAAGCAGGGTTAGTAGAATTAATACCAGAGCTCTTCATCTTAGAGCAAATAGGTAGATAACTTGGATTGTACATAATTTAGGGACAGAAGACACTGAAGAGTTTGTGCATATGTTAATTTGTAAGGTGAAATAGTGAGATGCAGAATCCTCAGCTCTGGTATAGCAATGAAATCAGTCCCACAGTTCATATATATATAATAATGGGAATGAATAGATGGATAGTCTTGCAATATTCAAAAGTCTACATAAGGCACTTTTTAAACATAAAGTGTTTTAAAGTAAAAATATAGGCCATCATATCAATATTACAGGTGTGCAAACCAAGGCTCTTGGAGCTACAATGTGTATGTGAGAAGTGATTCAGTATCACATAGGAGGTCCCTGTCTGAGTCACAGCTGGAACCCAGCTATTCTATCTGATTTCTATCAGATTTATATTCACTCACCAACATGCAGGAGGAGAATAGTAAGTCCTTTTCTTGTTTGTTTTTTTTTTTCTTCTTTGTTTGTGTCACGGTTTCTGGGATTTATTCCATAATAGATCAATTTATTTTGCAATGTATTCTTTTATTTTTATTTTTATTTTAAACTGGTGACTTCTTTTTGCAAAGGTAACATAAAACTGCACAGATATTGTTTTGTCCATCCATCTGTCTAAGCCTCAGGGCCTGATTGTCATTTTCACTGAGACTACTTTATACTGCTCTAACCATGTCAATGAACCTTACAGTCATGGCCATAAATGTAATTTACACCTACTTGAGAGCTCCTCTGCCCTGCCAGAAAGATGTATCTTAGGAAGGAAAAAAAAGCTCTAATATACTTTGAAATCTAAATGTTGATCTCTTTTGTAGAAGTTATTTGCAAATTAAACTGCACATTCCAGAAGATGCAAGTAATCTGCTTTTATTTTGTGATGCTCCTGACAGGAATATTCTAAAACATCTCCTGCTCCTAATCCAAGAATTATAATGGCCATTCATACTAGTTTATAAGGCAGCGCCAAGAAGAGAAGAGCAAGAAAGAAAAACTAAAAAGTCAACATCTGGAATGCCTGGTGTGACCACAAGGAGGGCAAGAGAGGGTTGGGTGCCGGTGGAGAGAGACACTCAAAGTTCATGAGCGGTTAAACAGGACAGGTTTAAAGAAGGAGTTACACTCCAGCCTGCATGGGAAGCCCCGGGTAGCATGAGAAGGATTCGCTGATGGGACGCCACTGGCGACATGGGTCGAACACCCAGGCAGGACTCACTGTTCATAAAGGCCCCTTAAATCTACTAGAACCATTTCTTTATCTCACCTGTGCTTACTTTGAGCAGCTACTGCCCAGAAAGCAGCTAGATATTGTTGACAAAACAGAATATGTGTGCCTGGCCCTGATGGAAATTTGGTCAGAATGTAGTTTCACATGCTACCATGTGAAATTGCTACCATGAACTCCGGCAGTCATTGACTCCTTGCTAGAACTTCTGCAAGACAGCACTACGTGCCACCAACAAACGACAGAGGCGTGGTGTCAATGCCACCAGTGTGTGAACAAGATTCAGATATGTCTTTCTGGTACTAGCCTAACTAACAGCCAAGGTGTCCAAGCAACTAAAGCATATTGAATAGTGAAAATATATTTATTCATATATATATATACATATACATACACATATATATGTGTGTATATATATGTGTAAATAAATATATTTATAGCATGTGTGCACACAGAAATAATTAGTCCAGAATTAGGTGCATAATGTGTTTTCTTTATAGTCCTAAATTCAACACGGTGACAGTCATTGCTAGAGGTTGTCCTGCACTGACTCTTTAGACTTTACGTCATGTAATACTTGAAGTAAGCTCTTTATCTTGTGGATGTTGGGTTCAATTCACCCACCGCAGTTCCATCGGTGTCCTGACTGCCACCAGTGTACAAGGTTGCGATGGAGAGCGGCAGTGCTGTGGCTCCATTTGGCATATTCATTAGGTCATGGTTCTCTGGGAAAGAGTCTCGTAAAGAGGGCATGGATTGGGACACTTTCCCCTTTGATTAGTACGAGGTGGAGGTCTCTTGGCCCATCAGCAATACTTTCACCTTCCAGCTGTTCAGGTTTAGCCGGATCATGCACCCCTACAGCACGTCCTTTAGGCCCCAAACTGCTTGGTTACTGAGTGGGTTGCAAGGAATATTCTTCCTGGACAGTGGGAACCCCCATCTGCTCACAAATCAGTGGAGCTATTTGATCTCCCTGCATACATCACAGGGGCTGGGATCCTGCATGATGGATCGCAACCTTCACCTCTTCAAGATAGTTCGAGTCAATGACCCCTGCAATGATGTCCATCCCCCGGAGAGCTAACCTATTACAGGGCAGCACACAACCATAACACCCTTGAGGTATGGCAGCTGCCAACCCCACACTCATAAGACAACGGTTCTCTAGTTCTCGGGTTGTTTCTTTGTGTGGCTTTCACTGACCGTCCTGGGCTCCCGGGTGCACTCCTGGGCATGACTCGCCTGGCGAGGCAAGCTTGGGGGTGCAGCCTTTGCACTCTAAGCACACAGGGATGCTCAGTGGATTCCCCTTTGAAACAAGCACACAGAGTAGAGCCATGGAGTGGGTGATCACTGATTCAGGCAGCTGTCTGACAAATGTTTTTGCTGCAGCCCATGAGGGTATCAGCATGGTGCAATTTGCACAGCTGCTCCCTGTTCAGCCCAGTTGTTCACTCTGTCAATCCTGCCCTTTGCAGATGGTAGGGTATGTGGTATGTCTAGGCTATTCCTCACTCTTCAGCCCAGTTTTGAATGTCATTCCCTGTAAAATGTGTGCCCTGATCACTTTTGATTCCCACCAAGTAGTCGTATAACCCAATCAAGATTTCTAATGCCGTAATGGTGTGAGCCTGGGTAGCTGCAGCGCAGCAGTAGACCAGAGCAGGTATCTCAGCAGTCAGGACATATCTGTGCTGCTGGCCCTCTGGTAGGGGTCCAATACAATCAGTTTGCCACACTTGCCCAAGCTTCTGCTCTCTGCAGATACAGTTCTTTTTGGTCCACACCCACTGCGGAGCTAAGCGGGGGCAACACCACCTGGCCTGTTTTCTGTGTTGTTAGCAGCTCCTGCTCCGTGCATGCTGGCCGGTGGGGCAGTGAGTGTCGCAGTTCCCCCCCTCCCCGCACTCCCCTGACTGCTCACTGTGCTCCCTCACCTTTGGGCTGTGCGCTGCTCCAGCTGCAGCTGCAGCCACTGCTTGAGCAGCTCTGCATTGGGTTCAACGTCCACCTCCCACCATGGCATGCCTGCTCGCAGTAGGTCTTGGTACTTAGTGCCGTGACTCATTCTTTCACATTTACCCTCCTGTTTCCCTGCTTCCTATTTCTCCTAACTGAGATAGCAGAGCTGCAACTTCCCCAACTGTACCAGTCCCACCCCTGATTGTAGGTAGCACCATCACTTTAAGATGGAGGGGTTAGTCTGCAGCATCTTAATTCGTATGGTTTTGCTCATGGGGATCTGATCCAGTCCAGTAAAGTTGAGGGGTAAGTTCTGGACAACATCCCTAGCTGCTGCAGTTGCTGTATCCCTGCTGCAATAGCAGCCCACTCAGTAAGTCCGTCATCGATGTCCGCAGCAGTCGGCCAGGTTAAACGTGCTGCGCTCATCAGCCACTTCATTAAGGAAGAGAAAACATTTTGGTTTTGCTGCTGCAGGGTGCAGAGCAGGTTGCGCAGCTTTGGATCTTGGGGCAGAGCACCAGTCCTATGGAGCTCTTTTCCAGTGAAATGAACAGCATCCACCCCATCGTCCAGCAGCCCTAACAGCCACTCTAGTAACCCTTCACGGGTCTGCTGCCTGAACGGCCCTGCATATCCTGCAGCTCTGATGCCTTAAAATGACAAGTAGTTGTGATTCCTTGCAAACTGGTTGCATTCTGTCCAGCGAGCTGCTACTCTGACATCAGCCGGGCAGTTGCTGACCCCTCAAACTCTATGTCTGACTCTGACCTGGGGGCTTGCCAGATTCCCAGATGTTTCCATCACGACCTTCTGGCCCCCACTATTTGCACTGGTGCTCGCACTGCCAGGGAATGGACCTCTCGCTGTCCCCCTGTCACCGCTGGTGGTTTGCAATGTGGATGGCCAAAACAGCAAATCAGTGCTCCAACTTCTTGGCTCAATCTTTGGTTGCAACTGCAACCTCTCTGGACAGTTGGAGACCCTCCTTAGCAGCTTCAAGATCACTTTCCATTTGCTCATGTTGCTGGTGCAGCACCAGCAACACCTCATCCAGAGTGTGGAGTGCAGTCAGTAGGATCCATCCCAGGTCCCCCTCTACCCTTCACATTGCCAGCTTTGCTTTTTCCAGCTGGAGCTTGGAAAATAGTTCCATGAGCCGCTCTGGGGATACCCCTAGCTCACTCTCTAGCTCCAGCCATGCTGCAGTGGCTATCCACCCCATTAGCTTGTGAGTCATGGGTGCCCACCAGCCCGTAGAGGGCCATCTTGGAATGCAACTCACTCTCTCCTCTTTGTCCTATCACCCTCAGAGAAGTAACTCCACAACGGTATTATGCCAAATGTGATCGCAAGGTGGGCAATAGAGAATCAGAAATCATCTGAATTTGGTCAGTGTGTAGTTTCGCACGCTGACTCTACCATCACATGCTCTGCCAGTCACTGACTCCTCATCAGATCTTTTGCAGGTGTTCTCACTACACCTAGGAAATATTCCATCTTCATTAATGACTGATAATGAAGCAGAAATACACACAAACAATTAAAATCTGCTTTCCAGCAGGATACAGTAGATAGTAAATTCTAGTCAATAGCTTGGCCTGAACTGGAGTTGTAATTCTACATACCTGACCTAAGTTTTCAGTAAGTTTGGCTTCATTGGGAAGCATACTATGGGCCAGCCAAGGTATAGCTATGCCCATCAAGAAATAACACAACTTTACATCACTCTGGGAAGGCTACTGGACCTAGATATGTCACTGAAGTAAAGGCTCATGGTGGAGGCAACCCCTATTTATCTACTAAGATTATTCAGGATCATTATCAGGGTCTACGTGAGTGAACCTCCCTCCACTTCATTCATATTTACTATCCAGCAAAACTATCAGAATTTTGGCTGAAACAAGGCTGTAGCATTAATCCTGTGGACATGTCCGATATTT
Organism: Rhea pennata; assembly: GCF_028389875.1. NCBI lineage: Eukaryota > Metazoa > Chordata > Aves > Rheiformes > Rheidae > Rhea > Rhea pennata. The sequence goes on along the minus strand of NC_084702.1, from coordinate 75,434,502 downwards.
TCAAAATGGAAACTAAAAAACAATATATATGTATATATTAACACAAAGGTAAAGAAAAGCTTTTCTGAGTGTCTACACACACAAGGAAGAAATACTCCTAAGGAGAAGTATCGCAACTGCCATACATTAATAGATGTGCCTGTCTCATCCAGTAATCTATCTGCTGCTACGGCCAGAAGAAACAGATATAGGATCTTTTCTCCTCCAAAGAAGTTACTTCCTAAAATGTAAGAACAATCAAACTATGAAGTTAAATATTTCTTTCAAGATTTTTTTACTCAGATTTGCTCTTGCTGTCCATAGACTTCTCTTCAACCTTCTTGATACTTATGATATCGCTGGCTCAGTGACATCCTGTGATGAGGAATTCCACAATCAGCTATGAAAAATGCATTCATATTGATCAGTTGAGAGTGTGTTAGTTTTCAGAGTCAGTAAATATCTACTTGTATTTCCAGCAATAAACACGGATCTTTCAGTCCACTGCATGTATTCTCCATATAAGGTATTGGCTGGTCTGTTAATGTTAGCTGTTTCAGCTTAAATACCTCTCTGCTACTGGTAGTCATGACGAAGAGTTCCCTGTTTGCTCCTTAAACTGGTTATCACCAACTGGACTTGCTCACTACAGAAACCTTCCCAGTGAGGACAGTGTTGCAATGCAAACAGCAGCCTGGACTCTCAAAGCTGAGCCCGACTCAAGCTTTTTCATTATCAGTGTCATATATCGTGTGACCCTGGACAAGGCACTTAATTTTTTTGACTGATCCTGTAAAATGTTATAATAATGTTTCCTTCCTCACACCTTTTCTCTGGCTTGTCTGTTTGGAGCCTCAGTCGTGTAATGGTCTCTGTGTTGGAAATGACCTGCTGTAAGTTAATTGCAAGATCATGGCTATAGATTACAAACTTGTAGAGGGAAAGACTTGTGATCTTTTTTATAGCATCTACCAGATTGGGGCCCTGATCTTAACTGAGGCCTCTAGACCTCAACCTAAGTTCGAGCTAGTAAAAATAATAATATTACACCTAGTATTCACATCATGACAACAGATATATTGTTTGGCTTCTCACTGCCTCCATTTAAGACTTTCCCACACCTCAGTACAGTTTCCAATCATTTTTTAAAAATTGATTGTATGTATCTTCTTAAGCCCTAGAAGCCTAAACTCTTAGCACAGATGGGACCAAGTTGGAATTATTATTATCATTTCATTATTTGTTTATTCTGTTCAGAACAGAGAAATCTGTTTTGCAAGCAATGAATTAAGATCAGAGCTGGCTTTGAACCTCATGCTTTTCTAACTACTCTCTCTCTCTCTCTCTCTTTCTTTTTCTCCTGATTTCTTTCTGTTATTTCTCTCCAAAGCTTGAATGCCAATAAATCATTTCCCTTCAGCAGGACAACCAACAATTTGCAGCAAATACGGAAGTGAAAAAGTGATGGAAAAACTTTGTTCTTTCTGTAGCATTCTGTCTCTTTCTGATATAAAAGTGAAAGAGAGCCAATAATGAAAGAAGGGTTTTTTTTAAAAAAAAAAAAAGTAAAAAATAAATCATAAGCTCTCCAAGCATGTAAACCCAGTACTTAGTATACAGCCTTATCACCTTGACATTTATTCAGCGTGCTGGAGACTCGTGTGCCCTCAGTCAAAGCTAATTAACACTTAATTGACTTCATGAGAATTTTGTTCAGCAGTTCTGATTTGCCACTCATCATGAAACATGTAGCTGTAACTTTTGAGAGCTCAGCAATTGTGGGAGGTTTGGCAGGTGTCAGGGGAGTAGAAGAGCGAAGGGGAAAAGAGGAGTGTAGGAGTTTTTTTTCTCTTTTCTCTTTCTCTGTCTCTCATTGAAACGGATACAAGGGCACAAGTGTAACAAAATAAGGCATTCAATAAATTGTCACTGCAGAAACATTTTATTTAGCTAAAAGCACAATTTACAGTAGTTGAAGTTTGATTGATCTGTTGATAAACACTAATATTTTGCAGTTGACAATTTTTCCATGTTAATTTTCTTAACTTTGGCAATCCTGGCTGGCAGGACCCTATAAATAGTATCAGTGTCATCATCCTTTTTAAGTTATTAATGAGCCATCGTGTTTATAGAGGTTGGGATTTGGGGACAGGCTGTGCTTGACTGCAGTTTCTGACATTGATGCGTTAGCAGTTGGAACTGGGTCTAGATTAGAACAAGAAGGGGGAAAATGAAAAAGAAAAAAAGCAGCTTAGTGCTAGCCAAAAGCATTTGGAATGGACAAGAACTGTTAATAATTAAAAGATAATTAAAAATATTTAGAAAGTTACCAAATATCATCCACAATCTGCTCTGATGCTGCTGCCGCTTGAAATATGCATCTGACTAATTATCATTTCACCTGTGATGGAAGATCCTCTTTTTTTCAGTCTTCTTTCACACTGTGCTGTGCATTAGCCTATGTCCAGGTTCCCATGATTGCCAGGGACTGACAAGACACTTGAGAAGATGTGACTAATTAACTAGGCCAAGCTATCTACTGGCTGTATTCACCAGAACTTCAGACAAAGCTGCCAAAGATGCAAGTACATGTTTGGATAGGGATGTCCTTCTCCAATTTGATGTTCTAATGAGCTGTTAAATATTTACCTAGTATTAAGTAGAAGATGCTTTGTGCTAGCAAGAAGTTTGATCTCGCTATTTTGTATTTTTTGTATCTTTGGAAAGCCTTTTTCCTGTAGGCTCAGGTGGGCATATCACAACCTTCCTCCTCCACAGAGTAAACTACTCACTTATTACATTGTGGTGGCTTCCAGACTCACTGAGAAACATTGCAAGTGTCCTGAATGCAACTGTAGGGTGACATGTGCTGGGACAGGAGCTTCTTGTCTTTTCCCAGAGCCATCAAGCATCCTGGGTGAAAAGCACTTGGCTAGACAAAGGCCAGTTCTGATCCTGCCACTGAATTGCTGAATATGCAAAGCATGGTCTGTAACGCTTAACACCCTCTGGAGATGTCTCTCATCTTCATTACATGTATGTAGAAACATAATTTGGAAGCAAAGGTCTAGAAAAGACCACTCACATCATGGCATACAGGTGCCTTATAATCACAAATAACCAAACATACATGGATAAGGTTTAACTTAAGTTTCTAGCTATTTAAGAGTATTCTTACATTTTTTTTTTTTTTTTTTTTTTTTTTTTTTTAGTTTGGAGCATTTCTCAGATGAATATCCTGCTCTTCCTCACTTGCTATGGTTTGGTTCACATTGTGGAGTACATAAACTGGATTTCCTTCAGAAGAAACTAAGATGAAAAATGTGCTCCTGGAGCACATCCAATGTACTTCAACCACAAATAGACAGTTGTGCAGAGCTGGTCCAAGAGGAGAAGAGCCCCAAACATACGCCATACGCACTGGCTCCTCTGTAGCCTCTGCAGAGCTACTCTTGTTCATCTCTTGCTGAGATAGATGTACCCTATCAAGTATGTGATTTAATGGTTGTTAGGCTCCTTCTGGTAAAACGAAGGAGATAAGTGCCTTCAGGGGTGATTCATCCCACTTACTCTGTATACTTACCTCAAAAGGAAGTAAACTTTGTGTAAAGAAGCTGTATGTTGAAGACATGGTGAATTTAAGGTAGCTTCCTGCTAAGCATGCAGGTTTTCCTGGATCAGTTTTCTGAGGTACCTAATTATTCCAGTGCCCTGTAAAAAACCCAGAGTGAGATACTTAGCTTGACTTCCCTTTGAAGGACAAAGGTTATAAAGTGTTGGCTTTGAAGCATTTAATTTTGTTAGTATAAAAAATTCTTTATTGGATTCAGTTCCAAGTTCTCTGAGAAAGAGACAGTCTTTATGCACGAGCTTTGGTAGCACCAAGCACAATGGGATCGTCATTAGAGAAGCAGCTATAAGACTAGTACAACTACCAATATGCCTAGTCAAGAGCTACATAAACTTTCTAGAACTGGAATAAAGAAACTTATAACTTAAGAATAAGAATATCAAAGCATGTCTTATTTATTTTCTATTGTATCAAATGATTACTTTGAAAATCAGGCATACTGGAGAAGGTAAATCTCCATGAGCATAGAGAAAATGTCAGTCTAGAATCCAATATGGGTTGAACTTGAAGGTTCAAAGCTGTCAAAAGAAGTACACAACAAAGAACATTTGCCAACTCCTACACATGACTTCTATCTCTTTATTTATTTTGCACATAACCCAAACACTAAAATATACATCCAGTACTTCAGGCAACTTACTTCACCTTACTGCAGTAAAAGATTCATAGGGAGTTCAATTATAGAACGATTGGCTAATTTCAATAGCTTGTTTTAGCTATTAAGCCCTCCACAAAGACTTTATGGATGTTCTAATGAATACCCTGCAAGACTTTCAGTGTAATGAAATTTGTATTAAAACACTATAAGGAGTGCCCCGCAATGTAAGGTCACTTCCATTTGTTCTCATTACTGCCCTAGAAGGACAAAAGAAGGAAAGAAGAATATCTATTTTTTTTTCATCTGTAGAAGAGGTATTAACTTTGAGCACTCATCTTGCAACGTTAACTTTCAAGCAACAGTAACATCGGTGGTTTACAATGACCTAGAGAATTGCATGATAATATTGTTAAATTCAGCTATACTGGACAAATCCACCCTTCACTTTCTTTTCAGCTAGTGTATAAATGCAATTCCAGGACTTGAGATGGATTTGATTAATTATGGGGAGACGGATCCTCAATAGTTTGTATAAATCAAGACTAGATGAGAATGGGCACGACCAGAATCAACTGATCTGTGAATACCACTATCTTCCACCAGTGAAGAGGGGGACAAGAGGAAGCCGAAGATCATTAACACCATTTGGCAAGCGCAGTCTATGAACGAATCACAGAATCACAGGAAACGTCAGGAGAGTCATCTACAAATAATTAGCCTAGTGGCATATCGTTATAACGTGGATCTAGGAGGTAAAGATACCTCTCTCACACCAAAGACTTGACAAAACCTAGGTTGTGAAAAAGTACGTTTTGTGTACATAGAGTGCTATTTTTTTAAACAACATATCTTTGTATTAATGAAACTAATATATTATCACTTATTGCTGTGACCTATCAAGAAAAGGACTCCAGTATCCAACACAGCTGTGTGGTCAGACCTTGTCCATGCTTGGGTTAATTTCTGTATGTATTTCGTATAGATTGAGGCTGTGACTTTACTCTCTCTGAGCTTTAGTGTTGCTGAAGTATTAAGAGTCTGTCTACACAGAGGTGAGACATTCGCAAAATTACTCTGAATTAATTGTTAAAGTGGATTATTTAAATCTCATTAAACTGTCATGTGGATGCTTTGACTGAGAATTAAAGTGGTCTTCTTTTGACTTTGCTTAGTTTACTTCCAAAATAATGGTGAATTAAGGTCATTTGAGTTCTAGATATGTCTCCAAACAGAGAATTCAGGTCACTCCATGTTAAATTCACAACACTGGTGGATGCAGAACAAATTACTAAATGGATCTATGTAGATAAAACCAAGTATGTAACAATCTGAAATTTACTACTTTTAATTTAATTAAAAGTCAGAATTATATGTTAAACACTGATACTAAAAGATCTAAGCTGATGTGTTTGACTGCACAGCAGGGACAGCAGGACTGCAGGCCTGTGCTCCATTATATTAGCTCAGGTGATAACAATAGATTCCTAAAGTTTTATGATTGGTTGCATTGGCTCATGATCCAGAGGCTCTTGAAGGTACAAAAAGAAGATGCATTAGAATTTTGTTAGTTTTATAAAACCTTGAAACCATTGACAGATTTATGAAAACTTCCCTCCCTTCCTCCTTCCTTATTTTCTTCCCTCCCTCTCTTCCTTTCCGTTTCTTCCATCTTCTTTCCTCATATTCTTTTTCTTTCTTCCTTCCTTCCCTCTTTCACTTTTTTCTTGCTTTCTTTTCTTCTTTGCCCTTCCTTCTTTATCTTTCCTTTTTCTTGTTCTCTTTTTCTTTTGCTTGCTTCCTCACTTTTTCTTTCCTTCCTTCCCTCCTCTTTTATTCCTTCCTTCCTTCCATTTCTCTTTCTTTTTCTCTCTTTAATTTCCTGTCTTTCTCTTCTTTATTTCCTTTCATCCATCTTCCCCTTTTCCTCAAGCATGGAAAGGACCACTGAAAGCCACCACATGGCAGTGAACAGAGAAAAAAAATGGAAACGATATACTAATGGGCCAGCTTCAAAGAGCTTCAAGGTGCTCGCTGTCTCCCTTCCTTCCTTCCAGTTGCATTGCTCACCAGCACACTGTTGTTACCCCTCCTCCTAAAGAACCGTGTGCAAAACCATCCTCTGACTCCATGTCCAGAAAACTGAATCTGTAAAAGTGATTGAGATTGAAGATGTTTTCAAGACTCATTGATTTTGCTCTGAAATAGATGAGGAATGCTCAAATGGCTCCATGTTGAGTCTTTACAACAACAGGAAGAGTGTCAACAAGCACCAGACAGCAGTAGGTGAGAGTGGGAGACCAATCATTTCACACATTGCTCAAAGGAGACAGCAAACACTTCTCTGGCCAGACATCTATGTTGGGGGTCACTTAACTAGGATAACTATTACAGCACTGATGCCAACTGCCAAGCTAGTCACCATCTCCGGCCTTTACATTTAGAAGAGAAAAGTAGGCACTTCAAGATGCAAATCATCTCACCATAGAGAAAACGTCCAAAAGAGATCTAAACCTGTACCAGAAATGCTTGTTTCTGTTTGCTGATTATACAAGAATGTAAGATGACTATCTCAGATACATGGACCTAATGTAGTTTAATTGAATCTTACCTCTTTAGGTTGATTGTCCTGCTGATATACAATTTTTTACTTATGTATTTTTTTTACTTTATTTTTTACTTTGCTTTACTATCACAGCCTTGTTTGCTGCAAGTGAGAAATTAAATATGAATTAAAATATTATTTATTTTTACAATGTTATTACAACAAGGATGTTGTGGGACTAATGCTTATAATAACATTCAATCCATTCTGAGTAGCTTTTGCTCAGTGATTACCCGAAACCTAAATATCTGACAGAAGTCTACTCCACATCTGAATTAACATGGGGAAATGATCCTGTGCCCCAGATTGTATAGTCTCACAAGCTCCTATGAGAGCATCTAAATGTTATAGCTCCTTATACATAGAAAGTAGCAATGCTATGAACTATGTATTTTCCACCTAACTTATATTTTCCCCTCCTATTCTAGAAATGCATGACAAATCTGAAGAGAAAGAATTTTTTTGCACTTACCTCAAAGGAGGAGAAAAGCCTCAATACTTCCCTTTGAAACACATCACCATGTTCAGGGCCTAGTCCTTTTTCAATATATTACCATTGAGCTGAAAGAAAACACAATTTACAATTAATACTAGTAAATTTGTAGGGCTTTCCATCTTCAATGGGTTTTGCAAGCATTGGCTGTGTGGTGTGACAGAAGCTTCTGGACAGGTTAAAGTAGCAGGCAAAGGCTGTTTCAGAGAGAAGAAAAAGTGGTTTGGGTTGCTACACCTCGTTACTCTGACTGGAGCATTTGTCATTGCAGAGGCTAATCTGCTGTGATTAACTGATCTGACTGTAACAATTTTCTAAATTTTCTATAATTTCTGGACAATAAGCCAAATCTTGGCCAAGAAATTCTTTGTTTTTGTAAGGGTTCCTGACATCAGGAGGAGCCACCAGAGATCTAAGAAATATCCAATCATCTTTTTACATTTCACAGAAGAGGGCATAGGAGAAAAAGTACATATAGACTTCTACATTGTGCAGCCATCCAGGTGATGTCCAGGGATGGACACAGCTTGCTGTGTATCAACCATTAGAGTCTCTCAAGGTCATTATGTTGTTGCATGGATCCTGATTATTATACCTTCTTTCCCCTATATGATCCTATTATATAAAACAGTAATACGGTTTATCTTTCTTTTAATCTCAATATTCCCAATTAAGATACCATTTCTCATTACCTAAGTCCATGTACAACCATTTAAACTGATACAAAAAAAATGTGTGGTAAATACTATTAAATCAGAATTCTTCTCTTGCTGCTCTCACTAGGGGTATCTCCTCTGGCCACTAACACTCATGAACCCACGTGTATGTGGCTATCTAATCCTTATGTTATGCTCTAAGCTCAGCATCTGAAACCAACATTTTCAGGAGAGTTTGTTTTGTTCCATATTGTTCTGAAGTCTGAGTCACCTTGAGAAAGGTTATACTGGGACACAGGCTTTATATTGACTTGTTTTCTCACAAGAGGCTTTTGTCTCACCTGGGACATTAGAGAAAACACTTCTGTTCTGAGCAGTCTGTTCAATGAATTGAATCCTTTTTATGAAAACCCTGGAATTGCAAACATGGGCAATTATCATTAACTTGGTGATACTAATTCTAGCCACAAAGTAAGCTGATTTAGCTACAAAAAGGAGCATGACAAGAGGTATTTTCCAGTGCCAGAACATTGATGATGTTCAGGGTAATCCATGACCCTGAAAAGCATCCTGTAATTTAAGGAGATTAAAAGACCAGAAAAGTCAGGTCTTCTTGAAACACTATTAATAGACACTCCCAACTCACCCACCTTTGGGCTTTCAAAGAAATACAAGTCCAAAATACATGTCATAAAACACAGCTCTGCACTGTTGGAGAGCTTGTAAGTGCTCTAAGTATGGGTGTCCAGGAAGGCAATATCGCACTGTTGAAACCATATTACTGCACCATCAGCAAGACTGCTGTGCAAAGACTACTTCTACCGGCTGGTAGCTTCTTGAATATTCCTCGTGTGTCCCTTCTGTATGTATGAAGGAGAGACAGGAGAGGAGCGAGAGAGAGTTCAATATGGAACTTCTGGTATTCAAGTTTTAGTGAAGAACTGCAAGTGGGAGATGGCACTAAAGACTAGTTCTTCAAGAAGCACAACTGGAATCAAATTAGATATGCACATTTCACTGGGAATAGTTCACAGACAGTTCTCCATGGCCACACACACTTCATCCAGTTAATTTTGCATTTTGTTAGTATCGAAGGATAGTTTAACTTTGATTCTCTTTTAAGAATGTAATGAATAGCTAAAAAAGTAGTTGTGTGTGTGGATGTGAAAGAGAAAACATTTATTTCTTTTAAAAAGAGAGAGAGAAATTGGAAAAGAAATTTTCTTCTGGATTCTTTTGAGGAAACTGTTGTTTAAAAAAAATCTCTTGATTTAGAACAATTTACTGTAGAATCTGCATTAAACATATTCATAGGTAGAAGCAGCAACTTGGTACGGTCAAAAAGTAAGTTTTTTCAACACGTGCAAATCAACATCTCACTTGGAAAACTGATTTCTTTACTCCAGCTGAAATTCTGCTCCCACAGTTCAGTGATACTAAAGGTATCAGAGCAAAACTCAAATTCTCCACAAATAGGAAAATGGAAGGAAGTTTTGCAAAGCAAGGCTGTACATTTGAAATGAAATGTGTGCTTTTTTTAAATGTACCATTGGAGGTGCTATCCTTACAGAGAAAGATGAGAATATTGTGTAAGAATAACTACTTGATCTTGAGGACAGGAGGAACTGAAATCAAGTTAATTTAATAGAGTGGATTGCTAGGCTATATACTGCAAGAAGAATAGTAAGAATTTTTGCTTTTAGAATCAGGACTGATAGAGAAGCTAATAGTCTGGAGTGCATCTATCATTTGCCAATTATAGCAAGCTATCAGTTTAATGTGGATATTTCTAAGATCTCTGTGAAATAAGAAAGAGCATCTGTCATTCAGTGAACTACTAAGATGCTATCTTAACTGCTGGGCATGGCTATGGGAACCGAAAAATCGAAAGGGAGAAAGCACAGAGAGGGACCACTACAGTGACCGGAGAATGAAGAATCCATCGTACTAAAGGAGACCTAAGAAGCTGGGCATATTTAGCCCAACAAAATGAAAGGTGAGAGGATATGGTAAGTGTTTTAAGAGAGTAAACATCAGGAAGTAACACAGGCTACTTAAGCTAAAGAGCAATATTGGTAGAAGATAAATAAGATATGTAATGGCCGGGAACCAAATTGTAAATAAATTAAGCATTAGAAAGATATTTTGTAAGCATGGAAGAATGAAGTCCTACAACTACCTTGTTGGAGTAATCATAGGAGCAAACCAAAGTTAGCATGACTGAGTTTGCAGCATTGTTCATATGCCATATTTGCCTGAAAAAAAAGGAAGGGGAATTGTCTTGAGATGTATCTTCCTGCCAATGTTCTGAAGTCTACAGTAGCTTTTAAAACTTTGTTTTTTGGATAATTCAATTTCAGAAGCAAGGATGTGAGCAATATATAATCTGACTCCTGAGAATTGAATTAGAAATGAAGTGGAACATGAAGGATGCCGCTGACTTGATTGGGCAAAAGGCCTCAGTATGTCAGGCTGGAATAAATCAGCTAACTGGAACTAGCTAAAATAACGTATCAGAAATGAAAGGAGCATCTGCAAAATCAGGACCTCCGACACAAACCAGGAAGCCAAGCAGAAAAAAGTGCTGCCTATATAAAGGTAGGATCAGATAATTTGGATAATAAGAGTAACACAAACATCATCAAGAAGTGAAAATAATTTTGAACTTAATTAAAAAAAAAGTAGTAAAATTATACTTGTTTTTAATATTCTTTTCTTTTTGTATTTTTATACTGAAGGAAAGATATGTTAACACAGACAAGAGTTTATTTATTTTTTTTTTTTTTCAGTACAACAATACTACAGTTATTGAAAATTCTGGGTCATTCTGCAGATGTGAATGTGATTTTTATGGATTACTTTTAAGAATGAAGCAAAACAACCTCCAGACTAAATAAGAAAAGCTTTTCCTGAAAGTCTGTATAGAATTTCATAATAAATAAATAAGTCAAATAAAGCTTCACTTTAGTTTTGACAACATTTGTGACAACTGGTCTTTGGTTCCTGTGTAATATTTGACACTGTAGAACTTTCAAATTTCACACCTTGTTGCTTCTCTGCTTTTCTCCTGCTGGCATTCATGGAATGTTGTGCTAAAAAAATAAAAATAAAACTAGTTAAATGTCAGGATTCAACAGATTTTATTTTGTCTGTCTTGCATGCTGAGGGACACTTGATTGAGGAAAAGATTCAGCTGAAATTTGGTTTCTGAATTTTCTGCTTTTCAAAATAACCATCTAACTGTACTGATCACTGAAGGTACTTATTTTGTGTGCATGCAGATTCATTTTATGAACAAAACATTTTTTTAGACTTCCAGTCCTATCTCTTTGGATGTTGTTCTGAGTAGCATTTGTCTCAGCCACTGGAAGTGACTCCGTAAAAAAGCTGAGTACACTATTGACTTCAGAAACAGACTAGTGTTTTGGGCCTGAGCCTCCTCCCAGTCCCATCCAGGTGAGATGCCAAAGTCTTGATTGCATGCAAGCACAAAAGGCACAAGCAACCATAAGAGGACAGTGTTCTTTCATCTCCTGGTCAGAAGACATGTGCTATAGGAGCTAAGAACCAGGCAGATGAGTGATTCAATATCATTTGTTCTTCTGAAGCATGGTTCATTCAAAGTGACACTAAATATTCAGTGCTTGGAAGGCAGAGAGAGTGACGATGAGGATACTTGCCTGAGCTGGACTCAGTGGCTAATGCAGGTGGGGAGAGAGAAAAGATGAGCATGAAGATGACTGAGCATCACTTCCTAATTGTGCATGTCTAGGCAGGAGAAATAAAGAGATGGGTATAAGAGCTGTTGTCATTCCACTAAAAGACTTTGGCCAGAGTTGGCAGATGATAAAAGATTTAGAGAAATTAGGACCTGAACAAAACGTCTGGCTTACATGTCTGTATCTATCTTTATCTATCTCGCTCCTCCAGAGGCCAAGTGTTCCCAGAACTACTTCCCAGAGCAAAGTGCTGCCAACAAATGGTGCACAGAATACAAGCTTATTTACCAGGTAATACAGCTTGCTCCCTCAGTTGCTGTCACGGGAAAGCACTTTTGCCTTATTTAGAAAGGGAATTAACAGATCATCCATCTCATTTTTCTTTTATCTAGGAGCACAGATCCTCCAAAAACATTGTATTTTATCACAAATTGAGGGAGTTCTTGTTTGCTATCTGAAACAGATTTGGATATTAATAGCACAATATTGCACTGGTATTTCCGCAGCTGCTTCTGTTTAAGGCTCTGTTAAAAGGCCATAAAACCAGAGTGATGGAAGACAAATCTCCCTCATGTACTAGTTTCTGAAATCAAACTGCTGTCTGCTGGGTGACTCTGCTCTTTACACTACTGCTTCTATTTTGAACACGTTTCCAAGGCAAATCTTTTCTTTCCTTCAAGAAATTAATGCTGTTGCAAATGTGCCGATACAGTTTCATATAGAGACAGAAAGTGACTTAATGAATAACATGAATGCACCACACAGAACGAGTGACTTCCAGCTGCGACAGGTCCAGCATGTCTCCTGCTGGCTCTGCAAGCAGGAGGATCCATTTCAGCAGAAGGTCTATTATGTCTGTACCAGGGATAGCCACCTCTCAGGGACTCAGCCACTTCAGGTTTGAGAGCTGGTCTTGGCAATGGTCCCTCACATAGGCATTTCATCCAATCAATAACAATGTCCACACGGGAGATTAACATTTCAGCCAGTTAATTCCTGCCCCTATTTTAATTATCCCTTAGTGAAGAAGTAGAAACTATTCGTTTCAGGTCCCTGAAAGGTCGGTGTGGATAACTTTAGACAGGTTTCTCCTCCGGCACTCTTCAAAACAGCACAGGGTCCCCAGGGCTGTCTCCCAACTTAACACTTCAACCAGTGAAAATTTCAATCGAGATAGATAAGTCTAAAACAGATCCAAAATTTAGGATTCTAAATAACTGCTCTGATGTTCAAAAGAGCTGATCCCCTAAACAAAAATAAAAAAATAAAACAAAACCCATCAAAAAAAGTCATATCTGTCATATCTTAATATGTGTTAAAGAACTGTAATCAGGCTCCAGTTTCAGAAAGTCTTAGCTCAGGAGGATTAACTAGAATAGGAAAGGTTAAGTCCACTTTAATTTCTGGTAACAACTGTGATGAATTCATTAGCAGAGAAAATACACCAACATCTCTGCAGGAAAAATAGCTTTTCTAGACTTTCTAGTAGAGGGGAAAAAAGAAAATTCTGACAACAGTTATGTTTTTTTCTTTTGGATATAGTGATAGAAATAGTTATTTTTCAGTTTAGTTGACCTATTAAAAATTATGTTGTTTTTCAGAAATATCATTTGTTCAAGATCAATTCTAAATAAAATGTCATCATATTATATTTCCTTATTGTGACTTTCCTTATTAAGAGCATAGTTTTGAAATTCATTATGTTGCATGGCCTAGGCTTTCTGAGGGATTGTATTACACATAATGTCCCCCCACACACACCGTGGTGCACACTTACACATTTATAACCTAACTTCTACATCAAAATAAAACCCTCAAAAATATGTATTTTTGGAATAGAAATTCAAATTTTCATTCGTATTTCTTCTGAAACACCTTGAATTTGCTAAAAGATCTCAAATTTTACTTTTTCATGATGGTACACTTGGACAGAGAGGGATCAACAAAATTCCTAATGAAAGATGCTGCTAATTCTCTGATCGTACTTCATTGACAATAAGAACATCTAGAAACTACTCAGTTTCTTACTATCATAAAGAATATTATTAAAATAAACAAATATATGTTTTGAGGACAGATAAAACTTTTTTAAAAAAAGAGACTGAGTAGCATTTCCATTTACAAATATTGCTTTAGAACAATTATATGTTGCAATACTGAATTTCTACGATCAAGGCACTTTAACATATTAGATGGGGCAATTTTTCTCAGCTTTTCAGTTTGCAAAAGAAATCTTCTCTTTCACTGTTCTAGTCATACTAAGAAGAAAAAGAAAGTCCTGCTAAAGTCAGCTTTTCCCTCAAGACACAAATTCTAATTGCACAGTATCTTGACTAGTCTTGAACAGTTTAACAGAGTAACTAAGGAGAGTCATATCTTTCCAGAATTACACATCTCATCTTCAAACTCTAAGGAAGTCAAAACATTTCAATTTGACACTAGAACAACTCATGGTTTTTAAAATCCATTAATTTAACTTTGTTTTGTTCTTTCACTGTTTGTTTCCTCTTCTGTGGCCACTAACCTTGGATGAATCATTGAATACTTATATTTAGACCAAAGGAGTAAAGAATGTTAATGAACCTCTTTACATACATGTGTGTGTGTATATAATAGGATTAGCCTTGTTCTATATCTTGGGAGTAAAGTGGATTGCCAGCAGATAGCCTCCAGATCCATGCAGAATCCATCATTCAGAGTTTTCTTCCCTTTTTCATGGTGCTTGCACAGTAGTTCCATACTCTGTAATACCTACTACTTTTCCATAATGGTACTGGCAATTCTACTTTTTTTTTTTTTTTTTTTTTTTGGCATATTCGCATATTATTTGATAGCAGAACAACCTGTATCTTAAACTTGACTTGAGAACTGCAATGGAAGGGTGTATTTTGCCCTATGATCCCACACATTGAATTATGCACAAAGCTGTTTGATTAAAAAGCCTTAAAAATATTTGAAGATCTTAAAAAAAAAAAAAGTTAATCAGTCATTTGCCAAAAGACTTTTAAAAAAAGATTTTTAATAGTCCAATAAAATAGCCATTTTGCTTTATTTTTCTCTTCTAGTATCATAATCTAAACTGTAAAGATGAATTAATATATTCTCTCATTGGACTGTTTTGCAATATAAATATGGCAGGAGAGAGCATCATCACAAGTAATGAGATCTAAATGGGAAAGGGACACATTTTGATGAGTATCAGAACTCAGAAACCTTAGAAATGTTTCTTCACAGAGTGAAGTTTAGAAAGATATTGCACAACTTAATAAACTAGAAAACTTATCTTTAGAGAGTTTATAACACTGCTGGCAAAAATGCTATCTAAACCTCATTCTGGAATTACCGTTATTCAGTGTGGGTCAGATGCATCTGCTACTGGGGAGGTAATATTTATGAACTCAAAATCAAAGCCTAAACTTTTCTTGGCTTGATGGGTGGACTATGCATCATATAACCCTTGCTGGCTGGAAGGTCTGTGAAAGTTTGTGAAAGTGAGAAATAAATCTTTCCATCAAGTAGTATATTTTTCAGAACTTTTCCACTAAAAAAAATTCATTTGTTCTCCTTCCCACCCTCCTCATTTTCTTCTTTAAAAGGCCAAACAAAAGAAAATGGAGAAACAAAGGGAAAAATGTTATTTTGATTTTGTAAAATAGAAAGAGTCAAAAATGTTTTTAAAAGCATATTACAAAAAAATATTAAAATATTAAAAATATTTAACTTAAAATGTCCACCAGTTATTGCTACTTTCCAGTAAAGGAGCCAACAGTAGCAATGATTTTATACACCTCCTCCACATTACACATGCAAGATGATGCAATCTTGCATGATTCCTCTTGTAGGGAAGAGGTCATTCCTCTAAATTCCTGTTAAATTGATTTGTTCTTTGCATGTGTCCTGTATCTCCACAAGCTCAGCTGACCCCTATCTGTATCAAACAGAAGACAAAAGGATCACTAAGTCTTCAAATTTTAGCAAATGGATATCAAAATAGAAACTTCATCTGCTCAGAGGAGTCAGGGAGAAATTGTTTTCTCTATTTACATCGTGTTCAAACTTCACTGGACTTCATTAGTTCCATGAGTTGCTATTATTAATTTCACCAGCTTTTCCATTAAGCATTCCTGTCTTGAATTCATTCCATTTTCAAACTTGTTCACTGTCTTCCCTGCCGAAGATTTCTGTTTGCAATCAAAATGGTAGATGAAGTGAAATACTTGTTCCAGGGCAACGTTCATCATTGTGCTTATAAGTAGCTCCCTGCAAGTATGAACAATTGCGGAGTTCAAATCAGGTGAACCATGATGCACGTATCGAGCTCTGGGATTTATTGAAGACATCCTTAGCTGTCTTGCACAGCTGGGCTGCAGACACCGCAGTATTGATGCCATCGGCAGGTCATTGTGCATGTACCCTCCATATATCTAACGACTGCTTTCTTAAGGTGCACAGTGTCTTTGTGTGTACATGGCTTCTCCTCAGAGAAACACTGTCCGCTGAAGTTACACATCTCCAAAGAGTAAGCATACACCATAAAAGACTTCCTCTCATTGCCAGCAATGTCTTCCCCCCCCCCCCATGTCTCCTCATTGTCAGCAGTCTTTTTTCTGTACCTTTTTTTCATATGGCTTCATATGTCCTGACTCTGTAACAGCCAGTGACTATGTAATACTGCCTTCCCATATAATAATGCAACCTGCTTATTGAAAATGACAAATAACTTCCCTTTGGAGAGGTCTACTAGTAATCTAAGAACTGTAGTTGTGATGAAACTCATCCATTATTGGAACCAGTTAAAGTTTGGAATGTGCTTATGTCTTCAGTATAAAGTGTATCTAAGTGTTGCATTCAATCAACTTTATGAAAAGCTCTGGACTGGAGCATATTTTGCCTTGATTAATCACAGGTCACCCCACTTCAATAGCTGGAAATGCAGCAGTGACTTGAGCTTTCTGCCAATATTAGTTACATCTTTAGATTACATGGAGAATTATTATTTCCTAGGCTTGATCTCCTTCTCTTAGGAAGGTAACCTGTAGGTAACAGTACTGCGGATGTATCCCATTTTCAGGTTTGTCCTATTAACTCCACAGAACTCTGGACAGACTATGCATGTAGACTGTGTGGTCTGGATTGAACAGAGGTGTTTATAAGCAGCAAGAACCTAAGATAGCAACGTTCACGGTGGATATCAACACTAGTATCTGTGATTAGAAAAAAAGAAAATCAAAATGCAGAGGGCTGCATACTTTACAGTGTGCTCGAGTTTCTCCTTCTGAGGCTATTCTGTTTCTGTGCAATATTCACCAACAGGAAAACATGACTGCCTTGAGAAGTGAAACCTTTTGTGATCCAAAGGGTTTGTGCAACATCCCTCATAAGAGTATTTCCACTAACACAATGTGCTCAGGGTCAGATCTCAACTGCTTAAATAGTGCACAACTGCTCATTAGAAAAGTTTCATCTCACAAAAATAAAGAAGCCCAGGCTTGGCTGATGAAGCTGTATTAACTGCTGCTTACTTTTCTAAGAAGAAACAAACACCTCTCCTTTCCTTGCAAGGCTATTACACTCTACCCTCAGTGTATTGCAGTCTTTGCCAAATCCAGTGTCTCATCTGATAAGAACCCCCAGGTCCCCTTAAAAGAAGTGTTCTAGGTGAATATACCACTTATTATTATAGATTTCTGGATAATTAGGCATGAGGAATACTAATGTACATCTTAGGCTCTGAAGCCAATTGCTCTTATAGCTTGTGAATTGGAGAATCTAACTGTACATTAACTTTTCTAGCTATTCTCCTCTCAGGTTGTTTCTCCTCTTAAATTTCATCTCCCCTATATGTCTGTATATACAAAGTATATATATGCATGTACTTACGCAGTCTGCCCTTCGCTGTTTGGGTTCCTTGCACTTTCTACTTACCTCTTTCTCTTTTTGAATTAAGACTGCTTTTTCCTAGATTCAAACTACTCAGCAATTTAATAGACTAGCAAACTTTCTTCCTTAGTGACAGAAGTAGTTCTTTTACAAGAGGAAGAGAAAGAAGAATATTGCATTAATGAAGCAAGCAAATGTGTAATAAGGGCACTAGGCAGGAAAGAATAAGTGAAACACTCAGGTATGTGCATAATTTATGAGAATTGTTAAACAGATAATCATATAATACACTGCCTTATGTCATTATTTTCCATAAAGACAAAAAAGAATAAAACCAATTGGTTTTAATTCTCATTCTTTTTATCATATGATTGAGTCTGTTACTCATTCCACAAAGCAGCAAAGAACATTCTGGCACATAGCAATAAATTAGACCAAATTTTAGAGAACACCTTTAGCTGAATAAACTTCTACATGAAGAGTAGGCTACCCTCACAGCCAGACAAAAAGCCGCCCTTGAAGCTAAAGTACACTTTGAAAAAGGATCAAACTTCTTGTGAGAATACATAAAACACATAAATAAGAAAATATTTTGAATAGCAACACTTATCTAAAACTCTGCGATCTCAGAGCACTTTGCAGACTTTTGAGAACAAATGCTCTGGAGTCTGATATAAGCCATGATCTTTAGGCAGACTTCTGCATTATGCCAAAATTCAGAGACTTTCAGACTTTCCTACTACAGAGAGGGAAAGCCCTTCCCACCATGCAGCTTCGTGAAGAAAGGGACACATCACCTCTTTGCACCAAGTGCACCAAGGCAGCCACATAAAACCAGTCTGGTTTCTTGACAACTGTGATTGTGCAGTTCCCTCCAAAGCGTTGACAAACTCATCCACAGACTTCTGCTTTGTAAATGGGGAGATCCAGAAATACCTGGTATTAAAAACTGCCTACTGTACCTGTGCACCACTACCACAGATTTAGTCACATTAGACAATTTGGCATTGAAAGGAAAAGCAAGGTGAGATGAATCACACCTTAAGTAAAGAATCTCTCCTCTCTGTTGCATGCAACATTGTATTCTCAAATATCACTATTTGGACAAAAAAATGCTTTAAGGACTTTACCAAAAGTCATTTCTCAAAACATTATTCATTTTACTGCATAAGTGAAATAACCAATGGACCATCTTCTCACTTCCACTGGTTTTGTAGATGTACATGGGGAAGTCATAACTTAGAGATAAACTCTTTCTATCCTCAGAACAGTAGAAGATAAAAACAACAAAAAAATAATAATCCCACAGAAATCAAGAAATTAATGTCTTGCCTTTGATGGCAGAAGCCTGGACTCAGTGACAGAGAACACTCCTTGCAGTCATGTCACTATGATTAATTGCTCTGTATCAGTAATTTATTTCTGTGGTTGGTTTTTTAAAAAAAAGTAGGTGATTACATTTTTTTCAAATGCTTTCCTGCTTTTGTCAAACATCTTTTTTTTTTTGGTTTCTTGGTTAATTAATCAAAAGTCATGACAATTTCTTAAATATTTTCCCCTAGTATTTTCTCAAGTTTGGAAAAGTCAGATTCCCCATTTTATCAACACATTGAAATATGAAAGAAAAATTTACACTCAGACTTCATTTTTACCTCTAAATTTTGATTATTGTGAAAATAGGTAAAAGCAGAATTAGTGTAGTTATGGGGATGTGTCAAGGGGCAAGATGTATGAGACTGCAAATTTTTCTTTAGGGAAGTACCTCAGTCCTCACAGACAAAGGATGGATGAATTACAGAAGACAACATAAAGAGAATTTGCCCATCAATGTAGATGAGTATGATAAGATCATGTGTGGTCTCCTCCTCCACCTTCCACCCTCTTTATTCTATAAGGAAACTTAGAAGAAAAACAGAAATCCCTCCTGGATTTTTTTTATAGCTTTATTTTCCTATTTCTCAGGCAGGGAAATAGACAGACAGGCAGATAGAATGAGTACAATAGCAAACATAGCCATACCGAATGATTCAGATGAGATTAGCTTGTAGACTTATCCTTCCCTTCCCTCAGATCTCTAGCTGGGATTTTCAGAAATTATTGCTATCAATTTGAAATTTGTTCTCATCAAGAGTCATGGTAAAACTCAAGAGCTTCCCTCAGATTGCTGTTAATGTGATGAGACTTAAGAGTCATCTTCTGAAGTCATCACAACACTGCCATAGTCTTCGAGAGAAATTTAGTAAAAAGATCCTCAGAAAATCAGTATCTTGCTTATGATTTAGTATGTAGTTTATGAATTATGAATGTAGATTCCAGAATAATCCCATTCCTATTTCAATATCTTTTCATTATTTTGTCTTTTATTGCATGATAAACAATACAGTACCAGCACATGCAGGTAGCAAAAAACTCACTGGCAGGAAAAAAAAAAAAAAAAAAAAAAAAAAAAAACACAGAAGTGAAAAAAAGTGTGGAAATACAGACTAGTTGGATTACCTTTTTGAAGAGAAATAACAACATTTAAAGATTCCAAAGGGAAATATCAAACTGGAGGCAAACACCTTCGTTTTGCAGAAGACTTTACACATACTTTGGCCCACAGCCATAGCACATTCTAACATGGCATTCTATTCTTTATTTCTCTTCCCCCTTTTGTTTCTCTCTAACCCTCTCCTCATTTCTGCCCCATTCCTTAAATTATTGGCCAGATCTCCTTCAAAGTGAAGGAGGATATGCTACTTTAAAAATAACCACAGATCAAGCTTATATCAAACAGCAGCTTCAGGTTTTTCAATGTTATTTTGAAATAGGTATTTTCAGTACTTCTCAGGATCAGGACCACTATTCTTTCAGATTTTAAATATCTTTTCAAAAAAATACAGGTCTATACTACATGTAACAGTATAGCCTGCACCTAGGAGGGTAAAGGCATCTTTTATAGGCCAGTGAACTGTGATCCTTCTGTGCCTGGCACACTGCTATTACACCCATACAGATGTCCAGGGTGAGACTGGAGACTTAGCAGCCTAGTGTGTCCCGAGTATAAGCACTGCTCTTGGGAACCCCTTGACTCAAGAGACTCCAGGATCTGTACAAATCCCACCCCAATATCTGCCACCTTCTCTGATAGCTTGTGCCCTCCTGAAAGTCAGCCCACAGCTCTGAGGAGCAGGTTGGTTTAGTGACCCCCAGGGTTCCTAAGCTGAACATTTCTGAACACCTCTTTCCTTCATCTGCTCTTTGCAGGCTCTCTTTTCAGACCACTTTCCCTCCTCCCGCTTTTGTCCTGAGTACACAGGTACTGTGGTCAGCTACTCTTTAAATCAATTTCGTAGAATCTGGTCCCAATCCAAAGCAGTACTGAAATGTGTTCAGAATCTAATTGAAAATCCCTGTACTTAAATTATGAAATTTGCTATAGATAAATGTCTAAATGTTTTATTAGTAGACAGATGGACAGGACTTGGATTTTTGAATAAGCTTTTCTATAGGTTTTTCTTAAGTATTTCCCTTCTTAGATTTCAGGGAAAAAATGAGTTATATTTTCCTCATATATTACTCTATTCTCCCTTCTCTCTGCTGTTATTCCTTATTTAATTTCTGTAGCAGCATTGTACAGGAGAGTTTCTATAAAACTAAATTATATTGTGCTGGAGTAAATCAGTGCACTCAGTGGACTCTTTCTGTCAATGCAGAACACTATACAATCTCGATAACTTGGAAAGTATCTTAATCCCAAATTAGTCTGTGTACTTCCCCAAAGAATGTCTTGTCTTCAAAGGGTACCACGTACATCTGTTTATTAAATGACTGTTATAAAAGTTAAAATTGAAATAGTATGTGCATCATACTGCACAATTTTCACATAAGTATTTTTTATTCAGGCCATATTTTTACTAGTGCCTTTATCATTCTGTCTCATGCTAATCATAGCTGGCAAAGAGTTCCTCCTTTTTATTTGATCATTCTCAATATTTTCTAGGAAACAAATATATACCATTTCTGTAATTTACATTTGAGATTTTCTTAACAGCCATGTATTACTCACTGCCAGACATATTAGTTTTGTGAGATGGCTTTCCATCCTCATTCAATTTTTAATCAGTGATCTCAGACTATACCTCACATGTCCCAGTGAGAGTTCCACAAATGCTTTCCCCCACATCTGATAAAGTAAACAGGGGTGTAAGCAATAACAAAAATAAACTACATAGAAAACCAAAATCAGTTGGGAAAAGAAAAAAATATTTCAGATTAAATTGTATAGTACATCTGGACAATGAGATGGCTAGGCATTTACTTATTCAAGTGTTTATTTCCATTTTTCTTGATTATGCACAGTTCTGAAAGAAAATATCTTTCATGAAGGAGACAGCTATATTCTTATTTACACTGTGCAAAACTAGAAGAACACTAATGGCTTCAGCCATTTCAGATTTGCACCTACATAGTCAGATATACCCCTTCCTCACTCAGGACTCTCCAAGATCAAGTTCAGCAACAGTAGCACAAAGCTACCTTTTTGTCTTAGGCGCAAGGCAGACAAATTTTTGAACTCACTGGACTCTATAAAAATCTTTTCGTGTATTGAGTTGTCTTGTATTGATTCCATCTTAAAAACTGTATAAATTGGCATGTTACTATATTTCTGACAAACACCAGTCCTGTCCAGCCTTCATTATTCCCACGGTCATTTTAATCTTCAAGCGCTCTCCCACATTATGAGGGCAGTGTCAAGATTAGGGCAGGCAGGGCATGGTCCTCACTGTTGCAGCATTGATATTAACAGAGAAGCATTTAAAATGCTGCCGTAAAACTAATTCCCCCCCATGGAAATGCCTTTGTTTCCTCTTGTATTGATTTTTGCATTGTTACAGCTGCAGTGACAGCAATGAGGTTATTTCTTATTTCTACCATCTGAAATGGGAAGGGAATCCAAGCTCACATCTGATAGACAAGGTCCCTCACCTTGTGGACTCTGGCTCATCTCCATAGCTGAGCTTTCTCAGCTGCTCTCCAACAGATGGACAGGGTAAGTCATCTCACAGACCTGTTAGTCCCTTCTGCTTCCTCACAGTAGCCTCCACAAGTCAGATTCTCTCCTTATTAAGGATGGTGGTTACCATAGCCTTCTGCCCAGGCACCTCAGCTGAATATCTGAAGTGAGATGAGATGAAACCTGCCTCAACATCGTTACTGCTCCGAATCTCTTTGGGAGAGATCATTTCTCTGTTGGAGAAATGTGCTTCTTAATTTAGGTCTATAAACTAAGTGAACATTAGCTTGAATATCCAAAATTGTCAGGCTACTTGCGTTGTGCATCTTTCACTCCTGCTCATACTTATGGGAGACTCCTAAGGACAGCATTTGCCAGAGCATTTCCCTTCCCATCTTCAAAGACATCCGGAAGCCTTGCTAATACCTTTTTGGCTGTATCTTACTCTGTTCAGACCTGAATTTCATTTGTACCATCTCGTTTCCAATATATTCCCTTCAGCTTTTGCTTTCCTGCTGTGATTCCTGCCTCAGATATTTAAGCCCCTAAAGGCAATATTTGGGCATCATCATCATTGTCAGGGCACAGACTTCCATTCCCATCTCTACTTATTGTTTACATTCTTTGTGTTACAAATTACATATCAGCAAAGGAAGCTTGTTTCTATTTACCTACCTCAGAGTTACTCTGAGGTGTAATACGTTATTAAAGAACAGCATGTAATTAACTAATAAATTATATGACTAATACTTTTTCTTGTTGAATGCCTAAATCAGGTTGGAATACTTCTACTCACAATACATATTTAATCAACACTTTTTTCATTTTGGATGGTATCCAACTCATTCAGTTTCAGGCACCAGAAGTTCAGTGTCTAGCATGAGCTGCTTGCCCAGGCTGTATGTCTTGGTATCACAAGACACTTGCCTTGGACTGGCATAACTGGTTCAGATTAAGTGCTCAACTTTTCATATACACAAGATACCACAACATATATGCCTGCCATGCACCAGCTGTGATCCCTGCTCTGCAAAGACCTGTTAATTGACACCTAGCCATCAATTTGTTGTAGGTATTCTGCAAGTCCTTGCTCCACTGGGTCAGTTTGTTGACTGAGCAAGAAATAAATGCTTCCTGTTCCATTATTTTTTAGCAGAGGGATCTGGTTAGGATGATGCATACAACAGATATACACATTCATATACATATACTATGCTCACACATACATAGGCCACAAGAGAAGCTATTAGAATGTATCATCATTAGCTTCCATCATCCAGAAAAAACAAAAAGCATTTGAGACACTTCTATTAATGTCTTACATGCCTATTAAAAATAGCTGTTATTTGCTACTTAGTACAGGCAACCCCAGGATTCATTTAGACATTCTATTGCATTTATTAACCAATTTAGACTACTTTTAATTAGCTCTTTTTTCCCCACCTCTTCAATACCCCAGCAACCTAGCTGGAGAAGCAGTATATGGAAATACACATAAATACATAACAGCTAAGGGCCTTTGTTAAATATTCATGGGCCATTATATGAGAAATCTTTGTTTCCACATTTGGTAAATATTTATAAAATCAAATTATGTAATAACTGGGTCTTGTTTTCACAGGTGAATTGAAGTTCACACTAGGAGAGAACATTGGCTGCAGCAAGTAAAGGAGAAAGAACATTTTAGGTCAATATTTTAAAGTCAGAATACTTTATGTCAGATGATTATTTAATAATCGTTACTAAATGATTATTAAAATCAGTCCTTTTTGTTCACACACACAGATTTATAGGAATGTTTTGGGGGGAGACATGCTAGTTTACCAGAAGGATCCCTTGGATCAGTTTTTATTTCATCATTATGGGTCTGGTGAGCGTTCTTTCCATAATAGAGACAAATTTTTGTATACCGGAAAAAGTTTCCGCTGATGTTTTCAAAAGTAACTTGAAAATAAACAGTTCCATTTACAGTGGAAAGGATATTTTCTTGAGAATGCAGGACAACATCCAATTCCTTATAAAGGCCCTCAGAATTATTTACAATTACAGCTGTGTGTATAATATAATACACAGTGTTCATAACAATGTTATCTACATAAGATTTTTCTTAAAACTTCACCTTACAGGAGCTACAGAATGGCTAGTGATGTTTGAGAGACTGGAACAATCTGGGTCACAAAACTGAACTTTAAATCTGTTCCTAACCAAATCATGAACCTCAAAAGAAATAGTTTCGTTATTCTGCTTTTCCTCCCCCCCTCCTTTTTTTTTTTTTTTTTTAAGGGGGAAAAAATGTATTTTGTTCCTCTTAGATCCAGCCAGGCACACAAGCTCTAGACAAAGTTTTCTTCTCATTGCACTTACATCTTCAATAAGAGCTTACTCATGTTCACAGTAGTTGTTCATGTGACTTCACTAGCCATTAGATTTAGCCATAGGGACTCAATTCAGTGATGTATCTGTATATATGCTTCCTAGCTAAATTCATCAGAAACTTCACTGACTTTTTGAAGCTACTTGCATGCTAAAAGTTAAAGACAAACTTCACAAATTTAGGATTTGAAAGCTGAATTGCTGGGAACTTCAGGATTAGAGCGTTTCCAGAAGACTCATGTTTTGATTTCATGTGCTGGAATTGCTTTTTATTCACCTGTCAAACCAAGCATTTCATCTCTGCTTTCACAGCAGTGCTCTGTGCATCACACACTGTATTTCATAAGAAATGGTTGCACTCCTCAGTGAGCAGATGGGCACATTTACATTGAATCCAGTTTCTTAAATATTTTCCACATTCCCAAAGCACCTTCAGTTCTTTCTCCAGAGCAGTTCACTGTCCTCCCTTGCCAGGGGCCATCTTCTTCTCTGCAATAGAGCACTGTGATACAGAGCTACATGTGCTGAGAATAGATATTGACAACCTGCCTGTATAATTACTGTATGTCCAAAGAGGAACTGGTGTTCAATTTTTCAGCCCTGCCAAATACTTAGTGGGCTTACTATCTAGCAATAAATAAATAAGAATCTCAGTTACTTATCAGCTAGTCTCTGTGCTCCAATCTTGGTGTCCTTCTGAAAGCTATTCTCTTCAGGACTTAAAAACATCAATCTGATAAAATTGCATCTTCCATTAGTTAAACTCTACCAAACCAGGAAAAAAACAAACAAAACAAACAAAAAAAACCCCCAATGTCTGGCCTATAACATTCACAAAGTAATATATATGGAGTTAAACAATTAAGATTAAACACAAGTGCTAACATATAGGAAAGCTAAGCAAATAAGACAAAACAAGGCTTTACAATCAGGTATTGTTTCATAAACTAAAGATGAGTTGTGATAAAGTTAAGAGTAAAGAATAAGTGATCTATTCAGAAAATTATTAGAGTTGAAGGAGTAATTTATTCATTTGGCACACTATACATGAAGATTCCTAAAAATTTCTGACGTACATCATAAACTACAATTTAGTGAAGACATTATCTAGATAGTGTTGCATGCTTCCCCCCATATACACAGATCTCAAATCTCTGGTCAGGGCAGATTACAAGGTGCAAAGTGACAAGTAACTGTCTTATAACAAAAGGCTATGTTTCTTATCTTGAACCAAATCTAGTGAAAACATAAAATAGATTGAGAAAGTTTTGAAAATCCCCACATGGGGAAATGAAAACAAGGAAATGGTCAGCCATCTTCAGCAGTCATGATGAATCCCCAGGCTGGGCAGACAATGTTTCACATAGCACCTAGGGACTTTTAAAAGCTACTGATGAGATGGCCATCAGAGAGATAAAGGCAGTAACAAAGAAGGTACTGACCTGACATCAGCAAGGGCCCAAGGAACAACATCAGAACCCAGCTCCTCATACAGAAATAGGTGAAGAGCTTATTACACCTCTTAAATACACCTTTGCTCATTGGTTAATTAGGGTTAATCTGATGTACCTGTAGCTGTTGGCAATGCAGTCGCACTTTAGGTGACACAGCATATTGCTCTGTTTCTGCTTTGTGGTGGTATGGTGAGCCAGAATAGCTATTCACCAGCAGCAAATCATTTCCCTCAGCTGACTAGACCAGCTGTTAAGCAGCAATGATCTTCAGCTGGTGTCCATCAGTACTGCTGTGTGATCTTTGTAATCTGTGTGAACTTTGGTTGGGGATACAGAGAATGTAAATACCCCCAAATTAAGGCTGTCTAGAACTTCAAAGTTAACCTTCCACCCATACAATAGGTAGTCAGTAAGCAGAATTGCCTCTGAAAGATATTGCAGAAATCCCATATATTGAGCAAGGAGCTACCAAATCTACCCATCAGATACTTTTCAATTCCTGGCCTTTTTTAATACATAGCCCAGTTAAATCATTATTTCACAGGTTATTAAAATCTCTGAAGATCTCAAAGCATGCTAGAGATTTAATTAAGTAAATCCTACAACATAGCCAGGAAGAAATCTGTTTTCTCTGTAGCATGACAGCTTAATCAGATGGATTGGGCTCTTATGTGGAAATTGAACATAAAAAAACAAACAAAAAAAAGTTTTTGTTTTTGCTTGCATGCTGCACCTCTTGGTAAACTAGTGTAATGATGCTTCCTTAGTAAAGTGCCTGAGATGGAGAGTGCTATATAAAAACTGGATGTTACTCTCTTTCAAGTACTCTAAAGAAATGATATTTAATTAACTTCTTTGGAGATTTAGGTAAGAAATAACAGTAATACCGACCTCTAGTTCCAAATCTCTATCGATAAATCATTTTTCTTATAAAATGACTTCCAACTTTTTAATAAATATGTATCCATATGCATATATTATTACATACCTACATACATATATATGTGTGGAGGTGTACATGTGTGTATGTATGTTTTCTTTTCTCCTTCAGTCCAGGTACTTTTATTTACTCTTGTGATATCATCAAAAGTTGTTTACAAATTCTAATCCAAGATTATATTCACGTCAAGTCAGAGGTCCAAGAAGTTTCAGATTTCTGAGTAGAAATTATCATCTTCCTTCCCTTACACAGATATTTATCTTTGCACAGCTTTGGGATGGGAAAATACAAAATAAAACCTTATTAACTTGAAGATTCTGCACCATTAAATGCAACATTCAGAATTTGTATAATCTTCCAGATTTACGTGTTTTACAATGTTTCTAAATTTTGGGTGCTCTCTCTAGGAATTGTACAGAATTGCTTAGTCTTCTTGTAGCTGTATATGTCCTTTTCATGTACTTGAATACTGTGGATCATGTGAGAAGTGCTTTGATCCTTCCTAAGGTTGTATGACCTGACACACAACCTAAGGGTGAGAGTTATAACTCCTATATGGATTCACACCATGATCTATATTTTTTGATACAGAAATCAGGACTATGTCATGTTTTCTGGCTGAGATAATAGAAATTGTTTCATTTCCAGCACTGCACCTTGAGATATAAAAACATGAAAAATCAATTAAACAAAAATAAAATTGGGGACATAATATTTCTCTTTTTTTCTCTCTTTCTTTCAGGTGTCAAGACAGTCCATTTATTTTGCCGTTACTCAATTGAGGGTTTTAAGCTTATCATCTTTCTTTGCAGAAATATCATGAAATTGATTTATCAAACTAAGCAAAGGAAGAAAAAAAAGTGAGCACTGTTCTTATTTCTGCCTTTCATTCAGCAGTATGGAGAAGTACCTCACTCAGACTCATTCAAGTCTGGATCCACTCAATAATCGGTATTGAACAATTTATGACTTCTCTGTTTCAGTATTCCTGTCTATAAATTAGGGGCAGGAATACATGCTTATCTTTTGGATATACTCAGAAGGTTGGTTAACTTATTAGCCCCAAATTTTGCAAGACTTGTTCTTGGATCCAGCTTTTCTGCCTGCAAGCTTGACTATGAATATCTATAATGGTATACCCAATCCCCTGCCTTGTTGTAATATTTAGTGCTTCTAAATGATCTGTCTTGGCAGACTAAAACAATATATGGAGTAAGGACACTCATCTTAGGTAATTAGTCCAAGACACTGTAGTGAAACTAGTTGCAAAAGTAATGTTAATATGCTTTATCCCTTTGGGTGAAATTTGGGTGAAATATCCCCACTACATATTGCCTATGAGCCATGTAAGACTCTCTTAAATACTGTTTTGAGGGCTTTAGTGGGATTTAGGATGTGCAAAACCCTTGTATTGAATTCTTACAGGAGAAAGAATATAATTCTTAATTTATATTTAGGGCTTCAAAAACTGGAAAGCCCTATATAAGACATAAATCTTTATATTTGCAAATGTAAATTCACATTTTGCACAATGAAATGTGTATTCTACTTTCAAAATTATCAGCGTGAATTCACATTTTCTATGTATCTATTTTTGAAAATTTAGTCTATAATTCTTTTTCATTTTTGCCTCTTTTTTTCCTTTTTTCTCTCTTTTTCTGTCTCTTTTTTTTAAGCAATCTAGGTTTTACTTCCATTTGCATATTTAAATATTCAGTATTTCTGCCTCTTCTCCAAAAAGAAAAACTCACTAAATTCCTGGCAGGATTATTTCCTTTCTTTCTCCCTGTTCCTTTATTTTTCTTTCTTCTTCTTCTTCTTCTTTTTTTTTTTTTTTTTTTTTTTTTTAGCTTGGGACTGTGATTTGAATAATAAGTGAGAGAAAAAGCAGAACTTCTGCAACGCTTTTCATAAATGAAATTAGCAAGTTTCTACAATTTAAAGGTTCTATTTGTAATTCTAAAACCCTTTTCCATTCCTCTTGCTTAGCTCGGGGCATGAATATAAGGGGGAGATGTTTGCTTTGCTTCTTGTTAATGGATAAGAGATAGCTAAATGCTGAATATACAAAATACTTGCCTGTTGTGAGTTTAATGCATAAGCACCATATTAATATCATCTCTGCCTCTTAACTGAGTAATATCTGCAGAGTCAGTTCGATGTATAGAGGAAAAAATCTACATTGTTTAACTATGCAAGCCTTTCAAATGATATCCGCGAGTATTCAACATTAAAACCTTTGCTCGCAATCTGAATTGCAAATTTTGGATTTTTCCATCCAATGTTCCAGTCTGCCACACAGTCAGAAACAGGCTTGGAATGGAAAAACAAAAAGAAGTTTCAAGTATAATTATAGAGAAACCTTTAGCAATGGTCTTAGATGAAGCAGAATCTATCAGTGTTAAGATGCAAATGATCTAAGCAAGCGAATGCTGTTGGGTGGTTAGAGCTGTGTGTTTTCTGATTGTAGCACAACAGTTTTGTGAAATTAAAAAGATCACCTTACCTCTCTGTAACTACTTCTGTGTTTCATAACTGTCTGTCTGCATGGCATTTTCAGATGTGACCAACCGAGTCAATAGTTATGACAACAATTTAGATGCCTGTATAATGTTTGTAAAGCTTTGTGGACAGTATAGTCAACAGCAAAGTCCACTAAAGCTTTGAAATATATTCCTTCTCCTTCTAATGAACAACTTAAAGATAGGATCTCCTTTAACTAGCACAGATATGAAACTTGTGCTTAAATGTATATTATTAATGAAAAGTAAGTACTGACTATAGATGCTTAATCGTTGGTGGAAGAGATTACTGTCTGAATGTCTTCAATACCTCCTTCCATTTTCCATTGAACAGTTTACCTAGACACTTAACTATAATGGTTACTTTCTGGTTGCCTAAAATTTAATGATGCCAAAGTTTGGCAGCCTGGAACACATTTTGGCTCTATGGAGGTGGTTAGGCAATAATTTCAAAAGGCAGATGTTATTAGTGTATCCGACGGGATGAATAGTGTGACTGTCACCATGTCAGTAATGGGCTTTTTGTGGAAAAGAAAAGCTCTAGTATGACAAAAATTGTCTCTCTCTAGCAGTTTAGGGGCATACCCTATACCCCTAATGAAGTGAAGTTTTTAGTGTTGTTTAGCCTTTTATCTTTTTTCACCAAAACTATGCAGTGTGTATGGGGAATGGTATTGTCTTCAGTAGTGAAGCCAGAAACCTTAGTGCAATTCTTTGTGACTCAGTAACCTGTCTTTGGCTCCCCCTAACCTTCACAAGTATTTACGTCGCATCCTCCACATTCCTACTGTGGGCTACCACACTTCAAAATACACTCTTTCCCTTGCAAACCTCTAACAGAAAATGGTGGTTATCTCGAATCTTTGCTTCTGGAAGTCCCTTCCCTCTGGTGTCTTCGCTCTGAGACATACTTTCCTTTTTCCTAAGCCACACAAAACACTTCAGCTGAGAATTTCCTCATGCTTTACAGCCCAGATTATGCCATTTCCATCTCCTCAATACCCTATTACTACAATCTAAATTTATCTTCTTTCTTTGACATTTTCAGGTCATCTTCAACACAGTCTACATGTCCACCATACCATTTCAGCTCTCTCTCTCTTTTTTTTTCCACTGTTCCTTCTTCTGCTCCTTATTCATTAAAGTCTGAATGAGTTATGTGTCTCCAACCTTTTAACTTTCTTCAGTATGCTCTTTCTGTACTTGATCCCAATTCTATGCCATGCCATGCCATGCCATGCCATGCCGTACAATTGAATTCTATTCTACTCTACTCAACTCTACTCCTATAATTGACTAATCAAATAATATATCTGCACACCTTTCAATTTGACAGAAATAACCTGATTTATATCTACTATGTATGAACTTAACTTTTTGGTCTTACCAAGGTAAGCCACCCTTTTAATTACATAGAATGTTAGTGAGATTTTAGCATTGATCTCTCTCTCTCCCCCCCCCCCCCAGTTAGGTATTAAAAAAGAGGATTTTTTATATTTAAAAAAGGTCAGAGATGAACCTCATAAAGTTCAACAAAGGGAAGTGCAGGGTCCTGCGCCTGAGGAGGAATAACATCATGAAGCAATTGAGGCTGGGAGCAGACTTGCTGAGGAGCAGCTCTGCAGAGAAGCAGCTGATGGTCCTGGCAGGCAATATGTTGACCATAAGTCAGCAGTGTGTCCTTGTGGCAAGGAAGGCCGATGATATCTTGGGCTGGGTTTGAAAGAGCATTGCCAGGAAGTCAAGTTAGGTAACCCTCCTCTTCTACTCAGCTTTGGTGAGGCCACATCTGGAGTATCATGTCCCATTCTGGGTTCCCCAGTACAAGGGAGACATGGAATGAGTCCAGCACAGGCTCTCAAAGATGATTTAGGGACTGGAGCATCTCTCAAATGAGGAGAGGCTGAGAGAGCAAGGACTGTTCAGATTTGAGAAGAGAAAGCTCCTTGCTTATAATATCTAATGAGATAAAGAAGACAAAGACAGACTCTTCTCAGTGGTGTTCAGTGACAGAATGAGAGGCAATGGACACAAACTGAAACACAGAAAATTCCACTTGAGCATCAGAATGTGAGGGTAGCTGAGCACTGGAACAGGTTGCCCAGGGAATTTGTGGAGTGTCCATTCTTGGAGATACTCAAAGTCTGACTGAATATGGTCCTGGACAACCTGCTCTGGGTCACTTTGCTTTGAGCAGGGGGGTTGGATCAGGTGCTCTCCAGAAGTTCCTGCCAATCCCAACCATTCTGTGGTTCTGTAAATGTACAAATTCATTTGGAATTCATCTCTGAATTTTAGTATTACTAATCTATATGGTTGCCAAAATTGCAATAGTGATCGAATGTCCCTTTAGAGTCAATGAAATGAGAAAGCAGAGTCTATCAAGAGACTTTTGTCAGTTTAAATTAGATATCTAAATATATGGGTTGACTCTCTTTATGGAGGTTCCTAACTTTCTCTATTGACTACCAAGTGTAGTCCACCAAGACTACCAAGAATACACACCCAATTTGAACGAGGTGATAAAAGTTAGGAGAGATGAGTGTCACCTCTGTTTCAGAAGCGGAAATTAGAGGTATTCCTTCTGTAGTCTTGAACTGCTCTGTGAGAACACAGCACTTCTTCAGCACTCAACCCTTACTAAGGCATTAAGTTCTCCTGTGGCTGAAGAGTTCAGCTATTGACCATTCTATAAGCCCATGTCTTAGTAGTTTTGGCAATCTACTATGAATTAGGAGAGAGGACAATTGAAAACAGAGCCTGAGCCCCTGTTGTCCTATGGAAAGCAATGCAAAGTTTAGAAGAAAGTACTTGCATGCCCACAGAGTAACCTATTTCCCTCAGGAGATACGCTGCAACATTTCTTCCCCCTAAAGTGAACTTGGGCACTCCTCATTTTTCCTTTGAGCATAACATATGTTCCTGTCTTTGCTCACATCTATCTGTAAGCATATTTCTTTCATAAAGCCTGTATGTGATATGATCAATAAATATTTGTATAGCTATAACTTGAAAAGCACCTTCCCTTCAAAAAAAAAAGTCTAAACTAGACAAAGAACATTTTCAACCTTTGTGGGTCAGGGGCTCACTCCTCCTCTCTATCTCTCTCAGAGAGATAGCTGCATTTTCAAAACCACTCAAATAATTATAGGTGGAATAACGGACTGAGTCTGTTTTTACCTTTCAGTAACCTAGGTGTGTATACAAACACTGTGCTTTAACATTGGCATAGTATTGAGAACTACAAGTTATCAGATAGGGAATCTCATGGGTTAATAGTGTATAGCATATTTATAAACCAAGAGGCTAGTATCTTGTGTAAATGTGTCACCATCATGGAAAATCCAATGGAATTACCATGGCATCAGCCCATGAGATTACATTGACATTTCCATTTCAACAAATAATAAAATCCATAATCTTTATGCAGCCAGTGCCACACTCCATATGCTACCTCTTATTTTATTAGCTCTTTATCTTTTTTTTTAATTTGATACACAGAAATCAAAGTCTAATTCCCATAGCAAATCAAACAAACAACAGCAGTGATAATAACAAGAATTCAGTTTTGATCAAGAATCACAATTCAGTTATTATACTCCTTCCTGTTTCCTAAGGACCTTGTATTCCTATTCCCTGCATTGTGTCTATTTTTGAAAAAGTGATATTGATTGAACACTTTATATCATTCTGATCCTCCTTCTCCTTCCATCTGGGCAACACTCCACACAATCTGGCTATACTTTTATTACTTCAGAATTCAACTGGGTTTGGTCTGGAGCATTTTTTGTTGTTTCTTTATCTGTTTCAAATATCTAAGCTTAGATTTTTGTGGTATAATCCCAGTTTCACAGCTCTACTCTTACTATCGCTAAGCCTTTTCTTTCTGCATATCTCAGGGCCTTACTCAGTGTCTGTTGCCATCTAGCTTTGGTGGTAGAGATTAAATGAGAGACACTGGACTGCCAGCACTAAAACTTCTCTCCTTTGAGTGGAATACAGAAGAGATGCAAATAACTAAGCCAGGAAGCCAAAAATGGTAGGAAAAAGTGATCAGCTACAGACTCCTCCAGAGGAAGGTGAGAGGAGGAGGGAACAATGTCCTGAAGAAGTGTAATTCCATTTCACTGTTTCCAGCAGGGTGATGATTTTTAGCACTTGACCTTATGATCCAACTGTTATGGCCAGATTTATCCTTCCTAATATCCCATTCGCTTCCCTCGGGCACTAAATTTAGGCTCCTGTTCAGCTGTGTTCTTTCTCCTGTCAGAGGAAGGAAGAAATAAGCACCTCTAAAAGACAATTCAGCTTATTTTATATCTGACACAGCATCTGTAGGTGTCTGTTTCTCTCCATTGAATGTAATGGGAGGCTAGGATGATAGGATGACTGCATGCCTTAATGAGATAACTCACTTAAGTGTCAAACTCAGTACACCTGAATCTAACCCTTAGTTGGTAAGGAGTTCACTAAAATTTCGGCAGACATACCTATCATAAGAGAGTTTGAAATGTGAAATGGTTTTCCTTTAATAGAACTTGATTTACAGGTTTGGGGGAAGAACTGTATTTAAATATTTTTTAATCCAGATATCTCACTGTGAAATTTTTATTTCTCAATAAACATAATTTTCTTGTGATTCTTGCTCAAAAAAAAAAAAAAAAAAAAGTAGCAATTATCCTAGCATTCAGTCCTAGTAGAATTTCACACTACACGTTTTTCAGTAGATGATAAAGCTTTCTTATGAGTCATTTTGAGACAAGGATGAACTTGAATAGGAACTAAAGACTAGCCTATCTTCACCTCTTTCAGTGTACATTCAGATTACTTTCTCTCACAGATTCCCAAAGCAATATCCTTATTATATACTCTCTATATCTTTTCACAGATGACAAAGGAAAATAGATCAAACAAAAACCACTCATATTGCTGAGTGTACTTCTAGAAGACTGTTCACTTAGAAACAAAGGAACAAATCATTATGAAATGAGGTAAAGAATACATTTATGACGATCCATCCGTGTATCATTACCTGGTGAAACATGGAAGGCAAATATGAGGTAAGGTTCCTTGCACTGAGGCGTGCACATTTTTATTACTTGGTATTCTGCAAGTTCGCATCATACCTTATGTTTGAATATAACTAGAATATGAAAGGTAAATCATATTCTGGTATCCTATTTTATGATCCCATCCCATGACAGTAAAATGGGATACCAGAATATGATTTACCTTTCAAGAATAAGTAAGAACAATCCAAGGAATTTCCTATGATAACATTCATTAGAAGACAAGACATGATAATCATTCCGTTTCCTTCAGAAATTACAGTCTCTGAAGCTCAGAGATCCTCAAGCAAAACCATGATCTAGGGTCTCCGAAAATCTCCATAAGGATGGCAGATATGATAAAACAATTGCAGGAGCATTGCACTTTCTGAAATGTCAGCTGATACTCTAGAACATCTCAAATAGCAGTAGACACATATGATCAGACAACAGATTTTTTTCCAGATATGAAATATCACATTTTCCTGTGCCCTTCACCAAATTACTGTAAAACTAGTTATAAGTACTGTTCCAAGGGGGACTGATGGGAGAGAGTTCTTCAAAGCTGCCCTTAAACTGTGCTGGGATTCCTGAAAACAATGACTTTTAGAACAGCTAAGCTGCTGATATACTGTGATCACTGTCTGCCAAATGGTGGCCAATATTTTCTTTCATTCTTTGTATCAGTTTGTCTATTGGTTTTGAAGCTTTGAGTCTTACATTGTACTTAAACTGTGAAGCCTGAATTCACCCTTTTTAAAAGCATTTCCTTGAAAAGGTACCTAATTTAGGTCTGTAGGCATACCATACCTGGATGCTTTTATTGTCAAAAATTGTCAAAAGTACCTTGAGGAAAGAGTTGCAAACCTAAACCATTCTGAAACCGAAAACTTCTGGAAATGCTTATTTTTTTTCATTGATGACTGAGATATCCAAGACAGCAAAGTATTTCATTTAAGATCTGCAATTAGGTGTCTAAGATTAGGGGGAAGCTAATCTGGTTCTAAGCATTTAGAGAGAGAAGACTCTTATATCCCATGTTAATACAGCAGATAGTCCACAAAATCTGCTCCACAACTGTGGTTCTTAAGCGTAACTATAATAAAAATATAGAATAATAATAACTACAAGTTCTGTGGAAATTCCCTCTTCATCTATCTTTAGTAATACTAATTATTACAAACATACAGAGAACTGGAAAGATTTCAGTATAGGTGATGTGTATTTTCTCAACAAAAGAGGCAAAATTCTCTGAGTTTATCAAAAGATGATTTTTTTTAATTGCCAACTCTACAATCTTAACCAGGGACCTGAGCAAAGATTTCATCATTATACTTGACAGTTTTGCCCTTGCACCAGGTGGAAGAAGAACACAGGAACACAGGAAATGCCACACCAGATCAGACCTGCAGTCCATCTAGTCCAGTCTTCTGTTGCTAATATTGGCCAGCGCCAGATGTTACTGAGAAAGATATAATAACCCTTCCATAGACATAGTCAGACTTTCCTCTGTGAAAATCTTGTCCTCAATCTCTATACTTAATGATTTTGGGCATGAGATATGTATTTTGAAGCATGAAGGATATACTTTAAATAAGTAAGAGTATATCTGTCCCCAAAATACCCTGAGTGTAGGGCTGATTGCATAAAAATATGATTTTTATCTTTCTACAGGCCTCAATTCACCTTAGAAAACTTTAGAAACTTATTTGGGCCACCTAAATTAAAAGTCAAATCACTCCAAGCTATCCCTAAAGTTAATGATGCAAGAAAAGTATCTCCAGCAAGTAATTCAAGTCTAAAGTGGTCTGAATCATTGCTACAGTTGCCTGTCATTCTCTTCACTGATTATATTCACTTCTCACTTAGACATCTCAGGTAAGTGCCTAAAGTCAGGTGAGATAAATCCAAGCTACAGAGAACCCGAATAAATTATTCAGTGGAATTGCTCTTCACAACACAGTATGCTTTATACCAAATTCATTAGTGCAAAGAGATTGCACTCTCTATAGAAAATAAGCATCCATAATTCTAGATTCTGAATAGGTCTTGCATCACCTCTGTACCAGGAGTGAAATATAAGTCAACATCAGATTAGGATTAGAGTTATATCAATGTTTAAGGTAGTTAGGCAAAGAAGTCACTGGATTGTGTGCTAAACAAATATTGTGCAAAATCTCTTGCCTGCAGAAACAAAGAAGTGAAAATATTAACTGTATTGCACATATATTATAGATTTCTTTAGGTAAAGATCATTTAAGCAGTTGAGTTTTCAGTTAAATGACAATGAAGAATTTGAGCAGCTATTCAGCAGAGAATGCTCTTCACCGGAAACGTAGCCACAATCAGGTAAGGCAATGAAAAATCGTGTCGGGAGGGAATGGACTCTTTTAATGTTATTTAATGAGTTACTCAAGGATATCTGCTGCCTAATAGTAGTAATATTTATAACTATGATTTTTGCTAGAGAGGTCTGAGTTTGATAATGAAAATTAAGATTCAGCTTGTCTAACTTTAAACATGTCGAAGCTAACTGAATAATTTAATGTGATTATCTTGGGTTCCTCTATAGTAGTAGAATTATTTATGTTCATGTTGGTCATCTTCACACCTGAGGTTTAAACTACTTGCAGTATATATTGGACATATATCCTTGGATATAATTTAAAGCCAGTGCTGGATAGAGTTGGAAGAATAGCTTATACTACATGCTCGATTTTTGGATGGCTAAAGTTAGAGGGGATGAATAACACTTTTGTTTTCCTGATCATGCAAAATCGGAGGCACCATCAACATAAGGGTAGGACTGTGATAAGAACAAGTGAATCAGGTTGCGAACTAAATGAAAAAATCCATGAACTTTATCTCTACAAAATGCACTTTTGGATAAGTGCTGATAATTCTTATATAAACTGGAAAACTATCAATTAGAAATGATGGAAAAAGGGAAAGTCAATATATTAAGAGATCATAAAATATCTTTGAATAACTACTGTGACACAGCTATGAAAGTTACTAATGTAGTTACTAATACTTATGCTCCTATTTGTCAGGCAAAAGATTTTAAGTACTACGTGTTTAAGTTTTTTCATTTGGATGATGGCCTCCCATCCTGGTCACTCTTGTTCAAGGAAAGTTCAGGAAAATCACAAAAATAGGTTGACAGGAGAAAGGAGAGGCAATTTTAAGAGAACACTAAAAAAGGTTGTCTTAACCATATAAGAGACTTGACAGAGGAATGTGATTTCAGTCTATATATTCACCAGCAAATTTTGGTAAAAATCAGAGAAGAATTAAAAGAAAAAAAGCTAAAGTAATACAGAAATGAATTTAATAAAATTCAGTTTAAGGTGAAAATAGACAGGAAGGTGCCGGTTGTCTGGGTTTCTCAAGTTGTAGAAAAAGCTCCTGGTAAGAACAGTATGGGAAAAATAGTTTAAAAATGGGAAATGATGGATTTAAAAATAGTATTTTATGATATGACTGTGCTAAAGAGAATTGGACTGATAATTTCAGATACTCTTCTCAGTCCCCTGTTTTAACAGTTGAGCTACCATTATTTATTGTATTTATGAATTTCCATACCATATCTAGGAAGATTGTAAGTTATGCATGTTTTGTAGATGAGAAAATAGGAACTGAAACAATTTACTCAAAGTTGTAGAGGAATACTAGAACAAAGAAGGTCATTGGGAGTACCTGACAGCTCCAGGTTAACATCATACTACTGGGCCACCTGCAAATTGGGTTCCTTCAGTTTTCAGAGAGAAAGAGAGGTAGAAAGAGAGGAAGGAGAAAGAGAGAAAGAAAGGGAGGGCGGAAGGAAGGGAGAATTGCTTCTAGCTGGTATAGATGCAGGAAACAGATGCGAAAGGCCAATTGTCAGGTCTCAAAAATGAGCTCACAAATATAAGAACCCATAAGATATCAGAATTTTTTCAAACAGTATGATTTTTAATTCAGACTCACTGAACACTTGCTATTGTCAATATTATATTCTCTTTTCTCATCTTTTTTGGATCCTGAACTCCCAAGTAGAAGTAGTTATGTTCTACTTACTCCCTTCTAGATCATCACGACCTCAGGTAAGATGAAAGTGTATATTGACTCATTGGCTATGCCAAGACAGTCTTTTCAAGTGAATGAAAATAAATACACAATACCATGAACAAATCTGCAATGTTCGTGTCTTTCATACACTCAGTTAAACCTTAACATAGACTCCTGAAATGGCACGTCTCAACTACTTCAGCCTAAGGAGTCTAGTAAGTTTTTTTCAGACATTTCTATTTTCTAATCCATTTATACTAATTTAAAGCTGGGGCAAAGGAAGAACTGACCTTCCTGTTGCCACTCATTGCCACATAGGGACCCTACGGTCATGAACCAGAACAACTGCAACCATCCAGCTGCCTAAAAGATCCTACTGGGTCCCTTTGACATGCAGCAGTTTCAGACAAGAAAAGAAAAGGAAATGGAGTTTGTGGCAACCTAGCCAGAAGTTTTTTATTAAGCAGGAACAGGGACGCATCAAGAGAGCCGATGCAGCTGTGAGGATGCCAGCATCTACATCTGCTCTTTGAATGGATGATAGCATGAAAATGACAGGGCTCTCCAAAGGAGCACAAAGTTTGGGAATGTCTCTGCTTGTTAATGTCTTGGCTCTTTTCCTTCTAGAATGGGTTAGGGACTTCAAAGCAAAGAAACAAACTTCATTTATCCGTGAGGAATCTTTTCTTTTAACCCTGGTTTCTGTACTATGAATTTATGTCAATGGCAAATTTATACTCATGCTCAGGAGTGAAAAAAAATTTTTTGCATTTTTTTCATTGCCTACTGGAGTCTCTTTTTCCTTGGCCAGGGACTCTCAATGCTTCCACGTTGCAACTATAAACAGTCTAGAGAGCTATTTCGTTGTGTTACATATAGACAGATGGACATATTGGATACGTACCTTTATTTTCTTTGGTGTTTTAATGATTGTCCATGTCTTTTCCTTTTTAAATTCCAAACTATCATTAACATTCAACAACTCCATTAGAAAGTCACGGGCAGTAAGAGCCCATCTGTGCCATGTTAGCATTTAAGGAGGAAATAAAAGAATAAAGTGGACAGGTGGAGTAGACAGCAGGAGACAACACCAGGCACTCAGCAGGCAGGGAGCTCAACAGAGGAGAATGCCAGACATTTAACAGGTAAGTGGAAGGGCAGTTGAGTTTCTGTGCCAGTCCATAGAGAGTACAGTGAGGGAGCAATGGCTGACAGAAATAGGAAGGTGTCACCCCTTCAAGG
Organism: Rhea pennata; assembly: GCF_028389875.1. NCBI lineage: Eukaryota > Metazoa > Chordata > Aves > Rheiformes > Rheidae > Rhea > Rhea pennata. The sequence continues at coordinate 75,394,319 of NC_084702.1, read as the reverse complement.
AAGAGGCCTGGCTTTCATTGAGAATATTGACCCAATTAACCCAATTTCTGAATGATTATGACTACTAAACAACTCAGGTCTTTTATTTCCTAAAACCTCTTCATCTTGTGAGAAAGATTCTTTCAGGTATACGCTCTGGTTTGAAACGTACTTCATGTTTCAAGGGAATGTTGGAGGGAGATGCACATAAGGGAGAAGCTAAGGAGACAAAACAAGGGAAAATGATGACCCACCAAGTAAGGAAGTGGTGGACCAATTTGGCAAGCAAAGGGTGCTGGATGACTGGAGAAGAGAGACCTCCTAATCAACAAAACAGGACTGAAGAGGGCCCACCTCAGGTATAAGCACATAAACAAGGAAATGCCTACAAGATAGCACTATGGGGGGCAGGTGGTAGCGAAGTTCTTGACCACACAGCCATCATGCTGCATTCCATATGCAGAGTCTATTTTTTTTTTTCTGGGAAATCAACATGACTATGTGTCTGTTTGCAGTGCTTGTACACTAATGCACACAGCTTGGGGAGCAAACAGGAGGAACAGATCTGCATGTAAATCTGCAGAGCTGTGATCTTGTTGTGATCATGGAGACATGGTGGAGCATGGTTGCTTCATGCTTTTCCTGCTTTCCAGATGCTTCCCCACACTTATGCTGTAGTAGACTATGACTTAAGGCTTGGACTTCATTTCTGTGCTACTCTTAACATCTAGGATGTTGGCATGATGACTCTCATGCTCGGCACTTCTGTAGACATGTCTCTGTTGATAAATGCATGCCAAGTTTGCTGTTACTTGGCTGGAAATTGGTGAAAGCATAAGAACAAGACACTGCTAATTTATCCTTTTCGGTGGGGGCAACACTATTTGTCAGCTTGTCACTTGGCTGTTCTCATGCTTTGGCATGCATGCTCTGACTGTGTGTATGAAATGCAGCTTGATGGTTGTATGGTCTAGAATTTCACTAGCAGCTGCTGATCACTGGCTGGATACTGAGGCAGGATACCAAAAAGGAGCATAGGAGCTGGAAGGCTGTCTTTTGTCAAATTATTCCAGGGGAGAAAGCCTCACAAAATCTCTCAAAATTTTAAAGGCAACATGAGGGCAAGTTGATGGTTTTTGATTGCTTTAGGTAGGCAGTCATGAATGTCTAAATGTAAATTCTCATATAATTTATAGGATAATGTTAAGGTTCTGTAATTTTCTGAAATATCCTCTATATGAGATCTTTTATCCCTAATTCTTGTTCTAAAGCTGCTTAATAGATTTTCCTTTCCAGAAAGAAGATCTATCTTTTCACAATTTGTTTATTTCTGAAACATTTTTTTTTTATTATGAGAGGAAGATGAATAAAGGAAGATTTGAAGAAGTCTGTCATGGCTATGTGAACTTGCTTTTCCCTTCTTTTCTAGCAGGTAGAACACTTCTTTAAAGAATAGATACTGAACAGCTATCTGTCTGGACAATTGTTTCTATAGCTTCAAATTCAGGACTTTTCCTCAAAAATCCTACATTACTCTAAACTCTACCCTATCTGCTCTTTTACTAGTCCTTGAGGAAATGGTAGTCCAGTGCAGATTTTTATTGATCCTTAAATGTAACACCACAGATACTATTGTGGGAGAAAATGAGAGAACGGGAAGAGAAACGGTCATGTGAATGTGACCTAAGCTAATTGATTCAGGAGGCAGGAGAGGAGCAGAGTGGAGAGGAGAGGACAGGAGAGGAGAGGACAGGAGAGTCTGAATCTCATCAGACATGTTCTATTTTGAATTTTTAAGTTTTTGCCAGAGTTAGTCTCAGCCTGTTAATAAAGATTCATCCCACTCTATAGTAGGCTTTTAATTGCAATGCCAAAGTTAGGAATCCACTTACCTTACGTTTTCCCCATACTGAATAGGATACATAGACCCCACCAGAGATGACAGATGTCTTCTTTCTCCCCAGGGAATGTGTAAACAGCAGAAGATAACTAGCTGGGATTTAGGTAAGTCTGTTTGAAGTCGAGCCTAGGAGAGTCCACACTTCACATCCCGTATATACTGTCACCACCTCACAGTAATTAATTTAATGAACAATGCTGATGTTCAGTCTTTCCATAGCTAGACTCCAGAATAGTGTTATAATAATGGGAACAGAGTTACTCAGTATCAGCCTCAAACCTGCAGTTTTAGTTGGGAAAGGCTGAACTTAATTGAGCAGTTTGGGTGCTTAAAAGTGGTACCCGCTTACACAATTTTTTAAAACAGTGCCTATAATCTGGAAGTGTAGATTCACACAAGTGTAGATTCTTCTGTTTTTCTATAGTTTTTGAAACAAATCTACCACATGTCAAATGAAATCAGTGGTACATGCTTCACAGGGGTGTCCTGTCACTTGGTACATAAGTTAACATTTCTGTGGTACTCTGAGCCTTTAAAGAGTTATGAAAATGTAAATCAATATTAGAAAATTTTGTGACTCTGAGGGTTCCATAACCCCTGTGGAAAATAGAAAGCCATGACAGACAAAAATGTTCACAAAGTTTGTTTTATAATACCATCAGCTCACAATGGGACACAGAAAACTTTCAGCTTTGCAGTGCTTAGCCTTGTGGTCTACCTCTTGTCCTGAGCGTAACAAGCTGAAATTGGTCAGGGAAAAAGCCATTGTCAAAGACAGAATTTTGCTAAAACATCAGAGTGAACACACCTCTGCTCTGCGGAAAGAAGGATCCTCTTTGGACATGAAAGCAAATATCATAGGATTATTAGCAGCACCACTATGGTGACTGATTTATTTATTATCTGCACTAGCTCATGGAAACTCCAGTGGAAATTGTGGCCCTGCAGTGCTTAGTGATATACATACTCAGCAGGACACTGTCTCTGCCTAGAAAGTGAATAGTCTAAATAGATAGGAAAGATCTATTATTCTTCCCATATTCTAGATGGAGAACCAGCATGTGGAGAGATGACTTGATTTTTCCAAGGTCAGTACTAGAGCTCAGGTCTCCAGTAGCATGTTCAGAGCCTTAATCATAAGTTAAATAGGATTTCATATCCCTTCAAGGTATAAAATACTATAAAATACTTCCAAAATACTGTTCCAAAGCTTTTTAAAGCAACCTACTACTGTTACAGCATTTAATTGCAATTAGAGATTACTTTCAGCTGCTTAGTTTAAAGGATTCTGCTTGCCTTTGAAGACCACTTGTCTCTCAACTCATTCCAAATATGAATTTTATGTAAAAGGCAGTTTGCAAAGATAGATAAAGAGATAGATAAGTAGATAGATAGACAAATGCAGATAGACAGACATACAGAAAAATAAACACAGACAGACAAACTGGAGACTGGATTACTGTGTCCAGTTCTGGGCTCCCCAGCACAAGAGAGACATGGAGCTACTGGAGAGAGTCCAGCGTAGGGCTACAAAGATGATCAGAGGGCTGGAGCACCTGCCCTATGAGGAACGGCTGCGAGAGCTGGACCTCTTCAGCCTGGGGAAGAGAAGACTGAGGGGGGATCTGATCAGTGTGTACAAGTACCTGAAGGGAGGGTGTCAAGGGGATGGGGACAAACTCTTTTCAGTGGTGCCCAGTGATAGAATGATAGGCAGTGGACATAAACTGAAATGCAAGAAGTTCCACTTCAATATGAGCAAAAACTTCTTTACTGTGAGGGTGGCAGAGCACTGGAAGAGGTTGCCCAGAGAGGCTGTGGAGTCTCCTTCTCTGGAGATGTTCAAGGTCTGCCTGGATGCAACCCTGTCTAACATGTTCTAGGTGATCCTGCTTGAGCAGGAGGGTTGGACAAGATGATCTCCAGAGGTCCCTTCCAACCTCAACCATTCTCTGTGATTCTGTGCAACTCTGAGAGGCAGAATTAGGTTATTCAGAGCTTCCCTGTTCTGCCCCATGGGTGATATTTTTCTTTCTTCTTTTATCCTCATTCAAGGTTCTTTTGCTAGAGATATGACCTGGAAAAAGACAAAGTACATGTATATGAACATATAGACAGTAAGTTAAAAGATAATAAAAAATTGAAACAGCATCCTTAAGCTATTCCTCGCAATATTTTGCTAAATTCAGAAAAAGACTGAGCAGCTGAATCAGAACTTGACACTTCATGATCTTTCTTTTATGTTTATTACTTGCCTTATATACTCCTCTCTGGATGCTAAAGATTACTAGTGACTAGGTCTCCAGGCAACACTCTGGAAGACTGGATTTCATATAAATTGCATGTGATATTTTGTCATTCCCATTTTGATGTCTCAGCATTCATGGGTCATCTCAGTAGATGCCATTGTTCAGGCAACATGATCTTGCCTTTAAAATATTTCAGAGTTAATATATTGGTATCATGTCACTGCAACAGTAAAAGCAACAATTTAATTGTATGAATAATGTTAGAAAAAAATACTTTTCCTATAACCCTAATAGTGCATTTGGTCTAGTGTACGACCAGGGAAAACTTCTGAAATGTTATTGTTTTGTTTTAACAAAACAATACGAAAAGAAAGGGATAGCACAACTTTCATGTCAAAGGACACAGATGATGTGATACTGTTCATGCTATTGTGACCTTGATACATGGATTTTAATCAGAAACATTACAGTTAGTGTTTCAGACTCAGTAGACTTCATTATCAGATACCAGTTTGTCTTTGGGTTTCAACAATGGGTATGAGAGATGGTTTTATTTGTTTGTTGGCTTTTTTAACTTAATCTTTTAAACTGGATGTTTCTCAAAAGAGAGAAAGCTTGCCCTTTGCCTTGGCAGCGGGTAAAAAGTCTGATATAGAAGAGTCCCTGCAGGTCACCATTTTGTATAGACAATGATCTCCCCTCCCTCCACTTAACTTAATATGTCAGAACAGGAAAGTGTTTTTTTCTAGGTTCCCTGTACCATTAATTTGGACCCCAAACAGGTTGAATGACCTTGTATTCTTTTCATTAGGCACCTTCATCAACAGCTGTGGTTCCCTCTTATCTATGTGGATAACCCCAGATTTGGTGGTAATGGCAGCTTCACACACAAGATCTAACTGAGGAGCTCAGATACTGGTAGGTACAAACAGAATAATGTGTGACATGGTCTGTAAGTACTACTATATTCTTTCTTAAATACTATTTGAATTCCTTACTATCCCTAGCTACACTAAGAGTAGCCAAGTGTCTTGAGCATGTTAATCACATATCCATGAAATACTCCTTGCCTGAAAGTTTTCAGTCTAGACTGACTAGAAATAAATAAAGAAGTTAAGAGTTTCACAGAATCACAGAACAGTTGAAGTTGGAAGGAACATCTGGAGATCATCTAGTCCAACCCCCATGCCCAAGCAAGGTTATCTAGAGCACATTACCCAAGACTGTGTCCAGACGGCTCTTGAACATCTCTTAGGAGTTAGAGGAAGGAGACTCCATAGCCTCTCTGGGCTGTGTTCCAGCGCTCTGTGTACTCTTCTTTCTATTAAAAGCTGAATCAGGAAGCTCTTAATAAGGATATATTTAAATAAAAAATGTATACTCTCTAACACAGAGCAAATTTTCACAGGAGTTAAGTTTTACACACACTGGAGGCTCAGTTCTTTTTGAAAACATGGCTGTAGATAAGGAGTTTTCAAAATTTGCCCTCTAAGGCTTAAAGAATTCAATGCTAATCCTGGAAATATAACCCACTATCTCTGGCCCTAATTCAAGACCCTCAAGAGTCCTTTTGGCCCTCAAATACAAAGCAATATTTAACTTGGAACACATCTACCCATTTTCATTATGTTTATTTGGGCCAGAATTTGAGAAGGACTGAACACCTACACCTGCTCCTGATCTCAGGGCTTCTCACATCTTAAATTTATTTATTTATTTGGAACCTGTAATGATATTTCCTAATTGATGACTATGCATTTGAATAATATATTAGCTTGTAATAAACTCACATTATTCTTCAAGTTCCACGCTACACAGCACACAGATCACTGACTTTTCCTTACATGGACCTTCACTGAATTGAATTATAAAGTGCTGTTGACGTCCCATATAGATGTTCAATTTACTTCTTGCTACATATTTTCTCATTACATTTTCGTGTGATTTATTTATGACAGTCCTAGGCATATAAAATCTCTGCTCTGAAGTTCACATTGCAATGACTGAACTGGTGTTCCTGGAAAAGTTCACGGGGATGATTCACAAGTGATTCACTCTTGACAATGCCCTTTTCTCCTCTGAAGTGAGTCCTTGGCATCCTGCATTTGCTTAGAGAGGCACTGACTACTTAAATCTTTACCTTGTGATTTTTTAGGGCTGCCTGACTACAGGAAGTGTGTAAATGGCTATCCAAGCAATTTAAAAGCCTGAGTATTGAAACATAGCTCAGCCTACTATTTACCACTGCTATTTATAAATATACCATATATGAAGATATGAAGACAGCTGCAAGGCTTTTCAGTCTTTTTTTTTTTTTTTTCTTCTGTGTTCAAACTGTGTCTTTTAGGCTATATGCAGTATCTGTCCAAGCAATTCAACATATGTTGGATGTTGGCTTGCCCCTGCTCTAATTAAGCAAAAAAAAATAATAATAATAATAACAGCACCACACAGACAGGATATAATTTATGAGCATGTCCTTTTAACTAAGTATTGTCCTAAACACTTGTATGTATTTTATCTACAGGTCAGAGCTTACTGTATAAGTACAGAGCAGATAACTCTCAGGGCACCACACTGCTGCAGGTACAAAAGAGTCACGAAATGTCTCCTCATACTACACCTATGTGTCCATAAAACTTAGCAGCCCTTGTGGGGGAATTTAAGGCTGGGAAGGGAATAGCACTATGCAGAGAGAATTGGGTCAACATCTCTAGGTCCCCATGGGAACTGCTATATGCACGTTCCAGCCTCACCCTTCAATGGCATGATCCTAAAAGCATCATTTCCCATCTCTTACTTCTGAACCCCTAGAGTTCCCTTCATTTCCAGTCCCTGTGATATGTACATGTGTCTTCTCAGCTATATTAAGATTTTGATGCATACCTTGGTGGATTATAGGACTACCAGACAATTCAGGTTGGAAGGGACATCAGGAACCATCTAGTCCAACCTTTTGTTCAAAACTCTCGTTCAACTATGAACTCTTGCTCAGCTATGAGGCCAAACCAGGTTACTCAGGGCTTTGTCCGGAAGACTGACCATTGTATTGGAAAGCGTGACAGTCTGCTACTATTGACAGGTTAGAATCCAAGCCTTCAGGGCCGTCCTCATGTCTCTATCAGCTGCTTGAGCTACTGGGAGCACGGTAGCAAAAGTTTGCTAGCCTTTTCAAGTGTTTTTTCCCCCTTCTTCCCATACACACACTATATGGCACATGCTACAAGCCTTCCATATCATTGCCCTTGTCTCACTTGTGTGCAGGGCCTTTGGGAGGAGGCAGTAGGATAACCTATCAAAATTTTCCCTAAAAGATAAAATAAAACAGTAAGTGGAAGAACTCTGGTTTATCTTTCTTTCTCTGCTTCTTTCTTTACTTTTGTGTAAGGTTTTGGTGTTGTTTTGTGTTTTTAGTAAGGCCCTCATTAGTTTAAAACCTGAATAGAAGCTTTGGTATGAAAACTCCTGTATGAGGTAGAACTGTTTTTGCTCCCCTATTTTACATATGGGAAATGAGGTACAGAAACTACATACACCTAAGGACCAGAAGAATTAATGCTATTTTACAATAACTTGTTAAGAGTGTTCTGCTTTTCAGTATTATTCACTGTTCCAGGTCAAACACAAAGCTATAATGAGCGTAGGCCCACAAAATGGAATTCAAATCATCCACAAAAAAAGAAGGAATTGGTAGGAAATGTAAGTCAAGGGATAAAGTTTAAATTCTATTGTCTCTTTGTTAGAATACCTACTGGAGATGAGGAATCTTTGTTCTTTTCTTTCTTTTTTATATTTCCTTGGCCTCCTGTCACCTCAGATCTTAATTATTTGTAAGATTAGATGTACCTTTTCAGCTTATATTTTACTCAGCGATGGACTGATTGCACGAGGTGGAAAAAAATCGACTTCCTACAAATCCATTTACTTTGTTTATCAATTTTCAAATTAGCAATTAAATAAATAAGAAAAGGTCTGAATGTCATGTTTCATCTATTACTACAAACACTTCTTATCTACCGTCTTTCACACTCAGTAAAAATAAAAAAAAAATAGAGCTAATGGATAAATTAAACTCTTCTGTAAAAGATACATGAGCTCCAGTTAATTCTTAATGTAACTCAGTTGACTTTGGTGTGAGTTGTACTGGAGGTGAACTTGGCTGGCCGTTTATAATGCAAATATAGTCTTGAAGAATTAAGTTTATAATACAAACACTCTTGGGAGGTTGATTTGATACATATCATCTCATAATACTTGATTAGGCTTTATTTCAAATACGAATTTACTACGGTGTCATCTTCACAATCTAGAACTGTTTCAAGGTTCAATAATTTTGTTTCACTGTGTAGTGATGCAGTCACGAGAAGATAAATAAATGCAAATAAGGGAAGCAATGAAGAGCCACGTATCTGATGTAAGGGATCAAACAAAGTACATAGGGGATGAGTGAACTTGTGTCACAAAAAGGGAAAGAAAAAAATGAGTATGAGAAAAATGAAAACAGGGTAAAGTAAAAAGACATAAAAAGGCATTTTGTCTGTCTTATCACATTAATACATTATTTACCCTTGCATTATAACTTCAAAGGCTTTGTGCTTTTTTATTTTATTTTCTTTTCTTTCTTTTTCTTTTTCATCCCCCCCCCCCCTTTTTTTAAGCTCAATTACTTCCATCATTTCTTTTGGGACATCTGTACTTACTTCATTAGAGCTCACAGCTGAGACATATTTTCTTGACATCTAGCCAGGTCTTTTTTGTTTGTTCTTTATTTGTTTGTTCCCATATCTCATAGTTGTTCAAGGTTATTAACATTACAATAGATTGGGATTTATCTCACCAAATTTTATGTGTTTAAATTTAGGATGGGATATCCACATGATGCCTATAGAAAGTATAAGGTACTTTATCTCAGCCTAAAGTAGGCTTCAGACAGGTCAGATGAATTGTCCTCTGGATATGCCTATTTCCATCACTGATTTCACAGGGTGGGGTTTCGTTGTCCAGGTGTATAGTACCATTTGAGATGTTCTAGGGTCTTAGCTGGCTTCCAGCTGCCACTGGAAAAGCATGAAGTTCCCACAAGCCCTGACTCATATCTGCCAACACTGTGTTAATGTCACACACACCCTAACACATCCAGAATGGCGCTAGAAATTTTGGTTTAGGGACTAGATCCCATCCTGTGGTTGGGTAATAAGAATCCTATTTGCATATTGCTCAGAAACCATGACAATGACTTTGCATTTGTACTATTCTGCAATGTATTATTGCAGAAGAGTGGAGCATGTCATTGTGGCCCAGACCTTAGAAAGGCCAAACCACTTTGTGCTGGTGACAGAGGGAGTGAGATTCAGGAGGCTAAACAGAGACATCTAATGTCATTTAAAATTTCCTGGGATAACTCACATGACTCCCAGCTGTCATTTCAGAAAGGCTTACTGTATGCACCAGACCAATTGAGATGGATGTCTCAGATACCAGAGAGCAACTAAAAATGCACTAGACACCCACGGTTTGGAGCTTGAATCAGTATCTAGATCTTTTTACTAGGCAGGCCAAACCCACCTCAGGCCAAACCCACCTCATTTAGTGGCCTCATTTGGTGGCCTTAATTAAGTGGTTGAAGTTAGATGGGCTGAATCTGAACTTAAGTCAAAACAAAAGTTCAGAACTGGAAGAAATGGCTGGGGTGAGAGAGAGGACAGTGAGGACATGGGTATGTCACAGAAATTTAAAATACTATGATAGATATTCAAATGCTTTCTCAAATTGATGGCCACATACTAATTGTTTATGCCCGTCCTAGCCTGTAGTCGATTTTAGGTTGAAATCCGTTGCAGCAAAGACCTACTCTAATCTTTTTTATTATCATTTTCTAAGAAATTACCACATTTCCAGACTTGCAGCTTCCCTTAAAGTGTTTAAACCAAGGGACAAAGTGGTTTGAACAGACACGGGTTGCTCAGGTTGAAAACCTTTCTAAGACCAGCACATACTGTTACACTCCTCTCTGTCCAGCCTCACCAAAGCTGGATGCCTGCCACTCTTCTGCTTTGCTAGCACAAGGGCAGCACAGTGCTCCAGATAATTAAGACTGTTTAGAGATATGTTTAAGATACGTTTAAAGGGAAATTGTTAACTGAAATCAGAGCAGCTGCCAGAACATCACAAAGAAAAGTCTGCACGAGCAATCCTAGCGATATGTATGCTCTTATCTTGGAGTGAGTAGCCGTGTTTTTGTGTGCGTGTGTGTACGCGCGCACATGCGCTCGCACACGCACGTGTGCGTGCACGCTTCGGTGGGGTATAACAGAATGGACAGAAAGTGTTTTCTAAATATTTCTGAACACTTACAACATTTTCACACATATGACACACAAACACATTCTATCACCATATAAATTTTTATAAAACAAGGCTATGAAAAAGGGTAGTGTACAGAACGAAGTAAGATACGGTAGGTAGTCCTTATTCAACGAGGAGTGAATTTAGGTCTAGCTACCAGATGGCAGAGCTGAACACAGAAAATCCATATGTGTGATGGCAGCTAGGGACAGCCATTGACACACTTGCTTTTCCAGCCAAATGCCTCAGCAGATGCAGAGTTTTACACTTTAACATTACAATATGGCACTAAAACCCAGGAGAAGAGTTACATGCAGGAATCAAAGGCGATTTAAAGTGACACTGCTGAATTTTGTTCTCTTTCCAACACATGTGGAAGGCTGCTGCAGTAAAAGAAAGGGATTTTTTTTTCTCCTTTCACTGAACTGCTAGGTCACTCCTAACCTTTTTTCCTTGGAAAAGAAAAAGGGCAATAGAGAAAGTGAGAAACTAATAGTCAAATACTGTTCTGCTGCATTTTTATTTTATTGTCAAGATACAGTATTTTAAAAAAATACTAGCGTCCTCTTACTAAAATGATATAGGCACTTTGGCATTTAGGACTCAGTAAATTTGTGTGAGATTAAGATCTTAAATATCTCTTTGAAGCTAATAACTTAGATTCTGTGTTATTTAGTTGCATTTAAAAAAATTTCTATATTGCAAAAAGAAAATTATTGAGTCTACCTAGCCCAGAAGTTAGTAAGTCCTGATTTAGCTGCTAAATTATATTCTTTTGAGGAATAGATTTCTGTTAAAGCCAAGAAGAGGGTCTTGAAGAGATTAAGGTCCACATCCCAACTTAGACACATCTTTCCTAGGTGTCTTTGGACATAACCTCTTTAGGTTGAAATCCTAGCACCATTTAAGGGCATAGCAAACCTTCCATTTCTTTAAATAGGGCTAGGATTTCACCCTACATCTCTTTATGCCTCTATCTCTTTCTCTCAGGCTTTGATTATCTGCTTAGATTATAAGGTTTCAGGGCAGATGTCTCCTGCTATTAGTACACTAGGGCTGAAAACTTGGTTGGAGCTTTTAGGCACTGTTTAAGTAATAATAATATAACACTGAATAAATCAAACATCAAGAGCATGCTGTTGATGGGTATTCTGTACATGCTAGTTTTATGTTGGTGGATGAAGAAAAAACATACAAGCCAAGCTATTGGACTTCCTGGAAAGAAAGACTGAGAAGCAGGCAACCATTTTTTTAGTATTGGAGATGGACTAAAAACAAAGGACCCTTGCATGGCTAGATTTCTCAGTGCACTCTGATACAGGACAAAAAAACATCAGAAAAGTAAGGTCTGTGTGTGCAATCTCTTGGACACTAGATGATATGGAAGAGGAGATTAGCTTTGGCTCTATAAAAGATAGTTCTTAGAATTGATTCTATTTTACCATACATTTCAGTTGCACTTATGGCTTCTAATAGCTATTCTATTGGGATTTTTTTAAGGTGATTTTAATAGGAAACTACTGCAAACAGGAGTAAGTCTGGGATCTTGGAAGGACTCTTGACTGCTTACTGAACCACTGAGATAGGAAAAGAAAACCTGCATTGGTCACAAAACAGTCAAAATAACCTGCTTACCTGGACATCTAAACTCTAGATGACGAAAGTTAACCTAAGGGGCTTTTGGATCAAGTCTTAAGATACTGCATTCCAGGGCCACACATTATTTAAATACAGTTTTCCATTGATTTTGTAGGAGAATGCCTAAAAAAAATCATTGTCATGCTACTGCCCTTGTGCATACACATGATCTTAAATGACAAAATGAGGCTCGTAAATCTGGAGACTGATCGAACTGCCTCATAGTGCTAATAAAACTTATCAGGAGTATCCCCCAATAACATGTCTATCCTCCACTTGAAAGAGATGTGCTGGCTAACCTAAAAGATTTTATCCATGCTGATATTACTATTTTAGGAAAATATTTCTGTTACTAACTTTTTGAAGAAATAAATAAAGAGGATATTTATAATTTCTTTTTCAATACTGTCATAAGCTTTTCCATCAAAATGAGCAGGAAACAGTTCCTAATTGAAATACATCTAATATCCTGTAGCATCTGCTTCTGAACCATCTACCTGTGTAAATACTGCAAATGCAATCCATACAACTACCTTAGTATGATGCTAACTCTGGAAAGTACTTACATAAGAGCTTAACTTTAAATCCTTTTGGTTTTGTGATCTCCTGGACTAGGAATTTTGTGAAATCTAAATTTGATTTTTTTTTCCTGTATACAAAATTTATCAGATATGAGGTGATGGATACAGTATTACAAATCTGAAAACAAAATGGAAGCAGAATAGGAGCCAGAAGGCATGCTAACAAAGATATGCACCTTTTCCTGAAAGAAAATTGTTCATTTCCTGAAACCTACAAACCTACAGCTACTTCTTCAGCAATTTTTTTTTTTTTTTTTTTTTTTTTTTTTGCACTAGGTTTATGGAAGGAAATTAGAGGAAAATTAGAGGTACTTTTGAACAAGCTTTAATGAAATAACCCCAAATTTAGAAGGGTGTAAGTGAAAGAAAGAAATACTATTTGGGTACCTAAGAAAGACAACAGCAGAGTTATAGTATGGGAAACTATTCTGAAGTTATTATGAGGTCAGTTCAAGAATAAAAAAGGGTGAAAAAGAGTTTCTCAGCAATTGTTTAAGTCTAAGTCAGACAACATAACAGAGTTATTGTATCATGAAAACAAAATTACTTTTATTTCAAGGCATTTAAAGGAGATATGGAATTTGTCCTGTTAAGCTCAGAAGAGCTAAGCAGGCTACAAGTCACAGAAGAAATGAGGCCTATAAATATATTTCCCAATACAGTAAAGCCTATATATAAAACAATTCATTTGTAATACTGTATGAAATAGTGTAGCTTTTTGCTCTGTTCAGTTAGAGGTAGAATAATATAGAATCGTTGACCAAACAAATTGGTTTCTGTGTTAAGATTCTCTACACAATTTGACCATTGGGGTACACTGGAGAAATTAAAATAGACTTTTCCTCCTTCTTTGTCTAATGACAAAATTTAATAAATTGGACACAAAAGTGAGCAGATACGCTCTGTGTGTGTGCATGTGTGTGTGTGTGTGTGTTCACGAAGCCAAACCAACCCAGTATGTAACTGACCCTAAATAAATTCCTCAGGGAAGTAGAATATATTTCTAAACTAATTGGTGCGTGGCCAAAAAAGTAGCCTTTTATTTGCTCTGCCAAGCAAATTATTCATGCTTACGGACTGAAATAAAAAGCTAAACAAAGGATGCCTGGAAGCAAATCATTTTCCTCCAGCCTGTTGCAAGGACCCACATTTCTCTCTGAAAATCTCTGCCCAGGCTCCCTGGTTCCTCTGTCAGTAAGTCGTTAACCAAAGTAATAACAACAATGTTGTGAGCTTAATGGGAAACCCTTTTGTATTGGAGAGACAGTTTTGATGAGAAGGCAAGAATATAATCCAAATAATAATATGCACCCTTTCACCAGGACCATGTCTGCTGTGATCATTTTGTCAATACCACTGCAGCAAAAGTTTCGCAAAGATTTTCTCCTAGATTGTTTCTTCTCTTATTCAAACACGCTTCACCAAGGGGCCTGAGGGCATCATAAGACCAGAGGCTTGTGTTAGAGCATACAGAACTCCCCCCAAAAAACCCCAAGAAATCCACTTTCTTTATCTGCGAATGATCTAAGTCATTTCCATGATAATTTATCAGGGCATTCTTATTTTCTTTCTGGCCCTGCTGGTTTATTCACTGATAAATATTGTCTTATAAGTACTTGAGATTGGGAAAATACTTGAAAATGGTTTATAGCAAGGCATTTTACTTTTCTTTCTAGCCTTACTGGATTATTCACTGATAAATATTGTCTTATAACTACTTCAGAATGGGGAAGAAAGGGAAGAGAAAGAAAGGAGAGAGTGAGATAGGTAAAGAGAAGGGAAAATAAAGACACACTAATTGTCCCCAGTGGCTGAGATACCTCCTACTTTAAGGACTGGTTTTGAAGACAAATGTATAAGTGAATAATATTTTTTAAGACTCACGTTGTCCCTGAATTTGTGTCTTGGGTCCCAAAATCTTCTTCAGAGGTGGAACTGGTAGAAGAAAAGAAAGACTGTTTAAGGTAGAGTCATCACTGGCTGCAGGTAAATCACTTGATCAATCTCATATAATCATTTGTATTCTGACCACCCCACAATTCATGTCTTCCTGACCCCATCCTGACCGTTCCACATTTCTTGGTTGATTATAGAAATCCACAGCAGTGGTAAGGGGGACTTTTTTTAAACTAATAACTGAGCTATCTGTGGACCTTCAGTCATACCCTCTGACAACAGAATATAAAAAATTATGATACTCTGAGATATTATGATATTTTAAAATGATTTCATTAAACTCTCTTAGGTTTCTGGCCTAAGATCTTGCAGCAACAATGGTCAGTGACTTCTGGATGGTCACAGAAAGTTTTTTTTATTTTTTATAATTTCTTCTGAATGCCTACATAAACCATCAAAAAGTTTAATTTCAGTGCTACTTTGGCTTCAGGGCCTTCTAAATCAAAGGCATCACTGCTTTGTCTATATACCAACACCATACAAAGACCTAGACATTGATGCCCAAGGCAGACCAAATTGTCAGTAATAAAAGAGGCAGGAATTCATTCCTCCTGGTCTAGACTGCACCTTCCTTTGCTTCAGTCTCAGTTTTGTTTGTTTAGCATGTCTCAAGAACAAAGTAAAAAAAAAATAGGAAAATAAAATGTCAGAATACAAGATGAAAATTCAATTACTTGAGCTCTCAATCATGCCTACAAGTAAAAGAAAGCAGATCAATAGAGTTTGCAGTAACGTGGCCCATTAAGTGCTTCTTCTTCTCGTATCTCTGTGAAGATTTCTATTTCCCTGAGACACATATAAGAATTCACTATATAATGTGGGGAAATGACAAGAAATAAGAACAAGGTCAATAGGACTGATCTGAGGTGCTTTTCTATGTGTGATCACTTGATTTTTTCCCCCAATGAGACCATAGCAGTAAGGGCTACAGACATAAACACTTGCATTAAGCCTGCACTATATTTTCACAGCTCCATTGACATTCCTGGCTTTCAAGGACAAACAGGCCATCCAGCCTGGACGCAGTAGAACTTCTCCTAGAGATTCCCATGCCAATCCGAACAAAGTATGGAGAAGAAAACTGAGCAAGGAGTGAGGTGCTAGTGTCAAACCTGGCGGAGGTGTCCTAGTCCTTGCTTCTTCCTTGACGTCTTAATGAAGGTCATTTAACCACTCATCACCTTAGCTGCTTGTCTGCGTTATAAAAGTCTGCGTCTGCATTGAAAGTTCCTGTATAGTTTATTGTTCTGCTTCCTGTAAAGACTAGCTCACCTGTAGCTAGTAAACTTAGCTGAGTATGCAAACCGAATTTCTGATGCTACGTTAATGTGTTGTAGAAGTCAAAAGAGGAGTGATCGTATAAGCAACTAAGAAGAGTTCAAAAGTACAGCATGCTTTAGGAGGACATGTAATTTTGGTCTAAAATCTTAAAATAATTGAAAACTCACGTTAGCATCCTTGCAGGCTATTCCAATGATTAATAATAATTAGTCTTAATTAATTTGAAGTAATATTAATATTACTCTATTACTTTATGAATATTAAGTGATATTAATTACAATTAATTAAGGGTAATTACTATTTAATGTATTGTTTATACCTCCTGCTGTAGCTTTAGGTTTTATAGTTACTTTTTCTTTTTCATAAATTTCTCTTCAAAACAGAATTTACTTTTATCAGCTGTGTTGTGCTGGAGGACCATATTTCTTTTCTGATCTATGACTTTCAGAGTGATGAATAAATCTCGTGTAAAAGTAAATGTACAATATTTTATAATCAATCCACCATGAAAAGCACCCAACTCCATGACCTTTCCTTTTTTTTCTCCACTGGAATTTAGTCCTAGTGAATTTTTAACTGTTTGTTTAAATTTCTAAAAAAAAAAAAAATATGCATTGTTCCTGTTACACGTATGATAGTTTACAATTACAAATGCAATACTCCATGTCTTTGGTCATACATTAACTAACTTATCCAGTATATCCCTATTACTAGAAGTGGTCAACTAATACACCATGAATACAACATTCAACCAACCTTACAGTGTCTCTGAAAACTGACCATGTGTGGCAGCTAATTACATTTAATTTTTTCTTTCCATCTGTAATAAACCTCTTATTTTAGTGTTCTACAACTCTTTATATAAACTATGAAGCCTTATTTCTACCTGTTTCTCTTTTTCCATTATCTTTTTGTTATTTTTGGCCTGCAGCACACACTATAAGTAGCTCTGAAAGAAGAATTTCTGTGTTAGAGGCAACAAGTGAAAAAAATAAAAGTACCAGGAAATGCATAATTATAAGTGGTACTAAGTAAGGGGAATCATATAACATTCCATCTTCTTTTCACTCAAAAGGGTATTTACACAATTTCTGATAAAGAAAGAACAACAACTCTATCAAAATTTATTTTATTCTGAAATGCCCTAAGGCTGTCAAAAAGGACCTTGACCGGCATCTGGAATGAGCCATTATCCTGGCAGTGGTTTGGCATATCCCAGGATGGTATGTATTAGCATATCCCTGGATAGTAGACGTTATCATATGCCTTGGTAGCACAACTTGCAGATTTTGGATTCTGTTCATGAGAACAGATTTTTCCAACAAGTAACTTGCCAAAGGCTTGATATAAAAAGTACTTATGCCTAATGTCTGTCATTCCATCTATGCCAGTTCATTCTTCCTGGGTTGGACTTGATCCACCCTGGCATCTGAGATGGAGTAAACAACGTCACTAGCTACTGAAGACATTGATGTGACCTGTGCTATTTTTCCAGGCAGTTGTCATAAGGGTAGGGACTTTATGTACCGTGTCCTGGTGGGTCAGTGGTCTGAGATTGTCTTACATTTTAATAGTCTTGTTCATCTCAAAAGACTTTGTAATGCCTTGTGACGGAACTGTCACGTCTGTGAAAGAACAAAGCTGCTAGTAAGGCTTTAGTCCATTGATGGATGTAAACGTATCCTGAACTTTAAAGTATATATTTACATGCTTTAAAGCACACAGAGTCCCATGCATTGCTAGGATGTAAATAGTTGTTAGACATTTCATCACGCTGCAGAGTGATGAATCAGCAAACAGCAGCAACTCTGCCTGGAGTTGTGAGAAATTTTGCCTTTGGGTGAGAGGGATGGAGGGATGTGTCGATAGAGAGGGACACAGACAGATCTATCTATTTCAGTGGTTTTCTAAAGACTTTTCATGGCTCATGGGAAACTTTTTTTACCATCCTTCAGAATGGGATATGTGGGGATCCATTGTAATAGATATATCTTGTCTATCTGTCTGGCTGACTATTCAATCCAATTATAAAAGGTCTTCTCCGTCTAAATCTGAAGGCTTTAGTCTTCTGCTAGAACTTTTTGGTAACACAAATACAGACGATGCCTAGCACGAAGAAGGAAAAAATAATCTGATTAGATCTGATGCTTTTTATTCAAGGTGCTAATTCACAGGGAATTCTGTAGCGCTTGTGAAATAAGGTGCTGCTCTACCAAAGGAGAGGACCACAATTATCTCCTAGATAAGATGTATTCTGTTTTCTTCTGGCCCTTTATTACTGCATCAGGAAAGATGAATCAGGGTACATCTTAATTCCACTGATTTAGGCTAGCATAATTTACAGAACATGTACCAAGCTCAAATCTATTAGCTTCAGAACTCAAAAATGATCATGTGTATTTTGAAAGGGAAATATAATTATAACGGAGTAAAATCATATTGTTTTATCAATGCCTTCAACACAGCCAGAATTTTACCAATACTATGTAATAAAACCACAGATTAAATCATTGTTCAAATAGATTTTTTTTTCTCGTGTATGCTCGTTGATCCCTTTGGGATTGGTATTCATAATCTCTTGACTCTATTTCAATAAGGTTTAACTCAATATTTTTCCAGCTGCAGAAAGAAACCTTTATAAACAGAATCTAATTGCCTGTAAGAGACTGCATGTTTTTCATCTACATGGTCTCCCTTTCCTTTCTTTGTTGCCTTTCTCTGAGTTCTCCAGAAACAGCTAAATATAATGATGTAATTTTAGGACTTATTTTGCTCTCCTATAAAGTGTCTTGTCCTTCTAAAGATAGTCTATAAAATCAAATAGCTTTTTTTTCTTTCCAAATCCTTTGCTCTTTTTATAAGAAAGATTCACTGCTTTGATTCACTTCACCATCTTAATAGCTTTATTTAAACTAATTTATTTTGTTCACAGACTTTAAACTTGGAGCTTCTCCATATTCTGCAACACTATATGATGGTGTCATAGGGCTTGTTTAGGGAACAGTCTTACAAATTCTGTTCACTCTATCATTTTTCTTCACCCAAATGTTCCTATTGAAGTTAATGGGAATCTCTGAGTTAGGATGACTAGATCCTTACAAAATAGGATTGAGTAAATTGCTGATAATCATGAGCAGATTTTTCCAAGAAGTCAAGAGTAAAATTCCTACTGACTTAACTGGAAATATGACTTTGTCCCATGACTCATGAGTTTGTCGATGACTGAAACTCTCTGGGACCAATTCTTGCTAAGCCTACAATGAAGAAGCAACACCAAAGTCACCATGGATTTACTTCTTTCAGGATTTTGAGCAGTATGTTCTACAGAAGATATATAGAAATGCTGAACTCCATAGGAGGGGAAATTTCAAAAAAAACTCACCTGAGGTAAGGGCTGCTACTGCACAAGAAGTTGAGATCTTGATAATTTGGCTTCTCAAAGCCTTGAAATCTCATCTGCTCTGCAGAATCACAGTTACATATTTTACTGATATAGAGAATTATTGTGATATTGGCCTCTCTTGGCAGGGGCAGACTCCATACGGAGCCACAAGAATGCCGGTGAGTCCAAACCGTATTAGAGGTAGAAGTGTGTTGAAGGTAATAGTTACGGTTATTTGACACTCCATTATATCAGTCTTTCTTCAGTTACTTTTATTTTTCAAACTTTCATCATTTAATCAGAACTCTTCATGTCAGATATCTATATCAGGATTATTACTGTTTTTCTTTAATTAGACAATTCATTTTTTGTAAATTATCAACTTACCTGTTTATCTTTGCCATATTCCCATTATTTCCTTACATATTTTCATAAAATAAAGCTTTCCATAAAATAAATGATATCATTTTTAAGGACAACTGAGATGTTATTACCATTTCTTCCATTTGGTACCAAAAAAATTCAGCAAAGATGTTATGTGGAAGTCATTCTCTTCTGAAAGAGACTCCAGGAATAGGATTTATTTAATTCAATACCATCTGAAGTTTTAAAGGGAGCCTAGATGTCTAATTTGTATTAAACATCTAAATTAAATTTCAAGAGTCTATAGCTAAAAGAAATGTGCAATGTAATGTCTGTAGAAATTTTAAACTGTTCCCTGGAATATTATTGAGTTAATGAAGCTTTTGACCCTGCTTCTGGAATGGAAGATACAATGAAGATATATCATGTTGCACATTTACTTACATCACACTCATCTGCTTGAAAACACCTGACTCATCTTGGCAGGAGTGATGAAACTCCTCATTAAGCTGTTCTAAAAAAAAAAGGAAAAAAAGAGAGACGACTCTAATTAGGCACCTTGATAAAAATTCTGACCCATAATAGATTAAATAAGCTTTCTGTTCAGCAATAATTCCTGGTAATAAGTGAGTCCACTGGGAGCAGGTATATCTGATACTGTAGGTTGATAAATAAATGCATTTACCACTTGGAAAAGCTTCAGAGGAAATCTGTTTCTTTTCCTTTCACTTTATGTTTACAGACTTCAAAATCTATTGAAAATTTTGGAATTTAGAGAGAAACCACTCAAATCTGTCGTTCTGACAATTGTTTGATAATGTGACTAAGATCTGTTTCCTGTAGAAATTTACTTTTGTAGAAATATTGGTGATGGAGATAGGGATTTTGTTTGTTTGTTTGTTTTATTTCTCTAATATAAAATGCCCTTTAACATTTACATGGAATTGCCTACACAAAACATCTAAGCTTTTTGACGCCAGAGCTCATGTCCTGGTCCCATGAACTGAAAGAATGATTCTATTAACAGTAGCAACTCTAAGCACTTGACTGTGGCCAGAAACAGCTCCCAGAATGACACGCTTCCCAGAATGTCTTCCTGAAAAGTCTTTGAAGAACTGGTGCTTGGTGATATATTATTTCCAGGGGTATTCTGCAAATCTTTACTTAAGGTTCCCTAGAAACTGGGACAGATGAAAACTTGGTGGTACTTTGCCAGTTGATGTGTTCAAAGGCTGGATGGAGGATGCTTGCCTACTAAGAGCTATTGTAACTAGTAGTTTGCTGAGCGTTATTTATGATCTTAATTGGGTCATCTCTACTTCCTCAGAGAAAGCTTATCTCCTAGACCTCTGAAATTTACTTCACTGGCAGCATTTGTTATCTTCCATCTTATACACTTAACAGAAAGACGGTGAGATGTCCTTTCTCTTAAAACAGAGTTTCCTGTGCTGTTCAGCCCAGTTCAGATGTAATGATCTGCGGGCTGGCAGCTTGGAGAATGCACGAGCTTGGAGAATATATCCCTGTTCTGAGTTCTTCCTGTGATGAAATGTCTGTCTGTTTGCCTCTCTGCCACTCACTGACACACTACTGCTGTGCATATTATTTGCCCAGCATGAAGTTTTACAGAAAGTAATAACAACAGCAAAAAATATTTGAGTTCCAGCTAAAGCAGGAATTCACAAATTTGCTCTAAAGTCAAAATTTGAAATAAAGATATGGTTGATATATGCAGATATATACATTTCCCATTTGCAATTACTCTATAATACTCTTCACTCCTCATTTCTGTCAACCTGCATCAAACAGTACCCTGAAATTGAATCTCAATCAAATATACCACATGAGTTCAGCTATTGACAAAGGTAGCTGCGAGGGGTTATTCTGCACCAGAACATTGCGGAGTGGATCCAGCTATACATTTCCCCTCCAAAATTAGAAATTAACTCACTGATAAATACAAGAAGTTGCTGATGTGTGCTGTCATGGGGTCTTGGCAGTGAACTGCAAGGTGCTTTGTATTCTAACACAGTGCTCCTACTTGCAATTAAAAATGAAAAGCTTGCTCAAACTGGGTAGATGATATTTCAGCCAGGTTGCTCCACTTGAATTTTGTTTCTGAGCAGAGTCTTAGTTGTCTTAAAGCCTCGGGGTACCTTTCTTTGAGGATTATGGGTTGATTTACACAAGATAGTTCATTGCTATAAATCAAAAAGGCACACAGTAAGTTGATTACTCTGGGCTGCTGTTTATTGGAATCAGATAGTTTTCTCAGGTCAGAAATAATCTCTGAAGAGCGAATCCTTGAAAACTCTATTTTATATATGCACATACAGTTTAGAGGATTTTGGTAAATTCAGACTTTTGAAACAGTTTATAGGGGAAAATGTTCTTTTTTTCTGTTATTATTCAAAGAACAATTGAGAGATTAAGTTTATCATGTGATTTTTATGTAAGCTTTTAAAATAATATACAGAAAAATGATTTTCCTGTAATTTAGGGAATGCTGTATTTACTCAGCATGAATATTCCCCTGGAACATAGAAAAGCAGAAAGCAAGAGCAATTTGCCAGTTTATAAGACCTAAAAGTGAAATCAACCATTAATAACAATGAATTCATCCATGAAGAAAAGTGATGGGGTGTTAGATAGTTAGGGTAGGACTCATCTCACTTAATTTTATCTGTCTAAAAGTTAGGCATCTGGTTTAGCTGGTGTTCCAGACTCTCTCTTCAATTAATGTAGAAAAACAGGCAAGGGAAGAGGATGATTGATCCCTCCTTTTCCCCCAATGTTAGATATCTATTTTTTGGTTCATGAGTTGTCATCTGGAAGTGTTTTCCTGTCTTCACTGACTACAGAGGGTGTCTAGATGCTCAGCTTAAACTGGATGCCTAACATTTAGACAGACAAAATTTAGAGAAATCAATGCAGTGCTTAGTATTTGATTTTATTCATTACAGAGATTTTTTTTTATTGTTAGTTTAAAATCATATCCCACTTATTCATTCAGATGCCACATTAGCCGAAGTTCTGGTTTTGGCTTTCTCTGAGTTTCCCCAAGGCTCTTGTATGTGCTGTTAAATCAGAACCATTTCATTAAAACTAGACTCTTTTTGTGTCAAAACATTCCTCGGGATTATTTAATAATGTAAACTTTGGGTTTCTAACATCGCAGGCTCCTTCTTTGTTTGGAATTTGATCATGAACATGCTATAACACTACCTGGTATCAAAAGGAATTCGATATTCTTCTTCTGCTTCTGATTTTTTATATCAAATGTAGGACTGTCTGCAACAAGATACACGACACTGAAGATGAAATACAGACAAGAGTTTTGCTATGGAGGAACAGTCCCTTAGTGTTGAAGGTGATCACGTGGATGCAGTTTTTGATTCATTAACCCTCTATACCTCTTCCCAAAAGTTGGCACACTTGCTGCATGCCCTGATTTCTTATACCTTTTATACAAATGCCTGCTGCTGATCATTGTTAGACATAAAAGCTAGGCTAAATATATATCCAGAATATATATATAAATATATATATATATATATAAAACACAAAAAAGATACAATAATTGGTAATCATTGTGCCATATTTTTGACTTTTAAATATTAAAAGTAATAACAACAACAACTCAGCTTTGGGGGAAAGAAAAGTGTCACGATTGTGGGGAAGGCCATCATTTAATTGTCTGAAGAATGTTTTGTCCACCTGAATTTTGCAACATTCATTTTGGAACTTAGTCCTTTTTTCATCTTCTGATGTACTTGGATTGAGCTTAGATTGATGAAGGAATCCCTGATGTCCTGTGATATAACTTTCTAAAACACTTTTGGAACACTTCTCTTATGGTAGTGGACTTACTTTCAAAAAAGGAGTAGCAGGTTAAAAAATCTTCCTAAATTTCACACAAGATGTTTAGAATTTGAAAATTCTCAGATAAGTGGTTCAATTTTAGTTACCTATTTTAAGATCAGAGACAAACACAGACTTAGAGGAAGAAGATGGTGCTGCTTTCCTACTATAAAACCAAGGAAGCATTCGTGGTATCAAAATATAGAAAGAATGGTGTCAAGAAGAAGGGAAAAGCTACAAACATATTAGCTCTCAGCTGATAAATACCTCCATACTAGACCTGCTGCGTTTTTCCCTTTGTGGTATAAAATGATCATAGCATAGCACCTCAAAATCAAATGTTGGACATCACCAAGGAAATACTCTTGCTTGGCATGAGACAGCCATGCCAAAAACACTCTGGGCTTTAGGGGAACTAATCTCATTTATTTCATTTTGGTAGCTGTTTTCAGCATCTCATTTTTATAGTACTTTTATTAAATATATGTAAACATACTTGCTTTCCCCTATTGATCAGCCTTTCTTGTGGACTTACAAGTCTGGTTCAAATAGTCTCTCATGCTTGGTTTACCACGTTGCTTTTGTTCTCATGGTTAAATTGATTGACGCTCACTCTTCCGCAGAGGGTAGGGCTTCTCTGCTGCTGTTACTGGCTCCAGAAATCCTTCTTGCACATCTTTCTTGGAGGTTGGGGCTTCAGCATATGCAGTAAAACCACACAGCTACATCTAATAGTCGGATGTTACAGCCCAAGCATGGAAGTCACATTGAGTGGGCTGCAAGGCATGTATGACTGGCTAGCATTAGGTTGATCCCTCAAGGAAGTAACTCAGCAGCCAGGCAGGCTCAACTGCTGCTGTCAACCAAATGAGTTTATTCCCTGATTCCACCCGAAATTCACAGGACAATATGTAACACAGTGGTGGCCTCAAAAAGAAGTAATTTGGGAGCTCTTCATGATTTTTTCAATAACCACTCAGAGACAGCATATGATTTTTTTTAAGCATTTGGCTGACAGGGTGGGACACAAGAGCTGATATTCTCTAGCAGGAACTTGTACAAATCCCCACATACCCACTTAAATGATATGAGTGAGATTTACATAAGCACTCGCTTTCTCCTGGTCCCTTTTGTGTTAGTAACCACACCACATGGTAAAAGTTTTATTTGATAGTTTTACACAAGAATTATAGCATAAATCAGTTGGGTAAATGCACATTCATTTCTGACTTATTAGGTGGTTGATCCAGCTCAGGTTTCTTGATCAAACTTTGCATCTTTCTGTATTTATCTCTACAGCCATCTAAATTGTTTACCTGAAGAGCTAAGGAAGGATCCCTGTACATGTATCACTTTTTCTTTTTCTTTTCCTTTTTTCTTTTTCCTTTTCAAACAACTTAGATTCCCATTATGCAGTGGTAGACATTTGTGCAGCAGTGCTATTACTTGCTTCACATAGCCTCGGAGAAGGACTTGAGGGAGTGGGAGCTGCGTAGAATGTGTTTGCTTTTATGTATGCACATACAAATTCTTGGCTGTTTTCCCCATATGCTGTTCTTCCAAAAAGAATATGATAGAGCCGTAGGGTTCTTCATTCTTCCCACACCTCACTGCATCCAGAAGAATTTGAGATACAAAGAGTAAGCTTGAAAGGTACAGAGCATCTTCTACCAGTGTAAGAAGACCTCAGCTACTTCTGCACCTCAGAAGCGGTCAAACAACTTATAGGATTGAGTCTGGAGAGCTCAGATGAACCAGAACAACCAGGAATTTTAAGCAGATCACCTGGCCTTGGCCTAGGATGGCCAGCCAACTGGGTGCTGGGTCTCTTCTTTATCTAAGAAGAGGAAAGATCTTAGGGTTAAAAGGAGAGAAAGACAATACTGAGCAGAGTATTGTGAAACTTAAAATACTGAAGGTTTCATCAGATTTCTGAAGCCTGAAGAAAAAGCTGTTCAGATTCAAGAATGCAATTCACTCTAGGACAGAGTTAAGCTCTTAAGGTCTCAGGCAAACCTTTCCCCTAACCCTCTAGAGCCCCCTAAACAAACATTGATGGACCTTTCAATTCCCTCATTTCAGGTCCACCTTTGCTTTTGCAATATTTGTGAAGATGAATAGGGTTCTCTTGCAATGCTGCAGCAGTGGTGAGGTGTCACATTTGTCAAGCAGCGGATCCTGAGCTCCAAGCCTGTCTGGACAGATGACAACAATTGCAGTTGTTGTTTAATGTATTTGTTACGGTAGTGCCTGAATGGCTCGGCCAGCCTGGGACTTTGCCAAGGTCAGCACTGTATATACTAAAGCACAAATAATAGTCCAGCACACACAATTTGTAACACTAAGGCAAATTAGGATGATAAATAAATTATGACTTATGAGGTAGCATTAAACTGTGGTATCTGACTGAATGACTCTGTTCATGAAACCTTGCTCTTGCTAAATACACCAGGGGAGAAAAGAGTACACCCATGCAGTATAGGTATCATTCTATTTAATGAATCCAGCATATAAACATCTTATCAAAGGTCATCTAACACGACCAGTATTAATGATAGAACCACCTACAGGAGCTGAAATTCTCTAGTCACCAAACAGATGCATTGCAACATTTTGTGGTGAATCTACAGTGCTTAGCACAATAGGGTGCTAGTGCACACAGGGCGACTGAAAGCAATGTTACTAGCAATTAATTATTCTGCAGTGGCTGAAATAATTTCCTTATCTTTTGTTAGATCGTTATCACGTTATTTTTGCCAGGGTGAAGGCAAGAGATAACAAAGGCATTGTTTTAGGACATGCAATTTTAAATTATGGATGAAATCTCCTGCTTGATTCAGCTGACATTCAGCCAAAATCCATAAGCTCGCATTCTTCCGTAATAACTATATTTACCACTACAAGGATGGAATTCAAATCATTCAGTGCATAGCCCTAATAATAAACCTATATGACTAGGGGCTGCTTCTTCAACATTATTTCCACCTAATTTATAATCAAGATGTTCAATTAATAATTTCAGCATTTTACGCAGTGTTAAGTCAGCTGAAAAGCATGTGATTTTTTTTCCACTTTTCATTTTTCACAGTGCTGAGGAATGCATAATAATCCAGAAGAACAAGGATGCCAGGAAAGCAACAATTATTAACAGACTAATGGGAAAAAGAAAAGGTTCAAAAAGAAAAGCTGGAAAGCTGATTGAGTTTCACAGAAAATGTAAATGCACTAAACAGTTCCAGAATAAAAGGCAGCAAAGTCTACAATGCATTTCTAGGGGTATTAGAGCCTTCTTGTGAATAACATTTTTTATGAGAATTTTCTGGGCTAACTCATGCTGTAACACACATGCACACATTTGTCTGCCTCCTTGATGACTTGCATGAACAGCCTGTAAAGTTATTTAAGAGAAACATTAAAATCTGTCAGTTGTATCACATTTATTTTTCATTTACATAGCTAGACGGACCTCTTCTAACCTTTAAGTGGACAAATACATAAAATATACTGTCAATTTCACTCAGAATAAGCAAATACAACTCTCCATGCCCATAATCCCTGGCACTCGCTGTTATCATAGTCAGAAAGGCCAAAGATTGAATGGATACCAAACTAGCTGCTTATCACTGGTGTAGATCTTTTTTTTTCCTAAACAAAAAGAGCCCACGTTATCATGAAGAATGCTCTTGAGATATTTAATATTACTGCTGCATGTGCTATACAGTTAACATTAGAAGATTTCTTTGAAGTCTTTCATCATAGCTAAATAAATTTAATAAACAATATGAAGGAATCTGCTGGGAAACATTTAAGCCATACATTTACAGATGGATCAGATTTCTTAAGTTCTTATACTCAGTGGTCTCAGCACAACTTTTCAGCTCAGTTCAGCTTGCAGTGCCTAGAAGGAGAAAAAAAGATGCTGTTTATGCCAGAATTTGAAAATAAAATTCAATATAGTATAGCTTAGGTTACTTCATCACTCGAAGTTTTATTCAGAAAACACTTCATTTATGTTTAAGAATTCTTTGTTGAGGCTTCAATATTTTCCCTAATTGAGCAGGATCTCACAGTTTAATATCATCAAAAGGTTATTGTGGTGATGGTGTCTTTTTAATATTCTTTTTCTTCCTTGATTATAATGTGTCTCACTAAACTGCATCTGTAACAACTGAATTTTATGCCATTGCAAAGAGCTCTCAGAAACGCCAAAAATTTAAAAGTAATTTCACTCTTTTGTTTTCTATCGAGTGTCAGGTTATTTACTCTGCAATATTATAGTACTGATGAATTTAGGAACATCAATTCAAGAATCTCTTTGACTTTTTTTTTTTTTTTAATTTTGCCATTTACTTTTTCTGTGACTAGAGGAAGTTAGTTAAATAGCCATAACAAGCTCCTAAAACTGTGTAATATTTTTGTTTTTCTGAAAGGGACTGCAAGTGTCCCCCAGAACACTGTGGGAACCCCCACAAGTACAATATTTTGTTGCTTTACATGGTATATTTTAACATTTTGCATCTGGTTTGCATTCATATGTTTATAAAATACTAACAGACTTTTTATAAAATTCTTTCTTACCTTGAAGATATACTTTCCTTCCTATGGTCTGCCAGGCCGGGTTCAGATTTACTAATGGGCAGAGGAGGATGTTTGTTCTGATAATAATAGCCAGATTTATCTTTTTCTGTGCATTTCCAAGCTCTTTCACACGACATACTCCATTTTGTATCACCAAAAGTACATGCTGTTCTCCATCTCAGAGACCTCACTTTTATCTGTCTGCGGTTAGTGTTTCCTTCCTCCATATCGAACGTCACCTGGACCTTCAGGAAGGGTCACAGCCCTGCACATCCCTAGACCTTAACATGTGAGATTTGCACGGCAGAGCATGATTTACATGTTATATCAAAAATATATACAAGCAGTGCGTGCAGTGCCTTCTGGGCACAGCGGGTCCCAGGGTGTGAGAGACGTATCGGTGCCATCCTGAAATACATCCGATGCAGGTACTGCGCGGCGGTGATAGGTGGTGCGAAAGGACCAGTTTTACGCTCAGCTCATGAAGCCTGATAGACTGATATCAGAAAACAGGAGGAAGCACTTCCAGGCTTAGTTTGCATGTTCTGACTCAGTTTATAAAAGGGAAATCATGGCTAGTAACAAGGGAGTCTATCTGATATCTGCCCAGTTTTGCTGACTGCTGACTGGTTTATCTCAGTGACCACATTGCCCAGAGGTTTTAAAGGTGGAAGCAGTATTAATTGCCAAATATACAAAGAACATGTGCTTCACAGTGCTGCATGAGAAAGTATTTCAGATGAGATGATTGTACCAGTGCTTAAGTTTTCTTACTGAGTTTCTTCGCCCCATTCTCCTCCAGTTTACAGACCCATGCCAAACACTTATATTTGTTATAATCAAAAGAACTAACATTGCTTCTATAGGACCAGGGCCAATTTCTCTTTCTCTCTCTCTCTCATTCCCCCGCTCTCCCCCCCCCCCTGCACACACCCCTTTTACAGCCATCACAAATAATTTTCTCTAGCTGATAGTTTCTGGCCACTCTATGACCTACCTCAACCACAATGAGGATGAATTAGCAATGAATTATCATTAGGAAGCAAAGATTTCCAGTGAGATTCTGCCCCTCAAAAGGGTTTCTCAAGAAGGCCAATGGTCTCCTGGGGTGCATTAGGAAGAGCGTTGGCAGCAGGTCAAGGGAGGTGATCCTGCCCCTCTACTCAGCCCTGGGGAGGCCTCATCTCAAGTACTGTGTCCAGTTCTGGGCTCCCCAGGACAAGAGAGACATGGAACTACTGGAGAGAGTCCAGCGTAGGGCTACAAAGATGATCAGAGGGCTGGAGCACCTGCCCTACGAGGAACGGCTGCGAGAGCTGGGCCTGTTTAGCCTGGGGAAGAGAAGACTGAGGTGGGATCTGATCAGTGTGTACAAGTACCTGAAGGGAGGGTGTCAAGGGGACGGGGACAAACTCTTTTCAGTTGTCCCGTGTGACAGGACAAGAGGCAATGGGCAGAAACTGAAGCACAGGCAGTTCCGCCTGACCATGAGGGGGAATTTCTTCCCTGTGAGAGTGACGGAGCACTGGACCAGGTTGCCCAGAGAGGTTGTAGAGTCTCCTTCTCTGGAGATGTTCAAGGCCTGCCTGGATGCAACCCTGTCTAACATGTTCTAGGTGACCCTGCTGAGCAGGGAGGTTGGACTACATGATCTTTACAGGTCCCTTCCAACCTTAGCAATTCTATGATTTTATGATTCTAATATTTCTGACTGTTGCTCTGGTTTTAAGATCACAATAAATCTTACAACATTTCTGGAACTTCACCCACTATTACTTATGCCTGGCTTCAGTAAGTGGGTTGCTCTCAAAACTGAGTGACAGAACATTTTCTGGAAAATATTTTTCAGTATCTATTTATGCCTATAGTGTCTTTCTTCTTCCTTTTCTCACATAGCAATATACATGTAATTGTCGAGTGATTTTTTTTACTATTATTTACAATGCCACTCAAAGAGTAACCAAAACCAATGTCCCACCATTCGAGATATCTGTAACTTGTCACCTTCTTAGAGGATGTATTCAGAGTAGGGTTGGGAGAAGTTGCAAAAATCATGATGGCATTGAAATTACGCTGTTGATAATATTTTCAAACATTTAGGGGGGTTGATATGGAGAAATTAGATACACAGAAGGAAAAGGAAGAGGAGTGTTTAAAAGAATAGACTGTGACTCATGTGCGAAAGAAGTAAATCTATTGAAGCTCACAGATTTATATGCTGTTTTTTTCAATACTTTGTGGTCTCAAGGTTAATCTCTACTTTGTTGGCCAAGGCGATGGCTGTCCTACACACTCAGGCTCTTACTTCTTTAGTAACAATAGGTCCAATTTATTGGACTCTCATCACACATCCACTGCATTCCTACTCATCTAGCAGGGGCTGAGTTGTTACAAAACTAGTCAAATGCTCAGGAAGGGTGTGTCATCTTGCTCAGGAGCTTGATATTTCCTCAGTGAAATTCACTCAACCCTTTGCAGTAAAAGGAGAATTTTAATGGGCACAGTCTGTAGACAGATTTGACAAGAAGGTATCCCAAGTCGCTTCCTTTCTATCAATTGATTTAGGAGTTTGGTAGAGCTTTTCATCCTTGAAGCTTCCTAAAGCTGTCCTTGATTTCTTATTTAATAAGATGCATTGGAAGTGTCCTACCACCCTAGAACACTACACTGAGACTGTTAAGATCTGTAGGAGGAAAAATGCAGAGGGTTAATTTTCAGCTGCTGTCATGAGTGGCATTAAACATCAAAAGTGTTTTAAATTAAGTTCTCCCTCAGAAGAAATATTTAACAATTGCTGATGTGATGTGTGCCTTGACATTTTGAAGGATTATTCAAAATCTTTTTGTGTTTAGGATAATGACTTTCAAAGCACTTACCATCCTGTGCCAGTCAAATGCAGCACTTTTGATTCATCGCCACAGAGGTATTCATAATTAAATGTGTTAAGATAATGGTAAGGTTGTGTGGCAAACCACAAAAAACTTGAACTGAGGTCTCGCTACATTCCAAACTCACCTTGACATTCTCTGTTATTATTCCACTGCAAATAAGATCACACACACACACACACATATATATATATCTTTCTTTCTCTTCTATCTATCTTTCTCACAGTGCACCTGCCTCATACAATATTACGAGACTAGGGACGGCCCTTTCAAGTTCACAGGTTTATTTCATCTAAGCATCCAGAGGATGAGGTGTGTGATAGCCCAGATGTAGAAATGAAGGAGAAACCAGTTGTACGTGCCCATCTACTTTATTAACTGCTCACTTGGGCCATAACTGTCCACCTTATCCTACGGAGAGTAGTACCTACTACCACAAATTCTCTCATTGACATAAGTTCAGGCTATTTATTTGAAAATTGCCTTGTTATTGTTTCTGTTCAAGTAAGATTCTGTTTGCCAGGCTCAGGGCACGAGGGCCTGGGACCTGCATATCATAAGGGCTGGACCCTGCATCTCAAACAAAAGAGAGGTGGATGAAAAGAAGGAGAAAATTAAGGCCCCTAGCAGAGTCAAAGGATTAAGTTGTGCATTAAGGAAGAAGTGAACTGAGACATCCTCGGTTAGTATTTGAATAGTGAGAGGGAGCCTGACTTTCACTTGACCAGGGGGATGGACAGCTTCCCTTGTGCAGTCATGCCACACAACACAGGGCTTCAGCCTGCTTAAACAAAGTCTCTTTTCATTACTGATATGTTGAATAGGCTTTTGAACTAGAAACACTTGCTTGATCAAAAAAAAAAAAAAAAAAAAAAAAAAAAAAAAAAAAACAGAAACACTACCTTTCTGATGGAGCTGCGAACATCCACCATCTGGAACTTAAGGGAAGAAAGGGATTCATTCAGGATAGGCAACAAGGAGGAAGACTGTTAAGATTTGACTTTCTTTCAAGTTTTATTTTCTGGACTGATGGCAGAAAGCAGATGATGGCATCAAGTGAATCATTCTGAATTCCCAGGAAAGCCAAATTAAGCTCAGAGTATTTCATTTCAGGGATGGGTTAACCTCAAGTGAGGTGAGGCTTAAAAGGCTACCACTAGAGTATTGCTGACAGAGACAAAACTCAAATGGATCAGAAGTCTCTGAGATTCATCTTCCCCAAATGGAAAGATTGGTGTTGGTATATATACCAACAAAGGAGAAAGAAAGGGAGATTAATCTGGTATTTTAAGCCAGCACTTTAAAAGTCCAAACAGACTTACAAAGAATATATATAAAAGTAGTTTCTATTTGATAGTTAGCAACTGCTGTGCAACTGAGCATACCTCAGACTGTGCTTTTGTGTACAAAAGCTAAACTACAAATTAACACGGCTTTCTTTTGTTAAACTCAAGGGTATTTAGTCCTGGCCTGGATTTTCAGTCTTTCACTTACATGAACACCTTAGCAAGCAGCAGCAAGTAAATTCAAAAAAAAAGAAAGGGTCTTCAAAGAGTACCTAACAAAGCAAATAGAAAAAAATTTTGATTTTGCAAGTTCTCTATCTTAAGAATTACATTATTGATCCATAGTGCACAGATTTTTGAGATACTCTTGTATCTTGGAGCTCTCCTTTGTTTGTGGGCTGCCATGACAGGTATCCAGATAAAAGGATGGCTGGCAGGCTAGGCTGAATTGATGCAATGGGCTTTATGAAATCCTCTTCTGTGTTTTCCCAGCCCTCCAAAGGTTTCCTTTCAACCCTCCCACATTCAGCTGTGGAGACAATAGGCTGAGTGAGATAAGCCAGTGCGAAGTGCTCATTCAAGAAGATTCTTCAGCTTGCTTTATAGTGTGTCAGCCTGTGTGAATGCAAGCACTTTCTCAAATTTGTAATAAGTTCTTGCCCTCAGATCCAGAACTGAATGTCTCCAATTTGACATAATGTGATGACATATGCTGTTTTCTCTGTTCAATTCAAGAAATTCATATTGTGCAAGTATGCCCTGCACCTCCAGGACACTCATTTCAAATTCATGGCTAGTCAATAAGGACAGTAACGTTGAAGTCATATTGTCACAAGACTTCATAAAATGTCATGAAATGCTTTAGTTCTATTATTTTAACTACTTGTAAGATTGCTGCTAACAAAAACATCCTTTGAATTCCAAGTAAAGACTCCAAGGGCTGCATGTATTGGGTCTTGCTATACCAAGACAAGACTAGCCACTGGTGGCAGGAGAGCAGATATGCCTCCCTTTCTCCAGGCTAACACCTTACAGCTTCCAGGAAAGATACAGAGACATGCTTTACTCTGTGCATTTTCCTTCTCCTCCTCCTCTCCCATATCTTCTATTTTTCTCCCTTCATCTGACTTATTAGAACCTCCCAAATAGCTGTGTTAATTTGGAATGAAAAGAGCAGCTGTTGAATCTGAAACCATATGTTCAGTTCCAGCTACAGTAAGTTGCTGGGAAAGCTCAGCTAGCTGTTCCCAGGGCTCATTAGTCCCTCAAGGAGGTCTCTAAAGAAGAAAACGATTAATATAAAAACAATAAAAGAGTTGTGTCCTCCTCATTTCATCTTCTCTTTGTTCTAGTTTTTATTCTTCTTCGTCTCCTATCTATCCAAAGGATTTTCTCTTACTTTCACTTTTCATTTTACAAGCATATCCTCAAGGATAGGTCATTTTAAGGGGAAGAAAATAGAGGACAGATGTTATCCTCTAAACTACTATTAGGAAAGAATTTTTGCTAATAGGAAATCCCAATTTTCATTTAATTCTTCTAAAATTCCTTAGTCTTCATTTTTAGATGGGCTAAATGATCTTTTGCTCACTTAATGAAATCTTTCCTTAGGATTATCTAACCTGACTTCAGGAAAAAATATGTCACTGTGGCTGACTATATGAATGGCATTATTTTCTTTTACTGTATAAGTTAACTCTCTGGTAAGTAGAGCTTGTTGAAGGACAAAGGGGAAATAAACATATTTAAAGGGAAATTATGTTAGCTTTAAGAGTATACAATTTATTTAAAATATTTTGCTGAGGCCTGCTTTAAACACAGAACATTGTTTAGGTTAGCTTTGTTAAGGCCGTTGTTGTTGTTGTATTTATCTTTTCTTCTTCCTTTGATTGTCCTTTCTATCTGCAAATAGGAACAGCTCTTTTTCCTTTGTTTTTGCTGCTCTATAGAAAGTCATCACAGTATATGATCATGTTTCCCTAGAGGTTTTTTGATTGTGGTACATATGGACTAAATTTTCAGTGGCTGAGTTTTAGGTGCACATTTAAGTGCAGTGAAGTACAATTAGTAATAAAAGCAATTGCATCAAATTTACCAATCATTTGAGGAAAAGATTTTGCATTTGCAGTTAAACATTTGACCTACCTTTGGCCTTTTAGCTCA
This sequence comes from Rhea pennata, assembly GCF_028389875.1. Classification (NCBI taxonomy): domain Eukaryota; kingdom Metazoa; phylum Chordata; class Aves; order Rheiformes; family Rheidae; genus Rhea; species Rhea pennata. The sequence continues at coordinate 75,359,869 of NC_084702.1, read as the reverse complement.
TTACTCCTTAATTTTAAATATTTTGATAAGGTTTACATTGTACTTGACTCTCCTTTGCAGTCAATTGGACAGAAATCAAAATTAGATCAAACAAGCAGGAAAGGGAGAAAAGTAGATCTATGTTTTACTGGTTATACATGTCAAGTTCTATTAATTCAATTTATTCTTCTTTCCAGTTTCTTCCAAAACCTTCTTTAATTCCTTAGGTGTTTGGGGCTAGCTACTCTGCTGATTTCAATAGTGCTATGGCAGTTTATTGACTTGTGTGAACCCCCAGAACAACAACAATTAAGTAATTTAAATTTTTTAAAGGATAGCTACTTAAAAAAAAAAAAAAAAAAAAAAAAGGTCCTGAAAACCTTGGAAATGGTATTTGGGTTTCTGGCTACCAAAGATTTTATTAAAATCTGGTCATAAAAGACTAGAGAATAAGGACCAGATCTATAAAAAATATCCACATTTCAGATTTACTTGAGGCAAAGTTTTGGGACATGATTTAACTATGTAATTCTTAAAACTCTTTTTTTGCATATGCATATTTTTGCATATGTGCATTTGGAGTATTATTCATTTCCCATAATTTCATCTATCTAAAAATGAAGAATCTAAATCATAAAAAGATGATAATACAAAATATATAAATCATCCTCTGTGGATCCCCAAGGAAAACAGAGAGAGTCTATACAAATAGATTAAAGTAGGTAGTAACTTCTAGACAGATATAATTAGTTGAAATAAATCCTAATCTAGGTATCTTAAAGCCCTTAACTATTCATCAAAAAATATCTTTGGATTTCCAAATGCTTTTTTTGCACTTGCTGCATAGATACACCACAGTCATTACTGGGCTGAATATCCTGGGACCTTTTTCTGTCTCTGGATGTTTGGTAATCATCAACTAGTTCTTTGCCTAAAAGTTGTTTGGTCTCCAAAGGCACTAATTCAATAAGTCAGATGTGTTGAGTTTGTTCACTTCCAAAACACTGCAATCACATTTATTTTCATTCTGAAATATGGAGAGGCAATTTATTTTTGCATTATATGTATTGGAGCACCCATCCATGATACAGGAGGTCAGTGCTCAGTTCTCTTTCTCCTTAGCAAGTGCAGGGATTTATTTCCCTTCTACCAGAGCGTTTTCTAAGAGCCAAGCTGTGGGTAAGACTGAGTAGGTGCTCTTATTTACTCTTCCTGTTGAAAACAAGATGTAGGCAGAATGGCATGTAGGACCATGAAGAAGTAATCAAGAATGAATCTTTACTCAGTAGCCCAATGATATGGACCATCCTGAAGGAAGGAGAAGACCTGCCCTAGAGAAACTGTAGTGTAAGTGTGAAATGATGCAACGTCTGGACAACAACAGATAAATCTGCACTGTGCTACAGGCTGTGAAACATCGTTGGTCAAGCTCATGATATGAGGACAAGCTCACGCTACTCAGCTGTGGCTGAGATATTTTTGTTAGTATTAAGGTGGAAACATCCTTTATGCCTTTATATATTGACAGGCTGCACTTAATGAGCGTAAAAGGCAGTCTTTGAAGAAAACAATCCAGAATGATTTAAAGAAGCAATACACCAAGAACTAATGCATCAAAGATCTATATGGCTAAATCCATTGCAATCAGGCATAAGGAAAATGCTTGTGTCCCATCTATGAATCAGGCTGTCACATCTGCATACTTCGCTACTCAGAAAGAAGATGATGTGCGTTCCTAAAAGTTTCAAAAACCTGATATCCTTCCACATTTCAAGCTAGTTATGGTTCTAGCTTTTTCTGCATAAAAGAGCAAATCAGTGTGTTAGCACTGGGGGAATTTTAAGCTAATTTTGAGACTATTAAAGCTTCCCAGATCCAGCTGTGTAGCTGATATATTTTTTAGTTCATCTGTCCACGTAAGGCTCCCAATCTCTTTCAGTGTGAGATGTGGTCACTTCTGAAAGAGGAAAAACAAATTCCGTTAGCTTGTTTTGAACCGATCTTTCCTGCAGCCTTTCAGCTGAAAACCCTTGCAATGGGAAGGCAGCGGTGGATGTCCCAAGGGACTGTCTTCTGTACCGACATCGGTGACTCGCTTTGTTCAGGCATCGTCTGTAGATGAGTATCCGGTGCTCCTTCTCCTACACTATCCTGCAACTCTTCTGGGAAAGACAGCCTTTCAGTTTGTGTTTTTTCAGCACACATCACAAAAACAACCTAGTTAACATTTGGGGTTCCTCAGTGATAGAAGAAGAACTAATATATCTATGTAATTTTAATATTAATAACTGGGGAGAGAGCTTTAGGATGAACCACACAGTGACAGACCATAATTTATGTTTGGAGAACCAAATGTCTCTAAAAAAATAAGAGGAGATTAAGCAACTAAAATAGGCTGTTTATTCCTCTTCCAAAAATGTGTTATGTTTTCAGAATTAAAGGGACTGTTTGGGATTAACTTACAAGCCTAAAGCGAAAACATGTGGAGGTAAATTTAACACAGAGGTGATATGTTCAGTCTCTGGGGAAAGAGATAGAAATGATGGTTGTCATTTTCAACTTATCTCTTTTGACAGAGAAAATGTTCAGCAATTATGGCCCAGTGGAAAAAAAAAAAAAAAAAAAAAAGAAGAAGAAGAAGAAGAAGAAATGATAATTTAAAAACCAGACAAAAAGAAGAGGAAAGAAAGTACCTCAGTGCATTTTTTTTAATGTTATAAATTTCAATTAACTGAATTGATAAATTAAGCTATAAAGCAATGCAAACATGCAGAAGAAAAATTCAAATAATTTTTTTCTTCATGCTTCCAATTCTTTATAGTACATTACATCAGTTAATGGCAATTTGTATAATTTGTGTAATGACATAAATTGCTATAAACTCTCACAGTGAAGTGTTGTAAAAATGATAAATCAGAGATAAAGTATGGAGGACCAGATTCGTAGCTGCGGTAAATTCCATTAAAGTTATTGCAGGTACTCCGTTTTACACCTGCTCTCCCCCTCCCCAGCATGTGCAGATGGAGAAGGAGCAAAGGGAGAAGATACCACTGGTAGCTAGTGTAGTAAGGACACTAAGGAGTCAAAGGTGGGTGTGAATGAGTCACTGAAGATCCAAATCACCCCTTTTCTGGTGTCTTCCTGAACGCTGACTCCAAGAATAGCAACATTCTTTCAAATTAGCATTATTTCCAAGCATTTCAGTCTGTTCCTGAGAGCTGAAGAGCCAATCTGCTGCACCTTCAGTGGCTTGGTCTCCCCTGATGGACAAAGCAGGACCTGGAGCCGGTATCATAGCCAACTCTTAATGAGTCCCACGACTGCTAAAGTGCATTGTGCCCGGTTTATTCTTTGATCAAGGTGAATTTGGGCATCCAAACCCTACCATAGTCCCTCGCTGTACCTGACTCTAAGGTGAACTGCAGTAACTGACCCCAATACTCAGATAACAACAAGCTGAGAAACAGGCAGAGCATACACAGGCATTCTCATCGTATCCACGGTACAAATAGTGTTGTATTTTTTGTTATTTCTGAATAAAAGAAATATGAACTCAGGACTTTTCCCTTTCTCTAAAGGTCATCTACGGTCCACTTATAGCGGGCAAGAGCCCAGGCAGTGGAAACTATAGATGTTTAGGCATAATCTGTGTCTGTACTTAAAATAAAATTTAACCATATAGACCATTCTGAAGTTGACCATGATCATCTTCAATCAGAGATGAGAAATCTGTTGGGACTTTTTTTTACAATTGCTTCTTTCTTATTACAGAAAAGTTGGAAGATCTTACAGGGAGATTAAGATAATTCAATATGAGCTGTAAACATTCACAAAACAGGGACTGAATTAAGCTCAAAGCAATGAATGGCTCTAAACACCAACAAGGAAAGTGAATTTGCAGTATTTTCCAAAAAGATTAAAGAGAAGAAATGAGACACAAATAAGAAAAGAGTAATATAGCTTATTATAACAAACAAAGAGTGTGCTATAAAGAAAAATTTTTCTTGACTGTGTGATAGCCTTTTAAAGAAAATATGGCACTCAGTGTGAGATACTAGGCCACTAGGATGGCCAACTCAGTAAAATATGTCTCAGGGTGCTATTCCACCCTGGCTGAAAGGAGTAGATGTTCACTGCTATAGAAATTTGCATCTCAATAACTCCTCTCACTCAAGATTTCAAAGATCTTCAGCATTATTAATTAATTCAACCTCATAAACCCACTTTATTCAAAGCCTTTTGGGTTTCTCTACACTGAATTCCAAAAACCGTCAAATGTAGATCATTATTCTTGGCCCTTTTCCTAGGATGAAGAAATGAAAGTAAAGCCAAAATTGGTAAAGCTGACAGGGGATTTTACCAAGAAATAATTTGCTCTTTTTCATCAACTGCTTGTTTCCAAAGAAAGAAGAGATTGTGGAAATTGAAACCCCTTTGTGAAAACATAATTTTTAAAGGAATGTTTTTCAGGAAAGTATTCTCAGGACTAGGGGAGAACTCAGGAGAAAAGAGCTTCGAAGAAGGGACTTATGCTTTGAGGTCTTATACCATAGGAGAAGGCCCAAAACATACCAATACTGATTATGCAGCCAAAACATTTTTCTGATTTGTCATGAATAACTTTGGAAGGAACAGATTGCTTGCAAGCTAAAGCAGGAACCCAGAAAAAAAGTTAGTGAAATATATTGTGTACCTCTTGTAGACCTAGACATAATCATACAGAGCTTCTCTACAAACCACAGGGAAAGTTTGCTACAGATTAAAAACAAACATAAATAATAATATTAAAAACAAACCTTAATTAAAAAATGGGTCAACTCAAGATATTTCATTCAATCTGAAAATAAATTATTTAATATTTTATGTAACTTATTTGCTTAAATGTAAAGATATTTTTGAATAAAGCCTTTTTTTTTTTAAAAAACGAAGTCCAGTAAAGAGTGTTTTCAAGTCCTTCTTTTTTACAAGATAGATACAAAAGTAAATGATAATAAATCATTTTGATCGGGCATTAATTCATATACAGAGAAATGACTAAGCGAGGCAGATTCTGTCTTTAAACAAAACAGAAAGTCTCAGTAAAATGCTGTGATGTTTTTATAAACATCGAGACAAATGCTTGAAAGGAAATATATAGAGAATAAAGGAGGATATTCATGTGGGGTAGTAACATAGAACTTATTTGTTCTAGTACTTCAGAGATGATCCAGTTTCTGCTATTATAAAAGATAATTAGGAAAAACTGTCAAGTCTGCAGATTAATCCTGCATACATCTGCCTGGAGTTTGCTTTGAAACCTCTTGGATCTAGAAAGACAATCTTGTGTAATTAGCTGAGGCCACTATAATCCATAAAAACATCTGATCACATTGATTTTCAGTCAGTCAGGCTCTATCTGTCAACAGCAATCCTAGAGATCATACGGGAGGTCTTACAAGTACACAGCTTAGCCCTCTAAGGTCATTTAAACTTTTCTTCAGCTTTTAAACACAAAAAGATTTTCATTCATTGGCAGCCAATAAATAAAATGAAAAAGCTACAAGAAAAAAAAATAGATGTGTGTATATATACCTATGTGTGAGAGTGTGTGTAAATATATAGGCATAAACACACACATATATACATAAATATGTTTTTATATATACACAAATATATATATAAATACTTATATATATATATATATAAACTCACATACATAAATAGATGTAGTATTTTCATATGTACATACATACTGAGGAAGCCAACTCTCTATTTAACCTTCTAGACTGCGTCCGACTGCGAAGCGTGCCACACATTTCACAGGATACCAAAACCCCTGGTAGATGCAGCAATACAGTGTGTAAGGCTTCATGGAGAAGGAAATATTGCCGAGCCCAGCTAGCCTTATCTGAGGCCAGTTAGCAAAGTGATGAAAATATTTCACCTCTGAAACGTGTTGTTTTACGAGCGCTGCGATCTGGTTGGGTGCCCAGATCTGTTTGTTTTTATACCGGAGTGTGACTGTTAATTTGCTTTGTTGACGACCAGCCTTGTTCAGGGGCAGCAGTCCCCACTTCACCTGCCTTTGCAGCTGTGCTAGCTTTGATTCCTGTTCATCCCGGTCTCTGCTGCTGGGAGGGAGGCACCTCCTGTTTTCAGATCATGATCAAGAAACAAAAAGTGACGTTTCCTTTCATCACTTCTTCCCCAGCTCTGCAGATGTTCCTTAATTTTCTTTCTCTGATTTAGGATTTTGGTGAAACTTGAATATGGGAAGACTGAGTTGTTGAAGTGAAGTGGATTGTTAGTAGGATTTTTATCTTATCTAATTTTAGCCACCAAAAAATTAATTTCTAGTCAAAGCTCTAATCTGTGCTGGCCCTACGTTGAATAGAAAGATGAGCATCTTCGAGGCAAGTTGAACTCAGATGACTTTCACAACTATTTTATGATGTGATGAATTATTTTCTATCTCTCCATACTCAACACTGTAAAAGCCTAGGCTCAACTCCTGCCTTAAAACTTAAATTTAGCTTAACTAAGGCTAGCTGTTTAGTGAGACTTGGCAAAAACCTGACAACAGTCTCACTAGGCTAAAGATCACAGCATTTACATGTAGAAAATTTCATTTTTGTTAAAATCACATTTTCTGGGACAAATGTCATTACTATTCTTAAATTTTCCAACTACTCCACTGTCAAGAGACTTTCTGCAATTGTCAAGAAACATACATGCTTTGATTTAAGAAATGAAGCATTCCAGGTACCCTAAAATACGTTTCCGGGACAATGGAATGCCCTATAAAATATTGAGCATTTTCCAGTAAAGCTGCGGAACAGGGAATTTAGCTCCCCAGAGGGTCTGCAAATAGGCACTTTTCATGTGTGAACTGATACAGAAAAAAATGTAATGTTCTCTCAAATCCCTAAATAAATGTCATAAAGGAGCAACACTATGTAATTTCTGAGTTTTGCTTATGCAATGAAGTTTCATAACCTTGAATATCCTGTTCAGACTGAAGATCTGAAATTAAAATGAGCAGCATCTTCAGCAACCTTAAGACTCAGCACTAAGCCTGGTGATAGAGTGTTTCTAGGGGACACAGTTGATGGAAGTAGTTTGCAAGAAGCACTTTCTGTCTGACTGTAGATTTCCTTAAGCTTGGGACTGGTCAAGTCAATAGAATCAATATATGAGAGAGCTGAGAGCCCTATATGGATTAAAATATTTGTTTCAAGCCAAATTTAAGATGACATGGGTAAGGGGACCGTGAACCATGGTTTAGGTAATTTGGTCTTCTCTTTGCTACTGACTGGTTTGGGGGCTTTGAGGAAATCGTTTGACTTCTCTATGACATAGCTTGTGGCTCATACAGAGCAATAAGTTGGTCTCTATAAGAATGGAAGGAAATGACTTCTGTTTCAGAAGAAAAGACAAATTCAATGATACAGAAGCTTTTGGGTCTCAGTGAAAACACAGAACTGATATATCTTGACGGGGGCTAGTTTATCTGTCATTTCTGCGAATGAGGATATTCAATAACAATCTCCACCACTCACTCAAATACTTGCTCTGTACCCCTTATCCCAAAATATACACCACTTGCACACTGACACACTCCTCTAGACACAAGCACATGAGAAATTCTTTGCCCTTTCTACTTATACGTACTCAAATCAGAAACGTTGCCATCTTTGGAAGCTGACTTCTTGTTCTCAGAAAGTCTTTCACATCTGGTTACTTTTTTTTCTTTACTTTTTTTATATTTTCTATTTCCTTTAAAGATTTTTCTGTCTTTTTGTCTTTAGCTTTGTACATAATCTTTCTCTCTGCTTATTTTCTGTTTCTCTGATACACTCTCATGTACATACAGCTAGGAAAGATGGAAAGTATGTGGAGGGGGAGACAGGAGAAGGAGGTTTTTATGTTATTATCTTCTAAATACATTTTAGGATGATGTTGAACAATTGTCTTTTAACCAATCATCAATTCATCTTTAAATACTTAATCCCCCAAAAAACTTTTTAGGTATACTGGGGAAACTCTGAGTATAGTCAAGGTACTTCAAGCTCCTCTTGACACAGAGAAGTTCGAGTACGTTATACCATTTGCTACTGAAATAGTGTTAAAGAAGAAAAGGTTATTTCTAGAAACTGCTTGATTTCCTAAACCCAGAAGGGAATAGATAAGGAGTATGTGCATATGTGAACTTAAACAATCCAGAAACACTCACACAACAAGACAGCTCTGAAATTATATGTTTGCTTAGGGACATGCATGGCAGAGCCATGTTGCTTACCCAAGGCTTATAAAGGATGTTAAAAACTGAGTTACATACTGTGTGACAGCAGAACGGAGCCCTGAGTGTTTAACTTCAGTATGAAAGTAATTATATTAAAGAAAGCATTAAATACGTGTTTGAACCAGGTTTGTGAAGGACTCGGGGTAAGTTTGCCTTTGTAAAAGGTTGCTTCCTTCATTAAAATCTGAATTCTGGCTTTGCCCTTGATTTGTTCCCTTTACAGTTTTGATCTTTCATCATTTTTTTCCCATTTAAATGACATGGTTTACTCAGGGCCATTGCAAATGTTAACAACAAAACTAGACTACAGGAAAAAAGGAAAGAAAAAGCTCATGGGGTGACTTAGAAACTCAATCTGAGTATGCTGAGAACAGATGATCCTGCAGGAATTTCAGACAGTCTTTCACTTTACAGAGCTGTTTGCTTGTTTTGCTTTAAACACAGAAACCTCTGACACTGGAAGCTTTAGGATTTCCTTCAAATTCAGAACTTTAAAAATCAGTGCAGAACTCATGGGTTCCAACTCATACAGAAAATAGCACTATACTGACGAGCCCTGTGAATTTAGTTAAAACCACAAGTGTCTTTCTATTGTTTGAGCTAAAGAGAGATGTTGTGATACTTAATAGAGAACAGACCCGTGGAAGAAGAAAAGGGGTTGCAACAAGTACCAAGGGCCAGGGGCTGGCAAGAAAACAGTCGCACAGTTTTGTTTACACCGCTCCAGTGTCAATACTTCTGATTCTCTTTTAATTTGCTCTATTATTTTCTCCATAAAAGAGATAAAATTCTAAAAAGAAAAAGAAAGTATAGAACTAAGAAACTTTCCTTTTCAGTTTTTGCTGATATTAATAGTTTCACAAATAATAGTATGCACCAGCTTCCTGTAGTCATCGAACTCGATATGACTATCTACATAAAGAGAGTAAAGAATGATTCTGTAGTTCTTTAGGCATGTACTGAATAAGATCCATACACGAAGTCAGAAGGTTATAGAAATTGCCTAGTTGAGCAGAAGAACAGGTGTATCGATTCTGATTGCTAGAAAGTAAATTGGGTCTGCCTTTAGGCAGGTATGTAGGAGAGCGGAAAGAGAAAGGAACTCCTATTTTCTTCCTTCTATGCCAGGAGCAAATGAACCTAAAGTCATCATACTTGGGGAGCAATGTGTTGTTTTTTTCCCTGAAGTGACTAATTCTTTAGGAGAAACTTATGTTCCTGAGGCGCCATCTACCAAACCTTAATGCTGAAAGAAGTCACAGAATAAAAATGATAAGAAAAATGAATGAAGGAGGAACACATATGAAAAAAGAGGTACCATATATGTCTGTTACATATTATTTAGGTTCTAGGATATGGCACAGTTGCCCAGTTCCAGCACAGAGTAGCCTCCAACCCAGGTCACCAGCCTTGACCCGTGTCACTTCTTTGACAGACCATTATCACCAAAAGAACAGGCCTTAGTCCTGTTTTTCCAAAGGCATCATCTTTGGTACTTTGCTAAGGCCTACAGACAGTGTAGGGTGCTTTCCAGAACAGCTCTGTGTCAGCTGGAGAGTCCTGATTCAAAAGGTTTGATCATTCATATAGAAAAGTTTGATTCCGAGACAACACTGAGGGGAGAAAAAAAGAAAAAAAATAGGAAAAAAAATGGTGAAATACCCCTCAGCATAAACAGACCTTACATGTCCATTAATAATTGTCATTTGTACATCTGCACAAAGTGACAGTTGTCTTAGGGAAGGCTATACAGAAAAATACATCAACAGAGTCTTTAAATCACTTTCAAAGAGACGATCCTTTGTCTGTTTATTTTCAGATGGCACTGAGGATTGCCTGGCTTTAAAGATATTGTATGATCATGTCGTCTCAGCAGCTTCTTTTCAGAATTGCAAACGCTACTTAGATGGAGAGGATCTTGGAAAATGATAGATCAATATTTCTGCAGCCCTAAAACCAAAGTGCCCCAAAGCAATGCTAATTGAGATCCGGGCTTACATGATGCAGATCAGAAAGGAATTGAAGAATCCATCAAACCAGATGAAAATGAAATACATATCCCGAAGGAGTCTGACATTCCTGCTGACTCGATTGTAGTACAGCATAATGAATGTAGAATCTCCACTGTCCATTGTTAATTGCAAAGAAGAGGTTTTTTGGAATGCAGTTTATGTACAGTTATAGACAGTGCATGATAAATCATTTGCAATACATTTTTCATCTTGCATGGATTAATGCAACTGTAAGAGCAAAACAAATTCCAAAATACTAAGTTGAGACAGGATAGGAAAATCATTCGTTCTTTTATTTCTCCAGAGCAGATTTGGGGTAATTCCATCCAAGGCAAAATTGATATGGGATCGGAGCTGAAGGGAAAGAATCAAGTCGTGAAAGTGATATGCAGGCATACTGTGGTGAAAGGAAAAGAAGCAAAGAGAGAGAATAAGTATCTACTGCCTAGTGGATCAACTGTGGGTTGTTGGTAGCAGAAGAATGGCTCTGCCAGGAGCTATATTACAAGTACTTAAATAGCCCTATTAATTCTCTGGATACCACAGAATCTTTACTATATTCAATGTCATGAAATCTGGAGCAAAAGGGAAATGTTATTACTCCATTCAGAGTTGAGAAACTGAGGCAAAGACCATCTCAGAAGATGCTGGAAAAGAAGAAAATGAACTGAAATCTCTCAAATCCTAGAAGTGTGCCCTCAACACTAAGTCATCCTTCTTTAACTCCTACTTGTTAGATGGAGGGCCTGGTGCAAAGTTTGGTCAAATCAGTAGTCAAATGCATGCACACAATAGCACACACACACACAAAACAACATTTGTTGCCTTCCCCAGGCTTCCACATATGTTCCAAATTCTTCAGTTCAGTTAATAAAGGTTTGTTCAGAGGCAACATCAAGTTTTCTTGATTGATTTGAAAACTGAGTAATCTAAATATTGCTCGGAAACAACTCCACCAACTTCCAGTCTCCATTAACCCTACCCCATCTTCTCTTTTCTCTCATTAAAAACAGAGGGAAAAAAAAACAATCAAGGAGAAGGGAAAAGATAAAGGATTTAAAAAACCAGCAAAAAAAACCCCCAAGTCTTTAATTCTTCTCCCACTGTGTGACCTTGCAGAGTTGCAGGAGTTAAATGGAGCACAGTTTGGGAACATCCATTGTTCTAATCACAGCTGCTCCAATACCATATTGTCAGTGAAATGGAAAAGAAATTAGCAGCTCATTTTGTGCGACGTGAACTTTCTCTCTCGCTCTCCTGCTTGATGAGAACACTCTCTTTGATAAATCAGCCATCATACCTTATTGCCATGCAGAGACTGGAAGTAAAAAAATGTCAACAACATTTTTTCCCTGAGTCTTCTGGAAGCAATCAAGTTTCACTGCTGCAAAGGTAATGCTTAATTTTCCATCGTCGTTTTTTTGGCATATAGAAAGTTAACAGAGGACATATCTTTTAAAGCTACAAAAATTGATTGGACTTGCAACAGACGAGACGTCGGCAATGAATGAGACAAAGAGCGAATTCGGCACATTATTGCAAGAGAGGTTCCCATCGGTGCGTACCATTCACCGCCTTGTGCACAGACTTCAATTAGCAGTTAAGGATGTGTTGAAATATGTTGCAGGAATTAGTCATTTCAAAGTCTTGGTAGGGAAGCTAAACTATATAGTGTTTGCAGTCAGCCAAAAAAAAAAAAAAAAAAAAAAGAAGAAGAAGAAGAAGAAGAAAAGAAAGAAAAGAAACTCAGCAAGAAGTAGCTGAATGGGCATATGTGGTATCATTGGAGCGTCTAAAGAGCAACCCAGTAGTCAAGATGTGCTGAGTAGCCTGCAGTTCCAAGACAGTAAAGGCTGTTTTAAGGTCATAGAAATCACTGCCTAAACACATCACACTTTTAGGAAATGCTACAGAGAGAAAAGTCATTTGCTCATCTAAACAGGCTGAAACTCTTTTTAGACCTAAGTAAACACTGTTGGAAATTTACATTCTCTAGAAGGGTTTCCTTTTCATAGATGATGTCTTAAAATGCCACCACCATCCTTGTCAATAATTCCCTTAGATCTTCGTTACTCCCTTAGTAACTGAACAGTTGAGGAAGAAGAAAGGAAGGAAAAGAAAGAAAGGAAAGGAAAAGGGGGGAAAAAAAGGAAGGAGGGAGGGAAGGAAGGAAAGGAAGAATGAAAGAAGGAAGGAAGGAAAAAGAAGGAAAGGGAAGGAAGAAAAAAGAAAAAGAAGGGAAAGGAAAAGGGAAAGAGAAAGAGAATGAAGGAAAGAACAAAGGAAAGAATGAACCTTGCAGAGACTAATTTTTCTGAAAGGTCTTTGCCTTATCCAACAGAACTCAATGTGAAAATATAATCTATAGAATTAGGTAGGGTAGACTTACAGAAAAGTCTGGTTCTCTTTTAAATGATACAGGCTGATATGTTCAATTTTTGCAGTGAAAGGTATCTGACCGTAGAAATGTTTCCATATGTGTATATGTGTGTGTTTTTTTCTTTAAAAAAAGAGAATCAGGGCCAAATTGTCAATAGAAGAGGGGTTGTTTTTTTTTTCTTTATGAAATTCTATTGACTTTTCCAGAAGTTTGCTCAAGCTATAGGCTCATAGATGACTGGGATAAAAAGATCATGAGAGGTCACCTTGCCCTTTTACCTATCTCAAGGATGGATAAACTATATCTAAACCATTCCTGAAAGTTTTTAGACTAAACTGTTCAGAAAAAAAAACAATACTCCAGTAGCTGAGTGTCCATGACTTCCCTAGTCAACCTAACTGCTCATTTATTCTCCATATTTTTACCCTTACTGTTTAGATATTTTACCCTATATTGTTTATTTGTTTATTTATATTTAATTTTACTGCAGCTGAAGCTTCTCTGCATTATGTCTTATCTGCTATAAACAAGGAGAATAATATTCTAATTTGCTTGTATAAACAACCTTCAACATATTTGAATGGCTTAGGGTGGCCATGATAGAATAGTTGTTCCTCAGCCTGTGAAGACAGTCCAGTCTCTGAAGACAGCCAAGGGATGCCACAAGCATAAGAGAAATGTAATCATAATAAGTTATGAAAAGGTAAGTCCTATAGAATTTATCAATGTGATAACTTTTCTCCAGAAGAGTTAAAATTCCCTATGCAATGTATTACAAAGATATAAGGAAGTATTAAATCCATAAGGACTTAAAAATACTTGCATCTGAATCCTACCCACGCACAGAGAATGAAGATGGCTTTATGTATATATTACATTCCATAAAATACTTGTATAAAGTTTTGAAAAAAAGAATTTTAATCTGTAGGCCTGATTCTGTCTTCAGTCCTGCCAAGAAAGAAAAAAAGAGAGAGAAAGAGGAATTTCACAGGAAATTAGCAGTATAAGCAAGAGGAGAATCAGACCTCATACCTCTACATAAAGAAGATTTAAGCTACTTAAAAGATTTACAGCAGAGACTTGTGCATCAGTGTTATGAAGGCTTTTTAGCCACAAATATTAATGAACTTCTTTTGCTAAAACAGACTGACTATTGAACATCTGCAAATGGCAGCATGAAATTTGAACCCTAGACAGTTCATTAAACCAGTTTGACCCAAAGCCAAATTGTTCAATACTGGCTTACAAAAGGTAACAGAGACTTTCTGCCAGTTGGAAAACAAATGAATCTCAGCACTGTTTCTATAAAGATCGACGGTGACTTAAAAATAGCCTGAGGTTAATATTATAAATCTTTCTAAAAGAGATTTGAGTGCATATTCTTCATGCCAGCCTTGGATCAATCTCACAAAGTGATATCCTTTCAAACTACACTGATACAAAATATCAGATGCTGTAAAAAGTGAGAATTATTAGCTAGCTAGATACCTCCTTTCCCACCAGTGCGACAGTCACCAGAGCACTTCAGACAAGGCCAGGTGGCATCTGCTGGACAATGCTGTGGCAGCCTCCAGAGCCCTGGGTGGCCTGATTCCTAAAGACAGATGTGCTATTACCAAAGAATAAATAAATGAATAAGGTATATGAGAAGCCAGACAAATCACTGCGGATGGGAGCAGTCTGGGACAGTGTGCTCTGACATTTAGAAAGGATTGGAGCAGGAGTCAGAGTCCTTGCCTTCTAGAGCTATTCTAAGGGTGAGCCTAGAGGGGCAAGCTCCCTGAGAAGCACTCACCGAGGCTGAAACGCTCCAGCCACACCATGTGCTTCTGGTGTTACCCAAGGAAAGGAACCACAGGGCTGTGTCAACAGAGTCAGGGGAATCACAGCTCAGAGAAGGGAGAGGTGGCAAATGGAAAGGTACGCAAAAATGTCCCATTATGCTCATACTTGCTCCACAGGATAAATAAGTGCCATTCCTTCTGGTTCCCCAAGAGAAAAGTAGCGGATCAGCCATCATTCAAGCTGGTAGCACACAGAGAACAGTTTTCTGTCATTGATTTTTTTCTCTAGTCTGTTGCACGTGTAGAGATGTTACTGACAACTCATGATTGTGCCCGAATAGCCAGATACTGCAAGATTATTTCTAGATATCCATGCAAATGCATCTATGCCATCTATTTGTATGTCTGTTGCAATTATGCAAATATAGGTAGATCCAAAAGCACAGATAATATGAGTGTATGCTAAATGTTGCTTATGTTTGATAGGCAAGGAGTTTCAGCTCTGGTATGCTACTTGACATAGTATCATTACCTATAGTACAGAAGGATGTCTGTTTACACTGGACAATGCTCTATAGATAGACTTCTTTATCACAACCTAAAAGTAAGAAATCACTACTTGATGCCAGATTTGCTGATTTAAAACAACAATAATCACCATAAATCAGAGGCTAGTGTCTCAGACCTCAGACTTTTGCCATCAGAGATGGCTGTGCAGCTCCTAGTGCTGTCCACAGGAGATGTCTGTGGACATCCGAGCACTGAAGCAACTCCCTAGATACCACAGCAGCAGAGAAATCTGTGTGGAGTAGAGTAACGTGCAGTGAACATGAGAGGATGTAATTTTGTCTGTGCTGCAGTAAAATGTGTGATGTTAACTGTAACAGAGAAGGGACATCATTCATTTTCAATGTATTATAAGGAATTTTATCTGCACAATTTCCTTTAGCTGAAAGAGGCAGAAGCTCTGTGAATGTTCTCTGTTAAGAAGTTTGTCGTGTACCTTTGAGATTTCATGCTAGCGTTTGCTTTCATCTGCAGCTCCCCTGGGCTTTCCCAAGCAGGGTGCATGGCTGAGGTGATCACGATGCTGATGTGAGCATCAGGGATGGTTTCTACCACTGATATTCTTTTCCATATGGGACTGATGATGTAGCCCTGCTCTGTAATTAAAACAGAGATAAGAAGAGATAAGAAGCCCAATTTCAGCTTTCTTCAGCTCTGTTCTTGGCTTTTGCACAAAAACCCAAAGGGATGAAACATTCCTTTGAGAGTCTTTCCAAGAGCAGAGAAAGAGGTCATGAGGTAGCTCATGTTATGGTGAGTGAGAACTGAAACAGGCTCCTTGGCTTTGAGTCATCACTGAATAACTTGGTTCCTTCTTCTTCCTTAAACACCTATACAAGAGCAGGTACAGTATGAGCTACATGCCTTTAATTTTTTCTTCCAGGGCCTGCTTCATACTCCAGACAGCTTCAGTAGCAGTGCTATATACATCTCAAGCAAGGCTCCCTCCATACATGCTCACAGAAAAGGTAGGGTTCCCAGTCTCACCTCCAAGCACATGTACTCAATACCTTGCAGTTTTCTCATGAGGCCAGGTGAGTGTGCTGTCTGCATGTCACTTCAGTGATGAAAACACTAATATAAAGAAATGTGATTCATTTGAGATATGATGGACTGTGCTCACTACCCCATAACCAAAACACAGACATACAGTGTATAAGACTCTGCAAAACATGCTAATGTGACTGTATAGACAAAAGTAAACTACAAACACAACTTGAATTGTGGTGCCGTAATTCAACATGACATCTGGCCCGCTGAACATAAACAAGCATATGTCCTGGAGGCCACAACAAGATCACTCTTAATCTGTTATGATGACTATAATATTTTCTTAGGTTCTTTCTGTTTGTGAGTAAACTTAGTGCTTATGCTACAGTCTTGCCAGCTTTAAAAACAGTGGTGTGTGCTCCATGCAGAGAACAAAGCAGGCAGATTAATGGCATTGGCTTCTCTCCCAGAGTGCCCCAACCATAGCCTCCAAGCCTACCCTTAGGTCCTAGCCATGGCCCATTCAGTTCTTGGCTATTCTCCTGACACTTCTCCTGAGACTAAATTGCCAGTGAATATCAGTTCAAAGGTGGCTTTGGGGATTTCTTATTTGACAAAAACTGTATTGAGACCAACTCCCCACACACACACACTCATTTGGAGACTGCAGAGCAACAGCATGGTGGGAAAAGCTTTACTCCATGTGCTGACATAGACTTTTGGAGAAGAGGAAGGGTTCATCTACCTGAATTTCAGTATCTAGCAACATTGTCCAGGATTGAGATACCCAAACGTAGGTTATCATAAGGGGGTGTCTACAGCTCAACTAAATGCCTCAGCTCCTACTATAGTCATTGAAGACAAAGTTGATATATTCAGTGAAATTTAGAGATTTATTCAGCTGGTCAAATACACAAATGCATACTCTCTGGGATGTCTCTGAGCTAGCTGTCCTACAATACGCCTATTATGACAGAGGTATTCATGCCCTTTTAAGATAGGTCTCTCAGATAGTAATGATTTATTGGTAATGATTTCCTTTCAATAACTATAAAGGCCACAAAGTAACTCCTGAAAAGTTTGGTTTTAGATGCTCAAGTTCATGTTAATGAATCACACACAAAACTGGCCTCCATCTGAGCACCTCTGGTCACACAGAAGCAGCCTGTATGTTGGCAGATATCAAGTCGTAACTAGAAAGACATGTCTGAACAGATCACATACTGATCCATCTAAACCAATACTTTTAGTAAGAAAATGAATGAATTTTCCAGTTTTTAGATATTTTAATAGAAAAAAATGTTGACCTTTGTTGTAGGAGTGCTATTTTTCAATTCCAAACTGGTAATTTGAAGAGTTAAAACTTCACATTAAATTAACCACTTCAGGGCTGGCCCTCTGTTCAGATTTTAATTTGTATAATTACCACTGTTTTTACTATGATTACACAGGTTAGATTCCGACTTCTGCTGCTTCCAGATGAACAAACACTCTAGATCACGCTTACATGGTTTATGCTGAAACACCACAGTTCTCTACTACCCTTAAGGATTTCCACGTTGCTGAGATGCCTTAACTTAAAGAGGAATAATTCCGACTTCTGCTGCTTCCAGATGAACAAACACTCTAGATCACGCTTACATGGTTTATGCTGAAACACCACAGTTCTCTACTACCCTTAAGGATTTCCACGTTGCTGAGATGCCTTAACTTAAAGAGGAATAATTCAAGGTCAAGTGTCAATCATTCATAAATACTTTAGCCATGTCTTTCTCAGAGCAGACCTGCAGGATATAGTGCTTGAAATTCTGGTTGGCATAGTTTCAGAAGCAAAGAATGAAATTTAACCCATTATCTTCTAGCTCTACTGCTTGTCTCCATCTTTCTCTTTCCCGAATGTGACTCAGGCAGCTGAGTTCCCTGTAGTCCAAATAACTTCATCCATCATTTGCAATACTGGTGTCTAAGAGGATTTTTCAGCTCCAGCCCTGCTGCCTGTATTTGTAACTCATGTCATGGCAAGAGTAGCGACAAGTGGTATTTGTACTTAGAAAATAAAATAAAGTGAAACAAAGTAATAAAATACCAATTTAAGAAAACCAAAATAGCTTGGGTAGCTGCTGTGAATGAAATAAATACTTTTGATGAAAAGAAAATCTTTGTTTTCAGGTCGGTCAAATAAGACCAACTTTTAAAAATAATGTCAACTTGCAGTGTGAAAAATATGAACAATTTACAGTGTTTAAAAATCTGACTGATAAATTTTTAATTTAAAAAGGAAAAAAAAAGGCTTTTTTTCCATTGCGACTAATGAAATATTTTCACGGTGCAGAGAAAAGACAAGTTTAAGAATACCAAAAAAAGCAATAAGAAGGAGAGTGAATACAATCAGCTCCTGAATTGACAGGACCTTCCTTTAAGGAAATAAATACCCCAAATCCCAGAACATTCTGGTGCATTAGATGTCTCCCTCCTGGTGTTATTACTCTCTGTGTAAGTGGCAGTAGATTTGAGGTTTCCTTTAAAGAGATTGCAGAAAGTCTGTAAATGCATCACAGCCATTTCTCAGCTGACCTATATTTGTACCAGATGGGAAACACAGGCACTGGGGTGCCTAATTCACATAAGCCTCTTTCATTGTGCCTGAAAGCTTGCATCTAGCTGTAAAGAAGAATTCACCAACAAACAAAAATGAAAAAATACCAACAACAAAAAAGATAGAAGAAAGAGAGAAGATGTGGGATGAAGCTGCACTGAATCTTTTTGCATGTGACAGAAGAAAAAAGACCCATGTCAAAGAAGTCTCTCAAAACTAACTTGCCTTGAGCTGACTATAAATAGAGAACGTTTCTATTTTCCACACCATTTCTTGAGGCATCTCTCATTTCATCCAAGGCCTTCAAATGCTTTTGTTGTTGTTGTTTGCTTGGGTTTTTTGTTGCTGTTGTTCTGTTTTGTAGCTTGGCAATTAGGATTAAAGCATGTGTATTTGTACTCATTACGCTGACCCTTCACAGATGCCTAATCTATGATTTATGGTAGCTTTTGTGTAGGTAAGATTCCAGCCTAGGCTCCCAGGACAACAGCATTATAACCTGTATGGGAAGACCCCATTGTATACAACAGCTCTCGGATGCTCTACTGCTCCAGTCATAAAGCCCAGCATGATATGTGCTCATACAAGGAGGAAGAGAAAGCAAGATCATTTCTATTAGATGGGAGAGAGCAAATAAGACTTCTCCAATGGTTATGAATGTTTGTGCCTGTAGAATAAAAAAGGAAACACACACACACACACACACATGCACAAAAAAAAAAAAAAAAAAAAAAAAAAACTATTGGATGACTGAATAGCAACAAAACACTCAATTTTCAAGAACACAACACTCAGCCTTCCCAGAATTATTAATTTCCTTTTAGATGGCAAATGCAGCTACCATAAGTAGGAGTAATTATGTTGGAAAATTAGCTGAGCTCTTTGCACCAGGAATTTCCACTGAGCAGTGCTAGTGCCCAGGCAGAGGACATGGTCTATTGGAAGGAATGAAAGGCTGCAGGGTTGCAAGAGAGATCATCCATTTCTCCTCTAATCCCTTCTGTAGCATTCAATCAGTGGCATTCGTGCGCTGAAGGCACAGGCATGAGCTTCATTATGTACTTCCTAGGTGATTCTGTGCAACCACTGAACATTTTACACTTCATTTTTTCACCTCTAAAATGTGGCTGCTATCCAGAACTGGCCTAAACAATAAAAACGGCTTCAGAAAAATGTGAAACTATTTCAAATCTTGGCGCAAATTTAGGTAATCAACAATTGTATTGCTTTGATTTTCTTTTTTTCTCCTGGTCCCTGCATGTCTGCATGTCTCTTCCCCAGTGACTTTTGAATCTTTGACCAAGTTCAGCCCAATGCAGAATGGGACTACCTGTTTTAATGGCAATTAAATCCCTGCAAGTTTCATGAAATTAGGCAGCTGCATAGAGAGACCTGTGAAAACTGCTGTGGCAAAGGTAAAGCTGCAGCACGAGCCAATATATTATTAGACACCAGGGAATCTATAAAGAAGAGAAATGTTACGAAGGTCTTAGCTAGGGAAAGATGTTTTTGAGGGAGATAGAGTATTCCTTTATGCAAAAGTCAGCTTACTACAAGAACATTTGTGGGAAACTGTTATTCATTAGTTTTGCTGATTGTGGAATAACTCATATTCTCAAAAAGATCAGCCTAGTTTCCTACAGAGCCAAGGCTGGTGTGATCTGGGGAGTCTCCATACCCCCTCAGGGCCCTCCAAACCCAGCAGCAGCTCTGATAGAAGGATCAACGTTCTTACCAGAGTTTAACTCTGACGCGTTTTCTAAAGGTAGAGAAATGCTACAGAAGGGATTTGAACATTGACTAACATGACAGCCTGCATAAAAGGTTGATCTCAGCGGCCAATGTCTGTACAGGGTGCAGTGATGCAAATGTGGCCTGTATTTGCTTATCAAAAAAGTTAAGAGCTAAAGAAATTAGATGTGTGTAAAAAATAGTATAGGTCAGTGAAGTACTCAAAATCCCAGAGGCTCTAATCCAAACAACACTACCTCTTGAGCATCTTTCTCATTACCTATGTGTTTTATTTTCTTTTTTTCTTTTCCTGATTTCATGTGAAGAAGGGAAAGAAACCAGATAAAGAAGAAAAAAAGAAGAACAAAAGAAAATACTAACCATTTATTTACAGTAATTGAAAGACATGAAATTCTTGTTTTCATCAAAAGTAAAAACATAATTTCTGGAAAAATTCTAGCAACTGGATTTGCAGGGTATAGAGGCTGATTGGACCTACAACAACACAAGTGAAATGCACATTATCTGATTTTGATCCTTCTACTAAGCTAACACTTCAATCTATTATAAATGTTTTCATGCTTCTTGGATAATTTTATTTCAAATAACTGTTAAAATTATGCACCAGTATTAAAATTATTTTCTAAGAGGAATGAAGAAGTCATTCACTTTATTACTGAAGCACTTAAATGATTTTTTTTTAAGATGACTTACCTTTCAAGGATTTTTTTTTTTTTTTTCACTCTCTTGCCTATTACATCAAATTAATGATTTATTTGGGCTATTTCTTTCCAGATTTTCTTAATTTGTATCCTAGAATAAACCAGTTTTCTATGCAAGAACTTAGTATAAACACATCATTTGGGTTTTAGATGTTAGTAGAATCATTCCAGCTAATTTGTGACATACAATGAGAATAATAATCCAAGAAAATTTCATCTTAAATAAAAATACATTAATATTAACATTGTATGTGCAGGTTTTAGGTCACAGTCTTAGCTAAATCACTTTAACTCCATTCACTTCTTGTTTAGGTTCTATTAAGAAGTAAACTTCACAGAGCTTTGAAATTCAAGCAAGCCCCATATATTTTAGTACAGCACATATGATGCAATGGAAATTATTTACTCACATTAATTTATGATGGCTACAGTGCTCATGAGACATGATTATGCTAGTCATTTCCAGTTCTTACTGATTAAAATATTGCTGCAACCCTCTCATTTATTCAGCAGGCCTAAAAAATCTCTCGTTGCTCATCAGCTGACTGAAATACTCCTTCTGCCCATGGCTAAAAGAGCCTCAGCCGACTGTTGTGATTGTCAGTTAATGAAAAACATGCAAGAGGTGTAGCCCCAGTATCGTAGTGTTCCAGTCAATATATCCTCAAAGGACTGCATACCAGCAGGCTGCTATTAGGTATAAGTGGTCAGGATCACTACTTTGACAGAACAGAAAATCAGTTATATGCTCTTCTACAGGCAAACAGAAGACCAAGAAGGATGCCTGTGTCTCCTCTTGATGATGAATGTTGATTTGTAGTATCACATCAGGTATGGCATTTAGTGCCAAATTGTGCTATTGACTTCATCAGGAAAAAGCTGAATAACCTTTCATGTCGCTTTTCCCCTCTTAAGGTATAAATGGTTATATTGGTCTTACTGGAGTGCTGTATGACTGAAAACAACCTTGCAAGAAAGGCCTATGATCCCTAAAAATAGATATTGCATGTGTAGGTATACAGCATTATTTATAAATGGCTTAGAAACTGGGTAACTTGCCTTGGGCTTTTTTCTGAATAGAAGTTTCTATATAAATGCAAATTATTTATTTCTAATAGTAATATTTGTTTTTCAGGCAAGTTTATTTTCCTTTTGTTTCCTAGCTCTGAACACGTAAAAGATTCCAGTTCACCTGTATTTTATTCAAAGTTTGTTTCACTTATACCCACAATCTCCTTGTTCTATAGAAGAAATTGCTTTCAATTACACATATATCACAGCACTTAAACATTAGTCTCACTTTCCTGTGGTTAATAATTCATCTTATATTCTAACATCCATCAACATAAAATCAGCATAACAACTTTTATGAATCCCTTTATCATCAACACATTCCAAATGCTTATACAATTCACACTACAGATTCACATAGGAACTAGCTTAATAGCCCTTAAACTTGCTATAATGTTCACATCCTTTCAATCATAGAATTATTGTTCATGTTTTCAGACAAGACCCTTTTTAGTCATTTTATGTTATTATCTCATATTCCTTTACACTCCTCAGGCTGGATTGAGATCGTCCTGGATCTCAATCAACCCGGTGCAAACTGGTGTAAAATCAATGCTCTTTCTGCGGCTACTCCATGCTTTCAGCAGCAGATTTGAGTCAAACTTGCCAGGGCTTTGGTAACGCTTTGGAGGAGGAGGAGAATAGGAAGGTGGAGGAAGGGAACTGATTCCCTGTGGGATTTCTGTCCTTTCACCAGGTAAAAGACTTCTTCTGCCTTAACTTTATGAAAGTGTTTGTTTTGTTTTTTGGTTTTATTTTAATGAAAACATCTTAGTCGCCAACATTTTTCAGCCATGAAATGTCAAATAAAGTTGAAATTATCACTTTTCCCTAGAGGTTTTCATTCCTCTCTTTCACTCTCCTTCTCTGAACACAGTTCACTGGCTCTAAAGCCTGATTTTCCCGTCAGCCACACGCGCACACCTCCTATTGAAGTCAAAGGGAGTCGCGTGCGCATCTGTCAGGATAATCAAGTCCCAAGTTTAGTATCACCATCAATTTAAGACTTAATTTTATCATTTCCATAGGCCATCTGGGCTTTTTCCCTGTTGGAGTTTTCATAGTGACTTTGTCCTCCTATATTTCCTTCTACTTCTGTCCCATTTCATGAACTCGTTCTCTTCTTTGGGAGGACCTGTAATTTCCCTCCCCTTCTCCTCCCCTACCAGCCTTTATTCTCTAGGTCTATACAAAAACCCTAGAAACAGCCACAAGTGAGATGTGACAGAGAGGCTGCTGAAACATTTTGTCAGTCATTGCAGGGTAGTATTCTGCTGTATTTTTTAATTAATGACAATTATTAATTCATGAATTCATATTGCATTAGCCCCTAGAAGCTCTATTATGAACCCCCATTGTGCTTATTAATGTACGCCTACATAACAAGCTGTTAACTTCACTTTTTGGGCATCACAAGAATAAAAATGCAATTACAGCTGTGACTGTATTACTGGTCTGATTCTTCATTCTTTTACACTGTGTGTATGCTAGAATAGTTCAATGGGAGTGAGAAGAGAGGCACCAGTGCCTCAGGTATGCTTGATTTATAAGTATGGTGGAACTTAGAGGACATATTATTCAAAGATACGTGGTTCTTCCACATCACATATGCCATAGTGACAGGGATCACCAAAAGACATAGCCTTTAAATGCAGGAATCTATATGGCCCTTTGATATATCTTCAGATCACATATCAAGGTCCATAAAAATCCATAAGATGATGATGATAATACTAATTTGAATTAAAAAAAATACTAAATGCTTTAACGCACAATTCTGATAGGAAATTCCTCTCCATCAGAAGGATGTTGAAATGAACACAAAATACTGCTTTGATTCTTTAGAAAATTCCAATAAGCTGTTCTCCACACATTTAACTTGTTCACAAATCTGACCTTTCTATCTGGGTTAGATTTCAAACAGTATCTAGACACCTAATCTTCACTAGCTGGAAGTGACATCTTGCTGTTACTCACGCCTTTGAGGAATCATCTTTTTAGAATTTATATTCCTCTTAGAATGATGTCACTTCAGAGAAATTTGAAGATAGCTATGTAAAGGCATACAAAGTGTCCAAACACTATTGCAAAAGGTTCTCTAATAAGAACCTAAACAAGCCTAGAACATGCAATATGTGCAGATAATATTCAGGACCAAGGGAATCTTTTGGTAGCCAGCTTGCAAAGCTTGGCTTAAAATAATGTGTTTCCTTAAGAAATAAAGGGTTCCAATTGCCTGGAAATGATCATATTTTATAACCTTTGATAGTCTTTCCATTGATTTCAACTGGTGGTTCAAGCACAACCTTTCTTCTCCACATCCCACAGGAACAAAGTTAGGATTTATGACGTGAAATGTACAGACGAAAGGGCTTTTTTCTTCTTTGCTCAGGAATTTTTGACAGTGGCAATTTCCGTTCTTCTAAATTAGCATTCTGAGCTTCCTTGTTCTGGAGGAAATTGAGGATAATCTCTCTAATAAGATCTTTTGCCACAACCCTTCAAAGTCTCGTATTCTAATATCCAGCTAACCACTTAGGGCAAGGGTCTGTGCTGGTCAGAGAACGCTGACACCATCTGTATGTCGTTATGCAACCCTAGAAGTTCAATCAGACATGCGGTTTCTCAGACATGTCATTTTTCGTAGTGAGGCAACATCACAGCCCTCATTTCCCCTGGCAACAGAGAGCTCCCATTGTCCATAGCCAGAGGGTCCTACATCCTCTATGTTCATCCTCAGGGTTCATCCTCTGCTTTTATTCTTCCACCCTACAAGTCCCAATGGGGGGGAAATAAAAAGGAGGTGCAGGTAGAGTGTCGTCCTGTAGGCCAGAAATGTTGTACAAATCACTACTGACACCATTCAGGTCTCCTGTCTTTTCTGCCAGAGACATCCCTATGACTACCTCTCCCACATGGGAGCAGGCAAATGGGCTGCCACAGAAACCACAGCAGCTTCACCCATCCTTTCTTAACAGTTTTCTTTCATTTTTTATTTCCTCCTGTTCTTTCCCTCTTTTAGCTACAGTGGTAAGTGCATTAAAGAAGTACATTTAGGTCACTTCAGACCAGAACATTAAAACAAATGCTGATAGTTCAAGGTTAATAGATGCATAAAACAAAAGTAATTCCATGTCAAAGCTGAGATGACAGGTGATTTGACTTGAGACTGCCTTGCAATCACTCTTTTACATGTGCTCTGTACTGAGCCTGGCGGAAGGTGTTATGTTTCTGACATTTACTTGTCAGAAAGGTATGACAATAGAAATTGTTTCTATCTCTGCTGGTCCCAGATGTTAACCTTCTAGCTTTATTTTGTAATTGGGGTTCCACGGAGCTTTAACATTTTCTATTGATTCAATAGAAGCGATAACATTTCCAATCATAAGAAGGCATTATAGAAATATCAGGCAATTCACATATCAAAATGTTTGATAGCTGGGCTCACCACATTAATTTCTGTCACCTTTGCTAGGAACCCTTTATCCTCTTTTTAATACTGAAGGACACCTGAGAGTAGTTTCTGTCACTTTTATTGTTCAATAAAGTAGACAAAAGTTTCAATTAACAACCAAGGAGCCTCTAGGAAATTGTGAATGAGAGTATATTTTATTCATTTTACTGTATTTCTTTTTTCTAATGTGCCAGCTGTGACTTCTAAGCCATGCTTCACAGGGGAGAAGGGGAAAAAAATGATATAAGCTTATACAGTCTGAGGACCATATTTTTAAAACAGCTTCACTTTATCTGTAGGAGTGAGGTGCTGCAATTTTTTTTTGAAAATTCAGCTCCACTTGCAGATACCAATAACTTAAGAGTTATATCAGCCCCAAGGTTCAACTCAGATCTGAAGAAACGAAAGAATGAGTAAAATATGTGGTGCATTAGGTTAGAAATAAGATGAAGGACCAGATTCCTCTGTAAAGTTGTGTCTTATGCCAGCAATCTATTTAACAGCTTAAATACTTCGTCTATGGTTGGATATTGTGTGGCTGCTTAACAGTCAAAGACTGTTAGGTCTCAGTGCTATTTCTATGCCATCAACACTGGGATATTCATAGAAAGGGTAGTCGCCAGACTGTTATTCCACCCTCAAAAACCCTTCTGTAGAAATAACCTCTTCAGGCTTAGATGGACCAAGCTAGCCTGAGACCAATCAAAATATTTCTCCTGACCAGTCATTCCAAGGATCAAGGAGATGTAATAACAATATCCATATTTATGGCTTATTCCTTAGACACATCCCACTCTCAAATCCTTCTGGCCAAACGGCCAGTAAAGCACGATGTAACGCTATCCTCTCTGCTCTGTAGATGGGGGACTTCTCCCGACTTCACATCTTCACCTGGACATCTTCCCCTCCAAGATATCTCAGCTAAAGGACAATGCCACAGTCTAGCCTCACCTGAACAATCTGTTTAAAACGTACAGTTTTAGGACCAATGTTATTATCTCATGCTACAAAGAATGCACTAAAAACAGCTCGGGCCTTGAAAGACCAATAAAGAAAGAACTGATGATTACTATTTTGAAATCTCTATTTATCTGTGTTTTTATTTTAAAGTCTGCACATATACTTTGTTACTTATTTGGGATCCTAATTTTCTTTTACGCTTCATAAAGGTTATAAAACACCTCAATAACATTGTTCACACCCCTCTCTTCTCCCTCTCATCCCCAGCTTGTGAAAGAAGAGAATTTATGTAAAAATTTCAGCGCATCTGAAAGCTACCTATATATAAAACAGGATCACCATTCCACAATGCGATAGATACAAACAATTTAAAAGACATGAGTGTCACGGAAACAATTGTGAAATTTCAGAAAAAAACATTCCTTATAGCTATATAAACCACCTGTCAGGATGATTGCATAGGACAAGTTAGGGATGCATCCAGTCTAGCCATTTTATTTTCTCTTCATTCTCTTAGCAGGATGTACAAGGGATGTGAATGAGAAGGCTTGCCTTATGCTAAGAAGCCAAACATCCTTTTTATCCACAATTCTTTCCCCTTCCTAAAACAGAGGCTAAATCTACTCATGTATAAAGAGAGCTATAAAATCAGCTGGTTACAGATAACAAGCTACATCTTCTAGCTGGCCTGCTCCATAAGGACTTTCTTAATGATTTTGCAGTATCTTTATTTTCACTAATGGGCTCTCCTCTCCTCAAATTTTTTGTTCCACATCAGGGACAATGTGAAGCATGAACTCCCCAAAGCAGCAGTTCTTATTTCACAAATTAAAGCCAACGGGTAAATGTTTTCTTATGGCTAAAGCACAGGCTAAGTCTTCAAGGCGACAGGTATTTTGGTCTGTCAATAGACTTTGTGTGAAGGACAATGTTATACAAGTCAGTTATGAATGCCAGGATCTGGCTGGTGTTCATGTCTAATGGATGTTTTTTGGATGACATAGGGATCTGAGGAATTTTGTGCTAAATAAAAAAAATGGTAGTCAAAGGTGTTGATGAAGACATTAAAAAGATTCAAACATAGCATAACTTTTAATCTCATTTCAGATTTAAATACAGAGATTTTGCCCTGCTTTGTTCCATGACAAGGTCAATCCAAAAACATATATGCAGTATTTTATGAACAGCACTGAAAACAGTAGAAAAAAATAAATAAATTAGAAGTATAATATCTTTTCTTTGGTAATCCATAATCCTTTTTCCCTTTTTCTGCAGGAAGTTTTTATAAGAAAACATTCCTGTTTCACAGTATTTTAGATGACTATAACTTTCTTTTATAAGAGTAGAGAAAAGCACTTTAAAAGAGAAAAAGAACTTTATCTATTGTCATTATTGTTGCTGCGGAAATTCTACCATGCTTCCTTGAAGATGAATGTGTCCAAACAGAGAAAAACTAGCAAGCAACCTTCTTCTGCTGAGGACTCTCAAAAATGTCCTGTTCAAGGAAGAGACAGGTAGGGTGAGGATCTTTTTAGCTATTTTGAGATGAGTCAAACTTAAAATCGTATCAGATTTATGAGGTGGCTTGTAATTACCTTTCTTCTCAGGACTCAAAAAAGGTCACAGAAGATCCTTCCTTGTCTGATGGAAGAATCTTCCAGAAGGTAAAAAATAGCAAAGTGTGCAAGTGAAAAAAAAAAAAAAAAAGTCTTTCTCCTGCTGTATTACTTGGTCTGGACAGGATGTTTTTCACAGCCCATAGGGAAGCCTTAGGTTCTGGTGGCAGTGGGAATGTCTTCTGAAAAGGCCACGCAAAACATCTCCTTTCTACCAGACCTTCTGGCTTCAAAATATCCTTCCCTAGATCTACTTTATGGTATAAAAAGGATGGCCGTTGTTTAAGCTTAATTGCCTATAGGTCGGTTATAACTGTTTACCATAAAAGATACGAGGCCAGTACTTTGGAGGAAGCAGGTTGGTGCACTTATTCATCCTCTCTTGCTTGAGCTCGTGATGACTTTTATGCAGCACTATATGTTTCAGATTGACTTGGGCTTTTGTATCTTAAAAGAAAAAAAAATCTGTATGACACAATATAATTTGATGTACCTTTGGGGTAGAAAGGACAGTTTTTAAGCACTTGGACCTTTTATATTTCCCAAATATGTGGTGGTAAAATGTATGTCAAACTGACTGTACAAAAACTGAGTCATCTAAGTCACCATTAGCAGCTAAAAGTTTTGGTTTATATTTCACATTTTGTCTCTTTTGACTTTTATATTTTGTGATATTCATAAATAACACAAAGCTACTTATTGCTTTGTGTTTCAACCTGCAAATTTAGGTTTGGCCAGTCTGGGTTACTAAACTAAAATTGCCATCATTATTTATATTGCAGTAGTAAAGAAGAGGGGAAAAAAAATCACAGCTAGCAAAATATAATTCTAACTTTTGACAAAAACACTTAAATTTATTTTTGTAAAATATTTGCTTTTATTAAATCATTTTAGGATATAATTGAAAATTAGTCTTTGTTTCTTAGAATCACAGAATCAGTAAGGTTGGAAGGGACCTCTGGAGATCATCTAGTCCAACCTCCCTGCTCAGCAGGGTCACCTGGAGCATGTTAAACAGACATAACCAAAAATATCTATTTCTTTTTTAAATTTTAAATTTTCCTTTTTCCTTTTTTTTTTTTTTTTTAAAGGCTTTATTTACCACGTTTAGTTAATTGTTTTATCAGAGGGAAAAAAAAATATATTTATATGAAATGTTGCTTTACTTTTTTCCTTCCTCCAGGAGAAGTTTCCAGCATATTTCAAACTGGTATGTGCCAAATCATATCTCATTCCCATCTGGAAGTTTTCCTCTGAGTGAGGAGCACTGACCTACCACCCTGCAGCCCAGTAATACAGCGTTGCCAGTGACCGTGCTGGGCTACAGACTTTCTACCGAGTTTGTAAGGCCTTAGGTCTGGGACTTGTCAGGCTTTTTCTCTCTAAACTTTTCTTGACTTGCCTGCAGCTTTGGTTTTACTTGGTTTAGCTGGAACAGCAGTTTTTCTGATGACCGGGTGGCTATGCTTACTTTGTTTCACTTTTGCTTAACTTTTATGGTGCAGCCTTAATTTTTATACAGAGAGTAGGAACAAGTAGCTCTTCTGCGTAGAATGAAAATTGATGACTAACATCATAATGTAGTATCAAGAAATACATGCCTTGTAGGATAGCGGAGGCCTGGAAATGGGGACAGAGTGTGGTGCAGAGTGCGGCACGGGGCAGTGAGGGACAGGCACAGGCTGGGGCTGGAGACCCCAGCTATGTATAGCATCTAGCATACATAAAATTAACCATATATAATAAATTTGCAAGTAACATGGAATTGAAGGCAAATGAGCAAAGTGCAAGGCATAAAAGCGTATTTGGAAATATATAAAAATGACTGTGATGAAACCCTAGACTGAGAAGAACAAACCATCACCATCACACTTTTCTTGGCCAAAAAGCCACGGTGCTAACATGCTGCACTCCCCCCAGACCGAGACCATCAACTAAAAGACCCCCAAGAGCAGCTGAAGGCTGAGCATAATGCCAGAGAAAAGGGATATAAACTGGGAAGTGTGCGAATACCAATTTTAAGTACATCGTTATTATTTGAGACTCCTTGTGTATTGTTTATTTTCCTTTCTTTAATAGCTAGATAGGGTTTGGTGTGTGTGTGTGGGGGGGGGGAGATGTTTGTTTTTTGTTTTTTCCTGTCAGTGTTTTTACTGGAGAAGTTGCATTTCCTGCCCTTGCTTATGTGCTTTGGGACTTTGTTCCTTAGCCATGGCACAGATACCCTCAGCACTTTCAAGTCTTACTCCTAAGGTCAGAGTTACTGTTTTTCTGTTACGGACAGTCAGTGCTGCACAGGAGGAAGTAATTTCTTGGATAACCTGTGTAGATCCCATAGAGAGCTGTGACTATCAGGACTAAGACCTTGAATTTGATTTTCTATTCTTTGGAGAGGCAGTCCAGAGAGCAGAGCATTGGGGTCATACGCTTTCTGTTGCTAGAAGACTTTTTCTTAGCAAGAGAATTTTAGTGAACCAAGCACTAAACTTTCTTTCGAGAGAAATAGATTTCCAAAGGCCCTCTGCTATTACCAATAACTAGTTAGTGTTCATTTATTGCACAAACTCTGACATACTGCATGATGCCTTCATAGAAAAAGCAATACTGAAGGCATGTAGATAGGAGGTGAATTGTATAATTGAGCAAGACTATATAAACATCAGGGAAGAAATAAAGGAAGTTTATATCTTGGGCAAGCAGATAAAACTACTGATATCTTTAAACTGGTATCAAGACCAGTTCAACCTCATGTATGTCCTTATATTTGATATTAACTGTGAAAACAGTCACATTAAAATAAGTGGAATTATTCAAGTAAATTTAGCAAATGGACATATTTGCAGAATTAAGACCTAAATATTGTATATAAAATTTATATATTATGTTAGAAGAGTTGTTACAGTTGCAACATAAGCAAGGAAATGTCAGACTTGTCTGTTCTTAACTGCACAATCACATGCATCTGCAGACCCCTGCATTACCCTCCCTCAATGGGGGGGAAAAAAAAATCAGTGTTTAATTAAAGATCGTATAACTGGTCCCTATACACAAAAGGGTTTAATTACATCCTGCTCTCCTTTTCTCTGGGCTAGTTCTCTTTCACTGCTTCCTATTTTGAACCTTTGTCCTAGGCTTAGCCAGGATCCCCACCTACGTCTCTCTTATGCAAAGCTCCCTCCTTCACCCTTCAGTCCTGAGTTTTTCCCTCCCGTGAGTCCCCCTCCCTTTCACGACTACCTTCCAGTCGGGTTGCTCTAACCTAGCAGTCTCCTCTGAATAAGTGGGAATTACGATCATTGCAAGAGACTCGGCGCACAGAGGCGAGTAACACCTCGGGAGTTACTCCGCGGGAGTCAGTCCTGCCATGCTTCAAGGCAACTGCTTGTCCAAGAGAAGGGGCAGTCACTCGTTATTATTCTAAAACAGGCAAAACACTTGCGATTTTTCTGGGTTTTCCCAGAAATATTTGCAAGCCTTTGGCTGACGTTTTCAAAGAACCACGACAACCAAGAAATCTGAACGAGACAGACGAAGCTGACGACATTTGGCAAATATCTGAGTGAACGGAAGCAGGGAGACGTAACCGGGAAACATCCAGCAGCCTCGCAAACTGGCTCCGATACTGGTCTCCTCCTGTAACAAGCTGTAGTACTGGTTACATATGTACTCTGAGTAACGTGCGTATAAGCATCTATCTACAGCAATTACAGGAAATACTCTGCAGTAAGATATTTCTGTAATTCAAATGTAAAATAATCTACTTCAGGCACAATAACGTACAGGGAGAAGTATGATTAGGGTTGCTGAGCAAACTAGCCTGCAACAGCAAATACTGATAGCGGATTTTGACACCAGCCAGTATTACCTTATAACGTATTGTCATTTCTTACGGTTCCAAGGTCAATGTCTCTTTCTCAAATAACATTTCGGACCTGTAATTGTTCATCTACATGCCAGCAATTATGGGCGAATTGATCAGCCAGTAATTAATGCTATGCTATTACACTTTTTAATTTGTAGATTATGCAGCTGTGAGCTTTCACACATTTTTAATTTGTATATTATACAGCCACAAATGTTTACAATGCCCTTTTTAATCTCCTTACACTACCAGTGCCATTATTCACTATAGATTAATGATACACCGAATGCTGAGGTTTATTTCATTTACCACTCTTACCAAGAGAGCTGTTAACATTACTGTGCTCTATTACTTAATGTCTTACTGCAGCTGCTAGCGAGCATTGGTTACCCTTTAAAATATTACCAGTCAGTTATTTTCTCTTTCGTTCCTTCATTCTTTTCTTTTTTTAAGCACTCTTGCTACTGACAATATGACTCTCTGGTAATATTACACTTTATTTTCAAATTTATTTCAGCAGCTTTGTTCTGAGGCTTTGTTCCGATCTTTTGTTCCAAACAACGGTACCTCTCCAGCCCCGTATGTTTTGCATTCCCCAGCCTGCTCTTTCTTACGCTCCTCCGATGCTCAGCTTCACTATCTCTCTTCGTGCTACGTTGCAAGCTGGGCAGCTAGCCCATAGCCTCACTTCAGGGAAGCATCCCAGGTCAGGACAACACTTCAGCATGTCTTTAACTTCAAGCATGTGCTTCAGTCTACATAAAAGCTCTTGCTTACACTGTTTACTTGATTAGGGGACCGCAGGAGTAATTTTTCCTTGCTCCAGCCTTCCTCCAAAGCCAACCAGAGCCTTTTTCTCAGCTATAAAAGACCTGCTGCAGAATTTGGGGGGAAGTCACCTAATCTGTCATTCTTATGGCATTGCCACTGCTACCTCTTGAAAAGTGCTTTGGGATCTAACGATGAAAAGCCTTGAGTATTACTGAAATCTTAAGCTGTTTCAAATCACAAAGCTTAATTCACTTTCCAGATTCTTCTTTCAAAGTCCAAGCCATTTTAAGGAATGAATTTTCGAATGAACCAGTCTTTCTATCTGAAGCTGTTATATTCATCTTTTCAACATTACATTATTTAATGAAAAATTTTCACCTTCTCCCAAAGCTACACCAAGCAAAACATTTGCCTCCTTTTTATCTGCTTTTCAGACAAAATAAAACAGTTCCAAGTTAAATATTAGGACAAGACAAAACTCATCTAATTCATTGATCCCCTGCAAATAAAACACTTAAAATAATTGCATGGAAAGATTCTTTCTTATAGCCTTAATTAAGATCTGAAACAGTTTTGAAAAGAAAAATATGAGGCCAGTTACAAACCAGGGACCACCTGGATGGATTTGCCTCTGCAAAACTATCAGAAGGTGTTTCATAAGATGCACCCTGTCAAGTTTCCCTTCATATTTCCCCCCCTTTTAAGTGAAATATTAAAATAACTTGACTTAAAACCTGAACTATCTGTTCTGTCTCATCAAGAGAACCTCCTGAAAGACAAAATCCAGCTGAAGAATTTGTCTCTTAAGAGAAGATGGAGCATCTGAACAGCAGCTCCACTGGAGATCCAACTGACTTATATGAAGCAAAATATTCATTTTTAGGTCTAGCTAACTTGTTCTTTGAATTACTTGTTCTTTCAAAAAATATTTTACCACAGTAAGCAGATCTCTTTTACATGTAAATAGCACCCCCCCCCCCCCCCCCATTTTCTATAGAAAAGCAGTTTTGAAGGGAAAAAAAAATTCAACCAGTCCTAGTCAATAGCATTACATTGATTTATACCAGCTGAAGATTAATACTTATTATCAACTTCACATGGGCATTGCAAGGATTAATGTTTGCAGCATTTCACTGAAAAGCTAAAACGATCACAAAATTATCTCCCACAAACGCTGAACAGTGGCACCTGAGATTACTCAGGTGTTACGTACTATCCTAAGTGGAAAAGATTTCTGAAGAGACTCAAATATCACTGCTGGTAAATAAAACAGAAAAGATAAGCATTTGTATATAATTTTACTTTATTTTAAAATCTAAATGATCTTTGAGAAAAACATAGCTGATTTTTTAAAATATACTTTTCAGTGAATGTTTCATCTCTTCAATTTATCTAAATTTTGTTTTTGAAGAATGGAGAGTTTTAAAGGCAGACTGAAGTTTTTTCACATATCGCAAACCCCAGAACAACTTATTATATGATTTGCAAGCTCTTCTGTTAGTGACAATTCTTGAGTATAAACCTAATTTCCTTAATTTAAGGGAGATCTCAGTGCCTTGAATGAGAAAAACTGATAGATAATTTGGTTCATAAAGTCTGGCTGTGGGTAACAGGAGACTTGGGTTTTGATTTCCTCTGGAAGTACTGAGTGTTTACATTCTTTCTCCTGGAAAACATCTGTAATTATTATACTTCTATATAGAAGTCTTGTTTTAAAATAAATAATTAAATAACCCAGCATGCTCAGCACAGGAGAGGTCATTGATGCTGTGAGCAGAAGGAGTCTTCAGGGAGGTTATGGGAAGTATACTTCAGTGGTGGGTGAGTCTGCAGCAACTATCTACCACATTTCCATGTTTTATTTTATTTATTTATGTATGTATTCATGTATGTATATATTTTTTTTATTATTTTTAGATGGCAAATTTGGGTTTAAATGTTTCTGGCCCTGATCTTAAAAATATTTCAGATAATTCCCATCGGTTCCTTGCAGAAGTCTTCTCTCCTCCACACATGCACAGCCTTTCTCTACCTGGAGTTTATGAAGTGCTCAGATGCTGTCATCCTGGGGAGACCATCT
This sequence comes from Rhea pennata, assembly GCF_028389875.1. Classification (NCBI taxonomy): domain Eukaryota; kingdom Metazoa; phylum Chordata; class Aves; order Rheiformes; family Rheidae; genus Rhea; species Rhea pennata. Next base: position 75,325,013 of record NC_084702.1, on the reverse strand, counting down.
GGGTACAGAAATACTCCATGCAATTTCGTTCAGCTACCTTCCAGACAGGGAGCAGGATCTCTGGAACATCCCCGAGCCCTGCAAAAATTAGTTTCTTCTCTTTACCGTACCCCACATCTCTTTCACTACCGAGATTAAGGAGTTTATAAAATACAACTTGTTACAGCCATGAGGGATTACTACTATATATTATCACTCACAGCTCATTAACCCTGAAGCCCTGCTAACTAAGAAAATCCTCTCTAATGAGGTTTCCTTCACTGCACTAAAGAACAAAAGGTCTCAAAGTTTTGCCTATTACCAATCTTCCTCAAATTATTTTCCCTAATTAAAATAGAACTTTAAGGCCATTAAAATACAAATCTAAATTTCTTGTACTTGGGAAAATCCATGCTTTTTTTTTTTTTTTTTTTTTTTTTTCCTTTCTATGCTTACAAAGGATCTTCTAGCTGTCAAAAGAGAGGGCAATGCATTTCTAGCAGTTTCTACCTTTTATCAACTGTAAAAACTGGATCCTACTTTTGAAATAAAGTACATGACTTCTGGGCATGTTAGATCTAATTCAGTTTTTGTATAAGCAGCCCCACCTTTCATTGATGTTAATGGGAGTTGGGCTAGTTTTCTGCTGAATTAAATTAGGATTCTTTGCCCAGAATTTCAAAAGAGACTGGACAACTTGTCAGGTGCCCTAGTGATAAGTGTGATGGAAGAGTCTAAATTAGATTGGCTTGACAGTGAAAGGAAAAATAAATCTATTTACCATTATTTACATTATAGCAGTACTTAGCAGGTCCAGAAGGGATTGAGGAACTCATTTTGAAAATCCTGTGAGAAAGAAAGCAGTATCACAAATTAAATAATATTGGCATTACATGTCTCATATTCACGTGGCTATATGTGCCCTTTCTCTTCTCCAGAAAAGGAGTTAAAAGTCAAAAACTTAAGGATCTCAAGGATGCAGATGCATTCCTTTGTATTCCTTTAAGATATCCAAATTAATAAGATTTTAATTGGGATTCTTTTAACACTTTGCATTGGCCTATAAATACTAGCTTAAGCAGTAAGTACATATTAGTAGTAAGTATGCTCCTCACACCTGTTTCTTTGAAGATTCTTGTGGCTACATGACTTTTGTGTTCATTTTCATGCATTCAGATTCAGGTCCCAAATGAAATACAGTACAGCTGTTCATCAGAACCTCCAGGATCCTTTTCCTGGTGGTTTTTTACTACTTAGTGCTACTTCGTGAGTGGCCCTAGTGGCCTGAACATTCATTTTTATGCATTTCTATATTGTATGTGGTTTGCACAATACATTTTTATGTAGAAAACGTGTAAAAAGGAAGGTTAGTGAGAAGGTTGGTGAGATGGCCTCAAGCATTTGATGCAGAGAGGTGTTTAATGGTGACGCAGGATGTTCAACCTGCTGTGCGTGATACCTCTGTCACATTTGTGTCCTTTCAGAAATGTCATTGTTGGGAACTTGATACAGTCGGTCTGGTCTTGTAGATGGCTGCTAGAAGTACTAATCCATATACAAGGAACCTGAAAACTGTTTTTAAATATGTACCTGAGATGTTGTTTCGAACTTGAAAGTTTCCATCTAGGGAGCAATTTTCAATTACATATGAGAATATCCTTCACAACAGAAATAAAGGAAGGTTCTGATACTTTATCTTCATTAATAGAAGGTCTATCAGGAGTTAAAGGGAAGGCAGTTCATATCACAAAAAAAAATGCTTACACCAATAGCATCTATACAAGAACTTAAAGGGCTAATACATTAAAATTGAGGCTGAGCAGACTATGTTAGCGTGTGTCTAGTACTTATAGACCTCCTGATCTCTAGGGTTCACTGTGGCTACCACAGTGCTGCTTACAAGCAATCACACTGGCAATATTTCCCTTCATTATTGTTCTAAATTATTTCATTTTCAAATCTGAAAATGACTTTGGGTTCACCTCCTAAGCTGGGAACCTTTCCATACCCCCTTTTCTGGAGATAACTCTCTCTATGGGAGCCAAACTTTGGTTCTAGTTTCTTTCACAGATAACAGATGGGCAACCAAAGACCAAGATATGATGAATTATGGGCAGATGCCCTCAGCAGAGCTTTCTTGAGAGAGAAACTCTGAAACCAAACAAGCAGGAGCTTTGAAGTACCAAATCTACCTTCTTTACAAAGGACATCCACAGTGACTCAGATTAACACAATTAATTGCCTGCCTCAGCAGTAAAAACGTGAGCCTTTGAGGTCTTCATTTCTGTTCTTAGCTCTTTTAGTAGTTTTGGCTGACTCATGTAACTGTTCTGTTTTTCTTTTCTCTCATTTGCTTATTTCTTTGAGGTGTTTCTAGCACAAATTGTCTTAAAATAAACCTAGTAGAAGAGACGTTTAATTAATTTGGCATCTCTAATTATACATAATAACCATAACTTTTCTTTCTTCTTTTCCTCTTTCTTTACTTCTATGATTATGTTCATTTCCTTAAGATAGGCTTTCATCGGTGGGTTTAAATGAGAATTAAGGGACTGCTAAACAGAAGTTTTGCATAGTCTGAGCCCAATACTATCACGACTGGTTACAGGCTAGTCATTCTGCTTGTGGCACTGTGGGGATTCTTTCTTTCTTTCTTTCTTTCTTTTTTTTTTAAGAAAACATAAAAAATCCAATAAATGTTTTAAGAAAACACACAAGAAGGACAATAGCCTTCTTCTCCCATGCTAAAGATTCAGTTTACATTGCTGAAAGATTTTTTTTTTTTTTTTTTTTTTTTTTTTTTTTGCTTGCTACCTTCCTTATATGTCACATCACCTAATAGCTACGATGCAGGGGGAGGAATATGAAACTTTTACAAATGTGGGCTGCACAGCTACTGACAAACCTTAAGGCTCCCCCATGAGACTGGCTGGGCTGTGGCGGGGGTATACGTGCGATGGAGAAGCCGCCGTGGCACCCTCAGCAAACACGGGCTTAAGCGGGAGATAATGAAACTAAGCAACTTTCACGAAACGAGCTGGATCCTTCAGGCCCAAAATGCACGCGGCGCTTTCGAAGAGGGTAGGCAGCAGATTTACCAGGTGAGCTAAATAGAAGCCTCCATCCACTTGAGACCTGGGATAAGCCTCTCTCAGCTCGCAGTAGCTTAAATGTACATTGCAGCAGGTTTTATTGTTAACCTCGCTTTGGCCTTCAACAAGTAGTCAATAGCTCTGCAGATTATATTCTCCTCTGCCATCCTGATTGCTGGAAGCATTCATCCAGAACTAAGCCAGTACAGTAAACAGAGCAGGGTGAGAATTTTTCAACAAAACACTTTTTCATCAGAAAAAGGTGATTCATCGAAACTGAAACCTTTCACAAGGAAGGACTGGCTTCATTGATTTTTGTGGTGCAAAAGAAAAAAAAAAAAAAGAAGTTATGGAGTTATTGAAATGGTTGTGGGTTGTTTTTTGAGGGGTTTTGAAGCAAATAATATTTTTCACTTCAAGAAAATATTGGAAGAAATGTTAATGAAAGACTGAGCAGCCAAAACAAATTTAATAATCAAAATAAAATATTTTAATTGATTTTGAAGAAAACAATTTTTGTTTTTCTCAGACTTTCAGTTTATATCCATTCTTTTCAAGATTTTTATGCTCTTTCAGGTTAAAGCGGAACGTTTTTGATAGAATGCAAAACGACTTCCCATGAAGCGATAGAAAGGACAACAAAGTACTTAAGATTTTTGTTTGCTTGTATCGCTGAGTAGTGAAATCAATTAGAGAGCCCTCATGAATGCTATTACTGGACCCATCTCAGAGTATAGAAGTGTCTTTAGCTTATTATTTTTAATTATCCAGAACAATCTATCTTAATGTATAAACATCATTTATATAAATATACTTTTGATTAAGAATATATAAATCTTAATATAGAGAAAAAAATGGTGTCTGAATTGGCTGCTCAGCCAATTGAAATGCCAAGATAAATATGTTTCATCAAGATAATATACATCTATTGACAGATCGTGCTGTGAAAGCAGGACAATTGTCTGTATAATTTTTTGTTTGTTTTAACTGCTGCTGAAGCCTGCATTTTCCAATGAACTTTTCAAGAGTTTCAAAGACATTTCTGGGGAGGGTGGTAGCAGAAAAGATGTGATAAACAAAAATGGGATGCGAAAGCAGTGATGTCTTGAGATGAAGAAAGGATCTGGGAGAATAAACGTACATCTCCTTTTAAATGTTCTCCTAATAAATTCATAGGAGTAGCACAGAACTGCCCAAACAGAAGGGAGGTAATGGGGGAAGGAAAATAGCAGCACTCAGAAGGAGTGGAAAGACTTTCTATGCCAAGCAATCTGCATGGGATAACTAGGACTTTGCTAAATTAGAGAAGCAGATAAGAACGTTAAAATACGGAGGCATACAGTTTAAAAGCACGATGGAAAAATAAAAAGAAAAAAAATAAAAGTACATATGTCACAGTCAGGGACAGAAAAAGACCTTTTTTGCTTGCAGAGAAAAATAGCGTATGCAGTTTTTCTGCCTCAGCAGAAACTAATGTGAGGTGAAAGATAACGTAGAAAATGAAATGATCATAGCAAATTAATATGGACCTTCTGAGAAAGCAGATCAGGAAATGTTTTTTGTAGATAATAGAGACTCACATAAAAACAGGCTGGAATACTGATGGTGAGCTTTTTGCAAACACCCTGGCGCTGAATGAGATAGAAAATGTACAGCATGTTATCGCCTAAAAAGGGCTTGTGCCCTTTTTATAAGGCTGCTTCATCCACTGAGGAAACCAGTCAGAAAGATCAAAGGCTGCACTGGGTTTAGTTCTCCCCAAGAATCTGAAGCTGAGTGAAAAATAGAAACAACCACAGAGTGTCAAACAACATAGAGAATCTCGACTAAATTATTCTGTTTTCTCTCCAATCACTGGTGTATTAGCTGAGCGGAGATAAAAGAAAAATCATTATAATCTTCATAATGCTAGCCATGAATTAGAAACACACAAACTGCAAAGCAGGAGTTTTCTTGTTAGGCTAAAGCTTGTATTTACAAGTGAAGGGAACAGAGGTTTGCCTAAAATCAGGGATCAGATTTCCCAGGGACAGTAGATGAGGAATTATCAAAGGGTGTGGAGATAATGTTGGCACTGGCATATAGTGCTGGGGATTGAGATAAATGCATCGCTGCTCTGTCTGATAGCGGAGCCAGTGTCTGAAAGATATACGAGAAAGGATGAACACGCTAAAAGCAAGGCTTGTCTAATCCCGGGAAACTTTTCTCAAGGCCCCACATTTCCTCCAACTGCTGGCATCTCCTTCACCCCGCAACTCACCGCTGTGGACACGCACCTTCCTGAAACAGCAAAGGGCGGTAGGTGCCTTCACGCCAAGCACCGTGCATCGTTTCATAACGGCAAGTGAATTCTGGCTATGGATGGGAAATGTTTCCTGATGTCCTGCTGGTGACACCATCCTGCTGCACAGATGGAGCCAGGTTTCTGCCCTGAGCTCAGCTGATGCTGCAGGTAGCAGAGACCCTCCCTGACAGGGGAATCACATCCCATTTAACACCTTGATAGCGGATGCAAAAGTCTGAGAGATGATCACTGTCTTAGTCGTGATAACAGGTGGGTCACTGGTCTCCAAACTATTTACAGTGGGAGTGAAAGTGCTAGTACTTCAAGGGTAAAAAAAGTTCAATGTTTGTCAGCTGGCCACAGTGAGATCTTTTTCCTCATAGGGGAAATTCACCCTTTTGATTTGTTTGCTTCCATTTTCTAACTAGGAAATCTCATTGAGTGTTGTTCAGCTGGCAGCCTCCTACCCACAGCATGTTTCCCTCCATCCCTTGCACTATTTTCCACTGCGATATGCCACTGTAAGGCTGACTGATCTGCTACCCAGCTCCTGAGTAAACGGCTACAGAATAATCTCTCGTGATGCTCAAGGAAGTGGAGAGCCCTGATTTAGATGAAACATGAGGTGTAGGGGCAGTTCAAGAGTAATCTGTGCTGGCCTGAGCTGTGTACTGATTCAGGGCAGCTGTGATTTAGTTGCTGCAGACTTCTTGGGTGAAACACAGTGGTGCAACGTGGAGGCTCAGAGCCTCACAGGAGCAGAAGGGATCATGGCAAACTCAAACTGTAACGCACGTGAGGCAGGGCAACAGCCTGGAGACACAGGCTGAGCTCAAACAAAGCTACAGCAAAATACTTCAGACTTCTGAACTTGATTTTGTCTTGGACTTTCTGTTTTTTGATGGGGTAGGAAGGTCATATTTTAACTTTTCCATCAAGTCCTAGTTGAAAAGCAAACAAACCAAAAACTAGAAACATCAGCATTTCCTGTAGAAAGAGTTATTGTAAGTTGGACCTGTTTCTCTTTTAGAGATATTCTTTAAAGAAGTATATTAGTTGACTTATTTGTTTTAAAAAAAGAGAGAGAGAATTACAAAACATTTTGCAAGGTTGTATCCATTTTTATTACTTTCTGAGTATTTTTGTAAAATACATAGTTCACTTTTCCATACACATTTCACCATTATGAATGCTATTGTTTGTCTATATCAGATGTTTGCTAGGAAGTTTCTGTCATGATAGAAAAACTAGGTACAAATTAACTTGGTATCATCACATTATAACACATATCCATCAATGGAAATCAGTTTATATTGTAAAATTTAATAAATCAAAGTATTTAATTGATGACAAGAGTTGCAAGGATTTTATTTTGTTACCTGCTTTATTTTTGTTTGATTGTGCCAAGTAATAAATAACTAATCCAGAAACATTTTATGTATTTGTGTAGATTTTGCAAGCTTTTTATTTTCAAAAACGAAGAAAAATAAAGTTCCTAAACATGTCCATTATATATATATATATATATATATATATATATATATATATATATAATGGTTTTTATTTTGACATTCCTTAGTTTAAAATGTGCATGTTTTTGGTAGGAACAGAGATGGATGACCCTGCCTAAAAATTCTCATTCTTTGTTAAATCTGGTTACTGGGCTTGTTTGGGAAATGCTATTTAGACCTCAGGACTTTTGTACAATATATCACTGATCGGTAACATATTAGGAAGGATGCAGTGGCTCTTGAGTGGATATTCATACAGAATATGAGGATTTGCAACAGCTTCTTCAGTGATAGAGATACCGAGGAAACAGGTCCATGGAGGACAGAGAAAACTTTACCATGATCTTACCTGCAGAACGAGACTGTTTGTAGTCTCTTCTCTTTTCTTCAGTCAATTGTTATTGTTCTGGATAGACAAAGAATTGATATTTGTGGAAATTAAACTATAGAGTAGGCACAACTTGGTCATGTGGACTTCATGATTCAACACTAAGTTGACTGTTGATAGAAGATAATAAAATGTTAAACTTGTTGATAGAGCAGATCTTGTCTTTTTTTTACTTCAGACTGTCACTAGGATTGCCAGTTAACGCCAGCATATTGTCGATGTTGCTAAACGAGATGCAATTTACCTAAATATACACTTCAGTTCACTATGAGAATTCTCCGAGCTGAGTCAACAAAGTCTTTGAAATATTTCAGCTTTCAGTGAACCCAGTATTTACCTAACCACCTTACCTTTATAAGTTTATTCCAGTAAAAAGTTTTGCAGCGTTCAAGCTGCCTACAAATAGGTAGGCATAAAATCACCTAAATCTGGATCTTCCAAGCTACTAGCTGTGGTAGCTTATACCTAATCTTCTGTAGGATTCTCATAAAAGACATTTTCCTGCAACCTCATACAGACAGGCAAAATTTTCTGGGGAAAGAAAAGGACTCTGACTCAACTTTCTATTGTGTTTATGCAGGAGAAATGTAGAAAGAAGCTGTTGTTTAACAGGAGGAGATGCAAAAAGCTAGTGGTTGCTACTAGGAAAGTAGCTTTGACAGCTCTCACCTCTTATTCTGGGAGCCATAAAATAAAATTAAAGTATGGAAAAAACTTGAGCTGGAGCAGAATCTTAGTAAACTCTTGATCTAGGTATGTATTTTTAGGTTATATTTTTTTGGTTCAGCCAAGGATAAGCTTTTACACAGTCTATTTGTGCTGTATTACATGAACTGGGGTTCCTAGTGTACTTCAGAAGATAGGAAACATTTTTGAAAAACATATTTGGAACATGAACTTGAAGCTTCATCTCAGGACCATTCCCTAAACATATAGGAATTATGTAGCCAGTGTTGTAATTCTTTCAATCTCTCATGACAGAGCTTTATACAGCTAGTTAAATAGGAGTTGGAAATAGGCACTTGACCCTCACCTCCTCATATCCTGTGTAAATGCTCCATTAAAAAATAGTATTTACAGTCTCTAGTGTATACTCATTTATACTCTCTTTCTAGCCCAACAATTGAGAAATGAATCAGATCCAGAGACCTCAGACATTTTGTGATCTTTTGGAACCCGAAGATTGAAGGGTACTTGATTAAACCATAAAATACTGACTTTTTTGGCCCTTGTAAAGGTGTAGCACATAAACATAAAAAATATTAACATACCGTATAAACAGTATAGAATACCAAGTATCCCGTGTTGATTAAGAATGAAAGATCTCACCTTTTAAAATAATCACAATGCCAGTTGTGGAATGTGAAGAGTGCTTTGAATTACAAAGAAATGCCGAACACATTAGCCACAATATCAAATGCAGTCAAATTAAAATGTTCCCTTCTGACATTTTCAATTAAACCCCATCAAGCTTCCAAACAGCCTAGGAAAACTAAATAGACTGTGTGAATTAATGGAAAAGGCAGCCTGACATCTTCTCCTTCCAAAAATCAGGTTAAGCATCAATGCTGTTGCAAAAATCTGTACCAGAACATTAAACAATTAAGAACTGGCATAACAGTACTGACCAATGGTCCATTCACTCCTGTGTTGTACCAATTGCTTGGGAGAAGAGGCCAGTACTGAATGCATCAGAGAAAGACAGAGTTATAATACTAAGACCTCGCAATTTTAGGATGCCTTCCATTCAAGCACCTGAAAGTTAAATTTGCTTGTGGTGTTCCTATGGCTTCCTCGACTATACAATTTTTAATGCTTGTGTGCACAACACTCCTTTGAGGTTGGGAGATGTTATTAGCCATTTTTCAGAAGTGGGAAGCACAGACAGGCAACTGCATGATTGATTCAAGGTGAGAGAAGGTTTATGAAATAGGATGGAAAAGTTAACTCAGATAGTTTAAGTCTCATGTAGGGCGAGTGTAGCTAATTTCCCTTACAAGCTGCATGGCAAAATTGTCAATTGGTTGAGGATCATGAAACACATGCTGCAGACCTCAGAGGACTGGGGGGATGGTCTGCTCCAGGAGGCATCTACAGGAGAGTCATGGAGAGGACAGTGACTGCTCACGGGTCCTAGCACTACCTCCTAGACAGGGCCTGGGATGTTATTTCCTGGTGAGGTCAGCTCCAGCTAGTCTATCTAGAAAACTTCTTTCCACAGCCAGGGATCTAGTTAATTTAATTTTAATTCCTTTAGTAGTGCAGCCCTACAGCTGGGAATAGTCTCAGCATGTGAGGTGTGCTTGATCTGATCTTTAAGATGCTTGTCTCAAGCATCATCTCTGAATCTCTAATCCACCCAGGACTACCCCATGTCCCTATTAGGAATTGATTTCTAATTTTAAAGAAAAACTCTGCAACCATGCTAGGGAAAAATCTGAACATGGAGAAAGAGAGGAGGTGAGGGAAGAATGTATGGTGGCAGCAATCCATTTCCCCCATGTAACATATTGTGAAGCCCATTTCATCTTCTGCAGTGGCCTGATTAGACTCAAGTTTCTTCCGCTACCCTGGATTGAGGGGTTTTGTTTGTTTTTGTTTATTTTTATTTTTATTTTTTATTTTTCCATGCTTTCCAGTCACTGTGAATGTGCAGGAGTTAACTGTGTCTTCAGCTCTGCGAGTGAGAAGGAAAATAACAGCTACTGGCCTGGGAGAAAAAGGTTCATATTCTAGTCCTTAGCTAGAATTGGTCTAAGTCAGATTAGATTGTCCTCTAAGCTGCCAAGATATTCCAAATTCCTTTTCTGTGCAAGCAAAAATGAAAATCAGCAATTAATTTTTAAGTACTACTCTGCAGTATGCAGTGTGCAAATAATGCAAGAACAAGCAAGAGACAGAACACAGATTTTGTTTATAACAGTTTTACTTTTAGAAATCTCTTGATAAAGATTCACTTTCGTTGCTTAACATTTACAGCTGCATCTGCCATGAAAAAAAGACAGTGAGAGTTTCATTAATGCATGAAAGATTTTTACATGTTTAGTTTTTATACAGTTTGAGTTAGTCTTTCTCCTACTCTACTACTCTACTACGTCTTTGTAACTTATAAAGTTAGTCCCATCACAGCAAGCAAATCTCAACTGTTTTAAGACCCAGTAAAAGGTGAAAGTTTAGCTGATACACATCAATTCCGAATGAATCTGGAATATAAATATAGAAAGGAATGGGTCTGTCATACTTCTTGGTCTCCCACTTTGGAAAAAAGAAAATGGATGGAAATATCTTTACAATAGGTGCAACTCCATTTCAGTTTAAACTTCTATTCTTACAGCATTTACTGTGTTGAGGTTTGTCTTCTTTCTGTTCTGTATGCTTCATTTTCATGCTATCTTTTTGCACGAGGTTTACCAAGTGCCTGACTAGGATGAGGACAAACTCTTGGCATTGTTGTATTTGTAAAAGAAATATGCACACAGAGCTAATAGGTTTTGCAGCATAGAAGCACAATATATCAACACAAAACTGGGTGAGGTGTATTAAAGGAAAGTGAACATAAGATTTCTGATTCTGAAATGGATCGTAAGACCACCTGAGAACCGGGTATTGCCTGAGAATTGGGGTGTAGTACATTTTTCATTCTCCTACACTTTTTCTTCATTGTGAGTGTAGACTTTAATATTTGGATTTATTCCACCTAATTCAGGAAGAACAACTGAGGTGCCTAAGTGAGGAATTAAATTAGATTTACAAAGGTAAGAGGAATCTGATCTTAGATTTCAGTGCTTGGAAGCACTGGATATACCTAAATGTATTTTATGTCTAGGTCTTAATGCCTACAATCTCTTGAACTTTGCATCCATACATTTCTGGAAGCTTAGCTCATGAGTAAATTAATCATAAACAAGTGTTGGGATCACAGTCAGAATTCCATGCTGCTGGAGAACTATATATGAAAACTCAATTATCCAAAACTCAGTGGGACAGATGAAAGGTAAGCAAAGAAATGGTCGTTTACACTAGTAAAATTGCTTCATTAGTATCACGCAAAAGGTTGGTAGATATCCAAGAAAACCAAGTTTTCTGACTAAATTTAGTCCCTTCTGATATTATTACTTCTGATTTTCCTTAAACCATAAAGCTGATCTTTGAGAGTGCAGGGAAAAACGAAAAACAAAAAATTTTGTTGTTCAGCAAATCACCAGGATAGATACTTTGACTCAGATTTCCAAAGGGAGTTGATTGTCTTTACCTCACTGAAGGCAGGATTTAGGTACTTGTAACAGAGAATCCTGCTTCTAAGACAAAGACCTAACTAACAGCAATTGCACTGTCTGCAAAGTACCGCTTAATACCTACTGCGAACCCAGGACTTAGATAGTCATCTGTAAAAGACTGATAGATGAGTAGACAAATTAATCCACCCACCCATACTTCCATTCTGTTGTTTCCAAAGCAATCTGTCATCTAATAGATTTTAATAGTGTCTCACACTATTTTCTACATGTAGTACTAGACTGTGTCATACTGCTAACTACTTATTTTGATTCCCATTAGATGGATGTTCTGCAGAACAGATCAGACCACCGTTCTGGCTTGTCAAATAGTATTTATTTATGTTCTTCTCTCATCCTTCCCTGGCGCTTTGGATCAAACAAAACCACTATTTGAATAAATAAAACGTAGTGTAATGTAATTAAACATTTTGCCTTAGCTGTTAACATCAAAGCAACTAATAATTACCTGGTGCAATGCTTTTAAAATATGCAATAGACATTTATATAGTTTGGCAATTACTGTCATAATGTTAAGCTATTGAGCCAGGGTCTGCTCACATTATTCAGTTAAGAAGAACATAAAACCAGCAGAGGTAAGATCAGCAGAAATCAGCCTATCACCATTATTAATTCAATAGAAATATTTATGGTTTTTCAGGGTTGGAAGGAACAATTATAGTCTAATCTCATACTCCTTCTCCTGAATAAAAACCATAAAATTCACCTAGTAATTCCAACACCTATCTCAATAACTTGTGATTGAAAACAACCACTGTAATTTTACAGGTCCCAGGTTATAAAGACCGGACAACCTCCCTTCCCAAAGAATGGGAGCTGAAATGCAAAGGACTGACCTGAGCAGAAAGTCATGTAGGAAACCTAAGAACTGAACCCAGGTCTGTTCAGACAAACCGAGTATTTTACGTATGTATTTTTTACCCTTTAACTATAATAGCACAGTTAAATCATCATTCCCATTTAGTGTGGACATAAATTTTGTGGCTATAAAAGTTATTGTAATGATAAGAAGCAGCATAGTCTACTAGGCTTTGTCTCTGCAGCTCAAGCTCCACTTCTATAATGATCTTAATCTCCTTTGTAAAGTGTATTGAGATCTAGAGATGAAATCATGTTTATTTTTGATCTAGATTAGAAACTAAATTTACTATAGTTTAATTGATAGTATTATTTTATTTTAATACAAATGAAAACAAACCTCTGAGAAAGACAGTTATGCTGGTCACTTGTAAAAAAAGACTAGTCTTAATTGCATTACAAAGTTTCCTCAAGAATGCAAAACTTTTTCCTAGAGAAAACGCTTGTATGTGTGCACACACCTCCACACACTTGCACAAAAGTTTTAATTAAACTTTTATTCAAGATGAAATTTCTAGCCAGAGAATTTTCAAGCTATTTTATATCAAATTGATACTGAGGAACTCATGAGAAACCAGATTTCTGAAAACCTCTCTAAAATTTTATATAAACTAATGACTTAGATGTTCTGCAGGAATATCAATATTCATCTCTTTTTGCTATGCCTGGTTTTACATAGTGCTGTTTTCCAAACTCCCAGACTGTTTGCTGTTCTGAAGCGAGGCATTCTGTCCTATGATTTCTATCATAAAAAATCCAGAAGGCCTCTTTTTCCATCCGAGATTCAAGAAAATTCACTTCAAAGCTGCAGAGGGAAACAACAACATAAAACCCTTTTTTGCACCACAAATTCTTACATTTTAGTTAGACCAGGAAATATTCACTTTTGAAACATTAAACTAAAAGATCCGCTCCCCTCCTTTAGCTCAGCGTAGCTGCGCTGATTTCGCTACAATTGCTTTTTTTTTTTTTTTTTTTTTTCCCCAGGAAAGCCAGGAAAGAACAGTATTTCAAAACGTACAGGGATAGAAGGGCTTAAGTATCAAGGTGTTAGTATGGTCTGACCTTGTTGATCATCACCTGAAGATATGTGTTCATCTGAGTCCACGTTGCCCCCTTTGAAGTCTACACACAACCTTCAACTGCCATGGTAAAAAGAAGCCAAACCTCAAACCACATCTAAATTTTAAAGCACTGGTCAGGTATTTTTAAGACTAGTTTAATGCAATTTAATTTTTTACTGACACGGGGAGCCTGCCCCAAAAGCAAAGCAACTCTGAAGGAATCAGATGAAGCAAATCACTGGCTACAGAGGCTGGGGGCAGAGCAGGGGGCCCTGCCCGCCGGGGGTGCTGGATCCCGTGCCATGGGAGGGTGACCCCCAGCTTCCACACTAGTTTCCAACCAGATGTTTAATATTGCATCCCGACTGGAAGGTTGTGACAAAACCCTGGAGAGCTGAATGACAACAATCTGTCAACCAGACATCATCAGGATTTTTTTTCTATATTCCATTATTCTGCACCTTATGTCACTGTTTTTAGTTCCTAAATTGCTTGTTGTTTATTTCTGTTCATTCCTTCCATCAGTATTTTTTTAATTTTAATGATATTCCACTGCTGAGACAATTCGTCAGAGTTTCAGCTTTGCTTTGCCCAAACCAAAGAGAGGGGGAGGGGAGGAAGAGAAGGAGGGCGAGGGAGGGAAGGCAAGGACATATCAATTACTCAGAAAGATCCAGAGGTTCAAGATGTGATGACATCGACAGTAGGAAGTATGATAAATGCTCTGATTTATATCCAACTCCCATTAGATAGTTTGGGGAAATTATGATAAAGTGATTATTTACAAGAAAACATTTACAACTTAAATAAGACTGAGTTTCTGATTTGAAAGGCGAGAATGGTTATAATAAATACGACTTTTTAAAAATACTTTTTCCTCTGATCAACGGTGATGCATTTTCAGCTTCCAAATCCCCTGTGTATATTCTCTGTTATATACAAATTGCTGAGCTAGTACACACAGGACTGAAGTCTAGTTGGGCATCGAGGCGTTTGTCCTGGTGTTCAGGATATGGTGGTGCTACAGTAGGCTGCTCTTCTGGCGATGTGTGAAATGCCTTTGGGCAGAATGGGGAGGTCACACCTTGCGAAAAAGAGGCATATTCGGTCGAGTAGCATTTCAAATTCAGACACGTGTTTTGGAGTAAGTCACTCAAACTCCCTGATAAGTGAGTTGGTAACAGTCACTCCCCACCACCTTACACAGCTATTTTCTTTCATGATATGAAGTGAACAGCAGGTTTACTGATAACCTCCTCCTTCTGAGGAAGAGGGGGAATCCTTCATGGAGAGGAGGGAAGACTGATGTTGCACCAGAGACTTGTAGACATTGAGTTTTCCAACAAAAATTGAAAGCAAGAAAAAGGATCTTCTTAATTTTGTTGCCTTTTTGTTGAACGGCTGTGAGAGCTGGGTCTGTTTAGCCTGGGGAAGAGAAGACTGAGGGGGGATCTTCTCAATGTCCGTCAGTACCTGAAGGGAGGGCGTCAAGGGGATGGGGACAAACCCTTTTCAGTGGTGCCCAGTGATAGGACGATAGGCAGTGAACATAAACTGAAATGCAAGAAGTTCCGCTTCAATATGAGCAAAAACTTCTTTGCTGTGAGAGTGACAGAGCCCTGGACCAGGTTGCCCAGAGAGGCTGTGGAGTCTCCTTCTCTGGAGATGTTCAAGGCCTGTCTGGGTGCAACCCTGTCTAACATGCTCTAGGTGACCCTGCTGAGCAGGGAGGTTGGACTAGATGATCTCCAGAGGTCCCTTCCAGCCTTACTGATTCTGTGATTCTCATTTCTTCTCATCAACAGAATTTAGGACACAGTTAGCTGAGTTACCTCTCCTCCTTTGATCGGTTAGGTCAGATCGGCAGAGGCACACAAACTGCAAGTAGTACACGTAGTGAATGATCCTCATTTGTAGCATTCAGTTGCTCATGCATTTGCCAGAGCTCAGAATGCTTAATTTTCCAGATATCCTCGAAAATGTGCCACCACTCTTCTTCTTCTTCTTCTTTTTTTTTTTTTTTTTTTTTTAATGCTGTTGAGGAGGATTTCAGGATATAAAAGCAACTTTAAGAACAATCCTTTAATTTATACTGTGAGACTAAATTTATGGACTAGACAGACAGAACCATAGATTAGGTACTGTAAAGATTTAAGCACATCTACAACTTTGTCACACGTGTGACAAAACCATAGGTCACAAATCAGGTTTTGTGGCTTTATCTTTTACAACTGTTGTGAAAGGCTCGGAGGAGATTGGCTGCACTCCCTCAGGAGCTGGTGGTCCTAATGCCATGACTCATCCTCTCACTCCCATCACAGGGAGCTATGAGGTGAACTGGGTCCAGTCCTCATGACTTTAGGGATGGGACCATGATATCTCAATTAAAGACCCGGGTTGCTTTTGCACGCTATTAAAGTCAGCAAAGGGAGGGAGAGGCAACATTTCTGGGGACAAATTGTCTCCTGGATCCACCTACCTCACTGCACGGCCCGGAGAGGACCCTCGAGGTGAGAAGCCTTCTGGAGGCACCTCGGTGAAGCAGCTGAGGTGGGATAGGACTAACATTGGCCTCACAGTGCAGAGGCTGAGATGTGCAGCCCTGGAAAGCCCGTCCACGCTGGCCATAGCTGCCAGCTCAGTGCAAGGACGATGCTGCAGTGGGAGAACAACAGTGCCGGCTGCGAACAAGTCCGTTGCAGGAGATAGGGGAGTTCATAGATCAAACGTTTCTCTTTACAGTCCAGGATTCTAGTTGCAAATAATGGGATTTAGGAAACAGAGGTGTGATGAGGCAGAACTAAATAGCCTTTGTGAAGCATCACTGAGGAAGAAAGTTGCTGCAAGTAGTCATTAAGTGAGAGAGATTAACAGTGGAGAGCTGCGGTTCCCGGCGTAGTGCTTTTCCTTTCAAGTTTGTGCAACTGTAACGAGGGAGTTGGACTATTCTCCTCTGTCCTTCTGCAGGACACAGACATCCTTTCGTGCAGTTTCTGGGGTACACATGTCATCTGCTTAACACTCCTTGGCAGCACTGCCTGGGAGCTTAGCTCAGGGAATGGGCAAGTGTAAAATACTCAGGCAAACAACTGAAATCATTTAGGAAGGGACAGAAGGTAAATACGTCATTTACTATCTGGCCAGGACACCAGCTGACATCTATAGACTGACAAAAGTGCTGGGGAATCTTTAATAACCTCAGACGGCTCCTGACTCATTTTCACTCTACATCCAGCAGACTGTTGCAGCTACAAACGAAGGGAAAGTGAAATTGTAGACACGATGCACTATGATTTATTATCATTATAAGTAAGAACTCCAGAAATCCTTGAAAGAGAAAGAAATCCCCTATGGGCCTATTATGCCTGTTCCTTTTGTTTACCTCTTCTTGAATTTCCTATTATTTTCACCTATGATTACACATCACAGGCCTCTCCAACGTGTGACTGACCTCTTGAGTCAGCAAGTGGATAAAACAAACTGCTGAAAAGCTGTAAACTAAATATGTAGAGTTTTTTTTTAATACATAATGGATTTATGCACATATATATATATGTATATATATGTATATATATATACATACATATATAGCTACCCAAATATAGCTCCAAAACTACTCAGCTGTGAAAGCTACTGAGAAATGGAAGGAAACAAAGTGTCTCGATTTTGTTCCCTGCATCCTGTCTGGTCTTCCGGTCCTCAGCTCTAGGGATAGCTCTTAACCATGAAAATGAGGTTGCATTAATTTCACTCTGGGATCAACTAGGGGAAGGACACAGCACATTAGTCGTCAGGGCTGGGTTCTCTTTTATATTCATCCGCATGCATTAACCTTCATCTTATTTGTTGAGTTAGGCTGCTTTTTGTATATCATGAATAATTTCATTAAGTATTAAGAATTTACCCACACTGTATCTTTGGAGGGATTTTTTATTTATTTTTTTTAAATATTTACAATTTGTAATGCATAATAAATATGTAATAGGCAGGGTATGATTTCTCAGGGTTTACTATTATCTAAGGCTGTCATGTCCTATAACCTTACTTGGCTTATACAATATTCAATGCTTTAATGCAGCGTCAGTGCTGTTATCATGGGTTGATGGCAAAAGGACAGCCATCTTGACACTCTCCACTCACTAATCACGTCTATTTTGATTTGATTAGCATATAAATGCTTCTGGATTTATGCAATATCGGTGGAAATGTGTTAAAAATACTTGTCAGTGTCCTTATTTCATGGCTTAGAATCAGAAAATCTTGAGAGAAGAGGAGGAAAAGGAAGAGCAGGATCATCTGGTTGCATAAGATGACAGCTTTCTGGCCTTAAAAAATACGGTGATGCACAGATGATTTTAGGCATCGCTCAGTGATATAGTTTTTATAAAAAAATTATGGAGTTTCTTTTGCTTCTTGAAATGAACAGAGAAAAAAATGGCCGAGGGTGAATTATATCTCTAAAGAAAGAAAAGGAATTGAAGAATGCCAAAAAGAGAATTTGAATCCAGGTCCCAAAGATATCTGTCTTGGAATAACAATAGTAACATGTGTATCATCAAGTTCATTGTTCAACTAGTTTTGATGAAATTATAGAGTTTACAAAGTTGAGTGTGTATGGCTTCACCTTGCAACGAGACATGATGCACATGCATATTAAGCATTAATTTCATCAAGCACTTGACTCAACAAGGTTCTTAATCACCTGCTTTAAGAGCATGAATAATCCAGCCAAAGCCAATTCGACTACAAATTAGGTAAACTTAAATACATTGCTGAATAAGGACTGAAATATATCTTGCCTTTACAAGCATCTCTGGTGTGTACACCAGAGCATATATTGAAGCATATTTCACAACAAATGTAAGTGAAGAATCAGTTTATTTTCTATAACATTTATTTTAATATATATTCAGAAGAGGGAATAACAAAAGGAAAAAAAGGAAAAAGAAAATCTTCAATAATTCTGAAATTTAGTGGAGAAGATCACATAGGAAACCAGTCTAAGGAAGAACAGAATTTAGGAGCACAACGCTTCATGAAAACAGTGGACTAATTATAGAGAGTCAAGTGAATACAATGAGAATGACCAAAATCTGGGGGGAAAAAAAAAAAGATAGTTGAAAGAATTAATAATATTTAGCCTAAAGAAAATAAAAGAGACCAGCAGTGAAGAGGTTGGATATTGAAGGTATGATTCAATTTGCAGATGTAAATACCTCTATGCAAGCATACATACGGATGTTTTCATGTGAGCTAAGTGTATATACACCAAGTATAGACATCTGTACCTGGTTAGCCTTCCAGATTGCATTAGTTATATTTGACTGGCTCTTCAAGGCTTGGCTCTATTGCGTAGGTACAAATATCTAGTGCCATGTGAAAGGTCATAGCGTACGTGGCTTTGCATATAGCTGCTGTTCCATTGGGATGTAGGTCTCCCAAAGGCTCGATGTCATATGCACCAGTCCCATATGGACACTTCAGATGTTCTACAGCACCCACAATGGTTACTAGATTCTATATTTTGGAAAACTGAATAGCCCTCTATTATAATAATGAGAGTTTAGACCCATGGCCCACAGGAGAACACTGCTTTTGGACATTTAAGTTTAAGTATCTTAAGCTACAAACTGTACATTACACTGACAAGCTTGAAAAAATACATAAGTCATCTGTAAAAATAAAGGAACCATATGGAAGATAGGAGAAGAAATAGTGAGTGAAACTATGGCAAGAAGATTTACGCTAATCACAAGAAAAACTGATTGTGAGGATGGTGAAGTACTAGGATTGTGAGAAATGGTTAGGGAACCTCTGTCACTGGGAGACTTGAAGAATATATTGGACACAGATCTATTGGGAACGATATCAGAATAACTGCTGCCCCTTGGGTCTTGGGCAAGACAATAGACTAGATGATCATCCCTCCCAGTCCCATGTTTCTACATCGTTATCTTGAATTCAGACAGAAAAGTCATAATATCTTTTTTCTCTACATGAAAGTTTCTGAAAAAAAAATGTACTTAGAAAGGCTGAAATGTTTTGTTTTGACAATTTCAATCAAAACAAAGTGTTTCCAGATTCCCAGATCAAAATATTTAATTTTGGTGTGTTATATTAAATGTGAATGTTTCCTTTGGAGTTGGTTCAATAGTAAACTGCATCTGGTTAAAGTACTGTGGTGCCCTATGGGAATTGGAATTAGAGTGCCAAATGTCCTCAGTCCTCTATATAAACTGTGCTTCCTTACTGGACTATTGCCTCTATGGTGCCTGATAGTAATACGTTTTCCATAACATACTATAAGCCTAAGCCAAGCTCACAAGACTTCTGTTCTTGATATGCTACAGCCAAGTAGCCCAATATATCTGTGAGAAACCATACATTTTTAAAGTAAAAAAAAATACATGAAAATGACAAGAAAAAAGGCCAAATGCAATAGGAAAAGTTACTTCAATTTTATTTTACAAAAACTGCAAAAAAGTAGGCCTAATTTTAAACATCATTTGTTTTAAAAGCATAAAGTAAGGAAAAAAAATGCTTTTTTCCAGATCTAAAGGCACTTACAGGTATTGTTTATGACATTAAACCAGTTGTTTTCCTGGATTCAGTGCAGACCAGTAATATTTATGTTTATTATTATTATTATTTCAGATTCTCAGAGTCTCTTCTCCTCCTTCATTCTCTGTTGAACAGATAAACTGCCAGGAGCAAAATGGGGAGAAAAGCACCTTCCAGAGTTCCTTGATGTATTCACTGAATTGTGTACAGAATTCCACAGCTGAGGTCTCCCAAGGGACTGAGATACCTAAATCCATGTGAAAACCTGGGCCTTAGTCTATTAAAGACTCTTTTAGCATAGATCTGCCGCCTTCACTCATTACCTTCTGCCTCAGGACCTGGAGGGAGTGTTGTCGTCAATGTGTGCTAACATCTGGCCCTGAGTAATTGACATTAGGGTACGAAGTGACAAACAAACACAGTTCGAGCGTCTCAGAATATTCATTGCAAATAATTTATGCAACTAATTTAGCCCCCCTCCCCTTTCCTTTTCTGCTTGAGGAATCTGCAAGGGTAGACTGTGACCTTTATGGATTAGTATCTTTGTACTTGTTCATTGAATAGTTTGTGTGAACAATTTTGAGCCTATGGATTTCTTGCAAGCTGCTGGCTATGAACGTCCACTAATCTTGATTCACTGTTTATGCCATATGATTGGTCACCTCTGCCACCTTTTCTTTTCTTTCTTTTTTTTTTTTTTTATTTTTCCTTTTTTTTTCCTTCCTCCTGGTCATTGCCTAATTGGTTGACCCCAGTGTTATAAATAGCAGGGAAACGTGAACAGATCACAGAGGCTTTGCATCTGTGGGGAAACGGGGGATGAAACAGCAGGAAATAAATTGCTGTAGGGATTTTAGAACATTTAAAATGTCTCTTTGCACAAGAAAGATTGGTATATTTGCCTAGATACATAGATTTGAGTTCTAAAAGGAGTTCTTTTCCTTCTCGGTCTGATGGAAAGAGATAGGCAGCTCGTTAGCAGGCTTTATATCCAATACATACCTATCACACTCCTCCGAAGCAATTCCATAAGTAGACAGTGTTGTTGGGGAGTCATTTCGTTCCCACTCATTATGCAGACTGTAAGCTCTTTGGGACCTATCTTCTCTCTTGCCATGCACATATACCCCGCCCCAGCACAACAGGGTCTTGACCTCGGCTGAAATTTAGCAATGCACAAAAAAAGGGAACAAGAAATAGGCTCGTTCCTCTGCAATTGTGCTCATTTACTTCTCACCAACACCCTTTGATCCATAAACAGAAGCTCCTCCTAGTGTGTAAGTAAACTAAAGCGAGGTGTGGGTATATTCTGGAGACAACTGGAAGTAAATCTGCAAGTATAATCTGAATGAACTCTTGTTTAAAATATATATATATGTTTAATGACATGCACTTGAAGAAAAAATGTTTTCTTTCTTTGCCCAGTTTTAATGAGGACATGAAAGCACTGGAGCCTAGGTAACTCAACAGTCTAAAACCAGTGAAGAATAAGGACTGTCAGCTATTACCAACTCTCTGTAGGCCCAGCTGAACCAGTGTTCTACAGGGAAAAGACAAGGGAGCTTATTACCTATCCCCTGAGCTATCCACTTTTCCCTAGAGAGGCTTTTTGGCATCAGGGGCTTAACTGAAACATATGAATTAGAGTGGAAATTGAAAGTATTCAAATATAAATTAATTTATACCGAAGGGTTATTCATGCCAACCAGCAATAAATATGCTGGAAGTAAAAAAGGCTAATTTGAATGAATATGAGCGGGCAAAAAGCAATCAAGGGCAAGAAAGAGGCATATGCAAAGTATAAAATTGATGATAGAGGAGAAAGGACTGAAAAGATTACAGTGAAAAATTTAAGCGAAGAAAATGGGAACCATGCAAGAATATAGAGACTATCTTTCCATGTTTGAGCAGTAATCTGAATGGTTAGAGATGCCTCATTGCTTTGGGACCTCCAAGTCCTGTACAGGGTCATGTCAAATATGTGATTAAGACTCTCTCATGAGATTGTCCCGGACATTTATCCAAATCATACAATTGGAAAAATGGCCTTTTAGACCTTATCACTAGTTATGAGGCAAAAGATGATGCCTGATTACAAAAAAAGCAATGAGAAACGTTGTGAAGAGATAATGCAAAGAGATACCCAGAAAGGAGCTTCTAACAGATCCTGACAGTTCACTTTATTGGTCCTACAAAAACCTAGCTGGTGTCCCACCTAACTCCTTTTGTATAGAGGCACGATGCACTCATCTAGTATATCCCTTTGGGATGGTCAAGAGACAATACTTTGCTTATAATCTTCTCCTGATCGAACATATATAGTGTCTCAATGTATGTTAGCCCCTTCCTCTGTCTTTCCAATACTTAGCAGACCAAGTACTGCTAGGAAACTTGAATCAGTGTAGTTATGGGGATCCTACATAGGTTAAACAGTTAATCTGTCAGGAACCCAAATTGCCTTTATTCTACCATGGCTTCTGTTGTGAAGCAGCCTGTTACCATTTGTCCTTAGGAAGCCTTGAATCCTGGGGCACGTAGCAGATTATATGCAATGACAGGAATGTACAACAGAAGCGTATGACGAAAATGTATTCTTTACCATTTTGCCAAGTTTTAACCAGGGTAATTCATTACTTGTTTTCAATTCAGGGTAATTAATTACTTGTTTTCATGATCAGAAAATTTGTATTTACATCATAGTAAAGGAGAAAAAGAGCCAGAATAAGAAATGAGACTGGGATTGTCACAAACAATGTGGAGATGATTTAAGGCTAAAGTAAGTAATAATATTTAGATTTTTCTAGGATAAATTGTCCATGACCTTGCACTATTCAAAGGGCTGAGCAATACCTTTTGTCACTATCCTTTGAAAGTGTTCACTGAAAAAAATTCTACTTACATCCGTTCTCCTTTTAATAAAGCACAACAAGTCCATTTTTGGCCTAAACTACTTGTCTGTGTCTGATTAATTAACCTACAGGCTTTTCTGATACTCCCCACAGACTTTGTCCTTGGCTTTGATTAATTTAATTAAAGATCACCAGACTTGACTCACCCAAGGGGCACCATGTCTAACCTGTGGAATAAAAGTTTTTGAAGAAGTAATAGGAAGGGCTGATGGACACAAATGTGGAGTAACTTGCCTGTGTTTTGGAAATGCTTTTGAATAATCTTCTCTGGAACCCAAGTGTCCTAGATTTGAGCAGATATGCAGACAAAACAGAAGGTAAAAAATATAAAGTTAGCAAAAAATGCCTGGATTAGTAGTTGAAATGTCATTGCTAATTGCTCTGCCTCCAATATCATTTTGAAGAATCAAATTCCAGCTATTTCAGTAGGTTCAGACCCTGGCCAGAGTTTGATGGTCTGTTCGCATGAGGATCTGCTCCAATTCACAGTAAAGAAGCCTTTCTAGGCAATATTAGTTTACTGGACTTAAAATAATTTGCAGGAGTGAGTAGGACCTGGGATGTATTCCTGGAACTGCTACTGTTCTATGGCATGACTTTGGTTAAGTCATTTTCCCTTTCTGTAGTTCAGATTCTCCTTTCACCGGTTATCTTTCTTCTTTATTCAGATTGTCCTTTTTGACATCTATGTATACATTGCCATGTTGCACTAAGGTGCCCTTTCCTTGTTTGAGGACTGTAGTTAGTGATTGTTTCGTGAATTCCCAGACACTTCTGCTTTCTAGGAGTGTATAAGTGATATCATTTGATTCATCACAGTGTGACTAAGAGGAGGACAATAAGAAAGAGCCATGTCTTCTGCTCTGCATCCTGAAGATGGTAGACTAGCCAACAAAGAGGTTAAGAGAGACAAATACTGTAGAAGTCAGATGACAGCTTCAAAGGTAGAAGGATAGAAACCCACAGCCTCGTTTTTTTCTAGCATTTTCCATCTTACTCAGAGCCCTCAGAGACTCTTTTTGCATTATCCAGGCCACTTCTGCTTCTCTGCAAGTCCTCCTGGCTGGGATGGTTCCCTACACCAGTGACACTGCACATTGGGTCTGACACGCACTGGCTGGCAGCCTCCTTCAGAGCACTCTCAAGGTGCCTGACACATACTGTGGCTGAGTTTGGCTCCTGATGCTTCTGATAGTCCTTTACTGTCATCTGTATTTTTTTCCCGCTTTCCCCTGTTGCTTCCCCTCCATCTTCAGAGAAGCCAACGCTGACATGAAGGAAACAAATTGTTCAAAGTCCACGTGAGCACAGAATGTTAATTTTAGAACTGTTAGACACACACTTACATACCTGGCTTTCTGCGAAGGGCTCGATCTGTGCAGTGAATGCTTCCAGCTACATTTTTATTCAGGTCTCTTACTGCTTCCCTGCCAAGAGGCTCAGAGGGGCTGGGAACCCGTGCTGTGCTCCCCACCCCTGCCGAACTCTGTGCCTGTTTCAGCTGGCCTTCTGTATCAGCCTACCTGCACCTGTGTTTCCCTGGTTTTGGAGAACAGCATGAGCATAGCCAGCCAAGTGCTGGCACTGAGGAGGTCACGATTTTGTTAGTCTTAATCAATGAAGCTTTAATAAGCATGCTTTTCCGCCTTTGCTTTGTTCCTGCTGTGTAGCTCTACAGGACAGTGGCTCACACAGTGTTATACTTCCCTTGGATACTATGCCATGGAAGTGGGTCATGGTTTTTTTTTTTTTCTTTTTTCCCCCAGGACAAGTTGGGGTGAAGAAGAGGCTCTGAAGACACATGCAACTTTCCAGCTGTGTGGCGTGATCACACAGAGAGAAATGGCCTATATAATAAGTCCATACCTGTGTTTTTGAGGTTAGGTTGCATCCAACCACAGCCCTCTAATTCCCTACACACTTCCGATGTGCAAGTAAGCATGTTTTGCATGTCTAAGGAACCAGCTTCCAAAGAGGTTTTCCTTTGTTACCATTCCTTCCTTTTACACTTGCTAAATCTGAGTAAGAAAACCAAGCCTGTTGGTTTCTCCTTCTGTTTTCATCAAGCTGTTTTGAATAAACTCAGAGATGCAAACAGAAAGCATCACCTGGCACTGCTGACAAATCAGGCTGCAGAAAAAGGTCCATCCAAGTTCCTACTGTAGTGATCTCCATTTTGCATGTACTGTGCAAACCCCGTTGAGCTCCCTATTGGCACAGGACACAAGATGCTCCTTTGGACTCCTGACTGACTTTGGATACAGCCCTGTAGCCAGCTTGTTGCAAGAGAGCAGCTGCAGCCCCAGAGGAGGAACAGAGCAAACGAGAGTATTAGACCAACTGTAAAATTCAGAGCACTCTCTCCTTTCTCTCCTAACTTCAATAGCAGCAGCAGGGATAAAGAAATAAAATCTCTCTGCCCAGCCTTCCCCTCCCTTCTCTGTTCCCACCCCTCCCTCTTTTCTCTGGCAGCTGAAATAGAGGACAAATCTGTCATTAAATATTTGTAAATGCTCAGTTATCTGATGGCAGCTGTTTTCTAACTGGATTGGGATGCAGAGCACAGATGCTTGGAGGAGCTACAGCATTTTTCCCCCCTTCTCTCAGCATAATCCTTCCTTCCTCTCTTATTCACTAGGAAAGAGAAAAAGAGAAAAGACTTTGATGTTAGATGCTGTTCATTACACAGTAGTCATTTCCTCATAACACACCCTTAGAGTAGATAATCATTGTTTTTCGCTTTAGGGAGTTTGGGAGTTTTAACTAACCAACTGGTCATAACCACCTAGTGGTAACTACTAGTTAGGAAAAGGAGACAGGACGGAAATATTGACGCGGTACTGTGGTTTGCGGTGAATTTCAAGAAACTGAGAATCTGTCATAGAAGTTCTCATAATGAAATTTAAGTAATCAGCCCCATAATTTCTCCTATTAGTTTTAGCTAGACTAGAAAAGGTCAATGCCCTGGCAAGCAATGATTCGCAAATAACAGGTGCAGCCAGTTTCTATTATACTGCCATGGGACACTGCTCTGTCACTTTTATTTACTGAATCAATCCACCAATGTCCAGCAGGAGAACAACAGTTAAATGGTCATTAATTGTAAGCTGATGTGCAGATGAAACAAATCTCCAAAGGGACCGTAAACCTTTGTTCTTTAGCCTCCTCCAGCTCACACAATGGGAATAGAAGTAAATCACTCAGTGCTTCATCTTCTTATTAAAAATCTACCAAACTGATCATCCCAGGTGACTTGCATCCAATCAGGGCATCTTTTTTCTTTCTTTCTTTTTTTTTTCCTGTCTGTCTTTCTTTCTTTTTTTTTTTCTTTTTTTTTTATTTTCAGCACAGCCACTTAAGATTTTCAAAGTGAAACATGCAATTAACACACATAAGCAAGAATGGGCACAGCCCATCTTTGATTGTCCTGTTTGGTGTTTTGGAGGTAGGAAAATGTGAAAATGTGAGAGGTTTTATTAAAAAAGTCTTTCCAGAAACTAAATTTTACTTTCCTTTTATTACAAGTTTAATCTGTTTTGTTTCATTCATAATATGGTTTCTACTATGCTGATCTGAGGATGTGCATTCAGTCTTCACAGATAAGAATGATTGAATTATTGGAGATCAGTGCAATGGCAGTCCAAAGCATAGATCTTCTTGCCCTTTGTGTCCCAGACAAATGTGTGAGTCCAGAAGATGACCAAAGCCTTGGATAGTTTTGAATTTGAGCCTTGGGACTACAGTGCATTGCACTGACAGCAGTGACATACTTCCAAAACAGAAGCTGAGAGGCGACCCGCAGATAAGATCCCCCTAGACTGATTCCTGGGATAGAATCGAAGGGGGAAAAAAAGAAGAATTGTGGTACATGGGATCTCAGGGGCTTTATTTAATTATCCTTCCTGAGACAGTTACATTTACAAAACAAGGAGAGGTGCCTATCTGAGTGTGACAGGCACCATTGGAAAACACAATATATCAAAGTAGAAAGAGCAGTCCCATAAGGTACAATATTTCTAAGTAACCACACAGCTAAAACAATCAGCTAAATTTCCTGTATCGTCTGCTGGTGTATCATCCTTAATGATGATTTTTCTTCAGCAGGCTTTTGAAAGAGACACATTTTGAATTAGGCCCTTATCCAAAGCTCAGTGTAATCAGGGAAACTAGCACCAGAATATTAACTTATGACTAATATATACACAGAAAAATCACCTTCTTACTCTTACTCTTTTCTCATATTTGTTCATCCATAGCCCTCTGAAAGGAGCTCATGCTAGCTTTCTACATTGTGACCACTATCAGTTTTCCTGGAGACATGCGGTATTGTAAATACGATCTATATCCTTTGTTAATAAAATTTTGCACCTGCTTATTCTGAAGCAGTCATAGTTTACCTAGATATTACCTAGATATATGTAAGAGTATTTTGTATGCCTGGTCTTCTCTCATGCTTGTTCAATAATCAAACCAAAATGTATAGTACCTGCAAATATTCTTTCTACAGTCTTCAATTTGGAAGTTGGTAGAAGAGCAATCTTTATTTAGCGTTCATAAGAAAAATAACATATAGTAACTATCTTGACACTTTAGTCCTGAAATTTCAGATTTCAAATCTTCTGTCATCTTTGCTTTAGTCTGAGGGTTTCTTTCTCTTCCCTACAAGTGGTCACCTGCAGCTTCTCACATGTTCCCACAGTCACCCTTTCGTACTAGGACTTCCCCAGTCCTCCTGTCTCCACAACTATGCTGTTGTGTCTCAGCCACGGAGCCATCCCTTGATACGAGATCCTCTAGATCATTGGTAAAAAGAGGTTTAGGCCTGAAATTCATCTATGGAGAGTTAACTCACATACCTTCACAAATGTTTTCATATTGATGACTCTTACGGTTAAGTTCTTCTGTTCTTAATCCATTTGCTCTATCCTTTATTGATATTTCCAGTCTGAAATAATGTGATAAGTCACTTAAAACCAGATCCTGAGAGTTATTTTGCTGTGCAACTCTCTGCTGGGCCAGAGAGTGAGAGAGCAAAATACATTTCTGGATCTGCTATTTAGTCTTTCCCTGCTTTCCTGTAAAATGGGGAAAGGAATGGATTTCTATTTCTCAGAAATGTACAATATTCTAATGACAGACCCACAAGCACCCAAGAGACTTATCTGTTCTAGAAAGGAAGTTCTCCTACTGGTTCCAATGATTTTAAATGGAAATGAAGATGACACATTCTTAACAAGTGATTATTCTAGGAATCCTAGAATCTTAAAGTTTGAAATAGTTCTTATGCTTACATATAAACAAACATAAACATACATATATACACGTATATTTCCCTGTATATACATATTTTCATACACACACACACACATATATATATATATATATATATATATATATATAAAAATATACATACATACTTACATACATGCACAAGCGAGAAGGGAATATTTGATTTGAATATTGTAATTAGGAAAACAATGCCAAAGATTTGTTATCAACACGATCTTAATTTAAAAATGGATAACATAAAGAATCATTTAATCTTCCCTATAGTGAGGTTAATTTTACAAAATGAACTCAAATACAAAAATGCTATCAATCTCTAGCAATGACCAAGGCCAAAAGTAAAATCAGCCATGAATATACTGTTAAAAAAAAGATCAGACATTCCTATGGTTTTCACAAGACCAAAAAATACGAGCTAAGGACAGTTGAAATACTGTTTGGTTTTTCGTTTGCTTGTTTTTCCATGAAATAATAGAAATAATAATATTTACAGTTTTAATTGAAATAATTTTATATTGATAATATTGAAGCAGTATACTTATAAAATATTAAATGTCTAGTAAAATTTAAATGTAGCATATAATTAAAATAGATTTTTAATATGTGTTAAAAAGAAGTGACTCAAAACTAGGAACGAATGCATTTATCCTGTCAAAATGAAATATTTCCATAGGATTAAAACAAGAAAGATGAGTTTTATTTCATAATTCTCTTTAAAAAAGTATCATTAAAATCAGCATTTTTGCACAGATTATATCAATTTCATTTTTTTTCTGACTACATGCAGGTAGCTCCAGTGTAGTGGTATCCATCTGACCTACACATTGTATAATTTCTTTCTGATCAAAGAAGAGAAATGGGTTCT
This sequence comes from Rhea pennata, assembly GCF_028389875.1. NCBI lineage: Eukaryota > Metazoa > Chordata > Aves > Rheiformes > Rheidae > Rhea > Rhea pennata. The sequence goes on along the minus strand of NC_084702.1, from coordinate 75,295,921 downwards.
TCTGTTGTATGATTCATCTTATCTTAAAGTGGCCGTCTACATTCAATCAGATAAATCATACCTCAAAGTGTTTATTAATCTTCATGGAATATAAACAGAGCCTTATGTTATTTTCTCAGACGGAGAGGGCTACCTTTGAAGTTGCTTTGTTTAATATTTTTGAAAACTCTGGATGTTCCCAAGCAGTGTCTACAGATCCCAGTGGAGATTGAGAACCCCAGAAGAAGCTAGTATAGAATTATAAAATTATAGAAATGTAAGCTGGGAAGTACCTCTGGAGGTCTCCAGTCCACCATCCTGTTCAAAGTGAGATTATTGCCAGCACTAGTTAATGTCATCCATTGCTTTTGTTAGGTGAATTTTGAAAATCTTTAAGGATGAAGATTCTATGACCTCTCTCAGTAACCTCTGCTTTTCTGCTCTCCTGATAAAGCAGGTTTTCCAAATGTCCAGGCTGTCTAATGCCCCTGTGCACCCCCTATAAAAAAAGAAAAAAAAAAAAAAAAACAGACTTCTGTGGCTATTATCCTTCTTTTAACCTCTTCCACTACCCAGAGTATGGCTTTGTCATCTTTGCAGCTCACCTTCAGAAGCTGAAGCTGCTAGATCCCTGCAGAAGATATTCCTGTCTCTTAGCAGACCTGACTTCTTTCTCCACTCAGATGCCCAAAAATTCAACCTATTATTTGGGGCAGGGGAAAAATATGTCAGAGTTTGTCTTCTGGGAACACTGGTCAGATCATAGTAGCAAAATCTAAGGTATAACAACAGTATGATTTCTATCAGCATATAGAAATATGGGTCTGAAGGCATGTCACCCTGTTCCCAAAAGTGCCACAGGCAGCAGACTCACTGCACCCTTTTCGTTTCTCTCTCCCTCTTCCTCGCTCGACTTTACATGTTTATTTATTGACTTACTTACTTGCTTACTTATTTTTATTTGATTCCTCCCCTCTTAAGTATCAGGCCTACAATTATCCTTTGACAGTCCTATAGCTGTTGCACATCAGTTGTCTTATTTTCCTACTTAGTATTGCCATGACTGACATAAACCAGCTAGTAGCTTTGGCTTTAGCCTGGCAGTGGAATGCACCAATATGGTTCCTTGATTTGTAAAAGCTTCCCCAGGTGACCTTAGGAACAACACTTGAACTCTCTTTGTGTCCCTTGTCCCTCTATGAAGTAAGAAAAATCAGTTTGATATGCCAAGGAAACTAAAAGGTTAAATGCAGTGATGACTGGCTTTTTCTAAGTGCTTTTTTTCCTTTTTTTTTTTTTTAATTAGATAGATAGACTCATTAAAAAAAATCTTTAGAAATCACTCTTCTGAGCAAACATGCTATATTTTATGACATTTCATAGAGTTAGCTAGTGCTTAAAAAAAAGGATAATAATGATTAATTATCCTTTTTTCATACACTTCATTGCTAATTCCCACCGTTTCATAGCTCTGTGTGGCACTTTGCTGAGACACAAGAAAGCCAGACCCCTACTCTCTGGCAGTTCCCTCCTGAATTGGACAGATAACATGACAAATAATTACGTTCTAACAACAATTTTTTCTCCTGGGCATCTCTTTGTATTTTTCAGTATTGGCACCCATTAAGAAGTGAGGCATAGATTTTCTTTAAAGCTTGGATCACATAAAATAGCTAAGACAGGTTTGGGAGGATCCTCTGCTGTTGGAAATTCTTATGTCATTGTCACATGCAGTACATGAAACATCCATCAACTTCACATCAGAAACAATATTCTCCTTTTTTTCAAAAGCTGGTCCTAAGGGTTTGCAGCATGTGTCCCAGAAGACTAATGATGAGTGGGGTTGTTTGATTGATAGAAAGTAGCATTTGTCTTGAATTCGTACACGACCAGCTATAGAGGCATAAAAAATCCACCATTGCTTAGGCATTGAGGCACAAGCAGAAAGGACTACTTTTGATTTTCAAAAGGGGAAGGCACACAAAAGGCAGGGAGAGAAAAGAGGGGCACACGGTACGGCAGGGGTGGTCATACTTTACCCAAATACTTTGAGGTCCATGTTGGTAAGTTGCCAAGAGCCGAAGGGCTGCATTGAATTTGCATTAAATGGAGCAGATGGCATCAGCTACCCTCAACTTTAATGTTGAAATATGGCCTACAGAGCAAATCTGTACAAAACTTTTCTAATTAAATCTGAAACAACATGCCTCATCTATTCCCCAGTAGAATTGCTGGTGGTATTTCTGCAATTCTACTTCTGACCCCAGCCAGGAGAGACAATGGCAGAAGTGCAAAGAAAAATAAAGACGTACACAGACACACAGATTTATCCAAAATGTTAGCGCTTGTTGAAGCAGCAGGTGAAAATGAGTGGATTAGAATTAATCTCCATCCGTCTTTCCAGATAGTATTCTTTGTAACAGAAATGCATCAGTAAATTAAACATGAACTTCTGGAGAAAACAGATAGTGATACCAATGAAGTCCAGTTGCAAGGAGAGCAAGGCAGAACAGTGTTTCAAACCAAACTCTAACGCTGACAAGGTAAACTCAGGCATACCATCTAAGGCTAACTCTGTCCAATTTGCCCATCTTACCCCACATAAAATGAAACAACCTGGAATAGTCAACAAGCCACGCTTTAGCTGTATGCATACACTTCCCCGGCAGACTGTGTGAACATCTCCCACAGGAATTAAGCAGATGACACCATAAATAATTCTATTACAGCAACAATTTCAGACAACAGCTGTTAATCTGCTCCCCGCAGTGGAAGTCAATGGCAGGTTGTGGGGTTCAGCAGTTATGAAGCCTACCCACATTCATTTCCCAGGATCAACTTTTCTAAATGTTGGTTTTAACTATTGATTCCATTTTCAAGTACTTCACTAAGAAATATACTTTCCATATCCCATGCTTCTCATAAGGATTGAAGAGGCTAAATTATGTATCCATGATAAATATTAGTCTGGCTAATAATTATTAGGAACATCTGAACTAATCATTTACTTGAAACTTAACAGTCACGGAAGACTCCAGCATCTGTTGAGATTATGTGTAAATATATAACGGAAATAGAAAATGAAGTGAAATGAATAACAAGGCAAAAGAAAAATCTATTTTCATTCAATGACTTTCTGTAGGAACATTTGAGCCAAATTTTCCCTTGGTAGAATTTCACCAGCATCGTTTTCCCTATATGAAATAGATAGGGAAAATATGTTTCTTTTTTATTTTACAAACAAGTGCATGAATTTCCTGGTCAATAAAGCAATTGAGTGAAGAAAGAAAGAAAGAAGTTATGAATAATTAAAATTGATTTTTTTACACATAGATCTCTGAAGGAATATTAACTATCTGTGCACTAGGCTTTATTCCTGTCCTAAATTTGACTAATCTAATACACAGCGATATTTGATAAGAAAGTTAGTGGTAAAACAGTTGTTGTTCTAAATAAAATAAAAGCAACACAGAAATAAAAGAAGATGGGCAGAGGTGATAAGCCAGTTCATACGATATTATAATAGTCTCTCTTCTAATGGAGAAAAATACATCAATATAAAAGCAGGCTGCATAAAAATTTGCTATTCCGTATAATGAAAGACTTTAGGAATGTTTTATTTTTTTGTTGTTTCCAATATAGTTAACATAGTACACTTTTATGGTAGGCCTATTTTTTGGGGGGGTAGAACACTTTTATTAACAATGTCACAGTCTTTTTGATAGTATGACCAAATAGCAAAGTGTTTTTTTTTTTTAATTTGTTTTTTTAGAGACTGCTTGTTGCATCATAGTTGTAGAGTGTGCTAGGGTTTGTGGGTTACTTTAGAGCTGAAAATTGTTAATCTGGGTTTGAGTGCTACTGAGGGGAAAAAAAAAAAACAAAATGAAGTTAAAAGTCTTGTGAGTTCAAGGAATGTGTCCTGTGAGCCAAATAGTAATGGGTGAAATTCAAGCTCAAATCCTTGGGGAATGATTTGTTGGCATCTGCATCTGGAAAGTAAGTGTGCAGGCAGTTGCAGAAGTTACTTTTTAGAACAAATGATAGAGAATGTATTTTAAAGATAAGTTTAAAGAGACAAGGTGGGAGGAAGAAAGAAAGCGATGTAGGCAGAGAAAAAGATCAGGGATTTGGAGAGGAGATTTAGCAGTGTGTGCACAGCAGGTTACAGTTAAACAAGAAAATTATTTGAAGCAAAAATAACAGTCATTTTGGATGTCAGATCACTGAGTGCAAACACAAAGCAAAACTAGAAAGGGGACAAAGAAAAATTGCTTGTGAATTTTCTGACATTTTTCCGTTGAAAAAAAGGTTGATTTGACAAAACTAAGCTTTTTCGCACAAAAGATTGTGTTTCAAAAGAATACCTGGTTTAATTTTTAAAAGTCTTTTCCAGTTGTTCAAGAGAAAAATTTGAAAAGTTTCAATTTTTGAGTTTCTAAATAAGGTCTGGTTTTGTCATAAATTTATCTCACTGAAAAATATAAGGTATAAATGAATTCTAAAAGGTTAAAACTTTTCTTAATCTTCTCTATTTATATTTATAACTGTTCAAAGTTATCCCTACTCTCTTCATTTTTTAATTTCACAGAAAGTTCTGCTTTTTTTGCCTGTTAATTAAAAAGATGACAAAGAAGATAAGGAAGGAAAATATCCGGAAAAACTTTACATTCTTGTGAAAGGGAAAAGCCATGTGTCTTTCAGTTTTAGCCAAAGAATATCTCTATTACCAGTTATACTAGGATGTACCAATTCAGTGATTCATCTGATTTCAGAGGAAAGATGATTAATCCTTAGTAAGGTATATAAGCTAATAGTATAATAACTTCAGGGGACCTTGACAGTGATTGTAAAGAGTCAGCAGGATCACAGGAATGGGATTTATTTCTTGGAGTATCTGCATCACACTCTGTTAATATTCGTTTCTCTGCATTGACTGTAGTGAAGCCACAGAAGAAGAGAAACTTTGTTCTTCTTCCGAATTGCCACTGTGAAGTTAATTGTGATGACTCCAGTCATAATGCTGCACTCTTTGGGAAATATGACCAGAGGTCTCTCAGGATTACTAATTCTTGACAGGAACTTCAGGAATTTTGACCCTCAGTTAGCCCTCTAGGACTAACTGGGAGTTAATTTTTTTTTGTTTGTTTGTTTTTTTGTTTTTGTTTTGTTTTTTTTCTTTTCAACCAAGATCCAGATTAATACACTGAGCACTCAGCAGGGAATTTGTTTCCCTTTAGAGGTTCTACATCTTTATCTCTGGGGACTCAGTTGGGATATGGACTTCCCAAAAGTTGAATGACTTCAAAAATCCTTCTAGGAAAAAAAGAGGCAGAGGGTTTTGAAAACCACCCTGAAAAGCTATTAGTTATGTTGGAAAATCATGTCATCAGCTCTCAAATAGTAAATGAAGTTTCTCAGGTCAGCTGGAATTATCCCTATATACAGTTAATAACACTTTATGTCATGAATATTCAATAACATTATATGCATGCTAGAACACCAGCGAATGGGATCTCAGATATCCCACTGTGACTCTCAATACCTGATCTCAGCAGTGATCAGGAACAGTTATTTTTATTACAAAAAAAGAATTACAATATTAATCACATATCTTTTTTCATACTGGAGTACCAATAACTGGTATTTACAAACACAGATGAATGGTCAGGCACCATGGAATCCTTCCCATTTATATGCTATTATTATCATTGGTTTATTTCTTCTTTTTAAATTAGTATAGCATCCAGCACCTCTCATCATTTTACCAGAAGGAAAAGAAAGTGTCAGCAAAGCATGTATTTTCAATGCAAAATACAGAAGACAAAATACAGTGCCATGCTGTAGAAGAACATAAAGCACCTGTGACAGAGATTTAACAGTCCAGGTATTATTGTTGGACAAAGACATATCAGGTCTCATGTTGATTTGCTATTTACATGCCATTGCTCCCTGTTCTATATCTTTTATTGCTGAAACAATTTTTTAGTTAGAGGCAGAAAACATTTAGCTCGCTTGCTTTGTTTTATGAAAACAGTCTTTCAGTTTCTTTCTTTCTCCTTGCAAGGTCTGCTTTTGACTTCCACTTCCCAGGTGTAGTTACAGGCTGCAATATGTTTGTATTAACAAAGCGAAGTGAAGTAAAACGATCATATGGTGAGCCTGCTGAAGGCACTTAACAAAAGCCCTTAAAGACACGATGGTACAGCCCGACTTATGAAATACAAAGAGCTCAAAAGAGGTCAACAACCTAAGCTGCCTAAGAACCTGATTTCTCTGATGCTCTGCATCATTTGTGCCTTTTAGCAACTAAACCTACACAGAAGTCTGCACAATGCAACATTTCTTGGGAATCTTCTAGGAACCTTCCTTTTCTTACAAAGCATTAACCAGGGACGTAATGAACACCAACTTCTGTTTCCCATCTACAGTTTTGTAGCTTTGGGTAAGTCATGCCAAGAGGCCAAATTTAGGAACTGAAATTCAAATTCTGATACTCAGTTAGGTGGGTTCCCTCTTCTGAAGCATTCCTAGTACCTAGAAAGTAAAATTTTGAGAGATTGTAGAAGGATTAGGCACCCAAATCGCAGTGAAAATCAGTTCTTACATTCTCAGAAATGCATTCCAACACCTATATAATATAGATTTTTATATCTAACTGAAAGAGTGATACTTTCAAAGGGAGAGTCATTTAGGAATGCAATTCCCATAGAAAATCTATGGCTGTTGTAACCTTTAAGTCTTAGCATATTTAACTATCTTACTCCTAATTTCTACTTTTATCTTGGATTAGATATCATAGCATTTGACTTTGGCTGTCTAAAACTTTTCTATCTCATCCTAATTAATCAGTGAAATTCCTCCTACATGGAATGGAGAGAAATCAGCACTGCCATAGGCCAATTCATCCCATCCTCCTTTAGCAGGAGATATACCACCCTGTGAAGACGCTAGACTTTCATCTTTGCCTATGGTGAAGTTCAGATTATTGGCTTGGTATGATAAGACTAATTTCTAACTCTTACATGGACAAATCTATGTGAGATGAGAGTTCCACTCCATTCTTGCAAAATACAGATGAGTTCTTCAACCTTGTTATGGAGATTCAGAAAGCTTCAGCCTAAAAATGAAACAGCATGTTTGATAACTATAATATTACTACTATTTTTTTCTTTATGTAAAGGCAACATTTTTAAGCCAGTTAAACACTCTATTTACAACAGATTAACAGAGTTTGTTAAGCACAGGTGTTTGTGTAATTATGATAAATAGCAAAAATTCACTGTGCTCAATGGCCCTAAAAAGTCACACGTCCACCTGGGTGACCTAGTGGTGGTGATGTTACAAATCATTTGACTGCCTCCAACAGTGCAAAATGCCTTGTTGTTTGTGAGAGGTAGGTACAAACCCTCCCCAACTCATGCGGGGAAGAGTTTAAAGGCAGGCTGGTGCCATTTGTAAAACTGGGGCGTGGAGCTAAGTTCGTGTTATGATTGGCTTCAAAATAATAGGTGGTTTTTTGCACCTTCTGGTGCACAGACTTTGTTTGCTGAATCTACTTCACATCTCTACTTTTTCCAGATATACTGCTTGTCTTTCCTGAAATCTTCTAAATTCACAGAAAAATATCTTCTAGAAAAAAAATAGATTTTTTTGTTTGAGTTTTAAGAAAGCATAGGTCTGAGCAATCCCTGTTGTCACTGTTGCCAGAAACAACTCAGCTGTCATACCCATAATCGCTAATAAAGCATCTGAAATTAAGACAATTTTCCTAAAAGATTAACTTAATTCACTTGGAGTTAAAAGCTAGGAAGAAACCAAAGCCCCCAAAGCCAATTCTATTAACTTGATCAGAGTTACACTAGGACTGTGTTTGTCTGAAGATCATTATCTTACAAGACACGGATGTCAATCTCATTATGTAACTCAGTGTGTCTAGCACTTTCCTGTATAAATATACTTAATAGATATAGTTTTGACCTTTTGCTGTAAAATTAATAAGAAAATAGATCAGTTTCAGTGTGCTAAGAGGCTTTTCTCAGTCCCATTAATGGATGATTTTTTTGTGTAAATAAATACATTTCAGCACACAAAAGAAGAAAAATATTTTCCAAAGAAATGACCTGAGGAGGGGATATATTATCTTTGCAGCATATTATTTCAGGAAAAAAAAATCCTCTTATTCCAGAGGGTTATCTATCTGTACTTGTATCTGTCTTCTGATATCCATATTCCACTAGAATGCTAATACCTTAAAGTTTCAATTGTGCCTCAGAGACGGATATATTTGACACAGGAATTTTGTTGTACCACAAGGACTGGCCCATAGAGTATGGAGCCCCAGGGAATGTTGATCTTTTGATTTATCTGTACTTTTATAGATCATCCTCATAGCATTTGAGAGTCATTGGCAATTTGAGATTCATCTATGCATGCTGTGGCTTACCCAGTGAATTGAACAACTCCCTTGAGGGAGAGTGTAAATAATATCCCTTGCCCCATGCAGAAGTAAGGGCTCGTGATACTCTCCCCTTAAGAATCCAGGTGGGCAGAAGAAAGACTGTAAAAAAGCTGGAGGGAGCATGAAACCTGGCCTCTCTCCTTCACTTTGTTGTCCATTTACAATGGCAAAAGTTTTAATATTTCACCAGGAAGACAGCAAATGTGGAAGAGGAAGGTCAAATTTGCAGGGCTAATCTGAGAGGGTGCAGTCCTGGTATCGTTACTGTGTCAGGGCCGTTTAATGTGTGCTCTTCTCACATGTACGGGATACACAAGGGAAAGGCTCTGTGATGTTGTGGTGGTGAGTAAGAAAACACAAAAAGAACTTTGCTCCGCTCCATTGGTACCAACGGTGCAAAATCAGCTAGGGTTTAATCCAGACAGTTTCTTTAATTAGTAAATTCAACAGCCAGCTTGCAAAGACATCCAGAGTAGGTCCATGGAGGATTAGGCATCAGCCATCTTCAGCTTGAGTCTCTTTGATGGTTCTCATCCTCAATGCCAACGAGCCCAAGGCAATCCCTGTGCTAAAAAGAAGTAGCTGAGTAAAAACAATGGTCTATAATACATAGTAAATATTTTAAAATAAAAATAGTAAATAAATAGAAAACACATAAACAAGCCAGATCAAATCTATTAGTATCTTAGAGAAGAACAGCTGTCTATCAAAGTCTCCCTGTCTAACTACAATCAAATAAACAAGACAGCCAAGCGCCTCCAGGGCAGGGGCTCTGAGGAGCAGAGAAATGTCTGCAGAGTCTGGAGCTGAAAGGCTGCCATTCTGCTAAGGATGTTAATCAGCCCTTGGTCATTATTCTATGTAGGGAGAGAAAAAATGCCCTGTTTCAAACAGGTGAACATTAGTCCAAAGCAAAATGTAGCTGCAGGGTTTTTTTGGTTTAATTTTTTTTTGTTATTTTTTTGTCAACATAAATATATCTTCTGTTAGGGAAGTTCAACAGGGTGGGATAAAACAGGGTGCATGTTTACTTGAAACAGAGTTTGCTTCTCGCAAATTCAAATATCTGACACGTTGGAGCCAATGTCTTTCAATTTAAGTTTAATGAAAGGTTTCAGTGCAGGCGTAACTGCATATATTCAAAGTACATCTACCCATGCTTTAGTAAAGCTGACCTAGATGGATTGGGGCAGGGGATACATTTTTTTTCAAACAACTTTGCTATAAATTCCAGTAATTTCATATGAATGGTCTACCTTTGCCAGTCTGCTACGATTACTGTTTTGGGTTGCTGACTACTCTTTTAACTGATCATCTCCTGGATTCTGAAAAAATGAAGATTTTAACCTTAGCTATGAATTTTGATTTGACCATTTCAGCTTCCAGGAAATTCAGACTATAGCATACTTATCAAGATTAAGGTTTATTTAACAGAATGTGCCTGAGCTCTGTTTGGCTAATATAATAATCGTATAAACAACTGTTCTGTCAAGCAGCAAGTCGAATGGTCTTTCTGTGTTTGTGTTATTATGATCAGAGGATTCCTTTCTTGCATATCTTTCTTACTACACTTTAGATGCTTCTAAAAATTTTAGCTTTCTTTACTTTACTTTTAACTCCTATGGCATAGCCATGTGCGCTGGTTTCATTTAGCTGTGTAATTGCTGATCTTGTTTGCAAATGTTACTAACTATATGATTAGGCATAAGCTGCAGCACTCTACTCGCTACATTCAAACAAAGTTTATTATTGCATTCTTTCTTTCAACTACTCACAAAGAGAAACTCCACTTACATTGTGTAATTTTTCTTGCAAGCTTTTCAGGGCCAGACTTTCAGTACTGCAGACACAAATATATATACCAATAAGACTAAGGTTTGGTCCCATATTATATTCTGGAAAGTTGGTAACAAGGCATACATAGAGCCTGTAAAACACACACATATGAGCCTCATGTTCTGGTTTTACTCATGGTTTTATGCATCAGTTATAAGGCATGGGCAGAGATAAACTCAGAGATCCTGTGTTCTGTGTTTCATGCATCCTTAGTCTATGCAGTTCAGAGTTGACTCCAGTATTCCCAGTATATCTGATACGGCTGAGCCCATACGCATTTTCTCTGCATGTACACTTCAACCACACTTACATGGTATTACGAAAAGTCCCAAAGAGTTGATTTATGTCCTTTCATTACAGGTCAAGTTCATTTGGTTCATCATACAAAAGCAAATACATTCTTCTTGATTAAAACTTGACTCTGTGATTTTACATGGCAGAGGAGACAATATCTTGTCTGCCCCTCATTGTCAGTAACTAGAAAATTCTCCTTTCACACTGGGATTTCATTTTCAGTCAGCAATGAATCATGCTGAGGCTGTATGGCAACTCAGTGGTACACCCAAAACCTGAAATACTTATATGACGGATTGAAAATCCTGGGGTGAAATCATGACCCTTTTGAAATCAATGAGAGTTTTGGCTCATTGACTGCAGTAGAATGAGGATTTCACTCTCTAGATCTGAAAAATGGGGCTTTAGAGTACTTGGAGGAAAAATACCCTCAGGTAGGATTTCTGTGCTTGATCTACTTCATTTTCTCTGAGTTCAGAGAAATAAAAGAAAATATATCCCTATATATGCTTCAGTTTTAATAATCAAGTGTATTCTTTGAGGATTACCTTTTGAATTGGATTATCCATGAATGCAAATCAATATTTTTAAGATTGGGGAGTTATACTGATTTATATCAACAGCTGTTGAATATTTGGCTTATTATTTTTAAAGTCTTAGCATCTTTTTATGAAACTGAATGTTCTTGATGGGTCATTTATTATTCAGAAGGAAAACAGGGCCATACTCTACGCTCATTCATTTCAGGACAGAGCACTTTATCTCTGCCAACTTGTACATATAGCAGCAGTAGAATCTGGCCCTGGATTTTCTTTAGCTCTCCACTGGGCTTGGTGTTTTGAAACATCAGACCCTCTTCCATGAATCAACAAGTAAACGCTAACACAGCATGAAAGTCTAATTTATTTGAAATATAACCAATTTTACATGAAACAACCCATACACATCTATGGGTGCTAAGTAAGACATTAATGGAACACATGCAACATGGAATACATCATACCAAATGGTCTCAGTGGGAGAGGAGATGAGGAAAACATTAAAGTTACTACAGTTTCATTTTCTATAATTTCATCTCTAGTAAATCTGTCTGCAGTTTGCTCTAAATTGAGAAACTGGAAGTTTCTTATCCAATAAAGTACCTGCCTTGACTACGGTATCAACTGTAGCTCAATGAATACATAAATCAGGTCTCCTGACCCAGACTTCTGGAAGCAGCAGCAAATAAATAAACACTGAGAAATTCCTTTTTCATTTTAGATTTGGAGCTAACTTCCTTTTCTTTGCTCTTGAAGAAACATGCATTCTACACAGCCATGGAAGTTCATTGCCCACTAAGAATATTGGATAAGGATAGTGATCACTGGGAATGAGATCCAAAAGTTATGACACTGGCACCTAATATGAATCAGGTCACCTAGATGTCTTTTGCTATCAGTGGAAGGAGTCAGATTTTCCAAGGATACTTTTCGAGGAAGCTCCTGGGACACTAAGGAACAGACCATCTCCTTTTAAGGTAAACATTAAAAATGAGTCAGGTGAAATGTACTCAGGAAATCTCTTGGTAAAGCAAATTAAGATGGAAGTCCAGATGTTTAGCTCAACCATAGGTATATTATCTAAATTTAAGTGGGAAGAATCCTACCCTTTGTCATTACGTCTTGATTCTCCAAACATGATTCATTTATGCCTTTTACCCTAGTCTCGAGGTTACAAAGCCCACATGGTGTGCACATAAATAGTACCATTTATCCTGGGGACCAAAGCCTGATTTCAGCATATCTGATCTCTAAAAAATATCTTAGGTATACCCCCGAAAACTGTGCATATGAGTCTATGTGACCTAGAAATAAGTACATGCCAACGAATCTGGTAAACTAAAATTACCATTCTTTGCTGTATTCTGTCCATTGTTTAGAGTAATTAAATCCTGTAACTTCTGGAGTGTTGGGCTTGTCATGGAAGAGAACACAGAGAAATTGGCTGCATTTAATATAAAGGCAATTATTATTTATTGAGGCTGTTGAACAAAGATAACTCAGTAGCAATATGACTAACATTTAGTCTACCTTGACATAACGTGGGATGTTTAAATGTAAGTACACAGAGTTTCTCTATATCGTGGCCTGTTATATTAAGTCATGAAAAGAATTGCTGATGACCAAAACCATTTGCTGCCCATCTCCTGTTTGGAAGGTGTGTTTCAAATACGGATCACATTTTCATAATCCCAAAAGTTTAGTTTCAGGTACTTAACAAATGCTGAAATAATTTGGAATTATTATCAGTCTCATTTTCACTTCTATAAGTTGTATTTTACTCTTCTATTAGTCATTTATATTTTACAACTGAAGATATTTATGTACATAATTTTGTATATACATGTATATAAGGGAACTAGAGATCGTAATGGGATTGTTAAGGAGATTGATCAATCAAGCCAGTTTAAAACAAAACTCTACTAGACTGACATTCATTAGCAATATATATTATTGCAGTGTTTTGTTCTTACTTATTATCAATCATTATCACTACATATCGAGCACAGCTAGTCCTTAACAATCAGTCCTAAATTAACTATGAATGCACAATGCTCACGCTGTACAGTTACAAGGCTGCAGTCTTTGATGGTCTTAATTACTTACTCTATTTGGCAGATTTTTTTTGTTCATTTCTGAGATGCTACTTGTTTCTCTCAGTGACAGCAGCCCCTGAACAGCTCTTGAGGTCTCGCTGCTCCAGTGATCAAGATCAACAGTCAATGAGATGTTTTCAGTTCTGGGTCCTCTGTTTTCAACCTGCACCTGTATCTTCACCACCTTTGCAGCTATCCCACATCTAAACTGACATCGTACCAAGGGAAATCTGGTGTTAAGCTCAGGTTTACACAGCAAGTTCTTGCAGAAAGTTGATGACAAGTCTGGAAGACCAGTACCTCACAGGTCCTCACAGGGTTCACGTGAGGTGCCCTTAGCAGAAGGCCTATGTTCTGTTACTAGAACTGGTTATACTATTTTTCTGGGCCATTAGGTACAAAAATGCTTAGTTATTTTATATTAGTGTGTTTATGTTTGGTTTCAAAACAAACTAATATCAAAATCTGCTTAGACGTTGAACTCATAAAAGTAGAGTCAACAGGCCTCTGCTTTGACTGCATATATTAGATTTGTTAAACAACCATTTTCATATGGAAAATAAAATACCCATCAGTGCTAATTGCCTATGGATACCAGGGGCAGATGCGCCTTGCTTAGGGGCAAAATTTGGTCTTGTTTGTTAAACTTGGGAACACAGCAGACTGATAGTGTTTTTCCAGTTATGGGCACTATCTTTCCAGGCAGTTTTACATACTTTCTTTCTTAGACTACTTCTCGAGGAAAGAATGACATGACAGTCTTTACAGAAGAAGAACCACGATAAAAAAATTAACACGAATGTTTTATAATAACCTCCTATTGCTCAGGGACTTTTTTATAAGCCCTTTCTTTACCTAGAAGACGGACAACAGTTATGGTCAACTGAGAAGTTTCTATTGCACAGCAACCTGTTGTGAAGCAAGAGTTAATAGGGAAATCTCTGTGAACATAAATGTCTTGTCCAGGGTCACAAAATAACAAGGACCTGTGCTCTTGTCAGGCTGACACAGGGTCAAATGAGAGGGCATGAAACAGGTTTGTTCAATTAAAAAAAAAAATACACCAAACAAAGTCAGATAACTTTATTAGAGCTTAACGTAATGTGAAATTCATGTAGACTGCTCATTAGTTTCCCTTTTTACTTTAGATAGTGGTCTACATCATCACACATCCATATGCTAGAGTTGCCTAGTTGCCTTTGAGGACTGCTGGCTCCAGGTTTGTGTGTGACTCATCTTTTTCACGCTTGATTCTGAAAGTCTTTCCATCTCCTCTAACCTGGAGAAAAGTGACTTTATCCTCTTGTTTGTACGAGCAGAAACAGTTCGTGAGGAAAGATGGAGATCTGTTGAGCGGACTCAAGCGTCCATCAAAGTTAGAGTGGCTCACTTCAGTTTTAGAGAGACAGAAATGTCTATTCCAGAAAGCATGAGGCTGCTTTGCCTCACATTGACCTCTTTCTTCTTAAAGTAGGGGAATAATATAAGAAATGTTCACATGGATAACAGTATCTCGAATTCTCCTATCTCTTACCACAGCACTGTAGACAGCATTAAACAGAATTTGTTTCTTTAACTTCAGAGGAAAATATAAACCATATGATATTCTTATTTATCATCTAAACCCCAACATTATGTTGGCATCACGATCTGCACACAGTTGCTATAACATCAAAATCAGATTCTGACCCCAGATTTTTTACTTCCAACCCTCTGCCTTGACCACTAGTCTTTGTGTTAAAATCAAATTTCCTCATGGAAGCTCTTTTCAAACTACTGCAGTCCTTGAAACAAGATGGTTTTAATGAAAGTGCCCTTGTTTTGATCCCCATCTACACTGATGAAAATGTTCCAGCTACCTGAAATGGTAATGCACAAAGTTTGCTGTGTTTTAATGGAAAAAGGACTTCAGGGGCCTCTGAAAAAGACTGAGAAGTAGTATAGTGCTAGGAAGAGCACAGGGAGGCACAGATTTATTTTTGGACTTGTCTCTTCAAGTTAGCTAATATTTTGTTCCAGGTTTCAGAAAAGTGTTTGAAGTTCAAATTGGTAACACAGCTAGTTATCCAGAATTATCAGAATTTTACACAGTTATTTACCCAAAGCTGAAAATGTTTTTGTTAGCATGGTTTTGTGCAGGAAGAATGTATATTTCTTTCTATGGCTTGTCACTATTATTCATGAAACTATTCATATTTCTTTTTTCTTACACTGAGATTTTTCTTATTATTATTTTCCCTACACAATTGCATCATACATGAAGTTTGATAGAGCTTGACAAACTGTACTTTTAAACATTGTACTAATATTTACTTGAATTTTGAAAAAAGTTCTCCATGACTATGTTAGCCCCCACTCTGTGTTTGTTTTCTGCAGTTATTTTAGCTAATGAGTTTGCTGGCTAGGATGTTCTTGGGAACAGTTAATTTTAGGAAACTATTAAAAAATACTAACAGAAGGTGAATTTCACAAAATGCTGCTATTTGTAATGGAAGTCTGGTTTTAAGAGTTGTGGTTTGCTCACCCAATCAGAAAAACATATCATATGATTTATGTCTGCTCACACCATCTTGAATTTCAGATTTTAAATTTTATGTTCTTACAACCATCTGCTCACAAGCTAAATTCACACCATGGTTTTATTGGAAAAAAATACATGTATTTGGTAAACAGTTATGAATAGTTGATGAAGGGAAGGAAAATGCCATCTGACTGTACAATTCTTTCAGCAGAACCTGGAGGTCACCTTCATTTTCCTACTCTTTCAGTCTGCAGCATAATATTTTGATCATTTCTCTTCACTTGGTCTAGATGGCTTCATTCTTCCCACAGGACTCAAGCATAGAGAGCTTGTAGTTTCTGAATAACTACTATTTCATTTTCAGGGAATTAATGGCTGGGTGCTCGATTTTCTGTAGTTTCAATATCTTGTTGTCCAAATGATTAATCGTTGCCTGTAGCCAAAGCCTCTTCTGGAAGTAATCTGAAGCCAATGCACAAGAACAAAGTAAAACTTCAGGTGTCAAACATCTCGGAGGACTATCCCACCTGGACTCCAGATGTCTCAATGATGCAGGCAAGCTGCACCATCAGGACAGATCAGAGTGAACGTGGGGCAACTGCTTTCTGGAACCCTAGCCTCAAGGAGCGAATGAAGGTTGTGAACGAACCCATATCTGAGAACGAGTAACTGCTTTGGGTCCTCAACCTGTAGATGATGTGAACCTAGATATAGATGATATAAACCTAATAGCAAAGATGTAAGTCACAACTTCAATGAGAAGAAGCAAATATTTCTCCTGAAAGGTGATTTCTGAAGTTCTGCTAAAGTTGACACTCGCAGGAAATCATGAGTCTAGGTCTATTTGATAATTACAAAATACAAGGGAAATTAAAACTCAAAGAAACTCAAAGTTGGAAAGAGCAGTAGAAAGTATGAAAAAATGAAGAGGAAGGGTAGAAAAAAACTCTCACCATGGACCAAGGAAGGAAACAACGTCTTTCTTACCATGTTTTCAAGTTTGCAATGCAATTCCATGACTTCAGGGAGGTGAGGGTGGAGGAATCCTGACAGTGGATGTATGTACTATAACACCCCTAACGTAAGTTCCATAAGAAAAATAGCAAGAAAAGTCAGGGTGGGAAGGGGATAGTCAGTATAAAATAGTTTTGTCTGTAGCTTTTTGATTTTAATATTTTGAAAACTAAGACTTTCTTACAAATGTATTGTGATTAATTCTCTGCTTTCTCTCCATCGAAGACAAGACCTTTGTTCTCAGCTTGAGCTCAGAGGGAGGGATATACAGACACTGAAGGAGGTGCTGGCAAGTACCCAGCTTTCTCCTATTCACCCTCAAATAGACAAACACCTGCACACAGATGAGCAGACATCCCCTTCCCCTTCCATGGTTTTTACAAACTCTCCTCCTCCTCACAGAGGTCTGGAAACTCTTGTTCATCAACACTGATGGACAGCAACAGCCACAGAGGTATAGAAACGTGCACATTCGATCCCAGATTCACACAGATATAGCACTAAGGCTTACAGATTACTGAAATACAGACCAATGCATGGCTTGTCCAGCATAGGTGCTGGTGGAAGTGTTACACTCATAGACACAGAAACATATTCGGAGTTCACGTTTTATAGATTTGGCTATTTTCTGCGTTCAGAGGCAGTACAGAGCAGTCTAGTGTAACAACATATACGCTATGTTGGTTGCTCCCAACACTGAGGCACCCAGTGTGCAGTCTGATCTTACCTGCTTGCACGAGTTTCTAATGTTTGATCCCAGCAGACACAGGCAACTCAGATAAAGAGCACAGACAAGGAAGCTTTATAGTTTCTGAAATAAATTTTAATTCCTTGTAAATCTGTTCCTCCCTCCATCTTCTCCAACAGAAGAGCAGCCAGTCTGTTACAGCCACAAATTTTTAGCATGCCTACAGACTCCTGTAAGCCTGTCATTCAGGGAACACAAGTTTAAAGTAGTTTTGGAGTAATACAGATCAGTATATTTGATAAATTTCCTCTATCTGTAATCATCCCACTTGAAGTAACTTTTAACAGAGTTTGTGCCTGTCTATGCTTGCTTCTGAGCTTGTTTAAAGCTGCCACATTTCAGCAGATTGCTAAAGAAAACTGTGAAGATCTGGTCTAGTTTTTGTACAGCAGGCAAAACTATTCCTTTTCATCCCCATAAATTTCAGCTCTATCTTCTTAGCCCAGGGTCCAGCAAAGAATTTTTCTGCATTTTCTGCTCTATTTCAGAATGGAAATTTTGGTGAATATTAAATTGTTTGATAAGAAAAAGGAAAGAAAGAGTATTACTGTCTGCAGACCTGAAAAAAATCACATCAGTCTATACAAGTAAAATTAATTTGCAGCCTGCATTTGTTAGTATCCACTGTCTTAAATAGCTCTCGTTGCCAGCATTACAAGATGTTTTCCCTGTTGTGTGGTTAAGAGGGCTGATAAATTAAAAGCCATGCCTAGCATCAGAAAGCAAATTGGTAGCAGAGGCACAGTTTTAATCTAGCTTTATCTGTGCTGCATACCTTAACGGCAACCAAGTCCTCCTTTGCCGTCTAACAAGAAGTATCCATATGGCAGTAAAACACGCCAGGATGTGCTTTCAGGATTTGAGCAGGATCTTCCCACAGACATTTGTCTCCTGGCTCTTCTTTGTTTTAGGGGCCTGATCATTCGTAGATCAAAGTGAAAGACGGTGATACTTTAGGGTGGGACACACCAGCCCGGCCCAAAAGAAAGATGTGCTGTGATTCAGGTTATCACCCTTTTTTGCTGGACCTGCTGCTGCATGCCTGGGAGCACCATCATCCCTGGTGGCACAGTGCTCACTTTGTGAGCTTATCTGTCCCGGCTTTTGTTGGCTGTGTTTTCCTCCCTACAGGGGTTAGCGGTGGCCCCAGTTTCATCTTTACATTCACAGCTGCTTGTCCCACTTGTGCTCCTTCCAGAGGAGGGAGCTGCTGAAAAGCACAGATTTGCAGCTCCAGCTGGAGAGAACAACTCATACTGGCAGGCTGAGTAGCAGAAATGGGGAAGCAACTCTGGTAAAAGGCAGCTGTACAGTAAGGCATAAATGTCCCCAAAATAATGCTGCTCAGGAAGCAATGGTGGTACTGGGGACTCAAGTAAATCAGTATAGTACACTTTAGACAAACGTTAACCGAAAAAAGTTCTCTCTTTAAACAAGAGTTTTAGTTACAGTCTCAGATCCTACCTTCAACAGGGATTGGGAAAGTGGGAGTTAATCATATGCTGACATTTCTAATTTTCTGAAAATGTAGTGCTGCTCAGAAGCTCCATATAAGTGTTATCATAATTTTTTCATACATGTAGGACATTCTTTTACTTGCACTGTGAACTCAGTGAATGCATAAGAAATTTAATACTGATAGTAGCTGGATTTTATACACCAAAGTATCGCGATAAAATAGACACCCAAATCGTACGTAGCCCTGTTTAGCCAAATTCTCCCTGTACCATGCCCCTCTCTGTAGAATTTTTCTTTCCCATCTAGACATGTGCAATTACCATGTGCAACTCCCAGAGCTGTCAAAATGTGCCAGGCTCATCAGTGCTCAACTGATCAGTCGGGAGAGCCAATTCCAAAGGTCAAGCTTCTTATTTCATACCGAACGCTGCTGATGTGGCTGATCAGTTCAAGGGTACATACAGAAAAGAGATACAGAAGAAACATTTCTTGGGGAATTCAAGACCTGAGTTGTAGACAGCAAATTGTTCAGATAAAGGCAGCGAGTTTGTTAGCGCTGTGGATGTCACACGCAGGTTGCTTTATACCTTCTTAAATAAAACATTAGTATATATAAGTAATCTTTGGGGAGTGAAAAAAATAAAGACATTGTTATATAAAGCTTCTTAGTACTTCTGTAAATGAGATATGATAATTAGGCCTCCAATATTGACTTAAGCTGTTGTTGCGGAAGGGGGAAGTAGTAGAGCACAGGTGCAGGATACAACAGAATTAAGCAGGAGAGATATCCAGAACAGAAGCATGGATATATGAAGTGCCATTAGTGTTGCATGCATTTCCCTTTACTTGGTTACATCGGTATGACCTTGCCTTGATCAGTGCAAAAGAGGATAACCCAGCCACAGATCCACCTCTCCGGTTTGATAATGGGAGCGTAGCCAGCGCAAACCATCATTAACTCTGAATGCAGGAGTTATGTATTTTATTCAACAGGACTCGAATGTTACAGAAGACCTCATTTACTTCTATGGCTTCTACAGGAGCAGGACAAAGTTTTGCCTCAGGTGATAACCTCCGAGCCACCACCTCAGGCTGATGGTCAAGCCAACAGCAATAGGAAAGAAAAGAGCTGGAAATGTTTTTATCACAGCTTGTATAGCAAGGGTGAATGTCATTTCCCACTCTGAGTCTGAGCCACGTACTCTCACATTTGCCATAACGTCCATACTGCATCCTTGGCTCTGAAGCTATCATTAGGACCTACTGCTTAGATCTGGGAGGCCTGATGTTGACTGAGATGGTGACTTCTGGTTCCCTTCTGAAAACCACTGGGAGCATATTTTACATGCAAAATCTTTGCTGCATATATAAAGCCAAGGATAAATTTCATGGCTCAAGGCTCAGTGAAGGTAGATGTAAAGAAAGAATAGAAATTAAACAAACAAAAACTTTGGCATGGTGAAAACTCCTCTTATTTATAATTTTCTTTGCTCTCCATGTTTCCTCCCTTTCTGCTTTTTCACTTGTCTGTTTTATGCAGTGAGAGTATATAGCAAATTGTCTCACTCTTAATACATTTTCCCTTGGGGAGATGGCAAATAAGTGCATAAATTAATATATATTTGAATTTCAGTCTCTGGGGTTTAACAGAATATTTGAAAACTGACATTCTGGAGTTTTTCAAGTGTTCTTTGTATAATTTGTAGGAGATTATGAATATTACTTTTTTTCCCCCTCATAGAATTCTTTGCAACTTCTGAAACAGGCTTATGCTTTTGAAAGCTTTTGTGGAGATCGGTGGAGGACTTTCACAGCTCCATTTCTTTTGAACTCCAGATCCAAAAGGAAGACTTCCAGAACTTAAAATCTGCCATTAAGCAGGCTCACTGGAGCGTGCATACATCTCCCCAAGCATGAATGGAAAATCAGCTTGCTCCCAGAAGGAATGGATGCTGAAAGGCACTTCTCTATTTCATTTTATTCTTAATATTTTAAATTTTTATTTTTTAAAATATATTTTCAGGTATTTTTAGATATTTTTAATTTTAGAACTGACCACTGCAGCAAACACTGTCTCAGGAAAATTTCCATCACAATACAGCTCAAATGGAAATGAGATAGTCTAGGAAGCCTATTATACAAATTCTTACCCACAGTTCGTGCATACATATGGACACATATGAATAAATGGAAGCAGAAACATGCAGCTTAACTGTGTCTTCTTGAGCAGTGGTCAGTTAAGTATTGTCTTGAAAAAGGAAAGTGAAAACTCTTCTGAATTTCAAGGTCAGGAAAAGAATAAGCCATTCAGTGAGCTTGGGAGTGAGGTAACAAACTTGGAAACTTTCACTAACTTAGCTCATGGGTGAGCAGTCCCAAAGCAAAGCTCGGCTCTGTGCACGCGGCAGGGTGTCCTCAGGGTTTCCGCACTTCCCTGGGAGGATGCTATTCCATGGCCACTTCATTCCAAAGCTCTCTCAGATTTCTTGGGTGAATGGTTTGTCCCTCAGGAGGAACTGTGAGAAGATCAATATAAGACTATGGCCACTTGGCTCTTCTTACCGCTGTCCTTATTATAAAGAAGGATGACAACGTCCTAGCGTAAAGTACAGCTCCACTTTTAATCCCTACTGTGTCTATAGGTGTTATCTGCGCATAGTAAAGGAGTCTGACTGAACATGCTAAGATTGCAGAGTTTCTAGGGGGCATTCTCACAGTGATATTTTCACAGTTGAAATAATTCTTCCAAAACCCAGATTACAGTCAATATATTTGCTCTGATATATACATTTGTTCCACTCCGTTGTTAATCTTTCAAGGTAAAGTGATAATTCTTGTAAGGAAATGAGGACACAGTCTATGACAGTGCAAATTTACAATATATGCGTTATTATATACTAACACATTCTGTGGTTACATTTGGGCAATGATCATATGAATATAGAGGAAAATCTTGAAGAATAAATTTGAGGAAACAGCTGCACTAGCATGGATATGAATAAAAAAACCAGCAGAATGGGTGGTCACATTCTTTAGGAGCAAGCAGCAAGCAGAATGTGCTCGGAAAAGGGGGAAACTGAAAGCATAAGAAACTTAGCTTTAATTCACTTGAGTAGTTGCCATTGCAATTCAGGACAGCTTGTCCTACCCCTGGGTAACCTCTTCAACTGTCCTTGGCCTCACAGCATGTGCAATGAATTCCTTCAAGTAAAACATCTACATCCATTTTGAAAGTGTGTGGAGCTACTTTGCACCTCGTGCTTACTCAGGGGATCAACAAACCTCTTTGATTTCAGCTCTTTGCACCTAACAACACTTAAATGCAGTGTAATAGCTTAAACACTCTCTGCTCCAAGGAGAGTGATGGCCTCTTAGGCAGCTGGCATCTGGAGGAGCTTGCTTCTTTGCACTGGCTGCAGGAGGAGCTAAGGGCAATTGTCAACCTATAGAGTTTTGTATTAGGATTGTCCAGTGTGGTAGGGGTGAAGTATGGGTGAGAATGTATGTGCACAATGGTGCTAAACGAAGGGTGCAAGCAGCATGAGAGAGAGTGGCATTGGGTTGTTGGCATCACCAGTTCATCAGTGTATCTGTGTGCACCTTCTCAAGACACCTAGACTGGGAAAACACAGGATGGACTAAAATGGAGGGCAACACACACCCATATTAAATCAAACAGGCCAGAAGACTGAAGCCTTAAAGAGATAACAGCAGGAAGATGGCTATCAGGATTGGAGGGAGCTGCGAGACACCCTGTTAAAAAAGACAAAAGTTGTCCTAATAACTTACGGAGATGGGGCAGGATGGAGAGACAAAATATTAAAATTGTACAAAAAGCACAACCGAAAATCAGCATATTTCACAACATAAGAAACGAGAACACATGCTGAGGGCTCCATTGCTGGTTGGATACATTTGTTTTGATGCTTTGAATATGTGGGTGTGGGAGAATTAATGAAATCTACTTTGTTTAAAACCAAATAATCTTCCCTTCCTACATGGTCTCATACAGAGCTTTAATACTTTCGTTCCTACAACATTGCAACAATCATAAATTACAATATTTCACTTAGGCATCTGAATTACACAGGATAAATTTGGTTCTCAGTATAAAGCACTTAATATGTGCAATAGTCATCCTCTAGTTCACTTCATACTAGTTTTCTATACAGATAATCTTGTAGATTTTAGGCTTTTCTTTAAAATCTTTGATTATTCTATCACATTTATTGGAATAACCAAAACAAAATCAGAAAAGAGCCTCCCAGTCTTCTCAGAATATCTCACACTAAAAAAGCCCAAACACTTTTTTTTTTTTACAATTAATTATCTTTGAAGTAAAGATGCAACAGAAGATCATTTGCATCTGACTATTAGTAAAATGGAGAAAACATTTTCTGCACCTGACCTTACAAGTTTTGATACGACAGTTAAAAAATTATATTTTTCTCCTCCCCCTCCCTTTTTTTTCATTCCATTTTATGACTGTACTTTCCCAACCTTTGATATTCTTCCAAAGACTTGAAGACATTTCTGACATCCACACTCTTACCACTTTTTTTTTTTTTAGCAATTAAATTCATAAAGTGGAAGGGGGAAAAAAAACACACAACAAAAATTCCCAAACCCCAGGGAATTACTGACATTGAGACACAAGCTACACTACCAATCCATATAACATATGACACATGAAAGGGCTGGACAATACTGTACAGACAAGGTCAGGCTGAGTTTATATGGAAGAAGTTAATTACAAATGAGAAAAGTCCTTAGAGTCTCTGTAACCATGGAGGATTTTCTGTTCCCTTGTCAGAGAGTTTAGCAGAATTTTCTGTCTTTGCCTGTCTTATCACATTATATGAAGCTGAATTATAGTCATGCCCTGAAAATCAGTACTTAGCTCCTGTAAATCTGGGCCAGATACAAGACAGTTTCTGCACTACTCTCCTCAGACAGCCAGGTAGCTACAGCTGTTCTTGTACCTCAGCCATAGTCTCCAGCAGGTATGTCACACGTATGAATATTCAGAAACTGTCTGAATTTTGATTCATGTACTATTCTCTTGAAACAACTATCAAATAAAAATCATGATGCGTTGCTTAGGGGGAGAGAGAAATTTTACCATCAGCACTTCAAATTACTATTCCCTGCTTTATCTATGCTTCTTGCTCACTTGGCATGGCTGACGTGGAGACGCTACGTGTTCCTCCAGTACCTCCAGCTCAGATAACAACGTTTGGTACTTCCTGACTGTTTTGTGCCTGGGATCCAAGAAGGTCAGACAGGAATGCATAGGAAAAGACCTTGTTTTTTTAAAGAGTTTTAGATATAGGCATGCATTCCTGAAGCCATCAAATATCCCTTTGTTCTTGAAATAGTGTTAAGCCCTTTTGGTATCTAGCCTTTGAGATTATAAACAAGTCTGGGAAGATTCTGTTTTATGTGGCTGGCATCTGTATTTACATGAAAGGAGATCTGTTTTTCTGGTTCCTATTATGCGGCAGAAAGTCTCACAATAGTGATGAAAACTCAATGAGATTTAAAACAAATGGAAATGGTGACTTTCGTCATCAGCAGCCAGGATCTTGCTCAAAGTTCTTGCTATCTTTTGAAAATGAGGGTAGATGGGAGGAGATGAGGATAGAATTAAACTGGGAACTCAGAATAGAAGAACCTAGATTTTATATGCCCCATATGGGCAGCACTGCAGCCAGAAGCCATGCACCTCCCTAAGTCTTATCCCACATACACATTCACTGTTCAGTCAAACAGGGAAATTCAAAATTCAGGTATCTTCCCTGTTCAGACAATATCCTCTCTTTCAGGGGCCTGTCAGTGCAGGAGACTTGGCACAATTCACCATCAATGGATATAATTTCCTCTCCACCCAACTTCTCCCAAGGGCTGCGCTTATAAACTTGGCCATGTCATAGCACAAATACATCAAATGACTGAGTTCAGGGAAAGAGCCTCATACAGTAAATCAGCAAAAATAACAATTTTAACAAAAACAAGTAAAAACGCTGAATCTCTTATTTCCTGGCTTTGCATTTTGCAACTCCTGGCAATGTCTTTCCAGCTTCATGGATCTATATATTCTCCGAATGGAAGATCACCTGTCATGCACAGGGACGCAATAGAGTTCCTCTGCTCAGCGACACCGCAGTGAATGTAGTGGACTAATTTCAGTACGGAAAAAAAACTGCTTTGTCTCCTCAGAAGTCATTTCGCTGCTCCCTTTGCATACTTCGATATTACCCCAGCCCCCCATAACTTTCTGTAACTCTGGTGCTCAGGTACCAAAAGCAAGGCACCGTAGCTGGTTGGATCAGGTTAGACGGCCGGATAAAATGGTAGGTGCTTACCGAGTTTGGAATCAGCAATTACACCACGTCTGCACGGGCACGCAGCACAATTTCAGTCGGTGCCGCGTGCACGTATATTTTGCCGCGTCCTTTGTTATGTGCGTTAATGTCTTATAGAGCTGAGGACATCTGTGCTCTGCTCTCATAGCCTGTGCTTCGGTATACGACCTTATTTGGCTGGTGCTGTGCTTCATTATGTACTATCTTGCCGAGCTGCTGATGTGCTTTATTAAATCAACATTTTCTGAGTTCCATAGCCCCACGGAGAGGCTCTTCTGCTGCCTGATTCCTAACAGGAGTTGTTTCCTGTGGATTAAATCTGAATAAGCTGTCCCGCTCCTTTTGCTTTTGTTCTCGTACAGCAGGATGACAGAGGGAAATGCTAAGCTTAAGAGTTTGAGAGGAAAGGATGAGGATGAAAAAAGAAGCCTCAACAGTCCAGAAGTTCAGGAGTTTCTGGGTTGGATGCTAGATAAATGGGAAAATGCAAGAAACAGCAGTGCAAACAGAGTAGGGAGCTTTGAACATGGACTATGTTTGTGAACAAGTAACAAGCTTTTTACTGAATGAAAAGATTATGTTACCGTAGGGGTTGAAAAAGGAACCTGGCCTCACCAGATGTGCTAGTTTGACAGTTTTGAGAGTTTCCTTTTGCCAATCCTGTCAAACTAGAGCAGGAGCAGAGGAACAGGAAAGCTTGTGAGCCGCTAGTTAACATACTGGCGTTCAGAGTCCCGCACGGCAATTTCAGACTGTCTCTTCTTAGATGTTTTGCATGAGAGTTTTGCTGCCTAAATTCTTTCTTTTCTGATCTCTGTGACCTACACATGTACCTCTTCCCTCCTGAGGCTGACATGATCACTGGCTGAAGCAAGGAAGAATTGCCCAGCACTGAAGAGGAAAGTTATATCTGCAGCTACTGCAGATTGAATGTTAAGTAAAATAAAATAAAATAAAATCTGTGATTAGAAATGATTAGAGCAAAAGACAGTCAGCACCTGTCCCATCTCCAAAGAGGCCAAACAATTTTCTCTCATTAGAAAATTTGAAAGGTGGCTTTTCTAGAACACTGCTCCTACTCAGCTTTTCTTTCAATGTGGACACATATCTCCAAGACAGGGGAAAGCAGGGTGTGCAGTAAATTACCTACAGCTTGCCTTGTGATTGCTGCATTTGGTACTCAGGTGAGAGCCAGGAGCTCCAAGTCCTATCTTTACCACTAATTTGCCATTCTTTCCTCTACATGTCCTTTCCTTGGAAACAGATTAAAATGCTAACTTAAAGGATGGCGCATTAATGGGCAATAAAATTCAGATTATGCGACTCCTTCTCTTCAGGCCAAATTATCTGTTACCAACAGCTGCTGATTCTCATGGTCCCAGTCAAATCCTCTGTAGTTAGCTACTTGCTGTATCAGGAACCATCCTTAATTCCTGTAGCAACAACAGCCTGTGTATGGTAATACACATAGCTCGTTGTTTCAGCCCGGTAAACAATCACCCGTATGAGCTGCTCTCGCTGCCAGATGGAACATGCTGAATATGCCATCAAAATACCTTTTTTTGTTCTTTTGAGATTAAAAAGTGTTTTTATTTATTAATATTCTAATGTTTAAATAAATTAGAACTAAACTAGAAATTAGCAGCCCAGCCTTTGCAAAGTAAGTGCCTACTTGTACCAGTGTGGCGGTGCCTGTTTTACCGCATTACTACAACCGGCAGAACGTTTTTCACAGCCCTTAATACCACAGACCCATTGTCCTCATGGGCATATCTGACCTTCCTGCTTAATAAATAGTAAGCAAATATTATCAGTTCTGACATGATTTCCCTTTGCAGAAATTTGTATTAAAATATGTTGGTATTGAGCACTAAATAACAACATAACTATACAAAGCACAGTAGAACAAATTCTGCTACCTATTCAACTCCCATTCTTCTTCTCTCAATGTTACCCACAGAGGTAGCTTATTTTATTGGATAGAGCTGAGATCCAAGGCTTTTTGTTACAATTTTCTTTATATTACTGGCTTATTGGGCTTTAATTTCTATAGTTACAGTGTAACCATAGCACTTCCACAGAGCCCCTATAGAGCTGTGCCAAGCTAATGGTTGCTTGCAGAGAAGTCTGAGATTCTGTTTTGCAAAACACTCTGAAGAGCATTTTAAGTTTATCTGAATAAAGTTACTCACTTGTTTGTTACTCACTGAGTTTGAGCATTTAGCACAGAGTGTTTTACTGAAGAGCTGAGCACGCACTTATCTAATGAGCAGATGACGGAGACTTGGAAGTTAAACTTTCTGCAGGAATCTGCGCAGGAGACAATGAGAAAGGCACAGTGAAACAGTGAGATGTTACTGCTTAGATTTATTCAGAATCCAATTCAGAAACTCCACAAAGGTGCCTAGGTTATGAACTTATTCTAAGCTTCATCGGTATGGAGATGGGAGAAATGGAAGAACCACTGAAGATGAGTTAGCCCCATTCTGAATCATCTTCTGGAAGTCCTTTTATCATTATCATTATCATTATCATTATCAATCATTTAATATAGGGAGCAACTGATAACATTTATTTTTAATTTCCTAAAGAATGGTTAAAGTTAGATGGGATGGAATGTGGAGGTGGAGAAGATTTATTGTTCATCCATACAGGCAAAGTTGGAACAAAGAAACTGGTATCCAAGGAGAGGTCTGAAAACAAAGCATCACGTAGGGTGAGGCTTACAAGGGAAAATGGAGTTTTCATATTTGGTGCTATATCTAATTGAGCATCTGGATGTGATCTGTTCCTGAAAGAATGAGAAGATATCTTGAAAGAAGCTGAAATAACCCATTTTTCTTTTGTGTGGAAGCTGGCCATGGCCCTGCAATACCCCTTTAACAGTATGTGCAAAAGGAAGGCTGTTCAAATGGGATGTAAATAAATAACATTTTACACAGATAACTATAATACGGTGAAACAGTTAGTGATAAACTCCTTACAGAGATCTTACCTGTCATTACAAAAACAATACTCTCAAATATCATCATTTTTTGATAAAACTATTTCCTGAAAGCGGAAAAAAAAATGATTAAAAACTTCGATTCACAAAATGACTTTTATTTTGACAATAAATAACATACAAGTCACATTGCAAAATGAGACTCTTAATCATTTTCCGCCATGTTATTTGTCAAAATATAGACAGGAAAAAATGATCACTCATAAATAAAAGGTAACTTTCTTTTGCCTTTTGCAGGGTGGGGTGGGGGAGTAAATGCAATATTTGCTGAAGTTTTTAGAGGGGAAAGAGAGGAAAATAAATGATTGGAATTTAGAAGGAAAAAAAACCTAATAAACTCAGTCTGATCAACCATATTGAGTAAGCAAAATTTCATTCTTTGTGGAAACTGTGGGGAAAAATAACATTCTTCTTGGAATATTAACAATGAAATTTTTAAAATTCTGTTAAATTAGCATTTGAATGTCTGGGTGTCATTGTCCCAGTGACAATTTTTGTTTAGGTTTTAGCTGATTTTAGTGGCTATTGGATGAGACCACAGAAAAGTTTTTGAGCTCAGTATTTATGGCCAAAAGGCATGAGTATACTATGTTATAAAAATCAGAACAAAAATAGAATCGGGAAGGTTCATTATTCTTAGGCGAATTTAGATTTGAGATTAGCTTTTTTTATGACAAGTTTTGGGACTAAGAACAGCATTCAGTAACTGAGACTTATTCAAAGGTCCAGGTGATTTCTATTGGGCTGGTACTTGCAGCATCTGCAGCCTGGACCTCTCATATCCTTTGTATACTTGTTCATAAAAGAGTAGAAAAGAGTTGGCAGTAACATCTTTTTTGCTGTTGTTTATTTTGGGCACTAGATTAGTGAGAGGTAGGGAAGGAGGAAAGATGGAAGGAGGGAGGGAAGAAAATACTGAATCATACAGAGTCACTAGTCCAATTCAAATCTGAATTAATAATAATAACAATTATATGTTTTTCCCCCATGAGTAAATAAATGATAGTAATTATATAATACTCACTAAACACCCATGAGGAAGATAATTAGCATTATGCCCATTTTACAGGTTGCCAGGTTCACTTTGCAAAGGTGATTAAGATAAGGATCGAGATACTTTAACTTCTGTTCTAGCAATTTTATTAAAGATATGGGATCTAATCCAATCTGTCTGAATTAATAAGAATTTTACTGTTGATTCAAATGACATCGGGATTTCAGTTAGTGTCACAGCAGCAGTATAGGGCAAATTTATTTAGTCTTTTTGTGGTGTAACGTAAGAACAAATAAGAGAATTAAAATCTGCCCAGAAATACCCCAATGACTGAGCTGGAGATGAAACTCTGATGTTCTGGAATTACGTCTTCTCTTGCACAAACCCAAAGCAGCTGTTTCACAAGTGCTGACACGCTGAAGTCACACATAAGTTAAGATGTGGGGAAATGCACAAAGCAGAGTGAAGGTAGCCAGTTGGTGAAATCTCAGTGCTGAACTCAGTAGGCATTCTGTCACAGATTTTCAGCCAGAAAGCGCTGTGGACACTCATGTAGTAGATATTATTATAGTTGTGTTGATTTCAGTGGTTGCCATCCTGATTCAACATGTTCTGCTTCAGTAACAACAGGCTCCATCTCAAATCATTCAGTTAGCATGGATTTCGGGAAGTCTCTTGGCTGTAGCTGCAGCATTTAAGGAACAGTAGAATCCGTAAAATATTTTTGAAGATGAACTGTGCTTATTCTGTTTTCTCTACATAGATTTGTGTAAGGGAGACAGTCACTTCTATCCCAGTTTTCAGAGGGAAAGAAAATAAATGAATGTCAGTGAGGAGACAGCAACTTTCTGCTAGCTCAAAGTTTACTGAGAAGGTCCAAGGTCTTTCCAAATGAGTCTGATAAACCCACATCCCCTGAAACAACTTACAAAAAGCAGGCATTTTATTTAACCCAAGACAGAGCATCAGGACTAAGATCCAGTTCTTCCAGTTCTGCTACTACTATATTCAGTGAATCTTGAAAACTCAGGCAGAGAATGTCTCCCCAAGGAGAGTTTCACCTGGGTAGGTTAATTACACTGTCCACAATGTGCCTGTGATACTCAGCTGTTTTCAAAAGTACTGCACCTCCAGGGCAGGCCGTCAGGCCTTCAGCACTTAGATTTGGATGTTGAATCCATAAAGACTAATGAGTCATGCAGGCTGGAGCTCAAGTCTGTTATTCCTCTTGAATAGCTCTTGGGCATTTTGTTTTCATTGCAGGTGAACTTAAGCAACAAGCATGTTTTTATTTGCCTAGCAAGGAAAATGCATCTGCTAAGGATATGTGCATCTTTTCTAAGTGTGTCAATTTATATGCAAAATAGGTTTAGCACTCATGCCCATGGCCAGCTGCCAAAACAGCCCTTAGCATCTCAGGTCTGGACAGCCAGACCCCAGATTCTTTTTCCTTTTTCTTTTCCCTCTTTCTCTCTTTTTAAATTTTATTTATTTTTTTTCCTTTTCCTTCTGAATTATTTAGAAAATAATGTTCCTAGTTTTACCCAGCAATATTTAAAACTCTTCCTGTGCAGATGGTTTTATAGAGGTCTGAATAGAAATGAGTTGAGACATCTCAGAACAGCCATAGTCTATCATAAAGAGCAGCAGAAGACACCTAAGATTTTGCATAATGCAGCACACTTGGCATTCTTAGTGAAAAAGAAGCCAAGTTTCATCTCAGCACAGAGAAATTCTTTCTCTTAATGTGATAAAGATTGGTCCCTTTGGGTCAAGGTAGTGGTACATTAAGTGGAAAAGTGTAAAATCTACCTTCTGCCCATTTATATTTAACCTGGCCTATGAATGATAAGAAGATTTCATTCTTCTGTGTTCTCACTTTTTTCTCCTTTCTTCACGAACTCTGAATTTATCATTTAAATGTTAAAAAGAGAAACCAGATGCTATAGTTATTAACTTTTGGAATCAACTATAATCTTCCTATTAAATCCTTCCATCCAGGTACAGGCAATTATTTGCTTGATCTAAAGGTGCAGAAAATGTAGACACACTGGGTTTCAGAAAGTCCAGTTTAATAAGACAGGTGGGTAACTAATAATGTGGAAAATTACCTGCAGATTGAGGATATTGGGAATGACTAATGGCCAAAACTAAGCGAGTAAATTAGTTGCAAAATGATACCATTTGCAGGAGTTGTGTGAGTAGGGGACTGGATGGCACAGTGGCATGTGGCAGTGATCTGAGCTTGAATATGGCCCAAATTCTGATAACATGTCATCAACTTATTGCTTTTTCTTTTTTTTTTTTTTTTTTTTTTTTTTTATTATTATTATTCTTTCCATGTACTCAGTGCTATTTATGTAAGGTTTAATAGCACAGGCACAGGAGCCTAGTTAGCTTTGCAAAGTTTAACAACAAAGTTGTCATCAAGGTCAAATGCATTGAAACTGAGACTTCAGTTTGCTTTACAAACCAAACAGAGTTCAGATAAACAAAACACTTGGTTCATTGGGGAAGATTCTGAAACACAGAGAAGGGAGAATTTCAAAGAGCTTTTTTCCCCCCTTAATTTAAGTCATTTCATAGGTTTCTGATTCCAAAAGACACTCAAATATTGGCTTCAGTGGGACCACTTATGTGCTGAGAATTAGCCACATGCTTCAGTACTTGAGAACTTAATTGCCTACCCCAAAATACCTGATTTAACAATCTGGTCATGGGCAATATACAAGCAACTTTAGCAAGAGATTAGCCTATGAAGGGACAACTGGACAATTCTCTTAGGGGCAAAATTAACTTCTCTGACTATTTCCATGCTTCTCATCACTTAAAGACCTAAACACACACCCCAGCTCTTTACAAATGCAGTTTCAAACTTCCTCATAAAGAAAGAGCTATTATCTCTTTTCCATAAATGTAGAATTACCGCAGAGAGAGTAAGCAACATAGGTAAGATCGCATAGGAAGCTAGTGGTGGAAGTGGGATGTCTGTGTACCTGCTCCTAAGCTTGCCCACTTTTCTTAGATAGAGACTGCATGTTGTTTCTGATGGGGCTAGTAACATGACGAATGATTTTACCGTAGCAGCTCTAATAGCACTTACTTGCAGAGAGTATCTCTAAACATAATATAGTGATCTAATAATCATACGCTCTTTTTCACTATGCCCATTCTGTGTTGCCTTTATTGATAGTCAGAGTATTCAGAATATCCTGAGAACCAAAGAATATAACAACTGAAAGCAAGAGACATGCTTCCAAATTTAATAAGTTTCTAAAAATATTTTTTTAATACCACTGCAAGTGTAACCAGGATGAGTTTACAGTTTTCTTTAATTTTCTAGTACTATTGCAGTTTCTTCTGAAGCTCTATTTCTTAAAAAAAAAAAAAAAAAAAAAAAAAAAAAAAAAAAAAAAAAAGATTAGAGAAAAACATGCCATCTAGGAATTTATATGTGTTTTCTAGAAAAACGTACCCTATGGAATTTGATTATAACAACAAACATACACACACAGTTACACATACATTCCTGCACATTTATGCCCATATGTATATTCATACGTGTATAAAAATTTATTCCCACTTAACAATAACTCCCTTTGCTAGTAATTCTGTGTTCAACACAAACAGGCCAGATTCCTGTAAAAATTGTAGTGATGAAAACTATATTTGTCTAACTGAATTAAGAAATTAAAATTAGCTTGAAATGTTTCATATTCTTATAATACCAGTATCTTCAAGCATAAGAATTATCTGTCCAAATACAGATTTTCAGTGTAGATAGACATCTATGATCGGCACCTAGGTCACGCTATTAGGTACTTCTTGGGTATATGAATCCTTTCATTACAATGCAGGTGTCTAAAATAAATAGTCACTCCTGAAAGGCGATGTTTCCCCCCATGGACTGTAAACACAGTTCATGGCTGGGGTTCTAATCCATATGTAGACCTCTATATCACGGAGGTTTAAAGGAAGGCAGGATGAATTTTAACCTATGTTCCAAATTTCTAGAAAAGTAGCTTTGTAATAAAAGTTAATTTTAATTAAAAAAAAATATTTCACTCAAGGAGTGGGGTAAATGGGAAGAGGGTTGAGGAGGGCTTTGGTCAGAGGATGGTACAGATGGGAGTGACCAGGCATGGGGCTGGCCAGAGCAGCTGCCTGTGCGGCTGGCCTCTTCACATCCTCCTCCCCGTCCCCTCTCGGCTCCTCCCCATCCCCATCCGCCAAAACATCCCTAAGGGAGTTTGGCATAGTCCCACAGCCCCCCTGAATGACCCCAAATCCTCATGTCTGCCTCCTTACCAGTTACAAAGTCCCACTGGCCCTCCCTAAACTGCACTGTGGTCTCCTCATCACCCCAGGGCAGAGACCAAAGACGTTTGGCCCTTGCCACGGTCTCATTTGATCCTTTCATTGGTCTGCTTCGGTCCTTGCCACAGTCTCCTTTGGTCTTTGTCATGGTCGCTGCTATCCCTCGTTTATCAGGCCTGGGTCTGTGTGTTTTGTCTATCATTTTCTCCTTTTACTTATTACCTCTCTTGCACTGAGAAGGTCCTTGGTCAGATAACCTTAATGAAGCAGATGCCCTCACATACCACATGGCCCTAGTCTCCTCCGCTCGTTGGATGAGGTCTCCTCTGATTTACCTTTGTGCCGCTCATGCTAAGATTCCCCATGGACCTGCTCTGGACTAGCGGAGACCAACTCTTTAAACTGTTTAATATTTAAACACAGCTGAAGTGATTTCTCCAGGGTCCAAACTGTCTTCTGTAAAGCTATACAATTAGCTTCCAAAGACGGAGATCATTTCTCAGGAGCTCTCCTATTAAGAGCCACATGCAATGAAATTCAAATATAATCCTCAGGAGTTGAGCTTCTGTTACAGACTCTTATCTATCTTCAGGTGGCATTGTTTCTGTGTTTTTTATCTTTACTTCTGATCCTCCACCTTTCTTTTCATCATAAAATGTCATTGCGGCTGTCCCCTTACTCGCTATAAAATTTTTCCTCACAGAGCATTTGTGATTTTTTCTGTATCTGCAGACACATTAAGAAAAGAGGATAATCTAATTTCATAACTAGTTATGAAATGGTCAGCAAGCTCTTTCAGCTTTCCATGACCTGAATATGTGAAATAAGTCTTCTGACAAAGTGACATTTATGAAAAAAGGAACAACATATCTAAAAACCAAGACAAGTTTTAAAACCTTTAATAATGTGTGCACACTTAATAAAGAGAATTTTTAATTCCACCTAGATCTGACCTCAATGAGTAGTGCCTATAAAACAGGAATAAATTAACTCTACTGTACCTATAAATATATTACCTTCAA
This sequence comes from Rhea pennata, assembly GCF_028389875.1. NCBI lineage: Eukaryota > Metazoa > Chordata > Aves > Rheiformes > Rheidae > Rhea > Rhea pennata. The sequence continues at coordinate 75,261,273 of NC_084702.1, read as the reverse complement.
ATTTTGAACCTGTAAATATGCTGGAGGAACAAATTCAAGAAATTATAAGCACAAAATTATTTAGATTTCTATGGGCAAATCTTCCACTGAAGTAAATTGTCACTGACCTAGAGACTACAGAGTGACTATAATGATTTACATTGATGTGGTCTAATCAGTTGTATGTCTGGACTATTCATTTCCCTTCAAGGAGAAAACAGAAAGGTATTTTAGCTGTAAATGCAACACAAAGAGCTAGTCTGCTCTTACAGCTACCCAACACTGAGAGCCCAAGAGCAGGCTACTGTGGATGCTAGAAGTGGGAAGAAGTTGACCTTTTGCGCAAGGGACAGATGCTGCAGCCTGGCTATATTGGTGGAAGCGGCGGGCTGCTGCCACCGGGTCAAAGGGTCCTAAAATTTTGCAAGCCAGAGCAGCCAAAACTGAACTAAACAGACTAATGAACTGGCCAGCAGCTGCCAAAATACTCAGTGCAATTTCTCGGTGGAGTTGCAAACAGCATGTGTTTGGTTGGCTTGGTTGTAGGGATTTCCGTCGTGCTTACATTTAAATGCAAATCATGACCATGAAACCAACTAGGCAATTTCTGTCTGCAACCAGTGAAACGAACACATTCGCGTGTCCATCTGAGCAAAGTTATCGCATCATGGGGGTCTCCACTCCTCAGGGCTGTGTCCCCTGCTAGCAGGGCTGAATATAAAACAGAAGCAGCCTTTCTCCCCTTCAAGGGCTGAAAACAGGGACAAAGGAACTTGAATTACACACATTTTGTGGAAGTCATTGCTTTTATCCCCTTACCTCCCATAACCTTTCTTGACATCAGCAGAAATTATTAGTTTTGCTCTTCAGTGTCATGCCTCTTGGTTACCTCTAATTGAAATGGAGGCTTTCTAAGTGGCAAAATCAGTTACAAATCCCTTCAAGTGCCTCTTTTGTATAATTTATCATGGGATTCAAAGCTTCCGAGCTTGGATCATTTAGTTCTCAGGAGTCTTTAATACTTGATCACATTTTGTGGTGGGACAATACTTGGTAGTGGTAAGAATATGAAGGTAACTGAAAATTTATTTACTGTATCAAATGCTGATGTTGCCAGAAGAGTGGTTTGAGATGAGGATTACCTTTCACAGAAAATTAACTGCAAGGAGCAACTTAATTTGAAGGAACTACAGACCTCAAAGAAAAAAAAGAAAGAAAGAAGCCCTGCTCATATTGAATAAAAAGATACTTGAGCTTTCATGTTTAAATGAGTTCTTTCATCAGGAACAGGTAAAGGAAAAGATGCTTTAATAAGAAATAAAGTTACTGAAGTCTTTTGATCAGAATGGAAAACAACACTGTAAAACTTACCTTTGTAAGAGGTTGCCTTCCTGACCAGGAAATCATCCTATTTACTGCTTTTAGAAAAGAAACGGAATGGCAGGTTTGTGATTTATGGTGGTCTATAAGGTGTACCATTTAAAGCCAGTGGAAGTGGCTTTCTTTTGGGGCTGGAAATGCAGTACGCCTGGGAGTAGTGCTGATTTCCCACACATTTGAAACAGCAGTAGAAAAATATACTTCCGTCCCCTCTTCTGATGTCCACAGTAACTTCAGTTTGAGTATTTCATCCAGGTTACACCACTCAGAGGAACAGATATATCCTTCATAGAGAAGACTTGGGGAAAGTAAGCAAATGAGTAGGAATGCTGAGAACAACTTACTGCTGCAAATACCTTCAGCATCTCACATAAGAACATTTATTTTTGTTTATTTTTGTTTTTTTAATGTATCTAGATGTTCATTGTATACAGATATATAAATAAATATAAGTAATATATACATGTATAAAACTATATTGTTATATATAAAATACATATAAGCAACAAATATCTATCATAACATTATTGACAGAAGACAAATAGCTACATACATAAATATATATATACAAGCACACACACAAACATATATATATACTCATATATATAATTTTCAGGAATGAGATTTCATGCATGTACATGTCTTTGAAAGAAAAGATATTGCCAAGCCCAGCTTTTTTCCTCCAAATCTATCTTTATATTATTTATTCTGCTAAAACACAGTTTATTATCTTCCCAAGTAATGGCTCAGGAGCAAACATGGGGAAAGGCAACGCTGCTAGTTTTATCTGTCAACTTAACTGTACTTTTGAATTCATGTTGTGCAGGCACAGCTGAAGCATTTTCAGTATGGCTTTACAGTGTGAAAGGCATGGGGGGGAGGCAGGTGTCACCCTGAGAGCAGGAATATTGAGAATAACTGGGAAAAAGCTACCTTCTTCATGCTAAGATTCACAAAGCAGTTCCATGGCAGAAAAGTCCAGGTAAATATTTGCTACACGTTTTCTTGGGAGCTTCATGAGTCTAAAACTTTCACTTCTTGCAGAATTAATATTTATCTTGTTGCTTTGCAAATTATTTTTATGACTAATATTTCTGGAAAAAAAAAGTACTATTTGTCAAAACTAAGATAGCAGCCCATGTTTAACTTTGGATATAAAAAAGGGGGCTCTTCAATGGAGGAAGAAAAAAAATGCCAACTTGTCTATCAAGGAAGCAAGTTCTAGCTCCCTTATCCTCATTTCCAGTAACAAATACAGAACCAGATGGAGAAATGGAAAGCATACTTGGGAACTCAGCTTGCACTGGAAATTGGGTAAGGATTATGTCTAAACACAGGAAGAAAAGACTCACCTGCTCTATCCCAATCCACCCTAACATCTCACCTTCAAGCATGGTTCAAAATTCCCTAATCCAGAAAACACACAGACAGCGAGTGAATTGGTCTGGGTAAGATCCAAATTAGCCCTCTAGTTCAGCAACTTTTGAAACAGCAAAATCAAATATACTCGTAATTCTTCTAAGATATGTGTATAATGTTTACAAACCTTCAGTAGTGAAGCCACAATCTTTTTAAAGAAATGTAAGGTAATCTATCTTTCCTTTTCGAAAAGTCTTCTTAATTTTCATCCCCCCTTTTTTCCTGTATTGTGTCTTGTCATATCTAGAGGGCATATGAAAAGCAGATTATTTGCTTCCTGTTTGCATATTTGAAGATTTTTATCAGGCTCCACATCAGTCTTCTCTTCTTTAACATAAACTTTGCTCTTTCCTCAGTGATCATGCTTCCTAGACATTTGATCATCCTCGCTGCTTTCAAAGCCTCAGCAGGTGCCTTAAGGCACTTTTATGCCCACTTTGATGCAATATAAATGGAACTTAAAAAGAACTCAAACTCTCCCACATATCTTTATATCTTTTAGGATAATAAATAATAATGATCCATACTCACGGTGCACTTTGCATCTAGAAGATACTCTACAAATATTAATTAATTAGTCCTAATGACACTCCTTTGCGGTAGTAGTAATAAAGCTTTGCATGGATATGAGCTTGAGTTCTTAAATAACTTGAAAAATATTAATGATTATTCTATTTATACGTTACTGCTCACAGCAGGGCAAAGTAGGAGGTATGAAGCATTGTACACTCTTTACCTTTGTCTGAATTGAGACTAAGAGCTTTTTAGATCAGAGTTGCAGAGTTGATACCTATCTCTGGTTTGTGCAAAACAATATCAGTAGAGACTGGCACAAAATATAAGCGATTAGATTCTTCCCAATTTTATTTAACCGCTTGACCATATTTTGCATAAGGGACACCTAGATTTCCTGTGAGAAGGAAGACCGTTTCCAGGAATGCTTTCCTCCTCCAACCCTTATTCTCTAGATGCTTTAGGAGCAGTTGAAACCATCTGGGTTATGCAGCAGATTATTTTATCCCATTTCACTGAGACCATAATATAGCAATCTAGCACAAAATCTGCTAATAACATATATATACCATAATCACAAAAAAAGAACAATTGCAAATAAAAAATGCTTCTCTGTGGCTGTGTACAAAGCAATAGAAAAGTATATATGTAATATAACTAGAACATCTAAAAGAAAAGCAGAAATTTTACAATAAAGAAAATTTGCATGTCCATTACAAAAGCATCAGCCTAGACTTACATGCTATGTACTTCTTTTCTACCAGTTGTTTGGATCTGTCAACAAACAATTGCATGCCTAATTTTGTAGGCTTTTTCACATTCTTTTATAGATGGAGGCTGTGATAAAAAAGGAGACTGAAAATACCTTCAATATGTAAATATATAGCACAGTAAGCTCTTTTTAGATCTGTGAATGGAAGAACAAAATGTTTTGGAAACAAGAAGAAAGTTTAAATAATCCACATTGTTGACAATTCTCACACAGAAATGCTTGAAGATAGTCCAGAAGAGCTACTGAATATTGTCCAAGAACTACTGGAATATTTTCAGACGCCAAAATAATGAGGGCAGTCAGGAAACACATATAAAATATTTCAGAGGAGTATTTAGAAAAAAGCAAGACATTAGCTGCAGGGGCATTACTGCTAAACACTCTTGAAAATAAGAGGTTTTTTTATAGCGACCTTGTTTGGGGGATTTTAAATACTTATTCAAAGCAAATGTCCATTTTGCTTTGTCTTGTTTGATAGTTTTATTATTGCCAGCTTCTGATACACTTTTAGAATAAATGAATGCCTCCTTCAATGCCATATATTACTCTGCGATGTGAACATGCATAGATATTTCTGGGAGACCAAGATCTGCTGGTAAGTGCTGTTTATATGCAGTTGTTTTTGTTGTTCTTCATTTAATCAAGGAAAAGCAAGGCAAACTCAGACAAGACAGTAAACTAGATAGATCTCTTCTGATCTGGAGCAGTAAGATCATTCCTATATCTTTTAAGGAATGAAGAAGAGTTTTGGTCCAATTCAGGGTTAGCTATAAAAGAGAACAAGAGGGGGGAATCAGAGAAATCAAATGTTGAAAGTAAGTTGCAATAACCAAACCTACACTTCAAAATAAAATCCTTGCTATTCCCCCTCAGAACTAAGTTGCCATTAAACAAGAACAACTCCTGTGGTATTATTCGCCTGTCATTTCTTGGTAAATCAGTGTCATTAGCATTGATTTTTTAGAGGAGAGATTAAAAGAGGTTTAGTTAGGAGAGTAAGGCAGGAGTATATATTATCCAAGCCAGTGTAGTTCTGGGTCTCAAAGATGACATTTCCCTCTCTGCTTCATTAACTTACATAGCTTGTTGAGCTTTAGCTGTTTCTAATTAATTCTTTTACTGGCTTTTTTGAATGTGTATCATCTCTGGCAAACCATATAAAATGAAGAAATCTCTCTAAGGTTTTACCCTTTTAATTATTATTTTTATTGCTTAAATGAAGCTCTGGAATTGCAAATGTTGACATTTTCGATGATTCTAGTCATTAGAGTTTTCAAAGAAGGAAAACGAGGGAAAAGGCTAAGGAGAGGAGGGGGCAGTGCAGATAAAATATTAATAATAAATAAAAAAATACGCAGACACTGAACAGGATCCTGATTGCCATGGCAAACACTGTGGAAAATGGAAAATAAATAGGTTTGTAAAAAGTGACCTCCATGATGGTTTTGCCCTTTTAAATACCTACAAGGAAGGAAGCGTCATTAGAGGCAATTCCTCTCTGTCTTGTACACAAGCTGACATGCAAATGAAGGGAGCTCTGCGCTCCTGCTTAGCATTTGTTTTATTTGGGTAGAGCTCGGCTAGCAAGTGTGGCAAGTACTCATATATGCACACATATGCATGTACCTTCACACATAGTCACTCACACATTGCTTTAAAATGAAAACAAGTGTGAAAACACATGGCAGAATGTCTGGCATTTGGAAAAAGTAAAACAGTAAGCAAAGAGTATCTGTCTGAATAAAACTATTTCATAAAGCGTGCCATAGAAATGTTGCAATGGAGTCACAACAGTTAATACACTGCTCTGCTGACTAGTCCTTTTACTTGCCAGATCACCATGTTGATCAAGGTAGATAGCCTAAAATAGATGGACATCCGGCTTTACTGCAAAAAGGAAGTTACGCCGGTGCAAGCTGAATGAATGCAGAGGTACGGTCGTTTGAGTTACTTCATGATAAGCTAGGGAGTGAGTTTTGTGTCAGCCATTACGTAGTGGCTGCCTGTTGTAGTGCTTATCCTATTTGTTGACGTGTGATAGATTTTTTTTTTCTCTCCTTCTCAATAATAAAACAAACACAAGAACTGAAGTTCCTTTAAAAGCAACCGTCACTGTTTGAGACTGTTCTGTCCTTAACACAGATTCGCTCATCATTTTTGCCCTGATGATCATGAAGTCATAGCAAAGTCTCTAAATGAGCAGGACAGGAAGAAAATGCAGCAGACTGGATCCAGTAGAATAGATTTACTGGCAGCTGGTAGCCTGGAGGGGGAAACTAAAGGGACGAGACAGACATTCACTCATCCCGGGCCCCCGAGGATGTATGACATTAAACAACACTGGTGCATTTAGACCACTTCTTCTTCCCAAAGATCTGTGAGGAGTTTTCCAAGCAAGCAACTAAGTAAGACCTAGCTGGATGTAGATAGTTTGTTTACAGTGGCATTAGTCATTAGCACGGTGAAAATATGTAAGAGATACCTAATGCAAGTAGGAGGAGTGGTATTTTTCAAATAAATTTGCTCTTGAAACCAATCAGAAATGAATAGAAAAGTATTTTTACTTAACAGTCTGGGACATCATTATGTTTAGGCAAATCTGGCTTTCTCATGAATATAGTAAGTGACCTTATTTGACTATGCCAGGAAAAAAATTCCAAAGCGATATATATAAATATTTGCAAAAATATTCATTTATACACAAATTTTGAGACCATATTTTTTTGGCAAGCTTATCCAATCAGGGAAAAGGATAAGCAAAACATGACTTTGACCAGTCCAATGTGAACATTACACGGTCAACTGAATGCTTTTGTGGAGGATTGCTTGCAATCACATCTACCTTGTAGCTATATTATCTTCCTATTGTGAGGATAAGTAGCACAATAAAGGTCATTTTATTTATTAAAATAAATTGTATCTGAGAAAATCATGGATGGCTAATGCATCCTTCAAATTAGGAAAGGCTCTGTTATCTATTGTTTTAAGTAGTATTACAAATACTATTAAAATTCTGATTCTAGGATCAGAACACCACTGAGCACCATGCTTTGTACAAACACAACTCTAAAGAAATCTTCTTACAAGAGATTTGCTCAGCGATTCTAGTAATAACCACCTCTAGTAGGATCATCACACTTAAATTTATCCACTTCATAGTTAAGCATGTAGTTTGGCTACAGTCCAGGCTCTATTTATGAAGGGAATAAATATGTCCAAAAATGCAATTCATCCAAATTTTCTTTGCTACGTATTTTAGATAAGGAGTGACCCATCCTTTGGGAATGGTATCTCCTGCTACTACCTATAGGAGACTGTCTCTCTCACTAAATTCCTGGCTTTTAGAGGACTAATCTGAGGTGAGAAGGATCTCCATCTTTCTGCAGCCTCACAAAGCAAGCTATAGATGTAGGCTGAGGAAAGAATTAATTCTTATTTCATTATTCACCAGCTTATTTTGAAAGTCCTAAGCCACATTTTACCGAAAGCTCCCTGAAATTGCAAAGGAAAGAATAAGACATTTTGGGAGAAAACGGAAAGACATTGTATATCTGACATTGCATGAAGGCAATTTGCAGCAGCTGTGACTTTCTGACTGACCGAAGTGCCTGAAAAGGAGACTGCTGTACAGCAACAGAAGCTGCTGCTTGATCTGTTACGGAAGTGCTGAAAGGCACTCAACGGAGCTTAGGTCGTAGTGCCGTGGTTTTAATTTTCCAAACTGCAACACCTTGAGCAAATGGATCTGCTGGAAGGGAGTGTGGGAGAATGTCATGCATGTGACAGAAAAGGATTGCGCGGGGGGAGTGAGTAGGTTACCATGAGCAGTGGGTGAGCATGGAGGTTGTGTGTGAGTGAACGAGTGACCACGTCTTTGAGACAGTGACAGCAGATGGATCAGATTGTGGGAGTCAACTGCCTGGCTGAGTGTAAAGGTGAACTGTGTTGAGCCAATGACAGCAACACACAAGAGATGTAACAGCAAACAGAAAGGAAAAACTGAAAAACGAGACAGGCGACACGAGGCCATATGGGAGAGGAACGCTTCAATGGTTGAACATGGATGGGGTTCTAAGAGCTGCCACAGATGCACGCAGCTGGGTCCCTGTCTTCGAAGGGCTCCACCCTGCTGTTATATACATTCAAATCCTTTTTATTTTTAGCAACAACACCTACTTCAGTCATATTCAACTTTGGTATTAATTACTCCAGGACTCACATCTTCAACTTGGAAACCAAACAGAACAGGTGCTCAAGCCTGAAACTGAAATAATGTGGTTCTGTTTCTTATTCCACAATAGGTTTTGGGGTGGACCAATTACTGGGGTTCTTCTGACATTTCATTTAGAATCATATTCTAAAGGATGCTCAGAATTCTAACTTCCCTTAGAAGATAAATCATAAACTACAGCCCTCAGTCTGGGGAAATAAAAGTGTTTCTCTTTCCCTCAAAGCACTGGCAGGATATAGGATGATCAGATGCATGGGAAACATGTAACCTGCCTGGCCCTGAAACAGTTAAGCATATGTATTTACTGCTTTCATTTTCAAGTGTTCTCAAACCTACCTTCATTAAAATCAGGACTACGAGCAAGTGATGCTAGTAATGGAGATTTGGAGCTTGCACACTTGTGACAGTCAGATAAGTGAATATACAATATTACACCAGTAGCACTGAACGAGCACACTTGCTTTTGTACTATTTTATGGTAAATTTCCAATTAAAGCAAGTGTGAGAGGGTCACAGTTACGCAACTATGAGAACATTATGCTCAGTTAAAGTAATATTCCATTTATGCTGTATCTTATCTCTGATCAGAAGTGATACCTTAAAAAATTATGGAGAATGTATAAGAAACATAACAGATATTAGATAGTTTTTTTCTTAGAAAAACACTATCTTTCCAGGAAAAAAGGCCAGAGCCTCCTGTGCCAAAGATTGAATCTGAACCATCAAGTTTAATAATCAAGTGGAAAACTAAACCTTTAACTTCACGTACTTCAGTAACCTGATTTGATTTAGAAAACCTTTGAGTCAAATTCTGCTTCCATCTAGAGCAACATGAATCTCAGGTAACTTCAGATTCATGCTTGCATAAAGCCCAACAGATTTTGGCCTTATGAAAAGGGAAAACAGGAAAGCCATTTGGCCCCAATCAAACAAAATAACCTGAAAGAAATATTTGAATTCAGAAGTTGACTTTTCATTTTGGCCCTCTGCCTTTCTTTGCAATGAGTTAAGCCACCACAACTTCCAAGTGTGCTTCCTGACTCTTACTTTTACTATATTATTGTCCTTTTCCCCTGATCATTTGGCTAGCTTTGTACAATAGAGCTATAGCATGTGCAGTTGACCTTTCTTCATTTAAATGCTAATAGAGATCTAGGAAAGGTGTTGTCATGCATAAGGTCGACTAATTGTAAGAGACTTAAGACCTTTTGTTTGTTGAGCTGAAACAACGGGGAAAACAAAGAAAGGGTTAATTAGAACTTTTACAAAGTATCTGCAGCCCAGGACAAGAGGTTTTTGCACTACTTGTTAAGCTACCCACTCAAGTCCTCTTTCATAAATAACAACCCACTATGTAGCTCTAGTTGTAAAATAGTATGTCCTTCTATCTGAATTCATTTTTACTGAAAAGATTTAAGGATCAATTACAAGAGCAGCACATTCAGGGCACTTGTGTATCTTTGCTGGCTGGCTGTAGGCATGCAGGGGCCAGAAGAGGCATTATCCAGTAAAGTTGAAGCAGGTGGAAAATAAAGATGGAAAAGATTTACACTAATTTAAGCATCAGAAGGCATTTGATTTTTTCACCACTTTATAAATGATAGAGAGAAATAGGCATCTCCAGAGTGTAATCTAAAATAGGTTTCCTAGATTAGATGAATCGTCCTCTTTAAGAAGTTTAGGTTTAGGGGGCCTTCTAAGGTTAAGGAAGATCACCTTATCCTCAGCTTTCTCCAGCCTTTCAGAGTCCATAGTTTTGTGGACAAAGACAATAGGGAAAATAAAGTCAATCAAAAAGTGTATCTTGTCCACTCTTCTATATTTTCTATCATCTATTTTAGTTAAACAGTCCAACAGCTTTCTGTGCAAAACCTCCGTCTGTCTCCACACTATTACATAAGTCAATTACGATTTGAATGTCATAATTTTTATTGCACTGAGATAACAAATAATGACAGTATTTTCTTCATTAAGGAAGAGGAAGATGGGAAGAGGTGGGATTGCAAAACAAAATTTTTCAGGGCTGGCCTCTCTCAATGCTTGCACCTTTCTTTTGAGGTTCTGATGACTGATAACAAAGGGCTTGGGTTGAAGAATGATTATCTTTTCTGAGGAATATGGCCTTCTGTTGGCATTGTCTGATGTGTTGGTCCTGAATCTCGGCAAAGATCTTGGAAATCATTGAGCTGTAGTCACACATGATAATAAGATCCTGTGGGGTGATCCAGGAGAGAAGCACACTGGTGGCTATGTTCAAGGAGGGAGATTTTGGTCCTCAGGGAACTCTACCTGACACACAAAGAGAACTCACCAGTTTCTGAGGCACTGTTGATATCTGACAACAGGTCTTTCTCAGGATATAAATTCTCTTTTAAAAACATATCAGGAATGAAAGGTGGGGAGAATCACAGAACTGACTTGATATTTCAGGGAGCTGAGTTTTGAACACAGAAAATTTCATGACCTGATTTTTTTGGAAGCAGATGAGTCATATATACTATGAAGCTTAGTTCAGGTCATTTGCAATTCACAGTGCCTGCAGTTTAAAATTAGCATGGGTTTTGGAGAGCCTTTAATATTCATAATCTGACCTAATATTGAAATGTTCTTTAGAAAGATAGAGATTTAAGGGGAAATAGTGTGAAGCGATATCAGGAGAATTTGCAAAGTAGCTTTAATAGACTAATTCCAACTGCATTAGCTGCATTTCTGATCAGAAAATATTGAAATGTATCTAGCTTACCTTGAGATTCAAGACTAGTTATTCTATTTCTATAATTTCCAACAATGATTCAGCATATATTTCAAATATATGAGGTCTTGGATGGATTTACTCCACCATGCTTTCAAAATCGTACAGACAAAAGGGAGAAAAAAATGAGATTTTTTTTTCAGTGACGGGTAAATCTTTCAAGAAAGATGGATACTCTCAAATTAAGTAGGATAAAATGTTAAGGGCTTAACTAATGGACATACTAAATTATTATATCAAATCCTATTTCCAAGTATCTTTCTGGAAACTGAGACCTCCAAAAAGAGGGGCACACTGTGGAACTAGCTAGCTATGGTTTATGACACGTTTTCCTAACTCATGAGAAGTGAACTGAGATCGTCAAATTAACTTTCTCCTAGGTTCTATTAAGCTTATAAAAACTTTAATACACTCGTTTAGTTCAAAATTCAAACTCATTTTGAGCAGGAGAGAACAAGAGATCTGTCTCCCTGAGAAAAGTTTTCTGCATCATTGAAAGTCCCCTGTGCACAGACCTCTGCAAATGCACCCTTACATCGGAAATGGACAGAACATCTCGGGGAAAGATATCACTCAAACGCCCACTTACCACACATTTTCCACAGTGCAACAGTGTTCAGGATTGAAAAGTAACAGGAAGCTACGCGGTCTTTAGGACTGCTAAGTGAAGCAAAGATTACAGTTATCGAGTTATCAGACGCAAACCGTGGAATGACTTCACGATTCACTCAAGCTTTCCTCATTCCTAGGGAGCCTTATTCTTGAATAGGCAATCTGGTGGTTTGTGCTTTATCTCGAATTCGAAGAGGCTACGATAAAAGGCTACAAGTCAAAATAATCGTGTTGGGACTGCTACAGGAGCACAAGATTCATTAGGAAGCTAGCAGCTTCCTAACACGCTACGTTTGACTCTCACACCTTTGCCTTCATTTAGCTGGTACTTGAAGTGCCTTTGTGGGCACTAGGGTCAGGAAAGCACTTGACAAACTTTACTTATTCCTGTCTTATATTCATCCATCTTCATAATCATACGATCTGTGCTTCTCCACAATGACTTTCATCTCAAGTTCTCACAGTTCTTTGCTTCCTGCAATTGAGAGCCACTTCTTGGGAAACAAATGTGGTTTTCTTCAATCGTTCGATAAATAAAATGCAGTCAGCACGATCAGATTCTTGCCTTTCTGGACAAACTGTGTCACAGAAGGTCAAACTAAATGGTCATAATAGTCTTGAACATGCACACTATGCCTCTTGCAGTCCAACTTTTATTGTGAGAGATAAGGAGAAAGCTTAGAGACAGACAAATAAAAATAGATTGTTGGACATTTTAGACCAATAACTGTTAACATCAGTGGAGGTGTGCTGACATATTATCACTTCAGAAGTTAGATCAGCAGTAATACACCTTCTTAACTTGCTGCTTAAGGTATGTTTAAGGATTTAGAAGCTTCTGATAACTTTCTTTTATATTTCTTTTTCTTTGTGTTAATTTTTAATTTGGAAATGTAGAGTTGTTCTATTTAACAGTCTTATGAAATCAAATAAAACATGCTGGTTGCTTCACATAGAATCAACCCTCATACCTTTATCTGGGAAGATAAGTTTTGTTCTACTGACATAAAAAACAAAGCCAGGTTTCAGGATGTCACTGGGTTATCTTTGATACTCCATTCTTCAAAACTTCTTGTGGCAGACACTTCTTGTGCTTCATTAGAGTCACAAGAGAACTTTCCAGGCAATTTGGAGACGTTCAGAGCACATATCTGTGTGATGTAGGAAAAGTCACTACACAGTTACTCACCAGGAACTTCCTTAACTGTGGTTCAGGAGTCATTTTCTTGATGATATTTGACCATGTAGAGATTAAAAAAATCAAATGGTGGTCTGTAATAAGCCTTTTATAATGGCTTTGTCTTTGGCATTTTTTCTGGAAGAACTGTGGAAAAATTGGGATATTTTAATTGGCTGATGATTCTCTGCAATATATGTGGCCCTTTCTGTGTACATTTTACACGAAAATTGCTTTTATTCTGATGGAACCCAGCAATCATCCCTGTAAGAAGGTGCAGTTGTGATTAAAAAGTGAAACTTACCCATGTAAGGTTTAAAGAGTCACTGACTGACACAAACAACCTAAAATTTACCTGAAAATTCCCCTAATGAGCCTGTGACTATGTCAGTTTTCAGCAGCTGAGTAACTGATCCATCAATCCTGTTTGTCAAGGAAAGGAAGTATGAGGATTTTCTTTGATATTTTCCATCCTCGAGGTCTAAAGGACATTAATACATTTGGATATTTAATAGCAATCAAATTGCTATTTTGTGGCACTAGCCACAAGGAACTGGTGGCAGCAGACTGTGAATGAATAGGAGAAAGCAAACAACAAAGGTGAAAAAAATCCCTTTTTGACAGAGAAAAATAAATTTTTGAGGACTGCTGCTTTTAACTTTGAAGACAAAGTGGTGGGCAACCTCTCTGAGATATGAAATCGGGTGAATTGTTCTAAAGCACAGAAGAGCTGCTCTGCATGTGAGGAAAGTAGATATCTCTGGTGGACCTACAAGTAAATTATGTCTACATGCACTGCAGAAGGACTATAAAATAACATTCTGAAAATTGTTCAATGCATCTGAATCTCACTACTACTAATCTCTGGTGGTACCAATGATACAAGTGACCTAGGACTTGATTTTTCCACAGTAATTTATGTTCCTAGCCATAGAGTGACCAGCATTTAAAAGGAGGAGTGACTGCCAGGGCCCTCCTTGCCTCACATTTCTCCCTATCATTGCAACTACTGGGAGATCTGGAGTTCTGCAGAAGTCTAGACTCCCTCGCGCTGAGGAGATGTCATATGCCTAGATTCCTCACTTTTGGAGAAAGGACTGTCTTTAGTCTCTTGTTATAAAAATCAAGCATCTGATCAGCTTTTCTAAAAAGTGAGTTCTGTCTGGCCAACTGGATCCTTCCAAAGCCAAATAGAAAAAAAAATGGGGGACAGTGACGGGGGGAGGGAGAAACATACCACAATCCCACCTCAAAACCTTCTCACAAAGTGACATCTGAAGTTCAACAAAATTATTTGTCTTCCTAACTATACCAGAAATGGCCAGAATATTCTCAAGGAGAGGAGAACAGTTTGTTGCTGGAGGACTTTATCCCACAAATGAAGGTACTTTGGCACCTTTCCCCACCCTTAGTTTTGGGACTATCTACTCCTATAGTTCCCTCTATAGACATTCAGGCTACACTAGAGAATTTAACTGTCCCAAGAAACACTACTAGATACTGAAACTCAATTGACTATATTGTGAAATTGCCAGACCAGCCTGTATCATGATTTTGGCCAAAAGCTTTTTTTCCAATCTAAATTATTCTTGTTTAATATGCTAGTATAGCCTCAGACCCCTCCTGCTGTAACATACAGAGCAGTCTTTTCTATTTCAATACTTTGCAAGAGGAGATTGTCCTGTGTTTCCTCTCTTCTATCATGAATAGGCCATTGAGATAGCTCTGTTCCTACTCCGGGAAGAAGAACTGAGATGGGACTGAGGAGGTCTACACTGGCCTACTGGCTATTTGTCTAGAACTTATGGACTCAGGGAAAAGACTTTCCTTTTTTTTTTGTTGTTGTTTTTATTTTTTTGTTTTTTGACTGGACCACACTTATGGGCAGAAAATAATTATGGCCAGACAGGTCAAAAAGCTGCTTATTACAGCTATAGCTGAAAGATATTTAGGATCTTTTTTGTTTGTTTGTCTTTTGATCAGGTTACAGCACAGCTAATGTTTGCAGAGAATTGCCAGCAGTCACTTTATGTAATTATCTGTTCTCGTCTGTTTCCTTAGTGACCTGCTTTGTTTGAAGAATCTTAGCAAAACTCCAGCCTATTGGAGATGAAGAAAGAAAAAATACATGTGTGCTTCTGTGACGGTTGGTGAGGGAAGAAGAAAGCTTCTCATTCCACTCTGTCTTATCACAGTGAATCCCATGATCTAGGGAACAGAATGGAAAACAGTATTCGTGTTTGATTTTTCCATTAGCAGTCTCCAAATACACACATGAGACTGTAGGCCTCGAACCACAATTATGTATGTAAAAATGCTCAAAGAATTAGTGGCATTGATCGCAGCGGACAATAAACGTTTCAGTTTAGCACTTCAATGGGTTTCTAGCTTACAGGCCAGCAATTTTTCTTCTCTTTTTTTTTTTTTAATCATATCAATTAATTAATGAGCTGGTTAAAGAAGTTGCAAGATATCAACTTATTACTTGTTTTGGAATACACTTCACTCTTTCGGGGAAAATAATGTCTGTGCTTGGTTTATACTGTGGCATTTAAAAGAAAATCTTGTATACTTTTATGAACCTTTCAGCAGTAGGTCTCCAAGTACACTGTGTAAAATAGCAATATCTTTATCTCAAGATTGCATGTAGAGAAACTGAGACATTAGGCTGTTAAGTGACTTGAGAAGTTCATGAAACGACCAAGTAACTGAGCCAGGGAAAGATTCTACATGTTTTAGGCCCTCACAACATGCCACTGCTTGAAATTACTTTATCATTATCATTTTACAGTTCTTCAGAATCCGCTGTTGGTAGTATCCGTTTCTCTCATTTTTTGCATGGACCCTTGGAACTAGAAACTATTTTAGCTATTTTTAGCATCAGTATGCCTTGCCACGCATTAATCTTAATCGTTTCCTTCATGGATGGAGCCTTTAAGCATTGTGGCTGTGCAAGTAAATGTGCAGAGAAATGATTCTCCATAGGGACAATGGTATACCATGAGGATTTCATGCAATACTTTGAGATCTTCATTATATTCTTTTAAGGTCTAGTAGTGCTTTCTTTGCAAAAGCAGGAGGATATGCCCTCAGGTTATAGCTGAGTTGTATCTCAGGTAGATAATAATCTGTCATCCCCAGTTTTGCTGAGGAAGATATTTTTATACCAAAGTTTAGGCCAGCTCCTCAGCACACAGGCTAGTTGGTAGAAATCCATGTTTCCTGTGCCATAGATATTGTAATGAAAATAAACATTCCTTCTAGAATCTTTGACTCTTGATTCCATCCCACAAAATGTTTCATCTACAATAGTCAGAAAATCCTTCATGCAAATATACCCACAACAATAACCATAAGCAAAACTATTTTAAGCTTAATACGTAGGCATTTTCATTCTTGGATCATAGAATAATTCAGGTTAGATGGGGTCTCTGGAGATCATCCTGTCCAACGCTTCACTCAAAGTGGAGTCAACTTCAAATTTACATTAGGTTGCTCAGGGCTTTTTTTTCTTTGGTTTCTTTATTCTTTCATTTTACTGTTCCATTCTTCAAATACTTCTCTTTCTTTTCTCCATGTCTAATTTATATTTTATGTTTTTCTTTTATCTCAGCTCTTCTTCTTATGTATTTTCTACTTCTTTTGTTATTTCATCTTTTTCTTCCATTACTTTCTTAACTAGTCCTACATCTCCCCATTTTTTTTCACCAATATTTCCTTTCACCTGTCTTCCTTGCTTTCCTGCCTAATCTTTCTATCACTTTCTTCTTCCTTGAAGTCCCTTACTCTTATTTTCATTGTCTTTCCTTCCTTTATTCTACACTGTTGCTCCAACCTTCCCTTCCCTTAATCACTCCTCTTCAAATGCTATAAAGGATCCATGAGGCAACAAAAATTTTCAATGATGATGACTCTTATAGATGGGGTATAAATGGCAAGTTATGTTTCCCCAACTCTATTTATCCATTTCCTAGTTTTTCTCCTTTTGAATTTGCTGCTATCACAGTTAATACATTCCCTTGCCACATCCATAAAACATGTGAAAGAAGTTCATCATTGATTAGATTATAAAGGAATCTAATCACTAAGATAAAAAGACCATTTGAATCATACCTCCAAACTAGTAGATTTATAAAGTGTTTGTATGTACACAAGGAATGTGTATAATGGGATATCATTCATCTCCCTGAATAACCTCCCACCTTCTGATAATGACTGGTCCTCCAGAGTTGAAAGTTATACTTAAATCAACATATTTAATAGCCATGGATAAATGTATCCTTCATGTCAAAGCATTTTTGAATAAATTTATACTTTTATTTTCCACAACATACAGCAGCAACCACGTCCACAGTGCCTTCTATGAAAAAGCAGTTCTTTTGCTTTCAACCTTTGCCTGATCACTTCTCTTGTTCTTGTATCCTGAGAAATAATGAATGAATCATTCTCTATTCAGTTTTTTTGCATTAATTAGGTCATAGAACTCCATGCCACAGGATGTCGTCAATCCTGAAAGTCTGTGTGGTTTCAAGGGGAGACTGGACAAGGTCACTGAGGATAATTACATCTGTAGAACCCATCTTCAACTCAAAAACCCTGAGCTGCAATTATTAGAGGCTTGGAGGGTAGTGAAAAGAAATATCACATATACTAACCCTGATCTTATTACCGGACATCTATTTTTGGCCACCTTCAAAGAAAGAATATTGTTTTAGATCAACCTTTGGAATGACACAGATTGGCAGATCTTATCCATGATTTCATATCTCTCATATCACCCTTCAAACATCTTTTCTGTGAAGAAGAGTCATAAAATTTAATTCCTCCTTATTTATACTACTCCTATATTTATACTAGGTGGTTTTTTTAGCTAAGTTTTTGACAGGCCATCATCTTGACATCTCTTTCACTAGCAGAGAAGGTATCTTCATGAAAAGAGCTTTTTCATAAACTTGAGGGAAGGAGAGAGCCTGATGCTAATTATCAAATGGCAATCTCTGGGATCACCTGGCCTAATTGAGATATACAGTCCTTTGTTAAGTGGGTCGGCCACAGGTCAAGAGAACAGGTGGTTGAGCACAATTTCATAACTGCCTGTTTAATATTTGGCTCTGAAATTTCCCTGAAGTTGTAGGGAGGAGGGATGGGATCATTATCAAAAGATTGTTTAGAGAGGCAGAATCAGGACTGGTGGGGAAACTGCTAATTACCATCTAATCTCTCCAATTTGGGCAGCAATAAAATTTAAATAAGATTGGCAAGTAGCAGGAGGGCTTGCAGAGTCCGCCTCCACCACTGTTCCTGTCCCAACAGGACAGCGTCAGATGCAAGGCTTCAGTCTGAATGGCCTTACACTGCTCCATGAATTACGACTGTTTAGTGCTACATAATTCCAAGACATCTGATTGAATAAGATTAAGATGAAACTGGCAGTTTTCTAAACATATCAGAAAATTTTGATATGTGGATCAAAACACGTAGCTAGCTTTTTTAAATCACAGAAAGTTCTGTGCAGTCCCGAAGTACCTGAGTTGCCATATTATGCCTCACAAATGATGTAAAATTTATGAAGACCCTACTTGGCCAGCGAAATCTCTCAGAAGCATGAATTATAAAAGGCAGCATGTACTACTCCTCCAATATGCAGCCAATATGAAGCCATTTTAAATGTATGTAATGCTTTGGACCGCAGCATACAGGCCCAGCTAAGCTATTAAGTACTGTGTATGTACAAATAAATGTAGCTAAAGTCAGTGTAATGTGCCCTGTTGGCATACTCCTTGAATAATTTTATTTTTAAATACAATAAAAACAGCTCTCATCAGCATGGACAATGTCCTGTCAGGTTCCGTGATGTAGTAAGACAAGGATGCACCATAAGATTGGCAGAAGGGTAGTGTGGCCATATATACCTAAAGTATGTTCCTAACTGAGAAAACAGATAATATGGGGGGTCCTAAAAACAGTGAAAATTGATCTGTGAATTTCTTTCCTGAAATCTAAAGTTTGGATCAGAAATCTGGGGGGGGGGGTTGTTTATTTGGGGGGGGGGTTGAGTTTAGAGAAAGATATTGAAACATTAGACGCAATGGTGATTTATTATTCTATATTTCTTTCCAATTCAGTTCATGATTCTGTCTTTGTCTGAGATTTCTACAGAAATGACTGCAACCTGCATGGCAGAAGGTATATAATTAATTATCATAGCTCAAACAGAAGAGACAAAAGAGAAGGAAAAAAAGATTTCTCCCTTCCTTTCTTCTTCCCTTCTTTCTTTCCTCCCTCCCTCTCTCCCTCTCTTCTTTCTTTCCTTCCTTCCTTCCCTATTTTGATTACAGCTCCTTGCAACATCCTTTAAAAAATGTGATGTCCCAGTGTGTCAGTGTTCTAGGTGCTGTACAAGTTCATACTATGCAGACTAAGAGACAGCTCTTTCCAAGAAGACTAGAAATGTTTCAATTTCAGTAGACAAAAAGTAAAAGAATATTAGTTTCTCAGGGTTTGATGTTCTTTTTTTTTTTTTTTTTTCCTTTCTTTCTTTCATTTTTAGGTTGGAAGTAAACATAAGAAGATAATAGGCCCTGCCCAAACTCATAAACAGACTCACATTTTTCATTTTAGTGCCTTGCTTTGAGCACCATTTTTCTACATTAAGCTCGCACCAGAAAATTACAGTGGTGTACTTATTCGAGTCCGGTTTGTCTGACTATAGTGAGTTTTCACAGCATATTTGTATCAATAAGCTTAGTTTTATGGTTCTGACAAGCCCATGCTGGCTTTCAGGGATCTTGAAATACTCAAGTCTTTGAATAAATGCTCCTCATTAGTGACTCCATTTTGGTTTCCACCCAAGGGGCTTAAGTGTCGTTCCCAATCCGGTGCTGTGGAAAGAGCTTGTAGGAAGTCCCTCGTTTGCTGGTAGTGGAGGAAAAGGGCTGAAGCACTTGGTGTGACATTAGAGAGGCCTCCCGCTCGGACTCAGCAAGGGAAACAGCCAGGGCAGGCATTAATGGAGTTGTCATGCTAAAGGATGATGATCTGCCAAGGTTCTGGCAAGGCCAGGAAGGTCTCTTAAAAGGAAGTCGCACGACAGGTAGCCATTCATTTTCTGTGCGGTTTTAGTGTACTACTTGGGTTCATCATTTTCAGTTTTATCTTGTGAAAAATTAAGTACAATTGTCGTTCTCCTCCACTGCAGGATAGGGAGGGGGGAAAAAAAGCTAGCAAACATAGAAAAAATACAGCATCATTGAGAATAACATGACTCTATTATAACATGAGTTTATTATCTGATGCAGATTAAGACTTCACAGGGAATAATGAAAGCAAAATCAGTGGTGTGCTATGAAAAATTCCTGGTTTCTTGTGGAATTTATTTTACAAATCCATGGGATAGGATTTTAAGATGTGAAAAATATTTTCAGCTGCCTCTATTTCTCTGTGTCCTATGAACCTACGTTCAAGTGGAGTTTCCTTAAAATATTCCGAAAGTTGATATCCAAAAAGTTAGTCCAAAATCAGAACTGCAAGATAGATTGAGCATGATCACTAGTAACTTTCAAAAATGCTGAATATACAATTATGCCGTTTCTGTTATAATAATATTATGCCAGCCGACTCACGTACCATGGGTATCTTTGTTCTCTGAAACACAACAATGATTTTTTTATTATTATATTAATATTTGCTTGTCTTTTTCTACAGACATATGTACAATAAATAACAAAAGGCCAAGAGGAAGAAAAAGCCAAACTAACATGCAACTCACTTAAGCATCTCTCACTAAACTTAATTTAATGAAAACAAATGGATATTTTGATTAAGTAGATATCATTAATGCAGCATGTTATGATCCGAACTCAGAGTTTAATTATCTAATTAAGAGCAAGGGAAAACCTTTAAGGTCTATGGAATCAAATAATTCATTTTAGAGGAAAAAAGAAAAGAAAAAATAAGCCCCTTAATTGCAAAATGTGGTTGGCTTGTATCACCTAGGTGTAAATCTTCCTTCAAGCAGTCAGGCCTTGCTGACAGTACTGTATGGCAGGTGGTGGATGAATCATACCATCTTTATGAAGAATTGCTCAGGAAAGGAGTGTCATTTAGTGGGTAGGGCTCCAGACTGCGAGTCAGGTCTTCTGAGTCCTATAAACAGTTCTCTGTCTACATTTGGCAAATCACTCGATCTCAGTTTGCTTAACTGTAGAAGAATCACATTATACTATTACGGGCTTTGAAGCCCTTGTGTAGATTTGCTGGTGTACTGCGATGTAAAGAGGCTGCCAGCTAAGTGTAGGGAACCTCCCTAAGGTAGGTGGTTGGGGGAATTAATAAATAGATAGGGGAAAAAAAATAAATAAAGGAAAAGAGGTTGTCCCCTGTTGGGAGATGACCCTGATGTCATCTCACAGCAGATAGAAGCAAGCACAAGACCTATGCGCTGTTGCTTCCGAAGGCGCTGGAGAGCCCAGCATAATGTAGTCTCTTAGCGCTTTACATGGCCATACAACACACCAAGGAGCCACAGAGTTTGCATTCAGTTCAGGCATATATTTGTATGAGGAATATAGGGTCTTTAAGACCTTTCCTCCCAACAATGCCTTGATGCTACTTGGCATGAATGCAGTTCCTTCGTGAAGCATGGGGATATATGCCTTCCTCTCCCAAAATAGATGGTATCATATGCACTGAAGGAAGTTGAAATGACCATATAGTAAGGTGTAAATTAGGTATTAATTTAACCCCTGAAAAATGTTGTTGCTCTTTCTGAAGATCTGAAATTTAGATACTGCTCTTATCTCTCTTTATTTCTTTGTAAATCCAGCTGCATTTCTTTTCTCAGTATTTCCTGGTAGCAATTAGCTTCACAGTTCAAGTGAAAATAAATAAATAAAGAGATGTATTTTATTCATTTAACCATTTTTTCATTGCAGCTATATTTTTGACCAGCTATGTTAGGTCTCTAGATCCACTCAACAGCTAGATTGCATAGTAGTTTTATGAAGATGACAAGATGAGACAAGAAAAAAAGAGGAGTCATTCATTATATTTTGTCAAAACTCATGTTCTATCTTCTTACTTCATATTTAAAACATCCATCACAATTCAAACACCTGAAACACACAATGAACCAAACTTCACTGTCCTTGAGCTGGTAAAATTTCTTTCGGGAGCAGGAAATGGACATTATAGAGAAACAATAATAGGATCATTTTTTTTAAGAATATGGGGTTATAAATTAATTCTATCTTCTGAACAGGACATGAATATTTCAGCTGTTCTGTAGGCACTAGCTAATATACTAAGAACATCTGTATTACTCAAGAGCATCAAAGTTTTCTATTTCTAGGACAAAGCTTTTCTATAAACAAACCTTTTGATCTACCAAATCTGTTGTTAACATATAATATATATCTAAAATAATGCTTGCAAGTGACAGGCAGACAATGAAGTCACTGTAGATTTCCCCCTATTCCCACAGTTCATTGATTAGGAAAGATGTCCAAACCTTCACAGAGGCCCTAATGAGAAAGCCTGGGACATTAAATCAATTATTTGTTGCTGTTTGGGGTCCTGCAAAAGAAAAATGATATTGGTTTTATTGATAGTTTCTTCTGAGCGTGGA
Organism: Rhea pennata; assembly: GCF_028389875.1. Lineage (NCBI taxonomy): Eukaryota > Metazoa > Chordata > Aves > Rheiformes > Rheidae > Rhea > Rhea pennata. The sequence continues at coordinate 75,238,813 of NC_084702.1, read as the reverse complement.
AATAAAAAGAAGACAATTAGAGAGTTCAAACTGCTGAAATAAACCCATAAAGACTGTATAGGTCCAGGTAAGGTTCAATAATGTGGAAAGAATATTACTGTTCCTAACGCTACTACATCACAAGAGATAAGTCTGGATTTCAAACTCTCAGAGATCTGATCTCCGGTTATGGATGTGACCTACTATTCTGAAACCTGAGTTGTATATACCCCCTTTGTCCCCTGTTATTCTGTAAACAAAGGTGCAATTCTGATGATGAACTGTAAGACATAACCAAGAAACCTACAGTCCAAGGAAATCTGCCCAGATCCATTAAGTATAGAGCCAAAAAAGAGCATTTATGATCTTTCTTTATTTTCTAGTGGCTCCATAGTCTGTAGTTTGGATACAGCTGGTAAATATCCCTTATTAAACACTTTAAGCAGATGTGTCGTTGGGTAAGAGAAGAAAAAAAAAATGATTCATAAGATGACAGGTCTAGTGAATGAAGATGTGAGACCAGAGAATACGGTGGGTTTTTTAGATAATAGCTCCACAAAAGACCATTGAAGTGAGAAGAGCTACTGGAACTATTAGACAGAAAACAGCTTGAAAGAGCTAAAGTTGTATATATTTGTTAGTAGGAAAGGTTTTCAGATGTATGGAAAAGTCCATCCAGAAAACAGCTGGGCACAGCTGTAGCCAAGGCAAAACTGGGTCTGCTGAAGGAATTGAAGAGCCTGATGATTGGTTTCAGAAGCGGAGGTTTAAATAGCAGAAGTTTGTATGAATGGTCCATTATCTGAACTGAATAATGAGCATTGGCTTTGTGGGCAGGGAATTTACTTCCTAAGTATTTGAAACCAGGTGTTGCTGCATTTTTCTGTGGCTAGTACCATCTGTTCTGTGCCCAACAGAACACTTCAGCCCAAATCATTTATTTCGCAGCTGAGGATGCAAAGGTAAGTGATGCCCTATGGAAGGGAGTTGTAACATGGCATGGGGCGAGTGGAAAGTATGGCTGTGGATGAATATTCAGATAGATCTGAGTGGGGAGAGCTATCATAAAAGCATCAGTCTTTATTACCATTTTTTTCTCTAGACGAAACATCTGCAGGTGACGGGACCCCTCTCTCCCAACTTGCCACTAACTTCTGTTTGTTGACTAGCAATCTGGCAAATGCAAACTAAGAAAGCCTGTGCCAGGTCTTTGCAGATGTCTGTGAACTGATGCTGATTCATCTTCAGGATGTACCACCTGCCTGTGACAGTGGTTTGGAGCATGGCTTCATGAGGACAGGAGAATATATATCACAGGGCATATATATATTAAGAAAAAGAAATCCACTCTGAAGGGTTTTATTCCTACCATTCTCTCTCTTATTTACCTGAAATAAGACTAACAGAGGTATTTGCTATGCAGCTGGTTCTTATGCTTATATCTCGTTCATGTCTATCAACAATGTCCTTGAATTTCTTGGGAATTTCTCTATTATTTTAAATTATATTTTCATTAGGCCTCTAAAGCGTTCATAGCAGTTTTATGCACTGCAGTTTGCAGCTATACTCAGCAGGAACACAGTACAGCTGGCCCAGCATAAAACTTCCTAAATTTCTACTGTTGATCCCCTCATTTCCTCATTCCCAGTCAGGTTAGCTCCTTACAGTTCTCTTCTAGCAATATAACAGAGTGAGTTGCTATAAGTAATGCCCAACCCATAATTATATCCCAATTTTGCATTTCTGACATTTAATTTTTTTTCTGGAGTAAGAAATCCTGCATTAAAACAAACAAGCAGGCAAGCAAGCGCTTTCATAACAGGCACTCTTACAGAAGTTAAGTATGCTCCTGAGAGCTACCAGAATGGACACTATGTGCAAATTTACTATATTTAATTTATGAATGACTGGCTGTTAGAGAAATGGCTGGCTATATGAGGAAGCAGGAGTCTCTAGACTTCAGTCTCTAGAGTCTGAAGATCTGCAGATACTCAAGTACTCAAGTTTCTTTTACTGGGCACAAAGTTATCATGTTTTCAGGCTCCCAATTTTGTGACAGGGAATTTGAAGGTCCAGGTTATATGGATTCTGGTTGCAGAAATTTAAATTGACATCTGACAATAACTTTTTGACACAGGTAGTGGAGAAGCCAAAGAGGAGAAGTGTGCTGCTGGACTTTGTACTAACAAACAAAGAAGGACTGCTTGGAGATGGGAGGATTGGGGGCAGCCTTGGCTGCAGTGACCATGAGATGGTGCAGTTCAGGATCCTGCATGGAGGAAGCAAGGCAATAAGTAGGATCACAACCCTGGACGTCAGGACAGCGGTGTTTGGCCTCTTCAGAGAGCTACTTGGAGGAATCCCATAGGTTAGGGCCTGAGAAGGAAGGGGGGCCCAAGAGAGCTGCTTAATATTCAACCATCACTTCCTCCAAGCTCAAGAGCAGTACTACGAGTAAGAAGTCCGTCAAAGGAGGCAGGAAACCTGTATGGATGATCAAGGAGCTCCTGGCAAAACTCAGACAGAAGAGGAAAGTACACAGAAAGTGGAAAAAGGGACAGGTAGCTTGGGAGGAATACAGGAAAGCTGTCAGAGTTAGAGGTAGGGGTGCCTGGTGACGAAGGATAAAGGGAAGGCAGAGTTACTGAAAGCCTTCTTTGCTTCCGCCTTTACTGCTATGGGCAGCCCTCAGGAATCCCAGAGCCTGGAGGCAAGAGAGAGTCTAGAGAAAGGAAGACTTTCTTTTGGTCAAGGAGGACTCGGTTAGAGATCTTTTAGGCAAACCTGACACCCACAAATCCATGGGCCCTGGTGGGATGCACCCATGAGTGCTGAGGGAGCTGGCGGATGCTGTTGCCGGGCTGCTCTCCATCATCTTTGAAAGGTCATAGAGAACTGGAGAGGTGCCTGACGACTGAAAGAATGCCAATATCTTCAAAAAGGGCAAGGTCCAAAAAGGGCCCAGGGTATTACAGGCCAGTCAGCCTCACCTCCATCCCTAGAAAGGTGATGGAACAGCTCACTCTGGATGTCATCTCTAAGCATGTAGAGGAAACGGTGATCAGGAGTAGTTAGCATGGATTCACCAAGGAGAAATCCTGCTGAACCAATCTGATAGCCTTCTATGATGGCATGACTGGCTGGAGAAGTGAGGGGAGAGCAGCAGATATTGTCTACCTTGACTTCACCAAGGCTTTCGACACTGTCTCCTATAACATCCTCATAGGTAAGCTCAGGAAATACGGGCCAGATAAGTGGACAGTGAGGTGGACTGAGAACTGGCTGAAAGGCAGAGCTCAGAGGGCTGTGATCAGCAGTGCAGAGTCTTGCTGGAGGCCTGCAGCTAGTGGTGTCCCCCAGGGATCACTACTGGGCCCAGTCTTGTTCAACTTATTCATCAATGACCTGGATGAAGGGACTGAGTGCACCCTCAGCAAGTTTGCTGATGATATCAGACTGGGAGGAGTGACTGCTTGAGACTGTCTCTGAGTCAAAGAATTTTGAAGAATCACTCACTGTTTGTAGCCTGCAAACTCTTACAGTTTCTGAGATACCTAGAGCAAAAATTTAGAAAATTGAGAACATACATCTGCCTCCAAATCTATCTATGAGGTAAGTAGCCATTGACCTTGAGACATTTGGTTCTTCAATAGCTGTCCATGTGCCATAAATCAACAAATCCACAGTACTGAGCTGCATTCTACCACTACCTTCCACTATAATTCCCTTATGCACTTCTCCCTACACATATAGACAACTCTCAGTTGCATTCTAATTCCCTTATCAAGAAATCTGTTAACATGAGTATTTCCACCTTTTGTTTTATTTTGTTATTGAATTACTTATATCATCATCATCATTATCACTATCATCATTCTCCTTAGTATCTTCCTATTCCTTTAGGGAAAATCTGAAAATTTACTTGCCTGGTCCAAAATTTCTAGTCACTTATGTCTCACTAGATTTTAAATTCGGCTCACTAAAATTCTCAGCAGTAAGATGTTGGATCTTGAAATAAATTATGAGTCTGGTTACTGCAGAGCCACAAGGAAATCATTTTCAGATAAAAATAATATAGTTAAGTAGCAGAGTAATTTACTAACTTCCAGGTTCATGCAAGGAGAGCAAGAAATAGTCAGCTGATTCTGCAGCCAAAGAAATTATGCTGGATAGCAGAGATGGTGATGGGAACATGTCAGATGTGTTTTTCTCTTTGTAAGGATAGAGAAAAGAAAACGTGGTGACTTAGGGAGGTTGTGGAATCCCTGTCCTTGAAGATTTTTAAAAATAGGTTTGATAAACATCTCTCAATGATTGTCTGGCCATATGATTTAACCTTAGACCTGAAGGAGCATCTGGGCAAGCTCTGGAGGTCGCTGTCATTGCTGAATTTCTACAGTTCTACGTAAATAAGGCATGAAGAGGACACCCTGACTCTTCTGAATTTATTTTGGCTATCTATGCTCCTGTCAACTGCCAGTTTACTGAAGCCCTTGTACCAACACAAAATTATGCTCTGGGATCTATTGCATTTTGAAAATTGTGTTTGTACTGTTAAGCAGTACAGGGTGAAAGAGAAAAAAATCTTAGCAAACTTTCGATAGAGTCTGCTTACATACAAAGCAGAAATCATCGTGCAGGGTTATTAAGAAACATAGAAAACACATCATCTCCTTCTGGAAAACAGTGTGTCTTGGATTGTTGAATCACTCTACATTTTAATGTGCAAATTTGTTCCTTGGTTTTTTGTTGAAAGGATCAAACTATTTGGCATTTTGTCTGAAACATAAATGCATTAGGAAGATGCAGTATAATTTATTAAAATGTATAAAAGGAACAAAGAAAAGGATTAATTTTCTTCTTCTCTTTTAATTCCAGGGGCACCACTAGGGCATTTAATATGGGTTAAACTAGATTCAAAGAGCTTTTCATTAGACATTTAACATAAATGACTAAGAGCTTAATCAGCACATACCATTTAAATGCATTGAATGGAGGAACTGGACTGTACATTGCATTATAATTTATAGAGTTTTGTTTTTGATTACATAAGGGAAATACATTTTTTATGCCTTAAAAGCATTCTTTTGTGATGTCAAAAAAAAAAATGCATAGTATTATTGTTCAGAAAATGGTGTTTCAATTCAGTAGCGAAGCCGAAAATCACTCAAGTGGAAAAGATAACTAGCAAATTCCTCAAAGTCTTGTAGTTTGTGGGTTTTCTCTTCAAAAAGTGCTTTTCTTCCGGGCCTGATAATGAACATTGCCTCTGCTTTCCACCCTATGTCGCTTTCACATTCTTTTTAACAGCTTAAGGGGAAAAAAAAAATGACTTGCAAATACTTCTGGAATGCAGTTAAAACAGGATTAGAAAGAGCATCACTATGCTGGGCTTGCAGCATGGAAGCAAAGCAATGTTGAAAATGTGGTTTGCTTCCTCTTTTTCAATCATTTAGTGACAGTATAAAAGTAATTCAGTCCCCACTTAAACAATACCTGGGGTAACTCTCTGTGTATCATCTGTTCCATCAGAGATGATTATAGGAAATTAAACTGCTGCAGAGGCAAAAGTGGCTCCCATTTTAAGGAACTTTATCAAAATGTTAAGGAAGGATAATATTCTAAAGAGCTTACTTTTTAGTTTCTGTTTGCCTTCAGCAATACTGTGTATTATACTCGCTCTTCAAATTGCAGTTAGTTTCCCTCCTAACAAAAAGCATTGTTTTTTCCCCCCTTTTTTCTCTTATATCTTTGCAGGAGACAATAAAGTATCTCTTCTTATCCAGAAACACTGAGAGCTCTTATCAGCAGAAAGGTAAGAAAAAGGAAATATCTCAGCAATGGAGATTTTTTTTTCTACTAAGCTTTTTTCTTCCTAGTAGGTCAGCAAAAAAAAAAAAAAAAAAAAAAAAAAAAAAAGTCCCATTTTCTGAGATACTATCCCTTATTGTTAGAAGAGCTTGAAATCAAGATAAAGCTCTTATGTTCTGAGAATGTAGTTATCCTAAAATGCATACTTCTCTCTCACTCATTTTCTTTGCTTTTTTCTTTCTCTTTCTTTTACCTTCCTTCCTTCCTTCTCTTTTTTCTTTCTTTCTTTCTTTCTCTTTGTCTTTTTCTCTCTCTCTCTCTCTCTCTTTCTCTTCTTCTTTTTTCTTCCTTTTCCTTTTCCTTTTCCTTTTCCTTTTCCTTTTCCTTTTCCTTTTCCTTTTCCCATTTTCCTTTTCCTTTTCCTTTTCCTTTTCCCATTTTCCTTTTCCTTTTTCTCTTCCTCTTCCTTTTCCTTTTCCTTTTCCTTTTCCTTTTCCTTTTCCTTTTCCTTTTCCTTTTCCTTTTTCTCTTTCTCTTTCTCTTTCTTTCTCTTTCTCTTTCTTTTTCTCTTTCTCTTTCTTTCTCTTATTTTCTTATTTCCTTATTCGTTTCTGTTTTTCATTTTCTTTTCCTTTTCCTTTTCCTTTCTTTCTTTCTCTTTTTCTTTTTCATTCTCTTTTTCTTTCTCTTCTCTTTCTCTTCTTTTTCTCTTTCTTTCTCTTTCTCATTCTCTTTCTTTCTCCTTTTTCTTTCTTTCTCCTTTTTCTTTTTCTTTTTCATTTTCATTTTCATTTTCATTTTTGTTTTTTTTTCTTTTTCTTTTTTTCTTTCCCTCCACTTCTTTTTCTTCATGTATTTTTTTCAGTCAAAAAAATTTAATGTAAATTTTTATCAGTGTGAAGTGTCCTCCTTGCTGACGGATCCTATCAGCAGTACTGGAAGAACAGGAGGAAAAAGCAGATGTTGAGAAATGAAATATGTATGTATGCATATATGTAGAAAGAGGCACATACATAAATAGAACTGTAGCTATGCATAATTATGCATATTGTATAAATGTATACACATAAATATAAGTGTAAGTACACACAAGGTATATCTAGCTATATATATTTGTGTGTACGTGTATATATATGGTATATGGTTCTTTATATGCACGCGTCTATGTATAAGCTTTTAGAAGCTGGCATTCAGTTCTCATTACCGAGGTAGGTTGTATAATACCCTGTGTCATGCATTTACCTTTATTTAATACAGCAATGTATTAAGTAACATGATTGGCATCTGTCATGTTTTATTCCTTCTTTCTCTCATCCTCTCTCAAGGCAGAGAGCTGTACATGCCCAGAATATTACTCATTTTGATAGAGACTTTTGTTTTCATTTTACCAAAAATCTACCCAAATTGAAAAATACATGAGAGATGGTGCGGCAAAATCTATTAGTTTGGCCTGAGCACAGAAGGAGAAAAAATTTCTTAAATGCTGGCAGAGGTCGGTCCAGTCTCTCAAACTGTTCCTCAGATCACCTTTGCCTTTTGCACAGGTGCCATAGCAGCCTGTGTGTAGTTTCACATTCTACTTACTCCGATCCAAATACGATGTTGAAACAATTGGCTATGTAAGTTTTCCCCATTCCCAGTAAACCTTCCTGTTCCCTCTTTGCATGAGAGCCAGGAACTGGCAGCAGGAGTCTAGGTCAGCTTGCTGATTAGATGCAAAATTTCTCCCCAACATAGAAAATTTTATACCAGATCAAAACCATGTCTACCTATGAATTGATGTCTAGAAATTACATATCAATATACAAACTAATTACTTTAGGGGCCCTATTCAATCAGTGCAAAGAAATGTTTCCAGAAAAAGGTTCTTTGGGCCTGTTTTGGACACCCGTCCTGGAATGAGAGCAACTGCTCCTTGGAGGTATTCCTTTTCCTCTGTTGTTTCTCCAGGATGACTCCCTCAGAATTAGAGACTCACAGCCAGACATCTAATCCCACTTCTCTTTGCAGCTGCTGCTTAGCAAATGAACCATCCTTGCTAAAGTTACCAAAATAACGTTTAAATCTCTTCACAGGATCCCAGCTAGCATTTCACTCAGGATCAACTCAGAAGAGGGAAAATAGGAAAAAAGGAGCATAGGTTTAAATATCAAAATCAACATATTCTCTGCTAGGATATCCTAAAAGGCCTGTAATCAGAACAAGCCCCTAATGCTTTCTTTCTGCATCTGAACATTTCTCTGGTAGCTCAAGAAAACCATTGCACATGCTAAGATGCTCAGAGTGCCCTGGAGAGCTGGGTAGGAGCCCGCCAGGACCTAAACTTTGCAGAGAGTGAAGACAAGGAAGCTCCTGAACTCTCCTGGAGGAAGGTCTGAGGTCCACATCTGGCTGCACCTAGCTTTCTGAGCTTCACTGATTCGTTCATTAAAGTGGTACGAGGAAGAAAACAGAAGCAAAATCCCCTGCTGAGAAGCCTCGAACACGATTCAGTTGTACAGCCAGTCTTGCTGCCTCCTTTCGTTCCTACTCAGCGTATGGATAGTGACACTTTAATTCTATACACAGGCAATGGGGCAGAGGCTGATTCCAAAATGCAGGTCTTGGAAACCTCTGGAGGCCTTCAGCAGTGTCTGGCTTCTCTGCTGGCCATGGCTGAGAGCTTTAGCAAGTTACTTGAGTAATTTGAATAATATCTAAACATAAGCAATTCATCTTAAAATGTCCTGAAAAGTGATTTGAGCACCTAATTTTCATTGTATCAATACTCACACAAGCATATAAATAAGGTCTAATTATGGAAGTAAATGTTTGTATGATCAAGCGAAGAGTTAGAAAAGAAGAAAAAATAAAAAGACTTACAGCTTTAAAAGCCATTTGTGTTAAGGGCAAATCTGATTATATAGGTTTTCTAATTTAAAAGGCTTTGCTGGAGAGATTTAATCCAGATGTCTTTGAAATCAGCAGGGCTTTTTTTCTGCCATCAGTTGGTATTGATGGCCACACATCATCGTGGATATGAACATTATTTGTATTCATTAGCCAACCATTAGCCTTAATCAGCTCTCTACCATGGCATCACCACTCTTCCATCAAAGGTGACATTTTCATTGACTTCAGCGGAAAAAAGATGAACCTCCTTCTTGACCATGTGGCCTCTGTGATCCTGTCCTCGCATATGTAGCTGTAACTTGCCTCCAAAGCATATTACCCATATGATCAAACACACATGTGTGCTCATATACCAGTATGCATGTACACATACGTTTACAGATGGAAAAAACTGTTTGAAGATGCACAGCACCTGCAGCTGGTGTTCACATCAGGGACATTCAAAGTTATGAGACACTTCTGAAAATAACACTGTTTCCATTCAATTCCTTGAATGTTGGAATAGAAATTTAATTCTAAGTAAATATGTTGCAAAATTTGACCTTGTAGCATAGAGGGATATTCTGCTGATGAAAATACAACAGAAATTTTAAGAATAAAAACAATAAAAATTATTATTGTTGTCATATGCCTCAGCCTGAGAACCATATTTGTTTTCAGCTCACCTATAAACCAAAAATCGTCAAAAGCGTTCAGCCTCGTTAGTGGGTTATACAGCTCAGTCTCTGGTTTCAGTAGTTATCATTTATCTGGGTTATTTAATGGATAGATAATAAGTGTGTGTATGTGTGTACACGTGTGCGTTCATTTTCGCCCTTGGTCCACAGTTGACTTTTACACTTGCCTTGATAAATAATCATTTTACTTATTTCATTTCCAGAGCTCATTTTGTAAATACCTTCTTTGTTTCTCCTAAGCACAACATTAGTAAGATTTTTTTTTTCATTAAGTTAACTTTTATGCATTAAAGAGGGGGGGAGCCCAGCATACTCTGTGATTACAAAATGATTTTTCCCTTTTTCTGCATATTTTTTCTTGCTCATCACTTAGATTTTTTTCACTTCCACATTGCTATTTTGTCAGTGATGACAATATGGAAATCCATACATATTGGTATTCCAATAGAGATTTGCCTAGCCAAACAGAAGCAAAAAATTATGTGAATACAAATGTATTAACTGCAAAGATAAATCACAACCTGCAGGCAACATGAATAAGCTGAGGAAAGAGAGGAAAAGATGTGGGATGGGGAGTGCAGTGTGAAACCAGCTGGAGTCGAAAGATGGAACATCACACACAGAAATCAGGAAACATTTATAAGCATAACTTTTTAGTATCTCACAAGCAGAAAATGCAGAGTGATTGAAAAGCAAGCAGGCCCACAACCACACAGCAATGGAGAAGTTTTATCGTCTTTGGAAATCGTCTGTGCTCATTGTCAGGCTTTTTATAACTCTACCTTGGTTTTGGGGTCTTTTTCTTTCTTCTTCTCCTTCTTCTCCTTCTTATAAAAAAAAAAGTTTAAAAAATATGAACTTAGGAAAGCCAATTTCATGTGCTGTTAATTTAATTCCCAACATAAAACCTTACTTCTTCTGATGGAAAATGAAATTACCCTTTCTACATCCGTTTTATCTGTCAATTAAATTCTTTTTTCCCCCATTCCTCCCCTCAAAGAAAAAAAAAGAACATGCACATTACTGGTTATATTTTCTGTGCTTGCAACAAAATGAAAATGGGAAGAGGTGGCATTAAGTACAGTAAGTACACAAAACCTGCTTGATTATCATGTAAAGATGCAGGAATGACAACCCCCGAGACTCTGAATCTCCTCTGTGAGGTTGTAGATGTCTGGGCTAATTTTCATTTTCCATTTGTCCTGGTATTGCATGGCAAAGCAGTTTTAATAATGGGACTTTTAGTAGTGCTAACTATTAACCTTTCTATTTTGTGGTATCTTTAAGAAATGGCTTTTGGAGACAGCTTTCTCTGCCTGAATCTGTATATGAATAAAGATAGGAAAATGTAATGTATCTTTTGGGTAGAAAGAGAGGACATTCTCTGTGATCCACTCTGAACGATTAATTTCAGGATGATATTTGTCTCTGCTTCATGTTGTCATTATTTGACAGTTATGAAAAAATCACCTTCTCTAGTCTCCCTTGGTTATTATTTGTATTACTTTAGAGCTGATTAGAAAACAGTACTTGAAAAATTTCAGCTTTTCAAAATTGGAAAAAAAAAGATGTTTTTGTGAGTTTATTTATTGGTTTGTTTGCTATTTGTTCACTTTTTGGATGAAGACAAAAACATCTTCCAGAACCAAAACAAAACCAGACTGATTCTTTTCTTTTTTTTTTCAAAAGTAGCAGTGAAAAGAGAAGAAAACAAACACTACTTTATGACATTTGTCAAGTAACAGAAAACGAATAGGAACACGCTGTAGCTCAGCCACAATAGTTCATCCTGAGTGAGAAAAGCTGAGTCTGAAATATTCTAATTTTAATATGGGGCAAAGATAGCTTAGGTAAACTAATTCTGAGGCACATTTGCCTTGCAGATATTGTGCAGCAATGATAGGGACTAGCAAAGCATCAGTGTTTGGGGGTTGAAAGGCATCTCCTGGAAAATATCCCTGCAGCAATCTTGGACCTTGCCACCACCCCGCTTGCCACCTTAGCCCCTAGTGCCCCTCGGCTTACCCCTGACAGAAGGGCTGGCACAAGCATCTCGCTTTTCAGCAGTGCCCCTTGGAAGTCAAGTTGCAATTACACTGGTGGAGGTAACTGTGAGCTGAATTGCTGAGGTTCCTAGATGTTCCTTTGCTGTTACATATCCATGGGGGAAAGAGTTTGAAGACTGTGAGGCAGAGGGCTGGGGGAAGGCACGTCTTAAAGCTCTGCAACCAGATTTGCCGGAGGACATCTGCCATCTGCTCTTGGAGAGCAATTTTTAAGGAGTATATTTTACTGTGCTGCTCTTTGTCCTCACCGACCTCAGGGAAAAGAAACTAGTGTAATACTTTCCTCTTTCACCTCTAAGAGCTGAGGAAGCCGAATGCTGCATTATGCTCACGGTGCATTGCTAAGGGAGGTTGGTTGCCGGGGTAAATTTCCAGAGTGAGCTTCCTCCTACATGGAGAGTCTTTGCACTGTAAAATCCATCCAGGCATCAAAACGAATAATACTGAATTTTATGTCAGATGATACATACCCATACCCAAAGAGAACCATGTCAATTCTGCCATAGCAAAGGCGTCTGAGGTATGATTCCCCTCGTTCTTACACCTGTAAAAATAATGTACAATTATGTTAAAGTCAAAACTAGAATTATGCTAGAGGAAAGCTGGAGTGATTGAGAGAAAAATCAGGCCTACAGCCTTTAAAGTGCAAGCATAAACAGCATCACTTTTTTTGAACCTGCCTATATACACCTGGAAGGCATTCAAAGCATGCACTTGCAGTTATTTGTTACTCCTAGAATGATTAAAGTAAATCACATTGTTTGATATGAAAAATATGTTGTACATACTTTTCTATTTTTCTCACTGCTCTGCCCTCCATGCTGCATTTTGTAGCATAATCAAAATGCAAAATACATTTTGAAAAATTAAATGAGAGACACATGTGTGAATCATGAGGTTTATTTGCATGTTTGGCCCTTCATTTCACTAGGGATTTTAGTTTTTCCAGGAGGGAAACTGTCACATTTACATATTCCTAGACAGGCATGCAAATATTAGTCAGAAACTATAGTTTATTCAGTGCATTACAAGCTGCTGGGCTGTCAAACAGTAATTTCAGTTCTTGAGTAATATATGTTTTTGGAAACCTGGCATAATAACACTGCGTTATAGTATTGCCCACTAGGACCACTTACAGTTTTGTCAGGTATTCCATTATCAAGCCTTACATTCTGGACCACGTACATTGTGTGTCAGCCGTATAAATTTGTGATCCAACGTGCACGGTCTCAGTCCCTGAGCAAATTTCTTTTGCAAATTTCAGAGAGCGAAATCACGGAAGCCTGTTTGGAAGTTCTAGCTGGGCAAAGGCAGCCACAGCACCAGGAGACAGAATAGCAACCGTACAAGGCCTTCACGTCCATTTTTGTGTTTCTGCCACCTAACATACCTCTGAGGTTTGCCGTTGTGGATGCACACGTGCAGCCACTGGCTATAGCAGTTCATCTGGTAAGTAAGGGCCTCTAAGAACCTACTCCACGAAAATACACTATTACTAATATTTGCCAGTTGGAAAGAAGATGGTTGTACTCCATCAAGGAAGTGGGATGCAGCTTTCTATATACCCATGTTTGGTCTAAATTCATGAATTAGTGCCACCGCACTGGGGTTACCCCTGTGTGTACTGAAGAAAGCAGATAATTTGCATCAGTTGTGTTCCCTTCTCCCTCCCCATATCAAGGGGAGGATATCTCAACTGTTAGAAATTCCTCAAGAATAAACTTAGGCCTGGTTAAGTACAAGGCCGTCACTAAGGTCAAGAATCCACCCAAACTGGAGTAGTTTATGAGGCCGACGTGAGTAAATCCCAACAGTTCCTGTAGCCAGCGTCAGAGGCACGGTGTGATTAGGACTGCAGCACGCTGCCTTCGACTTCCAGCCTGCATGCCCCAGGACACGTTTACACTAACCCAAGCTGGCCTTAAGTTTAGGTGAGACTTGAACTCACGCCCCTGGGTCTGCAGCCAGCAAAGACGGCTAAAACTTGTATTGTGAAAAACTAAACTCACAGCTCATTAAGATAGATATCCTTATGGAAGTTCACTGGGGAACATGGTGATTAAACCATAGGGGCTGAATTAATCTATAAACTTTTCCAGTTGATACAGTGGGGTTCTCATCAGGCAGCATAAGAAAAATCAACCTATTTATGCATTGTTATCATTCTTTGGACTGGAGTATTAAGGGCCACAATACTCGGTACAAGTCATCACAGGAGCTTTGAGCTCCAGGCAACTCTTCTAATCCTATTTTAACAAACCAGTCAAGGAACTGGGACCTGACAGTTATTCCCAATTACAAAATTCATGCAATATATCAACATACGCCAGTTTTGCAGATTTTCAGCTATAGCTATACTATCAAGAAGGCTGTGCAGAACGTCTTGCCATGGCTAATAGTGGCAAAATTGATAGCTTGTAGAGAGATATGATATGTGTTAAAAAAAAAAGAACCACAATGAATATGAAAGAATCCCTCTTTTCTCTAGCAGGAGAATTGTAAAATGTTCCTGCTTTTCATGCACCTATCTTCTGTTAATTAAGACTGCATAAGATTTTTTAGTATGCAGAGGGGCTATGCATGTGGAACTCTTCTGTTTTCTAAATCCACATTGATAAAATAGATTGTAAGCTCTTTGAAGGAACAGTTACAGTCTATCATGTTCATGATCCATGGATTTAGGACTTCTAAATACACAGCAGAAGAGTACTCTAATGGACCATTATACTTTATCAATGATATGCAGATTATGGGCTGATTGTAGATATTTGAACTATACCTGTCTATCCATACTGCAGTTCTTTGAGGATTTGTTGAAGGCACAGAGGATCAATGCACCTTGACATGTCTCAGAAGAGGAACTAAGCATTAGAGTTCACCGAAATTTCACTTCGAAAAGGGTACAATAATACTGTCATGGTTTCAGCATAGTGCAAATGCCACCTACCTCAAATTAGCTTGCCTGGGAAATGTTCTTACCCTAGGCACAGCAAAACATCACAGTAAAAACTGGTGGCTTCAGAAATTTTCTGGAGTTTTGGGAGGGTCCACAGCTAGCACTGATTTCCATACTGTAATGACTAGACAGATCAGCTACTGTATGTCAGTGCTATATAGATTAGGTACCTTCTTTTCAGGGATCAATACAGGAAGAACCTTGTTGTAGGGATTTTTTTTTTCATTCTTTATTTTATTGCATAAGTTAAAATGTGAGTAATTATACTTACCTTCATAATATAGTTCTCTGAAATTCGTTAATTGGCTACATTTACATAAATTATAGTAGCATTGCTATTACAGAGGCAGTATGATCCACTGACTATTACTGCATGGTTGTGTCGTGACTGCAACCCTCATTCTGCTGTTCACCTGTAGGATGACAGGTTATTCACTGTTTTCCCTTCCATTCCCATCTTGTCATTTTTATACTGCCAGGTCTTCACAGTTCATGCTATCACTAACTACTTATGTAGACAGTGCCTTCTAGAAGAGCCATCTTGGATGAGACATTTAACCATGTTGTAATAGAAATAATATTAGGACAGGGTATTTTATACACTTACATGAAGATAATTGTCTGTTTAGACCAGGAGAATATATTACCTAAGATCCCAAATCCCATCTTTTCTCAAGGTAACTTACTAGCAGAACATTGCTGTCAAATATATTTTCCCTCCCTTCCTCTTCGCTGGTGGATTTATTCTGATCACATGTGCAAGATGAAAAATATACCAAAATCTGCCCTTTCATTAAGATTAAAAAGCTGCAGCTCTTAAATCATGCATATGTGCAATTTTTAACTGTTTTTAACTAGCACAAAATGGCTCGTTGGAATTATGCAAGTATAGATCATTTTAATTTGAATCATTGTGGAATCATAAAGGACTCCGTTCTTTAATTTTGTGCCTTCAAGTCAGCCACTTTGATTAAAAAATAATAAAGCATGAGAGCTGGAGGGTCCTTGCAGGTTCTTCTAGCTATCATGGATCCCTGATCTTTGGTACTAATTCTTCTCATTAATATTAATAAAGGGCTGATAGGCCATCTCAAAGCATAGTACAAAAATCATGCAATTAATTGCTTGTAGTGTTTTTATGCTTATTTTGCACAATGAGAAGCGATGCCTCAGGAGTCTAAATATCAGTTAATCAATAATATCAAATCCACTGAAAATGAGCCCTTCAAGTCCCTTTTTCATAAATCTTCCCCAATTTTAAGCAGAATTAAAACCAATTACATGTTGTTTGTTTTTAAATTAAAAAAAAAAAAAAAAAAAAAAAAACAGAGAGAAATATAAGAGGCAATAAAGCAGGATTTGTATATGCCCCCCTGCTTCTCCTGTCAGCACTACAATTTTTAATAGCTAAGCTGCTGGGGTTTAGATTCTGTTTCTGCTCCATTTTTCTGTAAGAGCCAAGGTAATCTCAGGAAACTAGTCATGACCATTATTAATAAAGTCTTCTTACCAGTGTTCTGCAGATTTGTAGCTATTAACTAGGTTGAGATGAATGGCACCCCTTAACCACACAGGACATTATGGTATTTTGGCCTGAAAAATCTTTCAGAAAAATGAGAACTCCTCTCCTATGCTGAAGTGGCCTACACAGACCTTAGATCTGAGCACGAACAGCAGAAAAGGTTATGGGCTCTTTTTTCTCTCTGCAGGACAGGTGTGTAGTAGGGTCAAAGTGTGCGTGTGTTTTAACAGGTACAATATCTTATTTAGTTTTTATGATGCAGCTGACTCAGATCACCAAAAGAAGTAAATGTCATGGTGGCCATGTAAGACCGAATGACCAAGAAGATCCTTTCTTATTCTTTGTATTCTAGAGGGCACTTCTGACCATCTTATCTACTGATGTAGCTGGAGCTTGGCATATATAGTTTGATGTGACAAAAATTGAACCCTTAAAATAAAAAAAGACAGTGCTTTCCAATCAGTTGTCAGTTTGTTGCTGCTAATTTGTTGTTGATTCGTTGTTGCACGATGGTGTGGAAAATGGATGTGGAAGGAGGCAGGGCTGTGACTATTGCAGACTGCAATGCCATGGGGCCTACAGCAAAGCATTGCTCTGCTTCGTGTGGTTCACAGTAACTGGTTAAATCTTGTAGTTATTTCTCTGGGCTTTTTACAGATGGATGAAATATTTTTAGCAAAAGAAAAAGTACATTTTTTATGCACACATCTACCTGCATTGTTCTATCAACAAGTATGAATTTATAAGGTCAAGTCTCATCCTTCAAGTAGTCCTCACATACACATGCACACATGAAAGAAAATGGTTTTAGGAAATGTCAGAATGCTTTATATCAACATTTTCAGAATGAACTAGAACGTTTCATTTCAAAATGTCATTTTCATTTTGAAATTGATCTTTTTAAAGGGTAAGAAAAGAAAAAAAGGCTTAAATAACTTCAGAATGAAACACAATATGTTCCCATTTGAGTGAAACTTCCTGGTTTACAAACCCAAACTCATTGATTTTTTTTTTCTTTTCTCGTTGCTGTTGAACCCCAAAGTCTAATATTCTCACAGATCAACCCTCCTACTCAAATTTCAGAACAGTGGCCAGCTGAAAGTACACCTTCAATGTTTCTCTCTGCCTGAACAACATTTATATTACCCAGTGTGGCTCACATACATGAATGATGTAGACATGGCTATATGCAGTAGTTCCTACTCCCGCTCTGTTTAGAGGCATCTAATTTACCATAAAGTAGTATCAAAAGAAATTTTGCCCAAGAAAAATCTATATCTCTAGAGAAAGTATAACTTTTCCTTCCATAAGGAGAATCCACAGAAAGGCAGAAAACTCCAGCAGCTTCGACAAAAGGAGTTTCTTCTGATTTTTTTTCTTGGGTTGCAGAGTCCACCTGGTTCCTAAGGTGGGGATCACACAGCTCCAGGCCAGGCATCCTTTCTGAATACTGCAGGTCGACCACAAGAGCTCACTACAGATTACCACCTTCTTCTAGTTTGCCACATATTTTAGTTAGCTAGTACAAAATTCTTCACATTAGAATATTTAAAACATAATTTTTTTTTTACAAGGCTAATATACAATCCAATACTCTAAAAAATGTAAAAGGAGATGGTGCAGGGATTAAAAGGCAGAGCAGCCTGACATTGATTCTAAATACAAAGAAAACGGCTTAAAATTTACTGCAAGCTTTTCACCCCATATTGCTATTCACCTTTTAAAAAGCTTGGTTGGAAATGGAACATCTGAGACACACTTGTCATTTCATGGAGCTGATTTCAACAGCCTGAGAAAGCCAGGCAAGCAATTGCTTCACTCCCTTCCCCCCCCCCCCCCAAACTTTTCTCCAATGTCATTACCCTACCTGGTTATTATAAAACTCAGCGCTACTCTAAATTCTGATTTAGATTTCTCATTCCTCATACCCTAAGAATGTATTAACAAAGAATTAGAAGCTAAAAATATTATTAATGGCAAATAGTGTAGTTTCATGAAATGATGGTCAAGGAACCTGCCTGCTATTTTTGACAAATGGCGGGTCTAGTTGTTAGAGACTGGGAGAGATGTTTTCAGAGTATGGCCAGTGACTTCCAAGCCTATGACACAGCCTTTTGTGACACTTCAATGAAAAGAACGACAACCAAATAAGCAAATAAAATAGACCACTTGGAATTACATGGGGTTTTCCTACTTTAATGTCCAGGCTCTCTTGTGCATGTGCTCCAGCTAAATATAGCGAAGGAAAGGAACTCTTCCCTCACCACAGAGAGACAGACCTGGTGGGGTATGCTTCATCATACCCTTAGCCTCAAAGCCAGTCTGAAGAATTTGCTTTCCTCAAAGGTCAGCGCCTGATTATCCTCCTCCGTTGCTCATTTTACTTCTGGTCATCGCTTCTGCTTCTCCCATCTCCTTTGTCTGCTGTGTACATCTTCACTTGCGCTAATTCACGTATTTATCTAATCCCTCTCTGAGATGATTCAATTCATTGATGTGGTAGTAAAAATATTCATTGTCAAGTGTTTTACATGACCGTGAGTGATAGACAAAGAAAAGGAGAGGAGGTAAGTCTCTCTCAGCAGCATTGAGTCATTAATTAGGCTTATGTCATAACACAATTTAAACCTCATCATCTTTTTTTTCCTTATTTGTATTAGAATAATCTTGTCTTCAAAATAGTGAAATTATATACTTCATTTAAAATCAATGGCTGTAATAAAACATATCAGAGCAAAGCTGAATCTTTTTGAGGTATAAGTCAGACTATATGATCAAATACTCCCAATCAAACTGTGTCGCTGTGAAACTCTAAATTCAGTGCCCAAGGAGCCTCCAGAGACAGTTAATTGCTCAGTTAGGGTATATCCAGCTGATCTCTAAGTAGGGGGAAGGCACATAAGATCATGGACAAAAACACTGTAAAAATTATTTACAGAAATAGACTTTGAAGAATCCCCCCAGATAACACCTTCAAGGCTCTCAGCAAATCTTTGGTCAAATTTTAATTTATTTTAATCTTTCACAGAATCTCATTTTATGACAAAGACATGTCATAGGAGGAGACTTCAGAAAGCTCGGATGTTTCATCCTTTACTACCTAAAGTCAGAAGTCCATTGTGCTAACATTTGTACGAACATGTCACTTCTTCAGAGAACTTGCAGTTTAAATAAGTAAGGATAGAGGAATAAGGATGAAGAACATTTGGGGATGGATTCCAAAAACCAAGAATGATTACATAGTTCATCTGCTGCTAAACGGGTGCTCAGGCTTGGTAAAGGTTTAAAAGATTTACCCAAGATATTTGAAAGGATTACGCTATATAACTGCCCCTCACACACAAGAGATGGAGAATTTTCTCCATCCTTAGCAATAACGACAGAGGGGTGTGTGACCATCATTACCAGTCCCACCTATTAATTACTAAACTGAAGTTGGTTGTGGTTTAAGCTAGTATTCATTGCTGTAATTTGCAACAGACAGTGTTTGAAAACATCATCCATTCTCCCACTCCCAACAGAGAGCAGGGAGACACATGTAGGGCTGGGCAAATGTCTTCAGATCCTGCAACAAAATCCACAGATGCCATAAGCCAAAGTTCACAGAAAGTTACAGTGCAGTACTGAATGAAGAAAGCTCTCCCAAATCCCAAGGCGGAGCTTTAACAGGGAAAAACACCTTCTTTGTCATTGGTAGGCTTGTCCAACCTTATTTTGGAGATTTTCCCATCATTAATTTCAAGGTATTAAATGAACAGAGAACAGCAGAATTAGCAATAAAAAGCACTAGCAGTTGCTGAAGCTGTAATTCGCAGTCTGGCGTACTAGCTGAACAATTAGGATAATATTTTAAATAAGGGATCACAACCTACATTTGATTTAAACCAACTTTGCCCTTTTTTAAATAGTTACTTAAATACAAATTAATTATTAAACTCATATTTCCTGAGGATTAAAAGCATCTATATCTCTGCATATTTGTCAGTATTAGCATAAAACAGTTGGAAATTGTGAACAAAGTGTGATTCAATGCCTGTATGCAAGTGTACTATGGTGTTCCACTTGCAACTAACATCAGTCACACTATTTCTTTTGGGTATCCCATCTGTTTTACACCTATAAGTTGATATGAAAGAACATGGAGTCTCTTGGTGGTCAGTGCTGATGGTCATACATATCTTGTATGTTCAGCTTTTGAAATACCATGGGGCTGGGAGAAGGTGTAAATTACCCAGAAGCTGTCTGATTGGTGGTGCATGCTTGAAACAGCTGTAAGGAGTCCTGAACAAAGCACAGCAGTTGTAGTGAGAAAACTATTAGCATATGCATGAATAAGTGGGTGTGAAAATACTGGCTATCAGCATGCAATGTGTACTGTATTCCAGCTGAGTAGGTGTAAAAAACATCCTCTTGACAGAGAAGTGTGAATTTCAGGGAGACAAGGCTGATGAAAGCCAAAGATTTGTATTTGTTTCATTTGTTTAGATAAAGGCCACATACTTTTCTGTTGTTATTCTGTTTTCCTTAATGGAGTTGTATCTAGGATGAATTTTGCCTCTGCTTAAGGTAAACAAAGCAAGCTAGCAAGCACGAAATAAAAGGATGACAACAGAGTAGTACAGAGAACCTCAACAAGCTTTGAACCAGTTCTTTGGGGCCCAAATGCAATTTTGTCAGCTTTCTCAATGATAATGTTCATCAGAATTTAATGTCTTCACCAGGCTATGAGGAGGTCATGGCCCAGAGTTTGGCTCTTTTATTGTGTGTTCCTACTAAGGCTACCACTAAAAATCTAAGGAAAAACCAGTCCATTCCTTTGCTGGAGAGCATAAAACCTACACACTGAAAAAGGACACTTGTAAATTCTACTCCTGGGCACTTAAGGGCATTTCATATTTCAGCCATTCACAATTTATATTTATTTGAAAAATTGTGTTGCTCGGCAGTCTTTCCTAATAGCGATATAATGGTATTGTAGCTGGAATTTAATGGTACACTATTACACTTCAGGGCAACCACAGCACAAGTGTATCAATTCTGGGATGAGTCAATGGTGAAGCAGCAATATTGAGGTCATATTTTTCCTCTTCCTGTACATCAATTGGACAGAAGTATAGAACTTACTGTACTTTTGACGGAATTGTAAAGATTGTTTTCCAGTGATCTTGTTTTGTTCCAGACAAATTTCTATGTCTCTTGCTTGAAGCTTTGCAGTACTACTTTATTCTGTTCTCAGTCAGGGTCCATCACAGCAGTATCAGAGGTGTTTTAATGGAATAATAAATGGCATGGCCATCCACCTCACTCACTTTTCTTTTTACTAAAGATTTCCAAGATATCATTAAACCTATTTTGTGTCATAGACATAGTGAAAATATGGTTGACAAAATATATATATTGTCAAAGCAATAAGGCTTTCCTCGGTTCAAAAGCATATTCTACGTATTATCAAGCCAGCATCTGAGAAAATGTCATCTCTTTTGCCAATAAACCTTAGTTTTGCAACTGATAAATCTATAAGGCTTAAGATGAGAGCAAATCAGACTTTTTTTTTTTTTTTTTTTTTTCCTGTGGGGGGTTCTTGCTTCACTAACTCATCAAGGAAAAGAGACCTCCCAAGTCAACTTAATTCCCGAGAGATCTCTTCAAGATTCACAAACTAGATTGCCATTCAGTGATCTGCACAGAGTTTTCAAACTCGGGAAAGTAATCGTCATGAGTTCAGAAACTGATAAAGAGGACATACTTCAGAGTCTAAAGATTAAGGTCCTTATGTGAGAGACTGAAAATATTGGGTTACTGTCAAGATTATATCTGACTGATATGTTTGTAAAACCTAACACTAGATAATATATATAAACAATTTCCGAAACAGATAAGAGAACTAACTTTTCTTTTATGGCAGAATACTTAAGTGAAGGTCTGTCTTCTTTTCTTTTGGCCCAATTACCCTCGCACACTCTACTGCCTGAACTTCAAACATGGGAACATGTAAGCACCTCATCTAAAGATGATTATTATACTCTCACGATTTAGCCTAGTGAATATGATTTTTGTTAGTGCAAATCCACAGGCTTTCTGCTGACCTGACAGTGCAGGCCCTCCAGACTTAATATCTAAGTCATCTTTGTGTAACAAACAGTAACTCTTTGTGTCATTTGGGACTGCAGAAGGCTCTAGTGCACTTTCAAGCTTCAGCTGGGAACCAATTAAAAGAGTGTAGATGAAAATGTAAATGAGTTGTCCCAAACACACTGAAAATTGAGGGGAAAGAAACCCCCACCATGAACATCATACACGTCTACACAAAAGACTCAGGACTTTGATTGCTTATTTTAACTCCATCCTACCCCTTTCTCTTGGGGAAGACTGAAGCTGTCAACACTGTGACCCAGAAGAACATTGGAAGGACAGGCATAAAGCAAAGCAAAGGGGTAGATTCTGACAAGTTGTCTGAATAACAATTTTGACTGTAAAAGACTCCTTTGTCTTAATTTAGACTATGTTTATTAGTACTGTTGTAAGGAACTGATAATGAAAAAAAGAATATGCTTTAATTGGGCAGTTAAAACATTAATTAAACTAATAATATAAGCTTAATTCCAAATATAGTATATATGATTTGTTCTGTTTGGCACCAACAAAATTTAGAGTGTAATAGTATCAAGCCAGAAAAGTTTAGATCTAATAAGAGTAAGACAGAATTTATAAGCAATTATGTTCACTTCCTGAGTTATAGAGCATAAAGACAAACATAAACTCACTTTTTTTGTCATGTTCACAAATGAAAGTGGCCCTAACAACTATACTGCATTCTACACTCAATTCCATTCATAAATAGCAGTAAGCTGTGAGAATGTCTAATGCCCAAATCACCCAAAGGTGGTGATGTGAGAATGCTTATTTTATGAGAGAAGCAGGAATGATCCAGGTTGGACAGGCTCTCTGGAGGTCATCTGGTCTAATCTCCTGCTTTAATCAGGGCAAAATTTAATGAGGTTGCTCAGGACCTTGTCAAATTGAGATCAGAAGAATCATAAATGAGTCTAAACTCATTTAGTAAACCAGATTGTCCATCACTGCAGTCATGTGAGAAACAAGATCTTTAAATTCTTGGAAGTTTATACCAGAAAACATAGGTGTCTTTACTTTTATAGATGCTGAAGTTGTTAAGAGGTTTTGCTTGAGGATCACTGTCTTGGATATAGGGGCAGAAATTTTGCAGACAGCTCATTTTAAGGACATAAGTTCCTCTGAGGATTTAGTTTCTTATGCAATGTGCACTAGTAAGAATAAATGAGCAATAATAACAGTGATAACAAAAAATAATATAATTAATAACAAAACAGATCTGAATCAAAAAAAAAAAAAAAAAAAAAAAAAAAAAGAATCTTTATGGGTAGAATATCAGTTTCATACTCTACCTTAGCCAGGATTTGTAAGGATAGCTGAGAGAGGAAGAAAAATATGCTGCTGCTAAAATAATACCAAAGTAGACCTCATAAAGCTCAAAGCAAAACTTGCTAATAGGAAGACAGACAATAGGTGATGTAGAATGGCCTTTGAAGAGAGTATGTCACCAGTGACTAATCCTTTGATTTGTCACAAATCTAAATTCTCAGTCCTGGAGCAATTGGTACTGTTGTGTCCAAAGAGAAATAAAATTAAATAAAATGCAGAGAAAAACAGTGCAATCTCTGGGAAATTCTAATTCCTGCTATAATGATCTCCTTCTTTCCCCCTCTTCGAAATGCCATCCCTAATTCTGTAGTGCATCATGCCAATACAAAGACATGCATTTAATCAAACGCCTTCTGCACCTGGGACATTGCTAGTCAATATGTAGTAAACAACCAATGCGTTCCAATCTAAAGTGGGGACACTACGTTTCAGAGGGATCCATTGATCTCAAATGGCAGAGTTAGTCATCTTTTGTGAAAAGAATCTTTCAAATAAAGCTACTTGAGTGTTTGAAGGTGCTAGTACTTTGATGTTTCAAAGCCTCAATTATTTAGGTACCACAGAGCTGAGCATTGTGTATCTGCCAAAGTCGCATTAAAAAAGCTCAGATGGCTAAGATGTCATGTTCTGTTCAAAGTCTTCTGGTGACGGAAACTAAGAGAAAAGCCCTTTCATTTTAGTGACTCCTAAGGCTCTCTCAGCATCTACTCTGTTGAGCTTCAGCGTGACACCATTAAATGCTTGCTTGCGATTTGAGTACATTGTCAACAGAGCAGATGGATTCTAACTAAGGAAGTGGTATTTATGCTTATAAGCAGTTGAAAAAGCAAAACAAATAAACAGCCCCTCCAGCTTCTGGTATCTCTTATAAAGCAAGAGTGTTCAAGTGCCTGGCTGAAAAGCAGTTGTACTGATATAATAGTCTTTAATAATTAATTCAGTCTTTGTTTCCAGGACAGTGTAAAGGCAAGTGTTTAACTGTCCTCAATTTACTGCAGATGAGGAGAAGGTAATTTCATCAATGATGTGTCATGCTTCTTTCGCTTGTTACTAACCTATTATTGATCATTTCTATGCAGAGTCCTGAGCCAAGCTGCCCTACGATAATTCAGTGAGTCAACAAGATCTGACCCACAGACCAAAATGTAGCACCCAGACAGCAGAGAGAACACCCTTCAACCAAAGCAGTTGAATAGAGTTGGATGGCTGAGAGATACAAGGAAAGATTTGCAGGCGGTATTGTAGAATGGATGGCCTAGGTTGAATCCAGCTTTAGGCCCTTAAACGAGATATTTAGGTTAAATAAATACCCTCTTCTCCTTCTATAGCCACTGGAAATCTACAGCAGCCACCAGTGTGTTTCAGATCTTAAGCAGAATAAATTGCATTTCAAGAAGTGTATTTTTTTTGAGTGTGTAAATAGACTGAATATCCAAGTCAATGATCTTAGCTAAGACCCTAAAATGCAATGGAATTGATCTTGGCCTTTGAGAGCATGGAATAGGATCTGATCTCTGTTAAAAATATATATATATATATATATATATATATATATGAAGAAAGATGTAAAAGACAGGTGAAATGTTTAGAAGTAAATTTGGAGAGCAGAACATAGATGGAAATCCTTTATATACCATTATTGTCTGTCCTTCTTTAGAACTGAAATCAACTCCGAGTATTGAGTAAAAAATGGAAACATCTCTGGAAGGACAGATTATTCCGGCACCACCTACTGCAGGATTTTTGGTATCTTCTTTTGAAGTATCTTGTAAACAGCCACTAGATGGACCACTGGCTTGAAACAATACAGCAATTCTTGTACGAGGGGACTGAGGTAGTGCCTGGCTGTGGTGAAGTTGAATCGGCCGACAAGCTGAAGTCCTCTACTGCTCCATCCCACTCTGTTTTCACACGCAGGGCTCTTTGCTGGCATGCTCAGTAAGCGTGGACATGTGGGTGGAGAATCAAATTTAAGGCAGAAACAGGTAGAGTATTGGACCCTGGCAGCTGAACCCAAACGTATCGAAGGACAAGTCTATGTGTTGAAAGACAAGAAGCTGAAAGCGTGAGAAAACAGACCCTGAGCCTTCCAGAAGTCAATTTACCACAAGTGGTACTAAGGAAAATCACTCCAAGTAACCTTTGGTCAACCTACTTTGTTCTTGATACCCGCTGCAGCAACACCACCAGCCTCTGGCATTTGGCAAAGTACCTGTCCCCTATACTACCGTGGTTCAACAAAGTACTCTTTAGATTATTTCTTTGCTGCTCTTCCTTCAAGACAAGACTGGTGGCCACAGCCACAGAATTTAAGTGTCGTTGTAGAGTTATTATATTGAATTTCCTTTTGATAAAGACCTTTCAGATTCAAGAGAGTTAGGACACAGCTACCTGAGAAACTGAGTACGGAGGCTGTTAATGGAAGTGACTTAAGGAAACTGAGAGTCGCAGGACTCGCTACAGACATCCTAGGAGTTAGGAGCCTCACTCTAGGGAGTGTAAACTTCCTTCTCTCTCTCAAATGAACTACTTTTATTTCATTTTTTCACCAAAATCTTATACTAAAAGACATATCTCCTGAAAAAAAAAAAAAAAAAAAGAAAAGAAAAGAGAGAGAGAGAGAGAAAAGAAAAGAAAGAAAACTTATTTCCATGCTGATTTCTATGTGCTGAGGTTTCTTTGGGGAAGAAGGAGAATTTTTTTTCAATATTTGCTTGCCTGTTTTATTTTTGTTTTTAATCAAAATATCTATCTTGCTTTTTTGCAATATGTAATCACGTTCTCTAACATTTTAACTCACAGGCACCAGAGCAACTGTTTCAACTCACTTTCTTTTGCCATATTTGAAAACTAAAAGATTCGGGAACTCATACATGAAGTAACAAGTTTCCCTTCTTTATTTTAAGGCCCAGGCATGGTTAAGTTTCCTGTCCAAGAAACTCTGTAGGAACATTTAGGAACACATAACTTAAAAACTCACTGTTTCAGCATTCACAGTTTTGACCTTACACAAGATTCTTTCAGCTCTATAAGAAAATATTGGGAGAGAAGAGTGTAACACAACCATTTAGGCAGTAGGTTTCATTTATTTGATTTTCTTGGTTCACCTGGCTATAAAGAATTAACTTTTGCTTGAAAACAAAAGTGGGGGAGTTTAATTAGCTTGACTTTTTCGTTATATGGAAGGAAGGGAGAGATGTTAACATGGTTTTGACTTCTTTGAAACCTCAGGCAATTAAAGAAAGATGGACAGTAAAATTTCCTCCAAGGCCTTGTTTGAGAAATCTTATTAATTATCACTGTTTTGGATAGCGTAGACAGGAAGTTAGTCAAAGTATCCATCCCATTGCATAGTGAATTAGATGCACTGTCTAAACTGGATGTATTAAAACTCTCATTTCAGAGTACCTCCCTAGAACAATATGTGTTGTCTCTAAGGAGAAAGAAAAGAAAAGCCTGTATCTTTGTTAATGAGACAAAGCTGCAGGACAATATAGTTTTTAATTATTTTTAGATGTAGTTTTAAAATATTAGAGAGCAAGAGAGAGAAAAAACTGAGCAGGGGGAGAAAAGAAATGAAAAAAATAGGAAATAATAAAAAAAATCTGCAGTTTTAAAATATTACAGAGAAAGTAAGAGAGAGCAAGAGAGAGAACTGAGCAGGGGGAGAAAAGAAAAAAAGAAAAAATAGGAAATAATAAAAAAAAATCGTAGCCAGCTAGTAAGCTAAAGCAACTTTAATTCTCCTGGTTTATTAAAACATATTCAAGTCTTTGATGGTCTATGAAATCTGGTATCCCATCAATTATGATCTCAAAAGATTTCTGAAACATTTTTTAAGCGAGAAGCAAGTAAATTATGGGTTTGTCTTTTAAAGTGTGTTTTATTATGTCATTACTTCAAATAATGTCAGTAACTCAGTACCAGTTTGAATGGATATGGAACATTTGTAATTCAAGGGGGTGTGATTATCAGTGTATATTCTGGTATAAAAAAGACTTTAGCCAGATTACTTTTTATCGGCTCATGAATTTAGATGCAGT
Organism: Rhea pennata; assembly: GCF_028389875.1. Taxonomy (NCBI): domain Eukaryota; kingdom Metazoa; phylum Chordata; class Aves; order Rheiformes; family Rheidae; genus Rhea; species Rhea pennata. The sequence goes on along the minus strand of NC_084702.1, from coordinate 75,211,406 downwards.
TCCTTTAGCTCCATAATGCAGCTGTCTGGGGGTAGATATATGCAGTCCTCCAGATTGGCTGCCATTGAAAACTTGTAGTGTGAAACTTCCTAGTTCGGGTTGGGAGAGACTCTACTGGTTCATGTGTAAAGACACTCTGCAGCCAAAAAAACAGGGGGAAATATAATGCTGAAAGTCAGCCAGCCATTTCACAGCTGAGATTTGTTTCCACAACTCATCCCGAGGACAAAATGCGCTGGTCAATCACCTGAAGCCATTCAGCAGATTTAATGCATGTTTTAGCTTTTTGCCCCAACAAACAAAATGTGTACTGTCAGTGACTTGAAACCATTAATTTAAATGCCAAATTCATTCTTTATACTTAATGTGCTTGCATTTAGACTCCAAAGCCATTTGCAAAGTGAGGAGGGGGGCACAAGCAAGGACTGACAAAATTCATAGTGCCAGCAGTTTTCCATCCATTGAAGATTAAATGCCCTGCCTTCTGTGTACACCTATATGACTATCACACACAGCACAATAATTCAGAAACTTCAGATGATTTAATTGGCAAGCTGCATGCCTCTGACATAAAGCCAGTGGAATAATGCAAAAGTTGCTCACATGAAGTTGGGCAAATGACTTTTATAAAATCACGAAAAAAAAGACCTTTTTATGAAAGAAGACACAAGTCACACTTCTGGTTAATGGAGATTAGTATTTGGTTAATATAATGTGTACTTTTCTGTCAAAACAGCTGAATATAGGCAAAACTTACTGACTTCACTGTTGGGGTTGGACTTTGTCAGCTGAACTGTGTGAATGAAAGACTTTCTTAGTAGAAATAAATGAAGAATAGGAAGTAAAAGGCAGGGAAAGGAAAGTCGGTTACCAAGTTGCTGGTACTTTGACGGTCCCTTGTACCTCCTGAGCAGACCTTGCTGCTTCAGGATATTGAGAGCATTGGTCAAGTTCACAAGAGAGTTCATGCACTGAAATGCTTCATGTTCTGGGACCTCCTTTGGGCATGGCTTCACATCAAAGAGGACTTCAGAGCTTTGAGGGGTTTTTTTTAAGTAAAGAAGGAAGGAAGAAAGGAAGGAAGTTTGGTTATTCTTTTTTTGTTCCCCCAACAAGAGTGGAAGAAGTTGTTAAAAAACTCATTAATTTGTTTCCCCACAAGAGTAAAGAACTCGTTCAATATATTCTAGAGCAGAAATACAAAAAAGAATGAAATTTTGTAGTTAATACTGAGTTTAATAGGACTAAGGTAGTCACTAGTGTAAGCACGAGAACTTTGGCAGGAACTCAGGGGAAGGACTGGTTTGGATGAACTCTTTGATCAGTAACTGCTGGAGAGTTTTATCCCTACTCCTTGTCCTCTAAATTCTGCTATGTAGCAGCAGTAAAAGAAATAATACAAACCAGAGTGTAGTTTATGTGTTGTTGCTACAGCACTTTGTGAACGTAAAGGGCTATGTAAGTGCCATTATTAGTATTATCAGGTGAGTTTCTCCTTGCATAAAAGAGAAAAATAGCATCAATATAATTGCTGTATCCTGAGTCACAGGAAGTTTTTAATTAATACACTAAGACTGAACCTTAAGATAAAGTACTGCTTTCCTTATTGACTGTATCTAACTTTGCTAGCAGCCTACCCACATTTCTCAGTGTGTGTGTAACCCCTTAGCATAAGCATCTGGTGTTTGATATGCCTTGATTTTTTTTTTTCTTTAGGAGTCACCCAATTCAGAAAGTATTTAAGTATGGGTTTAAATGCAAGTGTATTTGCGTATTCTGAAGTCGCATTGTTGCCTGTGAGATTCAGGCACTTTCCTAAAATTAAGCAGTTTGCTAAAGAGAAGTAGTCTACTGAAATATAGCGTCCCACTTCTATAAAAATTAGGCAAAATAGTCTCAAATATAATTCCTTATGCATTAATTATAATCACCTGCAAGTGACAATTAACATAAAATAAAATAGCAAAACATAACATAAAATAAAGCAATCTGGTTCTCCACAAAGGTATCTTGGTGCCATCTGTGGAGTAATGAACAACCACTGAAGCTAAGAGCTACTTGGGTGAGAGGATGGGAACACTGGCAATGCACATATAATTTCCCTAGTAAATCCCAACTCAAGTGCTGCTTGTTTTTCAAGTAAGCTGGTTTTTAGGCGAGTTTTGTTCCTTTTTTGTTGTTACTCAATAACAATAATGATGGATTGAGTGAAGTACAAGAAGGTCAAGTGATTTGCCCAGGGTTGCCTTCCAGTGAATAAAGGTATGCACTTATTAAATAAACAACCCCAGGTAGCCTTATTCATTAAACATCAAATATGACCCTTCATTTTGTTAAATGCTCCATATAGCCACAGTTAAATGACAACAAGAAATGACTGAGTCTCAGCACTGATTGGCAGTGGGCATCAATCATTATTCTGGCAAGGATCTTGAGGAGCATATCACTTTGTAGCAAATCTGGCAGGTTTGAATGGGATTATTTTGGACTAGTTTACCAATAAATGTCATGCCTAAAATCTCAACACAATAAGAACTCGTCACTGGTGCCAATCACTTGCTTTATGCCAACCCCGATTCACATGCTCCCTCGGATAGGCTTGATCCACGCTAATACTCCAAATATATCAAACAACATGACAAGGCTTCAGGGCTGAAGAGGAACAAGTGGTGCAAAATGCCAAGGGCAAGACTGGAGTCTGCACTGTGTCATTTAGGGAAAGGACTGTGTGTTTTGTCCTACAGATCAGCCATCTCACTGGGTCATACATCCCACGGTCCTGAAAATAACTGAATACAGCAAGCAAAAGCAATCATTTCCAATGCCAATTAGTGCAGAGACACCTGCTGATTGAAGGGACAAGCACTTACACACATCAATCTGTGGCGATAATAGGCTGCAGGGCCCTCGCATCACCATATCTGAGCCGTACTGGGAGGTAGGAAAATATAAGAAATTTAGTCACAGAGGGAATAAATATTATTTGTGTTATTTTATAAATCATAGCTGAATTCTGTAGTAAAGGGGCTTTTCTGCTCCCACTATAACCTGCAGACACACTTCAGAAAAGGGCAGACCTGAGATATGAGAGAGGTAGCATTGACCTTGTATGTACAAACCCAGTAGAACATCCAGGGTCAAGCTGAATAGCCACTGTGGATGGAGAAATACAGTTTATTCATTACAAAAGCAGATGATATATAAATGAAATTTAGAGGGTGTTTGCTTTACGTTAACCCTATCTACCAGTATGTACATAGCAAATAATGATTAGACTTAGAGAGAGAAAAAAAAAAGGAACATTGGAAATAAATCTTATAAGTACTGAGATTGCATTTCCAAGCCAGAATAGCTGTCTGAATTAAGGTACTGTCAAGATGTTAGGGCTAATAAAGAGCTCATGCTACCTGGTTTCTGCCAGACCTGCCTAACCATTTCAGCTGATTTTCCATTAGCTTTACTTTGTGAATGAGACCAGAGGGAGTTTTCATACAGGCTCTAAAACAGCACAGTATCGACCCTAGGTGGGAGCACTGCGGGCACTGCCTAAGCTCTAGCAAAAGTGTAGTAGAGGAAAGGCAAGTTGGTTGCATAAGGAAAGTACTGAAGGAGACGTTTTCTTTTGAAACTCCGGACTGGATGGCAAAGAGATCTGATGAGGATCACAGACTTACAGACTTTTACCATCAACTGAAGAACCCTCCTAAAACGACCCGTGGGAAAACGTAGCAGTGCAAACATTATTGATGAGGTTCACATAGGTATATCATTGAGGAACTGAAGAAGAAAGTGCAATTTTTCTAGGTTTCCTGTAAATCAATGGGGAGAGAGACAGTGGCCTCTTCAGAGGTGATTCAGCTCGTAGCGGTCTCAGGTTTCTGGGCACAGTGCAAGTCTTGCTTCCATATGTATATATCTATGTTTATACACAAACATATGCACACTATATATACATACACACACACATATACACATATTATGTGCATATATATGTTTCTATATGTTTATATACACATTTTATATTTTTAATATATATACAAATATGTTTGTATATATACATGTGTGTTTACATAGTTTACGTATGTGTATATATATATATAGCTGCTTCTACCACAGACAACAAAATGCTTTTAGAAGAAAGACCAACAGAGCATCCAAATGAAGTTAGAAACATTTTATAAATTATCAGATACTGAAATATGTCTTCTCAAAAGACACACTAAGAAGTTAGAAACAAACACAGAAATGAGAATTCTGCAGCCCTTAGTTATTGTCTTGGGCCAACAGTCACAAGACTTCCTCGAGCTCTGGTTTATAATAGGATCTACATGCATTTTCATCTAAATTTTTCAACTTTCAGGAAAAGATGATAACTTTTGCAGTCTAAACTTTTGGGGGAGAATTTTCTCTAAAATTTGTCTTTACAAAATATTGCTAAGTAAATCATAGAGCAAAAATAGAGTAAGAAAAAACTATTTAGGACTGAGATAATTTTTTGTTATGTGTTTGAGCAGCATCTAATATAGCTGGAATGTAATGCATTGTCTGGATCTTCTGGATGCCATGGGAAATTAAATAATAAATAATATTGAATATTTGACTAACATTAGACTTAGGATCAATGTATTGCTTTCATATGTACAGCACAATAATTTATCAATATATTCTTCAAGAAAGACTTTCTCAGTAACTGGAATGGAGATGTGTCAGCTTATTCCTACTGATGATCTGGCCATTTTTTCAAGAGATTAGAAGTAGTCATTTTCTATTTGTTTGAGACATTTTAAATACAATTTGTGAAAGATGTGAAAATGAGAGTGCTGAGGATTGATACACCTCATTAATAATAAATAGAACTTTGTTATTTATTTGACATCTTTGGATGAATATTGCAAATAACTCTAAAAAAAAGCTATGTCATTGGCCAGCTTGTATGTTAAATGGATTCTGGGAGTAGAGTGGAACATCTTCTCAGTCTTTCTATCACATACCACATTTTACCTGAGAAGCTGGTGAGATCAGTATTCAAATTGCAAGGGAGCAGCAAGAGTGGCTGCTCAGCTAGGGAAGGTAAGCCAGAAGTTGAGGATGACAGCAAGAAACAGTGGTGACCAGGTCACCACAACTGGTGACCTCCAGGCAAGTACACAGTCACAAGACAGGTCCAAGGCCAACAAGGAAGCTAAGTCAGTAGGTCAGCGTCAGGAGCAGCAAGGCAGGTGGTATGGGCATGCCTGCTGTGTGGATTGGGCAAGGAGCAAGGGCAAGGGCTAGAGATTTACTGCAGCTCCTGAGCCAGGGGATGGAGATCTGGGAAGACCTTCTCACAGCTCTTCTCACAGCAGTCTAATACAAGATTACATGGCTACACCATGTCAGAGATGACTTTGAGCAGGGGCAGAGAAAGAGACACAGAGTCTGCTGCACCTCAGGATGTTGTATGTTGCTCTAATGAGGAATCCTCAGACAGGAATCTAAATTCGTATTACTTCCAAACCACATGTTTTCCAATATTGATGTGGGCATTTTTAGAGAGCACCCTGGAGATTCATGGAGAATTCTAATCCATCACTACTCCATGGTGTCATGTGTCTCCACTGCAGTGGTGAATCACAGAATGACAGAATGGCTGAGGTTGGAAGGAACCTCTGCAGATCATCTAGTCCAACCCTCCCCCCCAATCAAAAAGGGTCACCTAGAGAATATTTCCCAGTAAAACGGCTGTGCAACCACTCCCCAATGCAAAAGGGCATCTCAGCTAAGAAAGCCTTCAGATGCCCTTTATAGCAGAAGATATAAAGTTGCTTCTTCATAGATACTCTTAAGTCAGTCTCATAGACTGAAAGCAAGTAGTATGAAGAAGAGTGACTTAGGTCTTGAGCCCAAACGGGAACAATTATTGCACTGGGATAGAAGTACAGGCTCTCTGGTTTATCTGTGAATCAGCTGAACATTCATAGCTACAGCCCAGGTTCCTCTGACGGTGTTTTCCAGGTAGAAGGTTAGCCAGAGAGTTAACCCCAGTACTTCTTTGCCTTTTAACTACCATCAAAGACCGATAATATTTTTCATGACATACTGTTAATGCTACTCCTTTAATTTACGTGGTACTTACAGTGTAGCTTTTTCCCAGTTCCTTTAATAAGGACATCTCTATGTCATGAGACATTTATATCCGTCCGTCCCTAAAGACTTACTTCACCAGCAGTTTGGCAATACAAATCCAGTTATGAATGTGGCCCCCCGTGGTCATCTGCTTCTTTGTAAGGAAGTGGATCAAAACATACTTCAAAGCTTAAATTCCCTTCAAATGCGGACATTATTGAAGTGTAGTTTCAAAATTCATAGTCAGGTTCTACCATTTGGCACCCAAAAGGAGATGCCTACCAAGTCAATGATCCCTGATGAAAGTTTTTCATCCATATGTTCTTCTAGTCCTTTTCTTTCAAGTTGTACATGTGCCACATTAGTATGTATCACAGTACATCGTAAGTTTTTAGTCAGGTGGCAATGGAAAATGTAAGGGAAAGGAAAGAAAATTAAATGGAAAGCAGTCCTGCACTTCTCAGATAAACAGAGACTTACTCCCGTTGTTTCTTTTAACATTGCATTGATTGACAATTATCACATCAGTTCATATAGAGATGAGAGATAAAGAAGAAGGAACGAAAAAAGAGAACATTTGGGGATTTTTTTGAGGGGGGGGGGCAGTTTTGTCCTGTTTATTTGACCCATGACACAAGCCCAAATTTTCCTCACAGCTTTGGGATGTGGATACTAGGCTTCTGAAACTTACCTCCCTGAACACATGGTTGCAAGGAAGAACATTCTCTTTCTGGATGAACAGTCATTCATTTCAAAATTAATCCCAGCACTTCAGATAAAACCCTTGCCTGAGACTGTAAAGGAAACGTAAGCAATATGAAAAACTGCATAGGGTAGCAATAAGCCACAGAACTGCGAAAAGGAAGAAATTGGCAGAAAGATTTCTGGTATCATCTCCTAGCTGAGATTTGCCAGTGATTCATGCTTGTCTCTCTCTTCCTCTATTTTCTCTTTAAATAACAAGCAAGAAAGGACTATTAATGAACACAGTTTTATAACTTTTCAGATTTTAAAGAGAACTATTAAAAATGACCTGAGTGAAAGTCTGACTTTTGGTAATCATGATTTTTCTGAGACAAAAAAAAAGCTAAAAAAAGGTACAACTTTTCTTTTTGAAATAATAACAATCATAAAGAACAGAATCAGGCCAAATTACAGGGCTTTTAAAAAATCTATCTCTGTTCTTCTGTTATTAAATTTGATAATATTCCTCACTCATTTGAATAATTGTCTATGGGATCCTATGAAATTAGAGGGAAGTTATAGGGGACAACCAATAGATACTTTCTCTCTTACCAGAAACTTTCTGGATACTACTGATAGAAAGACTCCCTCCAGGCTTATACAGGAATAAATTTTTAATTGGCTGCAGAGCCTGATTAATCTAGAGATTTGGTGACGAAGGAACATAGGAATCAAAAACTACATTATCAGTCTGGAGCACAAGATGGTTTGAAATCATATGGGATTATCTTTCTGGTTGAATCCAAGATAACCATGAAGTCAAGGAATAGTGATAATGATGATGTGTATTCGGATATTGTAAACCAGGCTTCACAAAGTCAGATCATGGTATTTGAGTGAAGGATAGGGCAACCTTCTCTAAAATTCCTGGCTTTATTTGGGGTTGTTGGAAAGTGGTCCCAAGTACGCGGACCTGATGTGTGAAGCAGTGACAAAGTGAAACTCTTGTTTTGCATCATTATACTGTGTTGAGGTGAAAAATGCCTGCAGGCACCTGAACTGAGCCTGAATCTTTTAGCTTCTGTACAGGTGCTGTAATGGCTAAATGTTATGCTAAATACTTGCTGTACTATTATGCCTTTCTTTACATTAAATAACAGAGTATAAATAAAGGACAACCCAAGGAAATACTTTACATATCTCACTGCAGAAACGTGGTTCATACCCTGAAGACCATGTTCTCAGAGATGGTTTTCTCAATGTTTAGGGGAATTGCTCAAATGTTAAAAAAAGAGAGTCATTCTGAAGCATGCCTCTCCTCTGTATTTCTTCTCTTTTGCTTCACATTTTGTGCTAGGTGTTGTATTCTTAGACGTCCACATTTTTTAATACAGTGCAAAGAGAAGGTTAATAACTAATTTTCAGTTGTACTAAATACTTCAGTATATTCTGAGGTCTAATTCCAATGCTACCTATTGTATTTCAGGGGACCAACTCCAAGGAAGAGTTAAAGAACACAAAGAAAATCCAATATTTACAGGCAATGGTACTGTAGATGTTGCTTCTCATACAATGGCTGTGAGTTTACACTGTTGCCAGAGATTTAGTGTTGAGTTGCTCCTCTTCCTTAGGGTATATTAAGACCCGAAAATGCCGCCATTAAGAAAAGAAATGTGATGTTAAGAAACAGGTTTCTTTTTCAGTATTTGCCATTGGAATTATTCTAGTTTATACTGGAACTGAAAAAAAAGAGAAACAGAGGCAGATTATCAGAACATGCAGGCAGGCACCGAGGTAAGTTTCTGCTGCCTGGCTACTTATCTGTGGGAAATGTAGGATCCATTTTCTTTTTTTTGTCATAAACAATTGCAATTATGTGTAGGCTGCTTTCCTGTGGGAATGAGGCAATATGATCCATTGGTTTGCAGGTATGCTTGGGTATCCCATACCATCTTTCTGGACTTGTTGAGTATTTTAAACCCAATTTGCCTGAGGAGTAAAGGTCTCAAAGAAAACTAGGTGCTCACAAATTTTGTAATAATAATAATCCTCACAACAATGTGTCATGACATAAAGGGAGGAGAGCCCTGTTTGAACATTTGCTCATATTCACTCCTATTTGCTCATATTCACTCCTATTAATTTTTGCTCCCAACAACTTCTATAGCCAAATGCGTCAGTCTGTAGGTCACCACCAAAATACTCTGTGGGAGGTAGATTGTAAAGGGGAGAAGAAAGGAAACAGTGTTTAGACCTGTCATGTGAGGTACTCCTGACTGCCCCTTGGTGTTCACATGCTCTGGTCTTGAAGGCAATGATGAGGTGGTGCATCTACGGTTAAATACGGTAACCCTCGTATCTGTGCTTTAACGGGAAGGAGGAAGAATGGTGTAAGCACATCCCATATTGCTTTAACTTGCATGTAACCTAACTATGCACACAGAAAACACTAATTTCACAGAAACCGATACTATTACAGAGACAATGGCAGCTTTCAATTCAATGATAAATATTTTCTTATTCAAAAAGGACGAGTATATCCATGGTGGTATGTCAAAAAAGAAAAGGGAACAACAAGAGGATTTCAGCAGAAGCCTAGAACACCAAACACAAACTAAAGGAAATAACTTCTTGAGAAAGCTTAGAAAAGAGGAAAGAGAATAAGGTAAAGCTAAAGAAGTCCAGAGGCAGGGAAAAGAGAATGGAGGAGATAGATAAGAAATAGCAGAATAAAGTGAGCACAGGAAAGCTTTTGAGAAGAGAGAAGGGAAGAAGTTAGTCATAAGTAGAACAAGAGGAAAAAAGAGAGAGATTTGTAGTGGCTAGATAGGATGCAAGCATATTTATGTTTTATAAGGTTTTAATTGTGAAAATGAAATACAGCTCTTTTCACACACACACAAGAAAAACTTTCCGAAGGCTGAGACTCCTCAAATGCCAATAAACCATCAATTCCATCAATGCAGATCACTTCAACATCAGATGAAGAAAAGGAACATAACTTCCTAGTTTTGTAACTACTCAAATTTTTTGCCAGAAATGCACACATGAAGACAAGCTGTCTCTGTTTCACCAATGTAGAAAAGCCCAATGGCTCTTTATCTTGATTCTGTAACTAATAAGAATAAACCTACTGATCACCTACTGAGAGGTCAAGAAAAAAAAAAATTATTATTGGCATATATGGAGATAACAGAAAAATCTACCATAATTGGGTAAAAAGTCAATCAACAAAAAAATCATAAATCTATTGGAAATCAGATTGCTTCAGTTCCGGTGCCTATGGCTGTCGCTGGTGGATCCTTAAGTAGCTCACTGCTCCCCTTTTTTGATACTGTTTTTAACTCCTGGTTCATTTCTCCTAATAACTTGTTTCCAATGGCAGCACAGAAAGCTACAAAATCTCAGAAATAACCAATTATGGAAGAGCCTATCAGTTGGAGAAGTTTCTTCCTACCACCTCTATTAATTAAAGTCATGATCCTGTCAGCTTGAAGTCATGAATAAATCATGGCACTTTTCAAAAGAGTGGAAATGTAAATGCTGTTATCCTGTCCAAACTGTAGTGTGAACACTTTTCATTTTCCCCTTGAACATGGGAATGGCAACTATACTCTTTTCCATTTTCGGCTTAAAATAAATTGTAATTCTGGATGATGTATGTGGTATGGTAGAATCCTTGGCAGCCTTTCTACATAATTTTAAAAACGTTTTAGGCTTTGAATTTGGAAGGTACATTGCGTATATACATATGTCTGTGTGTGTGTCCATACAGTCATGGTTATTTGTGGGGGAAATCCTAAACACTCAAAAATTAGGAACTGTGAGATTTAGAATTTCCATGAATTTCAATGTGAGAATTTCAATTTCCATGAAATCATTAGTTTGTCTCATTGTATAGTAGCAATTTGACTGTAGCTACTATGGAAAAGGTTTTTCCTGTTCTTGTTCATGTGGAAGAGGAAATTTTTCGCATGGGGAAATAGAAATCCAACCTCCTCAAAAGAGATGCACTCTGATACAGATGCACTCAAAGAGTGGGAAACTCAGTTCTGCTGGTTTTTTTCCCATGTTCACAGTGAGAACACGTTCTTCTGGGTTATTACATATTTTAGCATAAGGGAGAATCCTATTCCTGTTTTAACAGTTATTCCACTCCTTTTTTGAACTTTACATATAGTGACCTGCACAATGCTTTTGTTTTTATTAATCAACACTATCTTAGAAAAAAAAGTATTTTATGAGAAAATACTTCCTATTTATTGTGTCGTTAACTTATTGTCTTTTAATTCAAATGGTTTTAGCACTGTATGTGAATATCTATATATGCACATGCACCTATATTTATATACATATACATATACACATATAAACACATACATGCATATAAACGTAATACCAAAAACATACACAGAGACATATATGTATTTACACTACATCTAAGCACCCTCATATATTCCTTAAGATTGCATCTCCACAAATGAGATTTTTCTTCCTTCCTTTCCTGAAAATTTACTTAACTACTGTTAGGGAGAATGGGAATGAAGAAAATCATGAATTCATTTTAAAGACAGAGAAAGAAAAGCAAGTGGTTAATGTTTAGATAAAAACATAACCCAACAAATTAATCTCTTTAGCTCTCTAGATTTGAGAGGCTGCTGGTGATAGTGGCAGAGGGAAGAGCTCATTATACAGGGAACACATGTGGTGTCCTTAAAATATAGCTCCTGAAATACATTATTTTAAGAACCATTATTTACTGCGTATGTAACACGTTTTTATTATTTACGGTCAGGTAGTTTTTAATTGGAAGTAGGCTGGGTGTCTTCCAGAGCAGTTCATACCATTCACAGCAAGTCTTTGGTAACCAAAGAACTGACATTTAATTATATGCTAGCATTTTGTTTATCTTTGGGGGCGGGGGTCTGGGGTGGATTTAATCAACATTCTGTGGGGCAAGCCCCCAAAATGTTCGCAGCATCCCGTTCTGCAGGAGTGCCTCTCATCTGCGATAGAGTCTGCAATTTGTACTGCGTGCTCTCCTCTTTTTCAGCCTGCCAAATTATCTGGGTTAGAGATAACAACAACAATAATAATATTAATAACAGCAATAATAATAGGACCTGAATCAAACTGCTAACATACTTGTGAACTTTAAAGGTATCATCTTCTTCAAACACTGGAAATTTTTTTCTCTCTCCTTTTCTGCAACACACAGCGGAGAGTATTATTTAATATATTTTTACACAGAAAAATTTTCCTGCTTGTGTTAAGGGTCCAGGCTTACTTCTTCTTCCGTGACTGATTTTATTGTTGCTGTTAGAAAGTGTGTGGCTTCTTTCAACCACGTTTGCCTGCCACAGATTCAAAAGCTTCCACTCAAAGAGAACCTATGCACATTGCCATTACGAAGGGTTGTAAAAGCCTCCAAATTTTGCTCCAACCTGCTTTACCTTGATCTAAATTACTTGCCCTTCATAACCCTGTGGAGTAAGAACAGGGATCTCATGAAAACTGGTGTTCTTGCGATTCTCAGGCCACTGGGGAGGGGCCGAAATCCTTTACTGGTTGCACTCGGAGACTCCACGTTCTCATTGCAGCTGGAGCTTCAAATTGGAAGGGATCACAAAAAGTCTCTAAACTCTTTGAATGCTCTTCAACATCAAGGAGAAGGTGAAAGTTTTGGGATAAAGATTCCTGTTTCACACAGAGAAACTTAGCCAGATTTTTTTGTCACCCAGTTATTGCTACTTTCCACGCTGAGGGGCTTTGTTATTAATAAAGATTATGAATATTGATTACGCATTTCTAAAATCTCACATCCGAATTTATCCCCATGAATTTTCCTGCTCCGTGCTCCATCAAATCCACCTCTTTCTTGGAGCTGGTTAAATTATAGCTTGCTAGTTTGTGCCTTTTCCTTTTCGCATAAGAAAGGCTGCCTGAATTTAATGTCTGTCTCAAGCAATGTCTTACATTCTGCACTACAGACTGCCACAACTTGCTCTTAGCAGCTGGCGCAGAAATTTCCTTTTCAGGGCCAAACGAGATAAAAACTTTCATAGCTTAACCAATTTAGTTTAAGAGTAGAGACACCAAGAGCTTTGAAGTACTAAAAATCCTCCCTGACAACGAGTTTAACACAGATACTCACAGGCAGGTGTACATGCGCACTGAGTATATATAGACGGTCCAAGTTTTACGGTGATCCCCTCAGGAGTAGATTAGAAAGAATCCTTTTTGTTTGCCACGGTGCAAAGGCAATAACAGGCTGTCTGCCTTCTGCCAGCGTTTCCCCACTCTCTCCTTCTGTTCACCCCCGAACCTAATGTGTCGTTCAGAAATACCCATCAGTCCCGCAAGAATGTAATAGAATTATTCATTACTTCCCTTGATGCCCCAAAGATTGAAAAATAGTTGTTATATACCAGGAGATGATTGTGAACTGAAAGATTAATAGATGTAAGGATTCACCAGCTGTCCACTCTATTCAGAGAGAAGGAAAAAAAAATGTATGTAAATCACTTTGGCTGCTGGCACAAGATGTTGTACAGTATTTGCCCAGCGCTGGGGTCACCACAATAAAAAATGCTCAGTTTCATTTAGGCCTCAGTACCTTCCTACTTAGGGCTGCACCGTGAGTAACGCTATCGTTAGAGTCTGGCTTCCAAAAGCTGCCATGCTCCGGGGCTCGCACCTTTAGCACTTCACGCAAATGAACCTCTTTCTACGTAGCTGACCGTCTGTGTGGAAAAGTTTCAACAGAAATCCTTTGAAAGCAGATATTGCAGCAAGCATCCCTCCATACCAACCCCTTGTTACTCTCCTGCTCTCTCCCTCAGTGTTTGGAAATGGAAACTTTAAACTACTCCTTATAAATCCATTTTTCACATCCCTTGTATTATAGCACGATAGAGCTTTGTTTGCCATGGCATCTATTTTTACCAGCAGCATCAAAAGTGTTCAGAGCTTCAAAATCATTATTACACAAATTAATAATACACTAATAGAAGAAAGAGAGTACTGAGAGATGCATGAGCAGAGAATAATGTGGATTTTGGAGGACATCAGAAAAGAGACAGAGTATCATTGACACAAATGCACAAAATTATTCTTACATTATTAAGAATTATATGTATCATGGTTGTGTTTCCAAATTCTATATGCTATCAGGTCCCTTTTGGACTAATTACCCTATATTAACACCGAGAGACACTGTTTGTGTATGGAAGAGTTAACACTTTGCAGATTTGCCAGACCTAAAGTGTTCACTATGTGAGACATAGTGGATAAGGCTATAATATTTCATACTGTATGATCAGTAATGAGAAAAAAATAGGTGCTACTAGAATGATCCAGTGTAGGTTCCTCTTCTTCCTTTTCTACAGAAGTAAATTAATATTCCATTTACTGCAGAATGGAATATTAATCCCAAAAGAGATGCCTCAGTTAGAATGCCCACAATTAGAAAATGCCTGAAATATAATTTCTAAGCCTTTTGAAACATTTAAAATTACATAATTGCTCATGTTACATCCTGGCCATTGCCTAATGAAAACATCTTTCATTATGATACAATTTCCCTGTGAAACTGTATTAATTACGACCAACACTTAGGGAAAAAAAAAAAAAAAAAAAAAAAAAGTAAAGTGAAGTAAGTGATGAACAGATAACCCATCTCCAATAGTCTGAACAGACTTAACAAACAGTGGGTGAAAGGAGAAATTGAGGAACATGTAAAAGAAATATTTCTGCCACAAGCACACAGCAAGTTGCTGGAGGAACTGGGATGAGGATAACAGAATCGTCATTTTCCAAAGCGGTAACTTGTATTTATATCAGGCTGTTTTTACACAGTGACAGAGAGATGGCAACTGGTGGAAAAGTAGTCGAGATAAGCTTGAGAGTTTAGATCACTAGGTTTCAAGGTTGTACGTGAAAACATGTTTTTTCCTTCAGTGGAAATATTACTTTAGACAAAAAAAAACACGGGGTGAGTAGGTGTTTCCATATAGGAATGCATTAGGCATAGTTAGCAAGTGTGAAGGTTTGAAATTGTTAAGCTTGGCAAAGGAGGGTGGTTGAAAAGAAATGTTTGATATCTTTAAGGATGCTTCAAGCTCTTTATGAAACCTATTCAGGGAAAGATTAGAAGGCAGCTTCTCCAGAGGCAGAATTCATAATACATCAAAATATTTTCTCAAGGATAGACTTCCCTACCATCATGGTCTCTAATGTGTTTATACGTTTGCTAATCAAAAAAGTGACCCAAGCTGGTCAGCTGCTTGCCAGTTTTATTGTTGCTGAGCTCCATGGCACTGTGTAAAGGAGAGGGAAAAACATAGGCACTAAATGCACCTGGCAGATATACATTGCTTTAGCTGAAATTAAAATAATTCGGTCTTTAAGGCCCACTATAGAAAAATGACCACACTCTGATTGCCTATCTGGGCCAGCTCTCTGTCACCTGACAGTTATCTTTGCTCTGCTAATGACTTAGCTCCGCTAATGACTCAAAAAAATATTACTGTTTTAGCCATGCTTTGCACACTTCTAGATTCAAAAACAAATAATAATTATAAAAATAAAAATAAGCTAAAGAGCTAATTCTTTTGTCTCAGTACAGAGTGGCTGCAGTTCAAACTTTCTCCTGCTGAAGTAATTTCTGGGAATTTTGTGGATGCCTTTGGGGGCTTTTTTTACTGTTGTTTTTAATTATAAGATCTCTCAGACTTAAAGTCTTGGGCTTAAAGTGACTGGAAGCAAGCAAACTACATTGTTTCTGCCAGTGTAGCAAGCTCTTTGTATTTTAAAAAGTACAAACATAGAAACACAGAAAAGTGCAAGAGAGGCAATGGATAGAAAAGTATCCAGGAACAGATAATAAACAGTTCTGAATACATTCCTTCCTGGGCTTTTCACACCAGCCTGCCTTGTTTAAGAGATCTGAGTTCCTTCTTAATGATATCTAAATAACTGCTTTTTGATTGAATCAAATAAAATTAAGCCAAAGGCATTTCTAATGGAATCCTACAAATGCCCATTGCAAGATCATTTTGATAGTATTTAGTCCATTTTAAGTCCAGGAGAATACTTTTAATACTTAACATTCAGAAATGCAAAGATTTGGAATTGTCTTCAGAGACAAGTCGATGTGCTGGATACACCTACAAAAAGTCATCACATCTGTATCTTTGACCTGTTGCTAACTGATTCTGAGCAGCACAGCCTGAGAATCAACATTAAACTGTTTTTTACCAATCAGTTGACTGCGTTCAGTAAACTCAATAGCTTCACCACTGCTGAACACTTATTTAACTCTGAGTTGTACAGGGCTCTGGGAGACCTCATGGAGCTCTGGACCTTCAGCAACTCCAAATCCCAGACTCCAGATTTTCAATAAGGTTGTCTTTCACACGGTGAATCTGAATTTTTCCAGCTATTTATGAGAATATTGGTTAAATCACTACGGCCTGGTGAGGGTAGCGTTAAGGGCACCCTCAAGACCAGAGGAGCCTGCTTGCAAGATCAGAGGTGCCTACCTCTCGTTGCAAGCTCACATACCTTTCCTGGCCACGAAAGAGCCCTGTCCCTGGTATATCACTGGGTCCTGTGCTTCAGCTTCTCTGCTCATGTGTTTGATGATGATATTTGCTTTCCTTGCAGGGGTTCCACTAAGCTTAATTCATCAGTGGTCTGTAAGGGACCACTGTGAGGAAGTTACTGCAGAAAGGCCTAAATAATTTATCTCACGCTTTCTCTTTTACCCAGTAGGCTTCTCTTTAAAACGCTTCTAGGCCTTTAAAGTTTGGGAACACACTGTATTCACAGAAAGAAGAAAAAAAAATTACAAAGAAAAATGCATAATGTATGATAATGTTGAAAGTGGCAAGAATTAAAGTAAATGGTCTGATATAAAAAGGATTTCAAACAGGATTAATAATTCTGCAATTTGTTATACAAAGTCAATTTTTCCACTTCCAGAGCTAAGTTGCCTGGTGGGGTTTATTGGCTCACTCATTATTAGGTATATATCACTTTTATTGTTTTACATTTTTATGTGTTTATAAAAAAAAAAAAAAAAAAAGACATTATTCATGAATAAAACATTTTTGCTCTAAGCTGCCATATATGAAAGTTGGTTTGAGAGCCTGTATCCTCTTTTATTTGAAAAGGGATATACATCTATGTATTTATATATTTATATGGCAGATGTACATTGGGGGGTTTTATGCGTGTATAGGTATGTGGACATATATGCATATGTATATATGGTAATATTATAATATACATATGCTAATATTCTGTATCCTATTACCATATATATATACCAATCTTTGCAAAAAGACCTAGTGATATTGAAAAAATATACATTTTTTTCCTTTCTGATAAACCTTCCAAAGCCTGCCCTCTTCTGTTCAGCCTGACCTGATCTGGACGGCATCTTTCATAAATGTTAGTTCCCTTTCCCCCTTCTCCTATCCATCAGGTTTCCTCCCTGATCACATCCACTCTGCTAAACCCTGGTTCCTCTCCTAATCTGTAGCAGAATGGCTCCTATCCAAATGTCACCTTACAACACTAGACATGATTGAGCATCCAGGCGGCAGTCAATGTACTGCTTCAGATGATATGAGGAAATGTTAGCTTGATAGATAATAGTTTTATTTTTGGTCTTCTTAATCACTCTGCACCTGGTAGGAGTCTGATATGAACAGATAAGTAGTATCAGGAGACAGATAGAACTTGATGGAGAACATTTTTATGTATGGATTTATTTATTTATTTAGAATAGTTGGGTGAGAGGGCTTTTGTGGGTGGTTTTGTAGATTTTTTTTTTACTGTTATCTCTTCCGTTTATGAAAGTTAATCCACTGTTAGGTTTGGACTGTAGTTCCACAGAGTTGATAAAAGCAAAAATTAAAACTAATCATAATTTCAGTTGATTTAAGGGAACTTACTGTTATGAAAGTGGATTTTAAAAATAGAGTTTCTAATGAGAACTCAGCCTTTGACCTTAAGTTTCTGTCCTCTTTGGCAGCAAGAGGTAAATTACATTTGCTGACTTCATCTATGACATGACACAAATAACTCCATAAATGCTCCATAATTGTGCTGTGATTATATGGTTATTGCTGCATATTGTCAACAAAATGATTACCCCGAGGCCCCATCGCTCCAGTGTATGGCACATGGCAATTAGCTAGGAAAGGTCTAGGATCTAAGGGACTTGGGAGGAACCCCTGCAGCATACACACAGGGCAATTAGTGAGTTGCATGGACACCTCCAAAGACAGCAAGAATGGAAACTGGAGCAGGGAACACATTTTGAAAAAGATGAGACACCTGCTTAATAGACTGAAAGGACTACAAGGGGAGAGAGAAATGCAGCAGTGTGGCAGTTCAGCATACCACAGCAAAAGCTTCCGTGTTGATTTGTGCAGTTGTCATCAAACAAAACTCACACCAAGGTCAGAGGACTTTGTCCTGTTAAGAACTGCAGAATTTGGACATATTCTATCCCATTTATTCTTGAAATCTGTAGGTGTCGCAGCTGCAAACACAGGCAAAGTAGAGCTCAGAAGTTATAAGGGAGTCCCAAGGCAATGGGTAGATAACGTCACTTGCATATGTTCCTACTCTGTATGGAAACACCTGGTCTATCTGGTCACCAGACCAGCTAGAAAGAAAGAGATTATATTGTGCTGGTAGTTAAGCCCAAGACCATGCACATTCTCAGGTGAGTTCCCTCCTATATCTCCACTCTAAGCTGAACTTCAGGGTTCAAGCAAAATGTGACCTAATATACGATTAGGTATCTGCTATTTGGCCTTTTTTTCAGCATAGTCCACTTTTTTTGAGGCCTCACTGCAGCTGGGTTAAAAACATGAATAAAAAACATGTGGGCCATGGACTTTCTTGTCCTTCATCCTAACCTCAATATTATATTATTAACCTCAAATTGAGTATCCAGAATTAGAAAATAAAAATAATGCTTTCATCCAGCAACTAGAGTACCCAACTTGAAAGCTGAAAATCATTGGTGTTATTACTTACTCCA
The DNA here is from genome assembly GCF_028389875.1 of Rhea pennata. Classification (NCBI taxonomy): domain Eukaryota; kingdom Metazoa; phylum Chordata; class Aves; order Rheiformes; family Rheidae; genus Rhea; species Rhea pennata. The sequence goes on along the minus strand of NC_084702.1, from coordinate 75,192,556 downwards.
AAGAATAGTTAAGTAAAAAAGGAGAGAGACCTATCTGTCTTTAAATATTATTTGGATGTGAGCTTTATTTGGAGGTGGACTGCTCAAACAGTACCTTTTTCTTAATGATTTACTCCCTGCTTGGGCTGTTGGCTCTTTTTCTCAGACTTCAAACTCATTATGTATTAACACAGAAAGTTTAGACTTTCATGATAGCTCTGGGTATTTCTCAGAATCTACTAGTAGAAAACTGCCTAAAGTTAGATATCGCCTCTTCTGGGCCTTTTTGAGGGTCTAATGATAAATGATTTAATTAAAATCATGCAGAAAGGCTGTTGCAGAGTGAAGAACTAAACCCAGATCTGCAGAATCTCAAGTTACCGCCCTGACTACTGACTCATCCTTCCTCCCACATGTTCTGTCTTACCCCTGGCTGCTCCTGGCATTGCTTCTTCCTCTCTAGATGCCAAGGGAAGAGGGCATGGGGAGGAGAGCCAAGTCCATCAGGCCCATGCCACTCAAAAACTCTCCTGCAACAAGGGGGCACTTACAGCTACTCCTTTTGGGTAGGTTTTTTGGTTGCTTTTCCTTGCCTCATTAGCACAAAGCAGCTGGAGTTGAGGCCTTGGTTTGACCCGAAAGTATGGTCTGTGTGAGACTACAGCCAGAAGTGAACTGTTTGATTGCTCACCGCAGTGAATGATTATCTGGTTGTTGTATGTTTTTGTTTGCCTGTTATTTAAATGAGTTGAAGTTAGACTTTGACTGGACAAAGGACTCCCAGGCTATGCAAATTCTCACCACAGAATCCATCAAATTTCTTCTTTTTCTTTTTTTCTTTCTTTTTTTCTCCACTCGAATCTCTGAAAGAATCATAAAACACATAAATTAAAACACTAAGAGCCAAATTCATCCCTGTAGTGTATCTACTGACTTCAGCACAGAGCTACAGCAAGGATGAATTGGTTTGGAATATATATGTTGAATATTTAATGCAAATACAACATGCCATAAGTGCATGTCCTGCAGGTAAAATGCAATTATTCTAATTACACCTCAATTACTGTACAGCTACAGAGTAAATTACCTGATTATTTGCATTCTGTGCTATAAAATGTTCTTCTAATTCAGTCTCCAAACCCACACAAACCCATTTCCCTTGCATAAGAGCTCCAGGTATTTTGGTTAACGGGCATTGCCTTGTTATGACAGGAGTCAGTTCTAGGGTAGCAACACATTTTTTACTTTTTATTTGTATCTCTGTGATTCTTTCCACCTACCTGTTGGTGGGTACGTTTTAACTGTTAGATGCAGAGAGGCGTTCACACAGAGGGCTTGGATTTGCTGAGAAATGGCATGAGATGCTGCAGTTACGCGATGTAGTAAAGTCATGCTTGTTCAGCAGAGTATTTATATTAATTTATTAGCCTCAGAAATGGGTGGGTGTGGTGCGGTTGCTGATGCAACTATAGTGCAAATCCGTGACATCTGCAGCATACTGCGGTGCATGCGGTGGATGCAGCAGCTCGGTCAGTGCTTGAAGATGCTCACCCCATTTCACCACGCCACTGGCCGAAACACGGGAGGACAGACTAGCATGGCAGCTGACGTGATAAGGTCACCAACGGTTGAGAAAAATCCCGTGAGGTAAGCGGGGAGGCCACTCGAAAGGAAAGCAGAATGATGCTATTCCCCTGGCTGGTGGGCAATCTCAGTCAAGTCACTGCTCCAAATAGCAGGGCGAGTGAGGCTAACTTTCTGTGCAAACCTCTTTGAGACACACTAATGAGAAGAGCCACGTGACAGCAAGGCCATGTAATAACTGTTGCTGTTACATGTTATTACATGTGATATATAATGCACACAAAAATAATACACTTCTGAAAAACCTGACTCCAGAGGTCAATTTTTGTCTTCCACACCCTCTCTCACGTGGGAGTAAAATGATGACTGTTTATTGAGCAGGTACCATGGATTCCCTTCACCCACCTCTTTTTCTCTGTCTGGGAAACTCTCTATGGCTTTGTTTCCTGCACTCCACAGCAAAGGCAATTCAATTAGGACATCAAGCTGTTGTGAAACCGAGGTCTCTAAGGTGCACTGGAGACGATCTTTAAAGATGGCCAGCCCTGCTGAAATGAATGTCTTTCTTATTAATTTGGGAACACAATGGTTCTTCCTGACCCTTTGGACTCTGCTTTTTATTGATCAAATATGTAGACATTTTTTTCCTTGGGCAGATACTTGAACATGAAGGCTGTTTCCTAAGGCAAGTTTAGTTTTATTGGAAGGATGAAATAAACTGTAAAACTATAATCAAAATGATAATTCATATACTAAAGTACAATGAGTTATAGGCTGTTGGGTTTTCATTTTTTTGATATGAAATATGAACTACGTATAACTATTTGTCTTCTGGTCTGTATTTAAACATAACTTTGAATGTGCTTTTCAAAGTCAAATATTTTTTAAATACTTCATAGTGCTATGGTCCAAAGATATAGTATCTCTGTCGAGTTCCTGAAGACTTGTGAAATCACTCATGCTATGTAAATAGAACCTTGATATCAAATTACAGACAGTGTAGGTGGCATTATCAGTAACTGAGCTTTCCTATTTTTTCCTTATATGAGAGGGTACTGTTTTCTTGGTGTCGGTAGTATATAATTTTTCACTTGCTTTAACTTTACCAGAATTAAACAATTCAAAATTTCTCTTTTTCTTTTTCCCCTCATGCTTGGTGGCTACCTATAGCCGACTTATTTTGGTTTTATTTTCTCTTGTGTGAAAATTCAGCTAAAATAGTTTGACGATCTCTTTTAATAACATAAGGGAATAAAATTACTCTGCTTTTGTCCATTAAAAATAAAGAAAATAAAAGAAAGAAAACAGTAAAATAATAATAATTTAATGTATATGTAACTAGGAAGCCCTGGCTTTGCTATAATTTGTAGTAAAATGCTATATTTAACAGTATAACTGTGATTTTGTCAGTGTTCCTCTTTTCATATTCCCCCAAAGCTGATTGATGCACAGTCCTTTCGTTTCCCACGTGGTCAATGAAAACTGACAGCAGTTGTTAGTAATTATTTTCCGAAGTTTTTTTTTCTTTTTTTTCCTGTCCCCTGCATGCTCCACTCTTACAACTCCTACATGCCGACTGCCTCGTGCATCACATTCCTGGAGAGTTTCATGTTCGGCCTGCAAAGGCTGAACAGGACTTGCTACGCAGTTGCTCCCCTTAGTCTTCGGCGTCGTTCGTTGTAGGACTGAAGGCAAACACGGACAGCTGACTTTGGAAGGAAAAGGCACGTCTTCCCGTAACGCGCACCTGTGACGTTGGATATTGATGAAGCAGCAGCAGAACGTCACATAGTTAATAACTTCATTGATTACTTTCCTTAACCGTTCCTTGAAAATATGTCTGAATACATATAAATGTTTATATGAAAAAAGTTAGGCAAACCTACACATGAGGTAACATAACTTTTTAAAAGATAAAAATTAAGATAGAGGAAGATAGTGTGTTTTGTTATAGCAATCGCGTTTTGCTTCAGAATATTTGCAGGAAACCCTTGAAGTTTAAGATGAGCTGTTCTCTGACAGACTATGTGAGCAAGTCACATGAATATACTATTGACTGGGTTCCAAGATTTCAGCAAACACATAAAAATATGTGAAACACATAGATTTTATAGTAAAATGAGAATGTAGAAACATTTCATTTGACTTATAAGGTCAGATATTATAAATAATACTTGTAAATAAGTGCAGATATTTCACAAAATTAGACTTAGTCCTAGCAAGTAGCTACTCAAGATTAGGTATATGACCTATTGCAGCCAGTTTTGAACATGAGACTTAGAAGTGTGAGACCTACCTCTTTAGTGTGCCACGATACAATTCCTTAATTTCGAAGACTGGTCTATTCACCACTTCCCAAATCAAATTGTGTCTCTTCACAGAACTGAAAAAAGGTTAAATAGAGCCTTATAAAAAAATGTTTAGTGTTTCTTTTTTTTTTTTTTTTTCCTGTAGCTTGGTTAATGTCTGTGTATGTGATGTAGTGATGGGAGGAGTTATAATAAATCTTCCCACCCCCTTATTCCCAAGTTAGTTCACAATTTATGTTCATTTGCCTCTAATGAGATGATTAGAGCTGAATCAGATCACATTTAATCTGCAGTTAAACTGTGAAGTTATTTTTTTTTCCCCCAAATGAGGCTGTAAAACCAACATCAAGCTTAAGCTGCTATGTGCATTTTTTTTAACTTCAATATTTCACAACTGCAAAATAAGGAATCTATTTGAGCATGGTAAATACTGACATCTAATATTCAGCTACTTGTAAACTTCACCAGCTGAACTAAAGCTATGTAAATATATTATTCTGATTGACAGATAGACATTGTTGTTGAAGTATGAGTTAAAATTCTTAGAGCTCCACTCGAAATTCTCTTTTGCTGGTATTTCATGGGCCTCTTGGATTTGATAATAGAACAGCTTGGGCCATTATAGATGTAAATTAAATATGGCAATCTGGCAAACGTGTGCTATTATTAACACCCTTCCTGTGGATGCATAACATATTACATACTAGATATACCTGCCTTCGGCTTTATTAGGTGTGTTTTATTCATATACTTGCATCAGGAAATCTCATGCAAGGACCTCACTACTGAAGCTCACTACTTATTTCTCCATATTTCTGCTATTAATGAAGGGTTCATGCCAGGACAGGTGAGTCTACAGAGATAGTAGCTGCTGTAGTGTTTCTGTTTGTGAACTCTTAACTTCAGAACAGAACAGATATTGTTGACTAATTTCACTTGACTTTAACGATGACATCAAATGCTAATGACTGAAGGTCTCTGTCTTTAGTAGTAGATTTTCATCCATGACTTGTAAATGAAATAGCGAGGAACCACTGAGGGTATAATCGTACGTACGTATATACAGAAGTCTGTCTGAGCCGTGATGAATCATGCCAGTGCATTTTTTGCCCGCTAGTTTGCACAGCCAACAAAACGTAAAGGAATGGTGCATCTTGGAAGAGATATTCATTCAAAACCAGCAAGGGATTTTAGCATTACTTTGAAGCAAGGCTTGAACTCACAGCATAACACACTAATAGCTCTAAAAGCACAATGACTATACTGTTCAGCTGACTCATAAAACCTGGCCATCAAATCACAATCCCTTGAGTCCGTGTGAATTCTCCATAGTATAAAACGCCAGCCTACAAGTCCTTGCTAGAGCAACTGATTGCAAGGTCACAGCCTTAGAAATCCAGGCTCTTGCAAATGAAGATCTAATCAAATAACCCAAAGTAACTATATTTAATGCTGTCCTTTCTGCAGCATTTCTATTGTGTTTAGAAACATATAGAACTTGTATGCTATACAGTCTGTTTATCTATAGCTTAGCCGGTGAAATATTATTAGTTTTCATATCTATAACTTTTATTGTTTTATCTTTGACAAAGTCTGAAATAGTACACTAGTGACATTTTTAAAAATTAGCCTTCTGTGTTTAAAGACCGCTCATCATTTTCATCTATCATTGTTCTGGAAATGTCACATTGATTTTATCCTCTTTGCAATAAATGGTAACATCCAAAAAAACAAATAATAGCCTGACACTTCAAAATCAGCTGCCACTCTTGGATAGAGCAAAAATAAATAAAAGGACAATTTTCTTGAAGGACAAGAGATGAAAAAAAAAAAGAGTAAGAGGTTGAGAGAGAGAGAACGAGAAAAAGAGAAAGAAAGCTTTATCTCTTTCTGGCAACTCTGACAACAACCAAAATAGCAGGAATCCTAACCTCTTTTTTTTTTTCTTTTGTGTCGCAGCAACATTATATGAATAGTAAATGTTATGCTGATCAGTGAAAATCCTTGCAAACATATCTTAACAATATCAGTCAAAATTCTTCCATATCTAAATTAACATGATAACAAAAAATAGAAATGAGAAGCCAAGATGGAAAAGGCAGTCTTCCCCCTCTTCCCAACCCCTATAGTGTGTGAAGCCACCAGAGACCTCAGGCTGAAACTCTGGCTTTGCTGAATCTAGCAGGAGTTTTGCCACTAACATCATCTCCAGTAGCTGACAGCGCGTGGCGGCATGGTACACACGGCAGTCTGACAAGCAGTGGCCAGCATCTGGGCTTGCTTCTGGGCTAACCACAGTGGCTACAAGATTTCCCTTGATGGGACTAGCCTGTGGAGCAACTACCCACATCCAGATCTGGGTAGGAAGAGGAATGAGGAAGTGAGAAAAGGCAAATAGATTAAAAAAAAACATAAAAAAAAAAAAAGAAAAAAAAAGAAAGAAAAAAAAGAAAGAAAGAAAAAAGTTGAAACTGCATGTCCACAGCTATGAAGATGGTAATTGTGAAAGAGAATCAGCATCTAAAGAGTTTCTAAAGGTTAAGGAGCTCAAGCCAAGTACAAAGGGTATTCTTGAAGGAGGAAGACCATCTGAGGCCACACATAAAGACAGGCAATATTCAGAACAGGCTTACTGATTCTGGCTTATCATCTTCACAACCACTAATCTAGTAGAAAAATAATTTCTTTTTCTCTGTTCATTTTTGAAAATTTCTGTTAGTTTATGTCAACAGAGAGGAAAATCTATTGAGTTCTTAGTTTGATATTAGGATATTTTTAGATCCACTAAGAAACATCATCATCATCATAAGCACTGTTCTTTCTCTAGAAGCTAGACTCAGAGCCTCGTTTAGCTTTAGCTTGTATTTACCGCAGTTCATTTACACGATTGCAAAACATCATGTAAAACCTGCCTTGATTTACGATTAGCTCTGGGGACACCAGAACCAATGAAGAGCGGTTCTCAGTAAGTATACACTTTCAAATTGACTGAGTTTTTAAAAGGAATTAGACTGAAGTTGTGGTGTGCTGCCACTCATATGTCCCCTCATGTCTTACCTCCTCCCCCTGAACACAAAAAGGCTCCAGCTTCCTCTGGATAGTTTCTTTAATGTCTTCTCATTCCCTCATGTTTACCATGTATGGCCACTTGCTGCTTCTGCCAAAAAAAATCTCATTTTCCCCTATCACTCAGCTCCCATCCAGTCCTGTATTTCCTCTCACTTACCAATCAGGCAAAGAGCAGCTTAAGCACTGGATAATGTAATATTAAAAATGTTAGCTGGCTATCACGTCCAAAAGCTTCCTGAGAAGGGAAGGGAAGTAAGAGGGAACACACACAATATGATCAAATCAGCTTTCTTTTCCTAATAAACTTGGGAACAATTTCCACTCAGGCACAAATATGATTTCAATTTAGCATTTCATCCTTACTCAGCAAAGCATGTAAACACCCACTTAATTTTAAGCAAGTGCTTAAATCCTATTCCAGTGGCACTTAATCAAGCACTAAAGCTAAGTATGTGTTTAAATGCTTTGATGATTTGAAGCCTAAACAATGAGCAAAGAAATGACTAACTGAGATTACACTGTGCCAAGAAAAAATGCTTGTTGAAGGAAGGACAGTGTGGAACACCTTTACCCATTTCATGGCAAAAGAAAGGATTTTAGATTGTTGGTGTGCTTTCCTACAGCCTTTCGTCTTCATTAAAATAAAATAATAAAGCAAAAAAAATCCTTAAGAAAATTTCAAATCTATGCAAAATAAATAAATAATGAGGCATACAATAGTTCAGTCTATAATCACAATTTATGGAAATGGTGGAGACTGTGGTAGAAAAGTATTAATCTGTCATTTACATGAACAATAAGGCCATGTCATGAACAATGAGCCCGTAAAGCCTATTGCAGGATCATAAGGGAAAAAAAAACTTTAATATACCTATTATTCAGATGAGAAGATAACAGAGCAAGGATCTTTTTTTTTCCCCCTAAATTTAACATTGCATCTATGATAAAGAGATGTTTCGTCTCCTTCAGCACTGATGGAATATGTTTTTAAGCATGTTCATGTGGAAAGAATATTTGGGGAAGTATTCAGCAGTACTATAAATAACCATATCTCCTATTCTGTTCAGTAGTAAAACAGTTAATTTTAAAAACATATTTTAGGTGCATGAGAAAACACCCGTATGAAGCATGTTTGTGTCTGCAGGACAGTAACACACTGACTGATTTAATATCAATTCTCGAAGCTATCAAAGAAATTTGAACATATTATATTACTGAAAATAAGGACATTCAAAAATACTAATAAAGGATAAGAATACTTATAAAATAGAACATAAACATTCAGGTTCAGGGTATAAGCCTGTCAGTGACCAGTAGGGTTAGAAAGAAATATTCTGGGTAGTTTGATTATTCCATAAACTTTTACTAAAGAATTTATTTTTCTCTTCCTGAAACAACCGGTGATTGATACTGATGGGCTACTATTGGACTACATATGCCATCAGATAGAGGTCTAGCATAGCGATCTCTAAATGAGGCCAACAGCAATTTGAGTTAGACTTTCATGTATAGATTCATCTGCCATGAGTGTTACTATACATTTACAATAGGAGGTCCGACAACTAATGTTATTACTTGAAAGGACTCAGGGACTTTGCCACCTGTATAATGTCATTATCCAAAGGTAGATGAGATAACTCTCACTCAAATAGTCAATGTTCATGTCCTCATTTGACTCAAGCTTTCTTCTGTAACTTTGCTTGTCTCAGTTAGGGCTGTTTTTTCAGGATACTTACACGCATAAGGGTGAAAATAAGTTCTGAATGGGCACTATGCACCTATTAAAACCAATGACAGTTAGCTACATAGAGATTTAAAATCTCATCAGTTACTTTTATTATACCTTTCAATTAGGCTAGGTATCTTTATATCTTTATCTAGCTCTTCTTAGATGTCTGTTTACATCTGTAAAATGAAGATAACAATATTCTCTTTTCTAAACTATTTGATGTCTTTGGACCAGGAATAGCAAAATGACGTACTCCAATCCAAGCTGAATAACATGTAAATTTTGTGACTCTATCTAGGTATACCCGATGCTTCCTACATTCCTATAGGAGAATGTAGATTATTTGGATTATATCTTGTTATTCTTCTAAGCTTCCATGAAAGACCTGAAGTACAACCACTTTTGAACTAGATACAATTAGACTTATAACGATCTCATCAATGAGTAGATCTTAATAAATTTCCCAACAATCTTTGATTTAAAACAAGAGGGGGGAAAGAGAAACAAACAAATGATGTCACATAAAAAAGAAGTATCCTGATATAGTCTAAACTATTGGGCATAAACTGGTTCTTACTCTACTTTCACATAACTCTCAGAACAGCAGAAGTCCCATATTTGAGGTCAGCAGATGCTACTATAATAATTAACATTAAAAAAATAACAGTATTTGAAACTGTAAGACATCCTGTCTGTGAGCCTTTCCCTTTCATCCACTGCTGATATTCATAGGGGAAGCAAATGAAGCTTAAGAACTATCAGGTTCCTTCTCGAATATCTCACAGAGGCTTGAACTTCATAAAGGAATTATCTTAATCATATCATCAAAGGAAAGGGCTTGAAATATGATCTCAGATGAAAACTCCAATGAAGAGAAGTATAGCATAAATTTCTCAGTGCTCAAGCCTTGGAAATTACAGCCATGACTCTCTATCTCAGGTACGGGAAGGAATAATAATTACTATTTGGCAATTTGTCAAGGTGAGGGTTCCACTGGAGGGAACATCTTATTCAATTTGGGAGCTGAAATTACACAACTAGTGGGATATTAAATAACAGCACAAAGCAGGAGGGGTAGGCAAGGAAAGTGATGGGATGAATCTGAAGTAAAGGTGAATAACTCATTGAGAGTTAGCAAGACAATGAGGGCTTTGCTTGCTTCTTTGTTTTCCAGTTAATATCTCCAGGTACTTCGGCAGAAAAGACTTGGTAGGACGCTGGCACAGCTCAACATTTAAATAGCAATAAGCACAGTAGCAAAATCATTAGGAGAAGGTTTATCCTGGAAAAGTAAGATTACTCAATAGTGCTTCTTTTGCTGAATATGGTGATTTGGGTTCATCTGCTGCATTTGTCTCAAGCTTCCTTTTGTAACAGAATATCTAACTAAATGTGAAAAGTGCATTACAACATGAATAGTTATACAGTCAAAATTAGATATGTGATTAAGAGTGTGCTTGTTCCATATCAAGCAACTGGGACTGCATATAGTAAAGTTAGATAACTTAGATTCTCTGACATCTCCTATTTTGGCTGTCATTTTACAGAGACTGGAAATATATACCTCGTCAAATGAAACAGGTAGATTCCACCTCCTCTAACATGGACATCTACATTACCTTAGTTGTCCCTTATATCGAATGGAATCAGTACTTCCAAGAAGACTTCCCAGGGAACAGGACAAACCCCTGAGCAACCCAGCTGAAGTTAATCTGGCTTTAGCAGAGGACTGAACTAGAAGGGGCCTCCTAGGTTCTTTCTGACCTAACGTCTTCTGCCATTCAAGGACTCTATTCATCTGCTCTAGGATGAGATGAATCTCACTACTTCCACTGTATAACTGATGGAAATAGACCCTTCTGCAGTGTCTCCAGTTCAAATACAGATTGCTGAGGTGGTTAGATCAATTTCATAGCATGATGCTATGATTTCTTTGCAACCATTTCTTTGGTTGTGCTAAGCCAATGCTTATGTGAACATGAAGAACACACTATTAAATGTGTATGATCTTTAGTCTGCAAATACTGGTTGAAGACCAGTCTACTTTACATGCTACTTTTCTTGGCATAAGCTGATTGGCACAGCAGGGGTTATTTTCATTTCTTTATTATGCCCAGCACTGTGAGGTTTTGATGGTACAGATATCTTGTGGAAGAACTCACGTTAACTAAGCTAATAAACAATTAAACAAAACTAAATTGTATGTCACACAAGTAGCATTGGATTATCAAGGCAGGAATGCCTTAAAACACAGCACTGAATATCGAAACCAGAGGCAGGAATGACACACTGAATTTATCTTTGCATTAATACATTTAGTTCACAAATTTCCTGCTTATTTGTTTTGTCTCAAGCATATTCAGTGCAATTCCCAGACTGATACATGAATTACAACAAAAATGTTTAGTCAGTGTCATGCTTTATGAACCAGACCCCTGGGCTGTTCGGCATGGGTTAAACCAAGGACAGACTGTTTTTCATGACAAAGATATTAAAGTATCTATTATGAACCCCTGACCATCAAATTACTCACTATTTGTCATATCATTTTTAATTTACATGGTGTAAGGGGCTTAAATGTCAGCATCTCTGTTATAACTTAGACTCCAGTGTCTTTAATTAATGCTTCATGTTCATGTTATGGTTATTTAGAATTTGCTGAAACCCCAGGAGTCATAAATTTCTTTTACAGGTCTTTGTGGTATGAACTTTAACAAAACAGCTATAAAGAGGTAATAGGAATGAAGAGTACATCACATAAAGCAGAGCAAAGAAAGAAGAAAGGTGGGAATAATCTGCAAATAGATTTAAAGGTTTTGTCTTTCTTAGGTTAAGGTTTGTGATTTTTTTTGTTTGTCAGTTGCCTCCATCAGGGATGTGGAGAACTAGTAAGAATTAAATTGTGCATAAAATCCTTGGCATAGATTTACTGCTTATTCACAGTGGGATTAAATTCATATTTCTTACAAACTTCTGATTAACTAAATCTGGAAAGAGTCCACCTAATTGCATGCAATACTCTTTATTACTCCAGTGAGCTTGAGGAACATCTGAATTCCTGCCTTGGTCATACAGCTATGAAGAACAAGATGATGGTGAAGACAGGGAAATTCACTCTGTTGATTTTCATCTGCAAACGCACATTATTGAGCTAGAATAAACTAGGGACTTTGAAAAAAAAATATGAAGCAATAAATATCATATATGGTCTTCAAGACCACTCAGGATGTGCAGAAGTCATTTTAAGAATGTCCAGCACCACCACCCTCACGCTGGCTCTGTCCATCCTGTCCTCTTTGCACCTCAAGAGTTGAGAAACAATAAATAGATCTAGCCTGCTTTGCATGTGTAACTGCAAATACAGATGTGCATGAAATATTACAGATCCACAAATAGGGCCTCATGTGGCTATTATGCTGAAATTAAACATTTATGCTATAATTGAAATGATGCAATCTAGCATGACAGAACACAACAGTCAAGAAAGCTCTCTGAGCTTGTGATTTGTTCTGCAGAAAAGCATCAAGCGGAAATCGAAATTCAGGAGACTGGCTTCTCACTCCTCCTACTACCAATTCAAAAACGGACTGTGTCTGCATTGCATGTTTGACCAGGATTTGATATGGAGCTCTGACTTCTGATTAAGTGGACAAACTCACAGGCCATTGTTGTATCCAAATCAAGACAGTGTCAGGCCTAATTTTCTATATACGCTCAGACAGAGCATCACTACCAGTTCAACAATGTAAAGAAATTAAACTGAAAGACAATGCTTCCCTGGTTCAGCTGGGAGGAGGAGGAGAGTTAGAGAGCGTCCATCAGATCAGAGGAGGAGACCTACCACTGGTTCTGGTCTTGTCTCAAATGGAGCCTCCTGCCCCCCAGATAGGAGCTTTAGGAGGAATAATGTCATAGCTGGGCATGTTCTCAGCCAGGAAAAGGGTTATTAGTTGCCACTGAACCAAAAGCAATTTTGTTAGCCATTGCATTCTCAGAATGGAAAAGAGGAAACAAGCTTTGGTGAGATCAGTCTCCAGTTTTAAATGGACAAAACAAAGCTCAAAAGTCTAAAGAGTAATTTCCTCCCAGCTGAGACAAGGCACAGTAGACATTTCCAGCACCTGGACAAGAGGGAGATGTAACCTTTGTCTCAGATATCTTCAGGGTACAATACAGACTCAGATCTGAGTCAAATATGTAGCATAACCTGATGTAGCTGATACTTTTGAAAAGAGGAAACATAAGCCTTGTTTCATAAGCTCTGCATAACCCATGTATCTTCACAAATTTTTGGGTGCAGGTTCAGTGAAGGAAGACTCATCCCTCAGATGCAAGTACCCACATCATATTCGGTCTTAATGTAGAAGAATATTTTAGTGTCTATATAATAGAAGTGTCATGTGAAAAATGGGACAGGGAGAGCAAAGATAATCTGTGTTGTATCTTCATGGAAAGATGAGCAGACTAGAAATGTGCTTGATATGGTTCAGTACAACCTGAAGTTTCCCTTTCTCACTGTTACGAGCTGAAGTGAAGTGGAAAGTTGTTCCCTTGACACTATTTCTTTGCTGCAACAATCTTTAAACATTATTTACATGATAAATGATATACCAGATTCCACCACTTGCATTTCCATTGCATTTTCATTCATTTTCTACTGTCTTTCATTCTTGGAGCAGCTTGAAGGCTTTTGACAATTAGCTTAGGTCCACGTGTGTAACTTCAAAGACTTCAGTGCAGCTATATTAATACACACAAATAAGCAATACGATTCACAAAAGTCAGCATTACATGGCTCCTAAATGTAAACCACTCTGCTGAAGTCACTGTAGTTGCTCTAGTGCAGTATCATGTTGCAATTGTCTAAAACTGTACTATAAATTTTGTAGATGTCAAAATACTAAGTCCTGCCCCTCATTCATATATTCACTTTAGAGAATTGTCCATCCTCTTCCTCTCACCAGTTACTGCCCAAGAATTTTGGTCAATCTTTGGAGTTCCCTGGCTCAAATGGCAGTGTTAATACATCACTATGGAACGCTTTCTTTTGTCAGCCATAATTAGCAAGTATTTCAGTTAAATTTGGATGCTTCCTCTTGTCACTTACTTATTCAGCTCTACTCTTCCAGTCTAAAGCACCCAATTTCCCATCTATTGACCAGCTTCCTATTTTCCCATCCTTAACCTGACAAAACCTCACATATTTCCTGTTAACCATGTTTCTTCATACAGCAATCAGAACATGTTCTTCTGACTCAAGTGGACAAAAATCCCAGTCACGAGCATTTATAAACAAAATACCAAACGTCAGATTGTAGACACTGATGAGTATTCATTCATAAGTATGATTTCTCACTGAGATGGGTCTTATTGCGTGTTCAAAATCTGAGATGTGGAAGAGGAAGAAAGAAGGAAAGAAAGAAAACAAGATAAAGAGAAAAGGGTGGGGGGAAGTTTACATTAAACGAAAAAAAAAAAAGAAAGAACGCAACAAATGAATTCTCAATCTCCGTATAAGATTAAAAAAAAAAATCTTTTATTCTCTTCTGAATATTTCAGTACCAAAAGCATTTCCAGAGACTGCTACCATGCCTCAAGGGACTGCAAATGCCTTCTGTCATTATTTCCATCCATTGAAATGTACATTAGACACTACAGAGAGAAAACTGGGGCAAGGCAAAAATGAAACAAAACAAAACCAAAGCACAGCCCATCAAAGGAAAGACTCAATTTTTTCTGGAGTTCAAAGGAATGATGCATCTCTAAAACAAACCAATTTTCTCTCCCTACATGCACCACAAACACACGCTCACACACACGCTTGCACACACACTCACAGAGGCTTCTGGTTTCGTTGTAGGCATCCACTTTTCGAACAACCGTTTCTGTAAGTAAACAAGCTGCTCTGACTGCAGCATAAAACGAGCTTAATAACAACTGAGATCAAAATGAGCCAACGTAGTAGGGGAGAATAGTGTGGGATCATTCCTAAGACTGTTTGCCCCTGAAGGGAGAATTATTATTATGACCTTGCACCACCGAGCGGGCATGTGCTCCTAGCTGGATCAAATGTAGGCCTTGGCAAAGCTCGGTGCCTGGGAATGTGCTTGCGGTATCTAGTTTTTAAAGCTACTGGAAATGTTGCTATGGGCACTGAGGCACAGGAGCCAAATACAGGGGAAGGGAAATAATGAAAAATGCTGATTAGGAGCTCAGAGAAAGGAATGGAACATTTGTGCTCAACAATAAAATGTAATGCTCTGTTAATCTGTTTCTTGGCTGCCTGGACTCCATAGGCTTTTTAATATACTTTTTGTATATTACTCTATAGGTTATTTAATACACTTTTACTCTTTGGGATATTTAATATCTTCCTATATTCCCATTTAGCTTACTATGGATACCTTCCTCAAAAAAAAAATCCACTTTTTTCAAATGTGTTCTGATTAAGTCTAGTGTGCACTCATGCTCTAGGAAATACAAAACAACTCCCATGCTGACTGCTTGAGAGAGCAGGTATTAATTAGCACTCTAACATACACTACAGACAGAAGAAAATGTTTTCTTCTGGAAGAGTTTTCTTCTACACCATTCACCCTAAAGTCCTTTCCCCTTTTCCCACTGATGACAGATCGTTTTTATGATACGGTCTCCACAGTGTTGCCCAATACAGTGTCAAATTGAAAAGCTTTCTAATTTTTACCACTTTCTCCCTAGCTAATCAGGACATTCTGACCATTATTTCCCACTCCCAAATTTTGATGCTGAGAAAAAGGTATTAGTTGATATAAATAAGTTACTAAAGTAACACTTGTTTAATTGGCCAAAGAACAAAGGAATCTCTTGAAGCTGATTTTTTTTTTTTTTTTTCAAATTAGGAGCAGCATGCACTCTTCTAAAATACTGTTGTACCATATGATGATTTTCTTCCACCCTGAAAAGCTTTCCACCATGATAGCCTCCATAAGTCTTCTGTCCTCCAACACATCTTTGTCTCTTTGGCCTTCTGGGTTGAAACTCCTATTATGTTATAAAATTTTGGTGTTAAAATTAGATATTGAAAATTTTTTGCCTTACATATAACCTGAGCTAGAGTAAAACGGTATCACAGCTGTCAACAAAACAATAGATAGTTACGCCAGCTGTGTATTTGGTCAGGATTTTTAAATAAGTTGAGTAGTATTATTCATTACATACACACACACACATGGATATGTAGATCGATGCAAATGTGTTTCCTAAGGCAACACAATAAAGTGCTAAGAAATCCAAACTCCTGTTAAAGTGGATTAAATCCCTAAATTCTTACTCATCCCCACTCTAGTAAAATTCTCATTGTAGTACAAGGCTTTTCAGGTAAATAGGGGAAAACTACTGAGAACAGAGTTTTATTCCTGTTGACTTCATTGAGAATGAATGGAAGGAATTTCACTTCTTGGTCATTGAATCATAGTCTAGAAATCTAGTATTTTATGTTAGGACAGGTGATCTTGAAAAATGAAATTGGATGCATATTTGTATCTTTGTTTTTTAATAAACTTCTCCTAATGTTTCTCCCAACTCTGATATCTTTTGATCACAACCTGCCAAAGTCAGTGAGACCACAGACTAATTAACAGTTGCAGATCTACATGAATTCCTCTCTCTTTTCCCAAGCTGAGGGTCTGATCAGGCTGTATTTTGCACCCGTGTAAATTGTACTGGTGAATGAGTCCGCTAAATCATAGCAGGATCAGACCTTTGGAGTTAATTTCTAAGGGCAGGCAAATCAGGAGAAGCAGGTGGAGGAAGAAGAGGTGAGGACAGGGAGAGGCAGAGAAGGAATATGCTCATCTTTTCTTCTGAGCAGATGCACGTGTGTGGAAACGTCTTTAGCTAATCTGGCCTAGGAAACCTGCAGGAGTGTAGATTACACGCGAAGGCAGAGCCTGACACTTTTCCAAAGGAGTGGGTTCATTTCAGTTATTCAGCGAGCACAGGGCCATATTGCGAACACTTAAAACCCTGTTGTCCTCAGACACTCAACCAGCCTCCTCCACACCCACGCTGACTGGCGAGGGGAAAGGGGAAGGGACCAAGGGGACGGCAAGACCTCGTGCAAACACAACACGGTGCTGCTATCAGGTGGCGTCAATTTGAGCTCCCTGCTCAAAGCTCCTGCTTTGATTTAGGATAGCAGTTGTTAGAAGCAGAAGGAGCTGCTGGCAGGAATGGCAGCCCTCTCAGCCAGCCATGCTTTCCAACTGTCCTGGATATATAAAAAAAATAAAAATAAAAAAAAAAAAAAAATAAAGGAGAGAAGAGGGATGGAAAGAGAGCGAAAGAGAGACTCAAAGAACGAGCCTAGTGAAGAGCAGAGGCTGCAGCTCACTCGGAGGAATTCCATTAAATGAACTCATCCGTCATCTTGCCTTTTATTGATGAGTGGCATTGCTTGGCGGCAAGTGACATGGCAGAACAAATAGCATCGGAGCCCTGGCTTCCTCTCCCATCGCACGCAGAGACACACAGGCCCCAAAACAATGAGTCATTACTTATTACATCCATTATTAACTCAGCTCAGGCTCATTAGGCATGGAAAATGAGGAGGAAAAAAAAGGGGGGGCACTAAGTAACACTAAGTACCCACATATTTAGGGGAAGGGTGTGGTGAGAGAGGGGAAAGGGAAGGGCAGTTAAAATCAGCTATTCAGCATCATTGACATTGTCAAAACTACAGGATGTGGGCAGTTGATCACATATTTTCCTTTTTCTGACATGATTGCAATGAGAACTGTGGCTTAAAGCAACAAGGCCAAAGAACAAGAAGATAAGAACTACACCATCAACTACTGCAAGACCTTCACAATAAAGTTTATCAAGAGTGATATGGTTTTAGTGAAGAAATCTCAGGTGGATACTGTGGGGGAAAAAGAAAATATGAAAGATGCAGCTACTAGAATAATAAACCTAATCAACTCCAAACATCTCCTGGAGGAGACTAGGATTTCTGTCTGTCTTCTTATCAGTGGCATTGGATTAATTTAATGTTGTCTGTTTAAAAGTTAAATATCAATCCTAAACTAGTGTCTCATCCAGGTTTCCTCTTTGATCAAGCGAGGGCAGTAAGTCCGCTACTAGGTGATTCCTCATATCCTAAAATGAGAGTTTAGTTGAGTCTATTGATCAGATTAACTGCTATATGGAGATGTTGATCTCTCACTTTTTACTGTTGAAGAAGGCTAGATGACCAGGTTTGATGGTGCCTATAGCTTATAGACAGCTAAAGTGAAGTGAATCTGACTGTAGCTGTCCTAAGCCATGCTTGACTACAACAGCAACTGCTTTCTGAACCTGTCTGGAAACAAGCTTTTCTCCATTTCCTTGACTAGTCAGGTTTAGAAACATTTCCTGACATGTGCCTGTTCACTAAAAAAGTAATAAACGATTCAGGAAAAGAAAGCAAGCTGGAACTACTACTGAGCCAATAGAGGATGGATAAAATACAGATAGAGCTAAAACTGCATTGAACTGGTCAAGGGAAAAAAAAGGAAAGAAAAAAAAGAGGTGTGTGGACCCATTCAAATAAAAGGAGACAATGGTGAAACAATTCCAGTGAAAACAAGATAGTCTGAATCAGTCAGGTGAGTCACCAGCTCAGATAAAATGAAAATGGTTCTGAGTGTCTGCCCCAAATTTAATCCAATTCAAGTTTCAATTTCTCTGAACTCACAGGAAAGTTCCATTAACTCTTCTTGGCTAGATTTCACCTTTTCTTTTTTCACTGCCCATTGGCTTAGGATGAGATAAAAAGAAAGGGAAGTCATTGAAGTATTGAGAAAGAGTCTGATTTTTTTTATATTCCAAAGATTAACCAAAAAAGAACAACCCTTGAAAATTCTCAAGGGAGTTGGGCCTCTGACGCAAATGGCAACTGGTAGCAGGTAGGTCCTCTCCTCGGAGTACACAGTCTGGAGCTGAACTTCTTCAGTACTCACTAAGGCTATTTATCACAAAATAGAGACAAAGTTTTAAATCCTAAGCACATCTAAATCAAACAAAACGTGGACCAGGGATAAATAGAATTTTCTCTGTAGATTGCATTGAAAATACATCTAATTGTATCATTTCTGAAGCCACTTATTTCCAAACTTACATCTTTCTTTCTTTATACTTGAAGATCTATTATATACATTATATTTCTTAAGTCCTGATTTATACCTGCTAATAGTGGGAGCTGAATAGCTTGAGAGGAACTTCTTCATTTATTTCCTCTAGAGGTTTTCTGGGAACAGGCAATGGTAGGGAGTAAAGCAAGATTGCTTCCAAGCTCATCTTGGCAAGAACTTGCCTATTAAAGGCTTCTTCTTCTAATTAATTTTGAAAAGAAGCACAAAAGAAAGTTGTGTTGCTTGACAGCTGCCCTAAATGTCTGAGTGTCAGAGTCAGTTAGCACATGCCACTGATTATATTCTTTCAGCTCAGATGCTTACGTAGCTTTTAGCTTATGCACGTGCTAATGGGACTGGAAAAAAGGAGAATGTGTCCTCCTTAGGATGGGAATTCAGTTGATTTTTTTCCCTCACCACTGCAAAAGAGGTTTACATAGTTATGGGATTTTAAAAAAAGTTATTTAAATAGAATTGAAAGGATCTCATTCAGTTTCCTCTGTCCTCTCCTTCCTCCCATATTATTTTTCATGAAGACCAGAAGATGTTAATCTGAATAAAAGGAAGCATAAGTAGTCAAAATTTGAGGAAAAGACAGCAGAATTTTCTTTGGCCTGTTGAATTGTGAGAGGCTTCATCCACACATAAAAAAACACCCTCTTATTCTGTGTCAAAACTATTTACGTATATACATACACATGCATAGCGTGTGCACTCACACTCTATAATAATACATTTCACTTTTGACGGAAAGCACCATTTCTTAGAGAGGTTGCTTCAGAAGGGAGAGAAGGATGGATAGGAAGAAAAGGAGGTTGTTTCAGATCATACTTCCAGGCAAACATGCCCATTTACTCTTTACCCTTTGAGGTATGCAGAAGAAAACACAGTGTGACCTATCTTGAGTTGGTGGACACATCAGCGGCAAACGAAATTATCTCTACTTCTAAGAAATTATTTTGCCAGTAATTCAGATAGTATTAAAAAGCAAGGGAAAAAAAAAAGGAAAAAGGAAGATAGCTGCATTCACATGGCATATTTTCAATTCATACAGAGCTTCTGCTCTAAAGTTAAGCAACATTCTCCATTCTTTTTGTAAATTTAAAACCTTATTAAAAAAAAAAAAAAAAAAAAAAAAAAAAAAAACAATCTTAAGATGTCATATTGTCATATACATTCCTGTCCCGGTAACCTACCTTCAAAGATCCATGAGAAGAGTACAAGAGTTCTTAATTGCCTCAGCAGCTTCAGATCTTTTCAAATAAATCAGTTTCTCTGGATGTTTGGGCAATATCTCTAATATACTCATTTGTCACTTTGGGAACGTACTGTGGGAAATCACTACTCACAGCTTACAGGATCTCAGTATAGCCATGAAGAACCTTATGTGGTTACTTTAGACGATCATCTCATCCCATCTCATCTCATTCAGAATATTTTACCTCTGAGAATCTAGTCTTGCAATGAGCTTTAATTATTTACCAGCTCCCATTTCAGCTGAGCCCAGTCCGGTTCTGGGCATAGGAAAGGGAGTCATTCCACCTTACTTTAATCGTCTGAAATGCAGAAATCTATGGGAGTCCACACTTCAGTCTCTCTTCCTGTTAATAAAGAGAAATAGGGGTGGCTAGGGCACAATTCAATGACCTATTTTTGACTTCCACCTTAGGATGAGATGGATTGGGCCTTAAATGTGCTTGATTCTCCATCGATTGCAGAGTCTCAAGTGACCAGCTCAGGTGTCAACAGCTACATCTGGGCAGATGAATCTCACTCAGGAGGTTCACATTTGACTTAACAACTTTGCACAAGGGTATCAGAGAAGACTCACAAGGAAACGCAGTCAAAGAAGAATCATCTTCCTCCAGTTGTGGTGCAGTGATATTTTGTGCTCATCTTTTGCAACTACAATTCAGTATTCACCTCTTCACTACATCTGCAATAGCGGAGGAGGCCAGAGGTGTCGCATCACCCTGTTGCGGCTGCACCAGCAGCTGCCATCCTGGGAGAAATCCTTCTTCAGGACAAGATGCCAGTAGCTGAGGTTCGCTCAGCAGCACCAGTGAAAAGACAGATGTAAAATCAGTAGCTGGTGATTTTACATCAGAGGAGCGAATGTAAAATCAATGAGAAGTTTTAAAGTGGAGAACAGCCTAAATTTAACAAGGGGAATTAAGTCAATGTTTATTTTAGCACATGGAAAGATTTTCCCTTTCTCAAACCAAGACTGTGATTAGCAGAGTGCTAGGGACAATTTTAACGGAAGCTTGCTTTAAGTGCAACTGTGTGGCACCAGAAACACAAAGCACACAAATATTTCCACTCCGCATTTCACTGAACGGGGACTGATTCAAACAGTTTAGAGTCTTATCAGGAGAACAAAACATGTAGTGGTTGTTAAAAATCGTGTTGGGACAGGGAAAGGAAAGGACAGAAGTGAGGAAAATAAGATAACAGAAATTATTTTCCAGAAAGTCTTTTTTCTTCTAAGCAAGATTTCATTTTGAATAATATAAATGTGTTATCTAGCTTCACAAGAAAATAACATTGCCTTTTTCCTTAAATTTTTCACTCTTCTGTTTCCCCTTCCCTTCTGTATTTTTTCTCTTCCACCTAGTCTTTCTTTCCAGGGAAAGAAAGAGGAAGATGAGGGATATGGAAGAAGAAAAAAAAAAAGAAAAGGAAAAATAAGGGAAAATCATTTAAAGTGAAGAAGAAGCATTTCAAAATTATTCTTTCCCTTTTTCTTTTCATCTTTCTTTGAAAAAATAAGAGTAAAAATTTTAAATGAGGCCGTCTTCCAGTCAAAAAGATTTTGAATAGAAATTTTTCAGTTGGCTCTACTGTTGCTCAGTAAAGGTTAAGCACATGCTAAACTCTAATCATATGCTCACAGGGAAGTTCCAAAGAAACATTCGTATTCGTACAAAAAGGACCTTGGGATTTTTGCATTTAAGAACTTTGCACACATATTTAATTTAATGCTTAAGTGTTTTGCTGAATAACTTCCCCTTCTTAACATTTAACATTTTATACTGAAACCTCTGTTATACACAGCATCCCTTCTCTGAACTCTGTCCCAGAGATTTATGTATACCTGAGTATCATCCTCCTTTCTGAAGCTGAGTGATCAGGCATGGGCTGGTAGGTGACAGCTTAGGTGTTTGCAATGCTGTGACATATTCTCTCATCCTCTCTTCTCCTTCCATGCTCTACAGGAGCCTAACTTGTGAAGATGTCCTCATTTCTTTTCTGGTTTAATGTTCCCCATTACTTTAACTCATAAGACTTTGAAATGTGTATGTAAACAGATATATATATGCACATGTAGATATGTACCTACATCTCCGCTGGTGACGTGGCTTCTGTTGAGACTCCAAGGTGAAGACCTCCAGAGTGTCTCTTTTCTAAGTTATGTTGCATTTTGAGTAACTCTGGTTAATATTCTTCAACGCTTAATTCTAAGGAGAAGGTAGTCACCAGATTTCTTAGCCTGAGAGTAAGCTTCAAATCACCTGACTTAAACCTCCCAAAAATTCGAACTAAGGTGATTGTCTAGCATCTCTCTCGAGCAAGTGGAAACAAAGAATGTGGTTCAGACTGAAATTCTCTCCACTCTTGCATAAGGTGCTTGCCTTTTGGTGGCACAGAGCATCCTTTGCAAATACTTACTCTCTCTTGAATATTTCTCTTTTGCCCATCTGTCTCTGTGCGAAGTTCTCTCCTCTCTCTCATAACTACCCAAATGCCTAACTCCTAGCCAGCAAAAAGAAAGGGTGTTAATCTCTCATTTGCTCAGCTGCAGTATTGTCCAGTTCTTGCAATAGGGAGTGGTGACGGGTTCTTGCCTCATGTAGTAATGTTTTTGTAATGAAGGCGAGACCCATACTAGCACCGATTTTAAACATAAAGCATGAAAAGACATATTTTGAATTTCTTTAGGATAAAAACAACTATGTCCCAAATCCTGAAGCTTTGGAATTTTATAGGGAATCTACAACAGTGGATAAATTCTGCCTAGTAATATTGAGATTTTGCATGAGCTACAAAATTTTGAGGTAGCAGGAATATTAAAAAACAAATATTCTTAAGCCAATATTTTTACTTATTTCCCTATATTTAAAATATTAAAAAGAGGGTGACATGATTTAAATAAATCTTATTGTACAAAAGAAATAAAAGCGAATACTTGGTAAATACAAGATTGTTTTCACAACTGGATAACATAACCTTTCAAAACCAAGCATTCAAATGAATCTGCATGAAATCAAGTAACATAATTATTCAGCATCTTGATCTTTTTTAGATCCTTCATATTTAGTTATATAGAACACATACAAGGCTGGACATATATTATCAACTCATTTGTTCCATATTTAGGTTTATATTTCCTGTCCAGAATGGCAATAAGAAAGATCGTCTTTCTAATTGTCACTTTTAAGATTCAGATTCTGGACATGAGCTTTTAATTGCTGTGACAGCAATGTGTTTACTGTGTCTAAAGATATGCAAACTGCTTTACGAGTAACTCAGTAGTATACTATGTGTTTGTTTGTGATCTTGTTCTGTTAGGGTCTGATCCAGAGCTCTTTGAAGTCCATGAAAATATTTTCATGCATTTCAAAGGGCTTTTGGCTCAGACTCTTATCCATAAATACTGAATAGATTAACAACTGATTTGTGAATAGTTTATAATGCCCAAAGCAAAGGGGAAAAAAAGCCAGCATTTACAAAATTATATATCTGGGAAATATTATTTGACTACCTTTTATTAATAGGTGTATTAATATCAAATCAGTACCACAATGGCATATGTACACAACTGGGTGTAGTGCACAGTGGACAGTGTAAGAGAAATGCGACGCATTATTCACCAAAATATTTAATGATATCTGTGCACTTTACATGCAGCTTCACCTAAACCTATTCCAAAAGAAAGGCCACTGGAGTATTCAAGGATGCACAGCCATTTCCTAGGCAGAAGTTCTTTCCCAGATGTTCAGTCTGACCTGGGGCAACTCAATCAAAGTCTGTAAGGTTTCCAACATTTCTAGTGGGGATTTATTTTTAAAAATGTGGCATATGGATTTTTCTGGCAATAATGAAATATAGCTGTGCACACTCCATTAAATAAAATGAGACTGTAATCCTTAAAACTACGTGAGTAGCTGGAATTGCAGGACTGGGAGCTAGGAGAAAGGAAGAAAGTTGAGGGTGAAGAAGCAGAAGACTTTCAGGAGGGACATTTGAACAGATGACCCACACAACCTGCGGACTCAAAGGACATATAGCTAATCTGAAAGGATGGGTAAATACAGCATTACATAACATATTTAACTCAAAAAACTCCAGATGAAAAGATGAGGAGTGAATTAAAACTATTTCAATATAGATCCACTATATTTTTAAATATTTTCTTTAGAAGTCTCTATAGCTCATCCTCTTGCAGCTTAGAAGTACAAGAATACTGCTTCTGGTAATTAACTCTCTTGATTTGTATTGCAGCAATTTCAGGACTTTCAAAGTAGGGTGAGAGACTTAAGAAACTCTACCTTTATAAATTCAGTGCCAGTTTCAAAGAGCTTGAAATGTCAATAGACAAAGCAGATAGAAAAATGACTCACTGCAATATTCCTGGGCTTTGTTACAGCCTTTCATCCCATCACAAACTGGGAATGCTGAGATTCAGCAGCAATTTTTCCCTTGCTTGGCTTCAGGATGTCTGATCACAAAATGAGCAATTTCACGCAAAGCCACATCTTTCGTGTCGGATAGCTGGAACTCAGCACAACTCTTTTCCGTGTACATGTTCTCCTGCCTCAGTCTCTTAGCTCTTCCAGAAAAATGCCTTCCAGTACCCTTTTTCTTTCTGCACTGCTTTTAAGCTTGAAAGTAGTTTATTTCTCTTTTTATATACTGGGACAACATTTCTCTTTCACTGTGTTCTTTCTAAAGGGACCTTTAGGAGACTTTTCTGTGGTGAACTCTGAGAGAGCATCACAACCTTCTCCCTTAAAAGTAAATGACCATGAACAAGCCCCGTGATGGACACGTGCCTGCATTGCCTTGTATGTGGATGTGCTAAAGTGTAAGCCTTTTCCACCTCCATTATAGACAGGAACATTCCTGACTGCTATTGACACTTAGCAAATATTAAATAATAATAATAGCAATAATTTAATTCCATTTAATGGAATAATTTGCTGCCTAATCACAGTAATAAAAGGAGTCTATTATGGCACCAGAAACGTTTGCTAAATATGAGGCTTTCTACAGAGTAACTCGAGCAGCTGCTACTGAGGTCTTGTCATATTGCAGAAGCACTCGGCTGGCCAAAACTTCCTGGTGCAGAGACATCAATCTCAGTCCCTGTTGGCTGCTGAACTTGCTCTGTAGACAGCCAGCACTGCTGTCAGTTTTGTGTCTGTAACGGACCATGGACCCTGGTAACAACGCGCTTAGCTAGTATATTGCTTTGTGCACGGCGAGTGGGCTGCACCGCCACTGATAGCACTAGGGGAATCAATTGCTTGGGTGAAAAAAAAAGACACACGGTCCTGGAGCTGTTAGGAATAGGGAGGGAAGTCAGTGCTGCCTTCCTCATTGCCTGCAAAACTCGAAAGCAGAGGAACAACTTCTGCACTTCACTGAGGACTTTCCTTAGCCTAAAGAGGTACTATGTAAAGGGTAAGAGATAAGTAAGAGAGTATCAAAAAGATACAGGTATTTTAGAGCTTTTGTTCGGTGCAAGAGAGTAGAGCCGGTTAGACTCATTCATATAACTACTCAGACAGCTGAATTTCACTATGGGCACAGATTAAACCTAATCTACCCTAATTACTCACAAAACCCTATCCTAACCACTCAGGCACATCTACTTGTGGACATCTCGTTTTTTGCCACAAGATTTGCAGAGCTCCTTAAAACTCCATAATTGCACATTTCCAAAGCCATCGTCTTAACAGCGGCAAGCAGCCCCGCAACGGTTTTCGCCAAAGTCAGCATTAGGATTACTCAGTTTGGGATTTGCTCCGAGGGAGCGTGACGCACGTGGGCAGCGATGGACTCTGCTCAGAGGGCAGCTGCCCCTGTTCCCGCGTGCAGCAGGAGAGCAGCTGGCACCGACCATAGCACCTTTTGCTTAGTGGTTAAAGCCGCTACACAGAAGTCCTGTGGTATCAGGTTGCCCCGTCTTACAGCTGTCACAGCTCAGGAGAATGCCTTAACTGCTAGGCTTAATATAATACTGTTTTACTGTCATCAAGGTCCCTGAATTATCTAGATTTTTTCTTTAATTCCCTTTTTTTTTTTTTTTTTTATGCTTACGGAAAGACAAGGTATTACAAAGTAAGGTAAAGGGGTCCATGAATATCTGCTCAGGTATGCCCTTATTTTGTAATAACTGCTGTATATTATGCGTTTGACTCAAAGGAGAAACTCTCACATTTACTACTAATAGAACATACGTGAGCATTTATCAAGAATATATTGTAAATTCAGGACCTAGCTTATTTAATGATAGTTTGTTATATTGTCAAAACTTATATGAGCCTAAAAATGTAGAAGATTTATTCTCTCAGAATCAATATGCAATAATAAGGCCTAGATTAGGGCAATTAAGATGTAGAAAGGAAAGTTATCAGTATAAGTTTAGGACTTGTTATACCATATTTTCTGGCTCAGTGACAAACTCAGTGGTAAGGAATATACCAATAAAAGCCACCATAATAAAGCCTTACTCATCTTTAAATGGGTGCTTGGTTGCCCTCAAACGAGGGTCACGCATAGCTAAATGTGGGGCTAGGCCCACCACATCGCTTGGGCTGTTGGCTGCAGAAAGTGGCATGCCTTTGGCAGCCCAGCAGGTCCTCCCAGTGCTGGACAGCTTGGTATTCAGCTGCAGAGCATGCTGCTGCCCTTCTCACCGGTAAACCAACACATCCTTCACATCACTTTCATAATTCTGGTTCCTAAAATGCATTCTCAATATTAATTTCCCAAAGAATAATTTTTCATCAAGTGATTTACACGGCAAAAGTGATTCTCAAGGAAAGCGGCTGGAGAGCATGCACAGAAAGTCAAGCAGTGCCTGGTGTTCCCCAAGGGGGTTGTAGGGAAAGTGGAAATGTGAAGTAACTTGCTGTGATAAATTGGACTTGCAACTACGAAGCTAAAGAGAGCTCTGCTGCTTGGTCTAAGGGGCAGCTTGTCTGCACGCATACTTTTTTGTCTGTTCTGTCTACTTAACTTTAAGCTCCCAGGAAGCCAGGACTCAGCACTTATATGTACAATAACCAAACAACTCTTCCAGGTGCTGACAGACTTGCATATAATAGCAAAAAACAGCTTAAAGTAAATAACCGTCAGCCTCAATCATACATATCTACAAATGCCATGAGTCTAACACGTCTAGTGAGGCTGTTATGGTAAGAGCTGTATTATCTACTTAAAGCACTTTGGTGTAGCTGTTCCCAGTAATGTACTTTGCTGCAGTTGCTCCCAGGAATTCACACTTTGGGTTTAAATATATTTGATCACGGTTCATAAGAATGGCTTTGTGTTTGTGCGTGTGTAATCCAAAGGTCCTTGGGAAATTGTTATCTTTTCTTGTTTTAATTAAGAGGGATCATATATTTTCCTTCTATGGTATTTTCCTTTCTGCTCAGTTTTCCTAAATCATAAATTTAACTGCATTAGATCCAGTGATATGCAAATGCGTCCTTTAAAAATCCACCCCCTAAGCTCCAGAGACATGTGGGGTGTGTTACACACTGAAATCAGAGCCTCTGGGGTTCATCTGTTGTTAGTCCTGTCACAAGTGGTGTCCTTGAATACACATGGATGTCTTCTGCCCCCCTCCCCTCCACTAAAGTATTTATTTGCAGATTGTAGCATTTCCAGGCTTTGAAGTGGCACCTACAACTAAAATGCCACCCACACCTCTCTCTATTTAGGTCAGAGTCACTTCAAACTAGACAGAAAAAAGCCACACACACACACACACACACACACACGTACACACACACAAAACAAAACTGATGCAGGGAAAATCAAATAATGAGGTGCAGCCACCCAAGGCTGGTGTGAAAAATCAACATATGGGGAATTATTGCGAGCGTCGGGCTCTGCTTCAAATGGGCTTGTTTTGCCTGGATCCCTGAGATGAGCTGAAAAAGGCAGAGTCAGTCGCTTCCCTAATCGCTGAGCTACCTGCAGAGAAACAGGCAACCATAAAAAAGAGAGAAAACAATAGAGAAAGGGATACAGAGGGAGCCTCTGCTGAACGGCAAAGGGTGGGCTGGCTGGTGCCTCCGAGAGCTTTGCTAAAACCGCAGGTTAAAAATACCTTCTGCAGCAATCGTTACAAAAGCCAAATCCCGGGTTTTATACAAGCCTCTATTGCTCAGGCACCTGTACAGAGAGCTTTCCAAGGCAGCTGAAACGAGGGGGCAAGCAGGACACCGTTGCACTGGGTTGCTCCCTGCCAAGATTGAAGGTTTTGTTGGACAGCTGATTTAAGCGTCTAGGTAACAGGTAGAGTATGGATAGGGGCACATGACTGCTTATTCTTGATTTTTAGTCGAGAGTCTTCAAAGGTAGTCATCTAATGAGATGTGTTTTTTACTCTGAAGTGCTTAAAAAAAAAGTTAAATCACTAAATAAAAAGTTATAGAATTGTTTGTATGTTCTCAGGGACATAAACTGAGATGACATCAATAAAGAGCACTGTCCAGAGGAAGTGAGTGGTATCAATTCGCAGAGCTCTAATCTCAGGAAGATGTAAGGTAGGACACCCTTGGAAGATGCTCACTTCTCCTTTCGCTTTGACAATCCCCTTCTGTTTTGAGAACGTAAACCTTTTCATATTGAAAAGGTAAGGAAGTTTTATTTTATTGTTTTGATTAGCATTGTTCTGGTTATTAGGCTATATAATAACATGTATTTAAACATCAATCCACACATAATTTTGATATAGTGTAATGGCTAACATCAAGCGTTTTATGGTAGAATGCCTCCTCTTTAACATAATTAAGAAATGCAAGAATATAAAGAAATGCTGAGGATTCAAATTTCAGCTTTTCTTCTCAGAAAAATGTGTAATTTATTTGTCTATATGTGAAAAAAAACCACATGCCAAAGCTTGGCAGAAAACTGAATATCAAAATGTCAGAATTTGGAGAGGACAACTTTCTTTAGCCCTGTGAAGAAGGCAGGGGATTTGGACTGGAACATGGCAAGAAGGCCAAGAAAATAAGACAAAGCTAAATGATGGTCTTTATCTAAAAGCCACTAAAATCCTGTTTTAAGTCTCATGGATTTTTTTTTTTTTTTGTTCGGTTGGGTTATTTTGTTGTTTTAAGAAGGGGAATCCAAATAGAACTGCAACATTTGAATCTATGCTGTTACTTATCTAAAAGCAGATGGATTGATTCCAGGGTGAGCTGAAAGTCTACCTACATTCACATTTCAGTTCAGATTAGGCATGCACTTTTTCGCTGAATCTTCTGATGGTCCCATTTTGGATAAAGCTAAAGCAGATGATGTGCTCCAGAAGCCCGTCAGCTGAAAATAGGTGTACAGTCCATAGTACCATATCTAGTCTGAAGTAATACCCATTTCAGAGGGGTTGTGTGGATGTTATGTGGGGAGTCTCCCCACAAGTTCTTATCTGCTCACTCAATTCTCCCTCCCAAGTCACTGGAAAGCAAGACAAACTGCTAGAGGACAGCTGAGATCTCTAGGCACAAGAGATGCTTGTCTACTCGTTGCCTACAAGGACTTATCTGCATTGGTGCAGACAAGTACTTAACGTTTGTTGGGATGATATTCCTGAGAAACATGAGGTGGTAAAACGTGTGTGTGCTTGTGTGTGTATATAGTATAGTTGTAACTATGCCGAGAAAGAAAATATGCCTGTACTAAGATACTACAACAACCTTAGCACCATTTGTACTGTAGTGAATATTTCTGTTTCTTTGTTTCACTTTAGTTTTATATCTTTCTTCAACCACATTACAGAGAGTGGTTCCCATATCCCCTAGTAGTGATTAGTCAGTCACGAGTGAGAAAGTTCCAAAAGAAATTGTGTATATATACAATATAATAATTTTTCATTTTTACAGCTGTAATAAAAGCAGAAAAAAAAAGAGAAGGGAAAACAAAACCCAGCCAAACAAAAAATTAAATAAAAACAATGAATGCTACTAAAAGGAGAAATAAAAGACAAAACTAGCAATGGCAGATTTCAGATAGATAGAGTCTTCAAATCATACTAGCAATGTGAAAGGCATTCAGCACCAGCATTCAACTAGCAATATAAATAAGGCAAAAATATATTAACCCCTAGATGATGCACATCCCCACCTGAAGCAGACTCCAGCTAACTGCAGAAGTCAAGCAGTTATCATGAAAATTACATGAATGATTATAAGACCAACATCCCAATCATTCTTAGAGAGGAAACATGAACTACAAAATCCCTAATGGCAGTTATTTAGTGAGGTGTGGTTTTTATTTTCTTTCTCATCTTCTTTTCTTCCAGTCTGGCAAAGACAACTTGTCTAAACAATAGAAAAATCTCCTGTGCTGCACCAGTTCCTACTTCCAGAGTCTATCTAGGTAATCATGTGGTTTGAAAAACCTTCACAGAAGCTTGCTGAAAATGTTACTGCATATGTATCCCAGCAGTGTCTTAATCACAAGACCATACTTTCTGAGCAGCAGGGAACTCCTTTTTTTTTCCTCCTCCTTATAATTTACTCCCAGATAAGTGCTATTCAGCAAGAAGTTGAGTGACATTATCAATCTAGATTTTGCAGAAGCTAAAGTTTGCCACACACTTAGCAGGAATTTGCACAATGGCAGGTAATCACTAGAATCAGCTGAAAATTTTAATTTGGAAGATACTTACAGCAATGCCCAGGGTCACTGGGATTAAGAATATTTGAACTCAGAGGTAGCTCAAGGAGGCCTGCAAGACAAGACAGCAAAATATCTACCAGCTGGTGGTCATTGAGGGCTTTTTTTTTTTTTTTTTTTTTTTTTTTTTTTTTTTAAAAAAAAAAAAGGTTTTGTCTCCTTAAGTACTCCTTAAAGCTTGCCTGTAACACACCTTCTACACTAGGAGGAACATTCCTGGCTCCTTAAAAGTTGAAGTTGTAAATTAATGCCACCCTTCTTCAGTCACATGTTTTCCTTAAGGGAACTCGGGATCTGCTCTGCACTGAAGACCTAGGCCAGATAAGAAACAGCTGGAACCCTAAAACAAACTAGCATTTATATGTCAAAAGAATATAACTTTCATAGACAATGCAGAATATAGAATATAGGAGAGAGAAATCCTTTAACCCAATAGCCTAAACTACTTATTTCAGAGAAAAAAAAAAAGAAGTTTGTTGACTTTCTTTTCTTCTGTTGTGTTTTCATATTTTTTTTAATATTTTCTGCCCTGACAATGTTCCTGAACCTAACTTTGAAATTTGCTTACATAGTAATTTTTCCTCAGATAACTACCCCATTCAGTTCTTGATAGACCATTCAGACAGCTGTTTATATCATCTCATTTCTTCTCCAGGGAAAAGGCTTTCATCCATTCCTCCACATATAAATAGCAGCCAGAAAGGTGAGGAAATCACAGATACAATGAACATAAAATATTGAAAAACATTCCCACTTTCTGTTACAATGTAACATACACAAAAAAAATATATTTGTAATCCACTCCTGTTGCTGCCAAACTCTTGGTTTTCTCCAGGCATGTACACTAACCCTTCTTAAATTAATACTCCTGTATAACTCCCAAATCTGTCTCAGTCTTATCTGAATTCTTTGATTTCTCTATCATTTATATACCCTTTTTGAATCCACAGAGTAGACACTACTTATTCTAGGTCATTACAGGACTTGGTCTAATAGATGCGCTCAAAGTGTGCCTAACAGATCAGGTGCTTCAGGAGAGATAGCTAGAGGAAGGTTGCTGATGAGACATCTTCTCTGATACATGGTTAAGCCACTGACTCAGGAAATTGGAGACTTGAGCTTATTCCCACCTCTTTCAAGGGGGAATTAAAAGCTGCCGCTTATTTAAAGGTTTTGTGATGCTGGAGGTGGGTACAGGTGTACTGTCAATTATCTATATTAAAACTGTCCATTTGGTGAAGAGAAATGGTGCAAGCATTATTCCTAAGCCTATTACTTGGGCATTTAGCTTAAGGTGCAGAGCTGTAAATTGCAGTACTTTTACTACTATTTTACACTAATAATTTTAAAAGGAGCCAGAACTACAATGAAAAATATCTTTGATGAATGCCTCATCACTAAGATACAGTCTCTTTTTCAGTTCTTTCCTACTCCTGGTCTGAAGCCCAATGATTCACATGCCTCTCCTCAGCTCTCTCTCACATCTCCCTGTACCACCACCACAGTGCCCTGAAATGATAAAAACAGTTGTCGCAGCTATGATGACCTGGGGCTGAAATAGTAAGTGCTGAAATAATGAGCACTATGGTGCCTAAGTCCCTTTGTGAAGCTAGCTTTTAGCGTCTCGCTCATCAAAACCAGATAACAGTATTCTCTGCGGTTTTTTAGGAGGTATCAAAGAGCCTTTCTGTGGAAGTCAATAATGTCTTCGTTCTACAGCTTGGGCATAAAGAAGTGAAATGAATTACTCAGATGTAAAGTGATTAAACTGCAGTGAGAAAAATATGAAAAAAAAAACCCTGGGCTCTTAGACAACACTCCCTATCCCACCCAGATATTTCCGTTCTTTATCTAGGAACGTCTTGATGATCAGTACTTGAAGAATCTTGAAGTAATCGAATGTGGGAGTGATAGGGCCATAAAAGTACCTACACTGAAGTATTCAAACCACTCATCTTTTAAATATTTGTCAAAGACATTTTTCCATACCCTTATCAGTCATATGGGCATTTTGCACGGACCAGCTCCACATCAGTTTGGAAAACAACTGCAATGGTGTCTATTTTGAATATTTTTTTTTATCAAGTGAAGTTTTGTTACTGAAGAGTTGCTTTACTTTCCCATTTTGTAGCTAGAGAGCTCTCTTCTTCTTCACTTACTGCTTTCCCTCTTTTGTGGAGTATGTGAAGAAGGACCCAGGGCATTACTAAGATGCAGTCAAAGTGGGTATGACACCCCAAAGTATATGCGCTTAGTGAGATTGATATGATTCTGTGAGGTAGACTTTTAAATCAAATTCATACAAGACCTCTTTAGAATAATTTATAATTCTCATATAAAACAACCAAACTTATCTTTAAGCTCAGACTAGGTTCTTTGGATCTACCACGGCAGTAAAGAAAACCCTTGTGTGGTGATGTAGAACATTTGTCTCAGACAGTACCTCATCAGGTCAAAATACACAGTTATTTTGGAAAAAAAAAAAAATCCACAGTTAAGTGTTCTTTACTTCTCCTCATTTCCTCTCTTTCCCTTCTTCTCCTCTCCATCCTCCTCTTTTCCACAGACTTGGTCTTTTTTGCTGTTTATTTTGGAAAATAAATTAGTTGGCTTTGTGCTATCAGGGAGTCTGTCATTAGGGAGGTATTTGTCTTTTCCTGCCTGTTTTGTGGTTTCTATCAAAGGAACAAGCATGTAGGTTATATCTCTCTTTATCTCCATTGTGTTTTAACTTGGAAAAGAAAACAGGAAAGATATTTTATCCCTTTATGTACCATATAAGGATCAGTGGCATTGAGGTAGCACCCATATCTCTCTCCTGCCTCACTTGTCCTCAAAAATGTTTGAGCCAGCTGCCTAAGCTGAAATAGAAAGTGAGAATATGATTTGAACAAGATTTTTTCTGGGTTGCTAGATTATTGAAAGTTTTTATAGCCGTGCCTGTACATGCAACCTCTATTCTTCTTTGCTCTTATTTTTAATATATTTTGTGACTTTTAGAAAAGGAAAAAAAGGAGCCAAGAGTCATTTTAACATAAAACTTTTTGATGTAGTTATTTCTTCAGTTAGAAATATTAAGGTTTTCTTTAACTGTCTTTCCTTATTATCAGTATGAATACAGAATTGCCTTGAAACTGCTGATTAGTTCAGTTAAACTTGAAAGATTAACCAAACATTCACGTTTCTTATCAGATATATATCTTCAATCTATAAAAATGAGGGAACAATTTCACAATATGAAAACTTCCCCTCAGATTTCAAAGACTTTCTGTGGCCTGTCAGTCTGGGACTTCCTTGAACGGAGTAAATTAGCAGTTCTTTTTTGGCCTTTCCTAAACCGAGAGTTATAGAAAGAATAAAACCAGCAACAAATCATCCAGAAATAGATGGTCGGGTGTGATGGGAGTGTCTTTTTTTTTTTCCCCCTAAATGACTCTTCCCCCCCCCCCCCCCATCAAACCTCACTCTAATACTGAAGAATTTACTTAAGTGTGTGGGACGTGCAGAGATTCAGGTGCTCTAATTTGACCAAATACTTACATACTTTGCAAAATAAATGTTATGGTGCTTGAGCTATGAGCAGTAAATGCTATATGGCTCAAGTTCATTGTATTCTGTAGTGCTTTTCCCATCACCAGAAGTGTCTGACTCCTTTATATATGCAACCCACTTTCCATAAACTTGCATTTTGCGTGTTGTAATCACCAAGTTTTCCACTTCATCTTTATTTGATTCTTCATTTAAATGGACATAGAAGCAATTACTTGCATGGAAAAAAAAAAAGAACACAGCCTACATTTTAATGTTGAACATTGGTGTTAATTCTGATTACTCTTCTCTTGGATAATTTGTTTTCTGACTATACAAAGCAGCCAGTAAGAATAACAAGATTCTGAATGAGACAGAAGCAAAAAGAAAACAGCCAAAGATGACTAAGTGGTGATAAAAATATAGTGACTTAGATGTCTGAATTATTCATTTTTGTTGATATCATAAACATGGCATGGGGCAAGCTATAATATACAATTGGAGGTCATACAGATAACAAAATCACTTGTTTATTTCTAAATATCACATAAAGGGGGTTTGATTAAATAATGTGTTAACCATGGCTTATTTGAATAGTTTTAAAGTGAATCTAGGGGAGGGCATAGGGTCTCTTTCACTCAAAAACTTAGCATTTTCTTTTTAAAATGATTTTGCATTGTGATACAGAAACACTACCACTTTCAGAGTGTGAGCTATGTCAAAGTGCTGGGCAGCTGGTGTGACTCTGTGGTAGCCAGCATCATTTCCCAGTTTTCCTTTTGCACGAAGTGCTATTGCTGAGTCTCATACTCTACTTATGGTATGCTTACTTATTGCTACCATTGCTTATATTATTATATACTTTTATACTGTTACATATATTGATTTATAATATGCTGCTGCCTTTGGGGCAGGACCTGGGTTTTTATTGTCTGTGTCTATAACCTAAACTGCCTTTAGATGTGCAGCTATTGTAAATGTATCTCTCCTCTTCATCCTCATCGGTTCTCATTTTGAAACCTAAGAAGGAAAGAAATCAGTATGAAAGACAGGATAGGAAAAACAGATGCACGAAGTAGAAAGAGGGAATAAAGTAGATCATCTAGAAGTCAGTAATCAGGCTACATATGAGTGGCTTTTAATCTGACTCCATAGAACTGTGCAAAACATTCTTATTATTGGCATATTGTGGAACTAGCCTAGCCCCAAGAGTGAGTCCTGGCACCGATTCCCATGGAACTGACTCAAAATAGGCAGGAAAAAGCAGCTAAATGCTATATACTGGTTTCCCAGTCGGGAGTATACATATACTATATGTACAGTGTAGTATACCTATACGTATACAAGGATGAATACATCCGGGAGGATCCCCTTGCAGTCTCCTGTGGGATTAGCACGATCCCAATGTGCTCCCCATTCATTAATCTGTTTAACCCCATTCTCCTAGCTCTTATGACTGCTGCAGCAAATTTTAGCAAGCCCCCAAAAGGTGAGTGTCAGAAGAAACAGGTTTGTGCATGTCCCTGATAGTCTGTTTACACAAGATTGTATGATGTGCAAATGTTTTTTAATGGCAGCGCTGTTTAAACTGATCAGTTATTGTGAAACAAGAGATACGGAGGGATATAGCTCTGTCAAGACAGAGGGATTACGTTAGTGTGTCACTGATGCATTGGAAATTGCTCTACCGTGATATCACCAAGACCTTTAATTCTTGTAGGATGAGAGATATGTATGTTCCTGTAGTATCTTACGTTTTTAGTAGTATTTGGCTGCTTAGGTAACTGAAATTCCTTTTCTGGTATGAGGAGGGGAGTGTTTTTGGGGGGAATCTCTGAATCTATATATACCCAGAAAAAGAAAGAACTAGACACTTGTTCTTTATTTATTATTATTATTATTATTATTATTATTATTATTATTTATCCTAGTATCTTCAGACCAGGCCTACTCAGTAATGCAGATGTGCTAATTTACCTGTAGCCCCACACACTGTTTCTAAAAATAGTCAAAAGTAGATGTATAATGTAAGAACAGGACATATATAGAAAGACACTTTCCAGAATTCTCTCTCAGGCTGAATTATTGTACATGTTTGTTGGTATTTTTTATTGAAAACCGTTCTACAAAAACAGTGCATTGGCTCTGGCAGTAGTGGCTTAGCCAGCTCTGGGCACCAGTCACATAA
The DNA here is from genome assembly GCF_028389875.1 of Rhea pennata. Taxonomy (NCBI): domain Eukaryota; kingdom Metazoa; phylum Chordata; class Aves; order Rheiformes; family Rheidae; genus Rhea; species Rhea pennata. Next base: position 75,156,103 of record NC_084702.1, on the reverse strand, counting down.
TATGTATTGAACAAGTTTCCCAAGAGACTGGAATAACGGCAAGAAATATGAGCTCTCCCTCAAAAATGCGGAAGATACTGTTTGCATCAGAGGCTGACGAGTGCTAATAAAAATTTCCTTGCAATCTGAATCCAGAATCAGCCATCTGAAGAATGACAAAGCCAGAAAACTTTAACTTCCCTAAGTATTCATCTCCAGTCCTGATAACCCCAAAGTTATTTTTTACAGCATATTCTCACAGTTATTTTAACCATCCGGCTCGTGAAAACGCCGCTAGTATGTTGGCTACTCTCGGTAATCTATTCCAGTGTCTTATTGGTTTGCCTTGTAAGAGAGCATTTACAAATGAGTGAAGATGTGGGTCGAACAAAAAAGGTTCTGGTCATACATATTTAAAAGTGAAGTTGTATGAGGCTTCAACTTAGAAGATAACACTGTATATTTATTTATCTTTTTAAAGCATTGTTGTAGTTCCTGGAGCTCTCCTTGACATCTTATCTATCACAGTGCTTCCACTGAATATTCTAACACTGTGCCTCTTTTAATCTTCAGATGTAAACAAAAGCTTATTTTTTCATACCACCATCACAACCTGACAAAAGAAGAGGCTGAATATTGATTTATCTGCTGAAAGGAGCTGTCCAAAGATAATTTGAAATACCCTCGATCTACTAAATATCCATTACACACCAGGTTCTTTTTTCTTTTCTTATTTCGATTCTCACAGACCGTATTTGTAGTGAACCTACTCCAGGAACTAAACACTGCAGGTGTACTTCATGATTGCAACTTTTTGATTTGCACAAGGCACTGTAAAGGGAAGAATGATAAATCAGGGGTATAGTGCGTTCTCACCTTGAATACCATTTTGGTCAACTCGACATGGCAGGAATAGAAAAATCTTGCAAAAAACAATGAAAATGACTAAGGTTTCTGGATGAGGAGAGATTAAAAACCCCAGGAACTATTTAAGTCTCAGTTTCCGTAGTCCTCACTCCCATCTGTAATTCACCTGGAGTCACGGGAGATTAATCCGGGGCTGGCTGAGGCTTGGGCCTTTGACACTGTTCATCTGCAGAAGCAGTTCCAGGCCCCTTATCCCTGGACATCGAAGCGCCGGCTCATCCCGTGCTGACATGAAGTCAGAGGCACAAGTGCATTTTTAAGGGCAGTAGGACTGTGTCCTTAATCTGGGGGGTGGGAGGAAAGAGTAAGAGAAACTGTTTTGTTTTAAATTACAGATTACCTGTGAAAGATACTTTTGTCATGATATATGTGCAGAATGCCTAGCAGAATATGTTCCAATGCTCCCAAAATATAAATGTGAAATATGAAGAAGGACGGAGCTGGCAGTAATATATAAATAATAAGTGACATGGAAAAAGCCCATTAGGAGTGCTCTTAATTTAGTCCTATCTTAATTACACTATTAGGGTAAATGTCACCAGATGATGCATTTATAGATAATCTTCCAAATTCCTTTTTATAGAATACACAAAAAAGATTTATCTAGAAAAAAAATGTTTTATAACATTATTAACCGTATATGTTGGAAGTTATGTAAGTTTTGACAGGGTTTATTGTCTGTCTTGGTTTTCCCCTGTTCAGCTTTTAAGGCAGAATTGGTTCTGGGAACTGGATAACCAGTGACAAGATAATTGTCACCTCTGATCACCTCTGTTTCAGGACTACTGTACCCAGCTCAGTTAAATAAATTATATTTAAAATATATCCCACATCATTGATTGGCAAATCCAAGACACTATGTAGCTCTCAATAGACAGACACAATGAACTACCTAATATTTTTGGACTTACTGTAAGTATCAGAATACCTAAATATATAATAATAAATCATAACAGAAGCCATGTGACCTGACAGTCAGCTCTGACACGTTGTAACTAGGCAGTCAGTGTGGAAAGCCTTGATTCCCTGTTTGCTATAGTCACCAGTTTGCACCTCCTCCCAAAACATGCAGATGAGAGACGGACATAAAACTCATAATTGGTCAGATTTTTCAGAAATATTTGTTTTGTTTGGGGAAAGAAAATGTTACCATCTGGTCTCTGGGTAGGGATCATACACAGAGCTGAGATGCTGCAGTGTGTCATCGTTCGTCACAGAGCAGAGGCAACCTCGCTGCGTGCCTCGCTCTTCGCCTTTTGCAAACAACATGGCAGGAGTGTTAGGGGATTTTTGTCGGTGGGTTTTTTCTGCTTTGTTTTTGTTTTAATTTTTGAAGTATTCTTAAGCTAAGATAACTTTTTCCTGTATCTGGACAAGGTTAAGGGCAGTCACTCAATTTCTTACTGAAGCTCAGGTGACAAACGATCATTTCCTAGAACATTGTTATTTGATCCTGTAGCTGATCTTTTACAAACCACATTGAAAATGAGATGTTTCAAGAACAAGTGGTGGGTGCTGAGTACTTCAAAAATCTGGCACTGAACTCCTGAGGAAAAAAAAAATCCCTCTTTCCTAGGGATCTCTCTGGTGTCTCACGTCTGTGGTGTGCAATGTCCTGGGAGTGTCCTTTGTCCTTCTGCATTAATGGGGCCAGGCACGGAGCATGGACACCCTGCAGTCCGAGTTGTGACCCAGCACATCTATCTTACAGATGGCACCTGTGCTTATAGCTGAGTTTGCCTGTGTTCACTCTAAATGGGGTTTTAAAATCCATAGTGTAAAGCTTTCTGTGGGAGTTTGGCATGCAGCGCCTATTGCTAATCCAATTCTTCAGACTCAAAAATCATACTTCTTGCATGTTAAGAGAGGAGGGGGGAAAAAAAAACTCACGTGGGAATCTAGGCAACCACCCACTACATCATCTGTCTGCCTTTAGTTCTCCAGAAATCCAGATTTTAATATCTGCCAATGGACTAAGAACATGCAAACCTTCATCTTTGTCATATCCTGAGCGTTCACACTTTGATAAAGTACTGGAAAAAGCCCTCAGGTGCTATTGAGGCCAAAGGGATAAAAACATGTATTTAAAAGTATTCTCACTCTGTACAGCAGAGATATCACCAAGGTCAAGTTGCTCACACCTCCTACAGATCTCTTTGCTGTAGACATGCTGGGAAAAGAAAAAAAGAGAAAAAAAAAAATCCTTGCCCAGAACCTTCTGCACACACCCAGGAAAGGGAAGGGACCAGCGTCATTGCCCACCGCACAGCAGCTGCAGAGCCCTGTGTGGGTGAAGAACTGTCAATACCACATTATCAACCGAGTGGGGAAAGGAAAAAAAAGAAAAATACAATTATTTTAACTTAAGTACAATCCTGTCTCAGAATCTCCTTCAGAGTCTTGTTTACAAGGAGAAGAACAAAAGACTGCTCTAACACTTAAACATTTTTTTTTTATGAAACTCATAGTCATACTGTTACAGGCAGTTTTAGCAGTAGTTTCGCACTATCGACTTCTCAGGATGTAATGGAATATAAATTATAAAAAAGGAACAATATGGTCTATAGAAATTGAAGAAGGAAGGAAAGCGAGTTTTTTTAAAAATGTATAAAAATGCCATGTCCTAGTTTCAAAAATCCACAAGCTAATAAAGTTCAAAATAAAAACCCGTTTTTGCTAAGAATATTACCAAAATTAATAAATATTTATTTTCAATGAAGAAATTTGCGAGAAAAGTAAATAACGGCTATATGACTGTAGCATGACTACTCCAAAAAAAAAAAAAAAGGCATTTTGTGTAAATCAGTCTACATCTATTGAAATCAAACCACCTCTCAAAATTCCTTTTATAAATGTTTGATTTGGCAAGTTGACCCTGACTGAAAGGCTCAGAAAATCAGTGGGAGTCCTTTTTTCTGGATTTTGTAAGGTATTGGAGCAAATTCCTAAAACATGCTCTGTCAGGGGGTTGAGTTGTAAAATCTATAAAATGAAATGAAATTCAAGGCAGACTAGGGGAAATTTCTCTATATAAATAAATGTATACGTGGTATCTCATATGTAACAAAGTTCTCCATTGATCAGATTTCAGAGAAATCGATGGATAGTGAAGCAATCTGGAAGCCTTGCTTTTGTTGCGACTCCTCAGAGTTCAAGAAGCTCAGTCACCTGTCGGCCAGCTTAAATTTTACTTCTGCAGTTTCTTCTGCCACAATGCTTTGCATTTTTCAGAATTTGTTATATCTACCTCCCAGCCAGAACTTGTTAGGCTTGTAATTGCCATCAAAGCTCACTCAATAACAGCAGCTACATAGACCCTTAGTTTCAAATCTAAGCACTTTGATGCAATTATTCCAAACCTTTGTATTATGTCTTCCTGGTGGTTTTAGCAGCTCCAAACAGATTAGTAGTTGAGCATAAGCATTTAGAACACAATTTCACCAAAAGGTATTAGCTTCTATTCACGGGAAACACTTTATTTCTCAAATTTAAATATAATTTTTCCAATTCTTTTAGACTGTTTTTAAAATGAGGTACGTTGATCTTAGAACCAATCTTTCACATAACTGTGAATTTTGAACAAGTTGTTGAGCAACTTTGCTAAAATCTTGTTCTGGAAATGCCCAAGATGCATTTTTTTTACAGCTAGAACAAGTTCCTTCTTCTCTAGTAAAGAAAAAGCAGAAAAAAAACTTTTCCTTTTGTCCGAGTGGAATATTTGCTCTTTGCTACTAATGTTAACCCACATGATAGACTCTTAACCAGACTAATGGCAGACACATTATCACGATTTTTGCCCCCATTATAAGATTATAATCTGTTTTAGTTAAAGATCCAAACCTCTCTCCCTCATCTTCAGTAATCGGTTTCAAAACTGTCATGTCAAATTGGCCTTTTGCTACATTAACTTTAAACTAGAATGAATCACTCTACTTACACCTGTCCTGGGCAAATCTAATTTTGCCCGTCTCCTAATGTTCCACCTTTCGATAGCAGCTGGCCTCTTCAGTGACTGTCCATTAGCATCTCTGAACAGGAGATAACTCCGCCTTCCTGATGAAGGGCAATGAATAAAATATATGTCAGAGAGGACAATGTGGTGGTCATAAATTAGGTGAAACGGGGGTGAAATTTGCCTTGTGCCATAATTTGAAGCAAACAGTTCTAACTCTGTCATGCCTTACGTCTTTGAATGCATGTTTAAGGCCTCATGAAACTCTAATCCTGGGTGCAGCAAACCTGTCTAGCTCCCACCCTCTTCCCATGTAATGTCTTCCAGTATCTCATAGTCGCGGGACATCCCTTTTCAAAGACAGCCACTGCATTTGACTCTTGGCAATAAATAATCGGAGAAGGAGACCTAGCTGGAGACCTATTCCACCCTTACTGGCCTTTTCCTATTTCTTGATCTTGATCAGTTTTTAACCTTCTTTGTGGCTCTCCTCCACATTCTCTCCAGTTTAGCAGTATCTCTCTTGCACTAGGGGAAAGAGGGCAACACAGTTTGGACATTGTATTCCAGATGAAGCTTCACAGGTCAAGTAGCCACTTCCCATGACCTATGATTATGATCTTTATTATGATATTTTCTTTTCTCATTTTTTTTCTTCCAATTTTCATATCTCCAAGAAAGACTTGTGTCATTCCTTATCTGAGCTGTGTATGTCCATGCCTTCCCTTCTATCTGGCTTGTGAGTATCTTGCAGTCTATGAAGTGCATGGCTCCTTTGACTTGAAACCAAGAAAGATTTAGGAGCCCACCTTTTGATCAATATTAATTCATATTAATCTGAATATGAAGGTTACTCCCTTCCTTCTCTTTTTGAATGCATTTTCTTAAAGATTAATTTAAGGCAAAAGCTGGTATCTTAACTAAATTTCTACTCAAAAAACACTTGTTTGATGGAGGACATAAGGATTCAATCTCATCTTCAAATCCAACTCTTAATTTGTCAGTAGTGTTTTCATGACTTATTGTGACTAAATGACACACACAGGGTAATGAACTCTGCCATGAAGCTTATTGACTTAGACTTTTATCTCAAATCATATGTACTTAAGTGGGTGGCTCAATGGACCCCAGGTGTTCAAATATGACTTAGCCAGTGGTATTATTCCATATAAAACAAAAATCATTTTCATCAGCCAGCGGCTTCGTTAAATCTGGACTCTTCAATCCTTTTATTTTTGTCAAAATGCCTCAAATATTGATCTTTAGAACCCAAACAGCACTGGGAGATGAACTGGCCAAGCACAGTTAAGTTTAAAATCTCTGAGATCTACCAAAGATGCACTGGAATAAATTGTCTAGGAAGACTGTGTGGAGTTTTCATCCTTATCAGGGTTAGGTAAGTTAAACAAATTAGATAGAATGAATCATCAATCTGATTCCAGAACTAGAATCACTCTTGTTCTATTTTTTGTAAGGAAATGAGCAATTACTATTTCCTATGTTTTATCAATGGAAAATATTGGAAGGGGATCTTTCAGTAAATATGAACACTGGAGGCATGATGCCAGCAACACCATTCAAATCACTGAGTTATTTTTTTTTTATCAAGTCTGAACTTCAGGTTGGAGATAATAAACAGTAAAGGATTTTTATAAAATCTATTTTAATTCCTCCAAGACTTTGGGAACTTTATTATAGTCAGAGGGAGAAAGGAATTTGCAGAGGTGATTCATGCGAGCTATGTGAAATCCTTGCTAGGATTTACTCTCCAGGATTCCACAAGATTCTTTGTTGCCCAGAACAAGAGCATCTGATGTAGGATGTAAGGTCTAGGGGGTTTTTTAGTGACCATAAAAGGTAAAATATGAATATCTCAGACGTAACCAAACCATTTCATTACGGAAGACTGGGCCGAAATCTTTTTCACTATTCTATTTTTAGACTTAGATAAAAAAAAGAAAAAAATAAAAAAAAAAAGAAGAAAAAAAAAAGAAGCTCAGACAGCCAGAACAAGTAAGAAATTTATCAAAAAGTATATGTCTTAGAGAGGCATGTCAGGCATATCTTCAATGTTCAAAACAAGTTTAAATGGTAGTGACATTCTCACTATATCCATATTAGTCCATCAGCATCGAGAAAATTGTGTTATCACTTAAGTTGCCTTCTGGTATTTGTAGTTAAAAATCCAAACAATTTATATACAATTATATTAAATACTTCACCTTATGCATCCAAACTTTTTTGCTCTTCTTAGTCTTCTAGTGAACTCCAAAGCTCACAAGACTGACCTTTTCTTTTTAAATGATTATTCAACAGTGTCATCAGAGAGAAAAATAGCACATTTTAATGATCTTTTCTTGTTTCCATGTCGATATCCATAGCTATGAAGGCTAAGGGAATTTTCTAACAAGACGCAGGAAATGGATGTCAAAGTAAGAACAGTATTCTCATTCTATTAGTACTGCTTTAGTTACACAAGCACCTGAGGCTTCACTATACTTCATAGTCTTGGTAAAGAATTTACCTTCAAGCTAAAATTTCTAGGAATTTTAAAACATATAAATTGTCCATTCCCCACTCTCACTCAAGAAGGAGTCCTTTCCAGTTCTCCTTTTCAGAGAAACAGACATTTTAGCATGATAATTAGCTAGTTTACTTAACTGAGAAGCAAATATTCCTGTGATCACTCAGACTAACAGTGAAAGCAAGTAAAAACTAATCCGCACTCTAATGACTGCAGATGGCAATACCATTCTATATCTCATCTCTTCTGAGTTGTAAATTCTCTTACTAATACCTCTATATGTCCATTTCAGACTGGAGTGGGTTTTTTTGTCTTTTTGGTTTTGTTTTTTTTTTCATGTTATTCCACATTTCCCACTGGAATTACTAATTAAAAGTCTCCAGAGAAGACTGGAGTTAATCTGAGAGGGTTTTTTTCTTCCTCTGAGTTTAATAATTATTGCTATATTCATGGCTCTTTATGTAAGTCCCTATGTTTTATTCTTTGCCAGACTAGCAGTGCTGCTATTGTTCCATTCTGGGTGAAATAAGGGCAGAAAGGTATCTTGTTCCTGTCCTGGGAGCTGACAATTCGTCAAGTTGGACTTGAAAGCAGCAACCTGGAGCACAGAAGCTACAGATGCAAAATGGGACAGGTTTCTTGGCTTTCCAGCATGGGGTCAATTACAGCAGCAATTACATCACAGCTTTAGCCAAAATCCTCCTTTTGGCATTGAAGCAAATCACCTGCTGGTGTCCACTAGTTTTCAGCTCCAAAAAATTTAGTATGATTTGGGTAAGGATAGGATGTAAACTCAAAACAGCATGAAAAATATTACACCTGAATTCTATGACAGGTCAAAGCACTATCTGCTCTGATCTGCTCAACAGGTCTCACCATCATCTTTCAGTGCAAACTGAAAGTGTGGTTAAAATGCTTTATTCCCAGTTTCCACAAGTGAACCTAATTCTCCAAAGGGAAAGGGGTTTGTTAGAGGAAACATGTGCCATGAGCAGAATACAGCCAGCCAGATGGCACTCGACTCTAGGTCAAGGAAAGGCTGAATTTCCAGCTCTCCAAAGTGATAGTTGGAAAAGGCTGAGCTTTACAAGATGTACTCCCTCTACTAATTCTCTGGGCAGTGGGGCAAATATATGTTTTGTGGCAGCACAGAGGTCTCAGCCCAAATACTCTTTGTACTCTGAGGTAGATTAAAGGGATTAGACAATAGAAGGATTGAGACTGAAATTGTTCCTGGCCACCGTAACCCCTGAGAAGAAAAGAAAAGAAAAGAAAAGGTCTATATATCATTGCACCATACTCCATAGTTGTTTAAGGACAAAAAACAGTCTTCTGATTGACCAATGAACTCAACAAAAACCTGACGTAAAGACTACTGAGGGGCAAGAACATCAAATGTTCTTAATATTTGGCTCATCTCTTTTCACCTGAGGATTACCAAGAGATATGAACCCTTATGTGTGGTTGACCAAGAACAAACTCAGATAAAGTTAAGTAGAAATGTTAGTCCTTGAACTTTGAAGGAACCTTAGCTGCTCAACTGGTTAACGCTCATCAGCATCTGCTCATTCAAGTCTGCCAGGGACTTCTGGCTGAGTCCTTGCCCCTTTCCATGTGCTGACACTGGTGCTTGTGTGGCTATGTATTGATGAGTTCTAGGAAGAGAAAATTAAGCTTTTTTGTTTCTTTTTTCAACTTTATTAGCTTCATGTGGAAGTGCATTTTTGTAGCACAGTCAGCCAACCTGTCTGTGCCCAACTAACTAACCTGCTTCCACCAAAAGCAAATGCCTCCCATCCTCTGTCCTTCTGCCCCCGTTCTCAGCTGTGCAGCCCCATACCTCTCTCAGTCCCGGCACTGGTTGCTGGGAGCTCACTAACTCATTAGAAAACTAAATCAGTGTAATAATAGTAATAACAACAACAACAATAAACTAGCTTTCTGATTGCCTAGCGAGCTGAACTGGCTCATAAAGGTTTGGAGAGGTTAGGCAAATGCCAAACTCAGGTCAAGGACAGGATCATACCAGCAGCAGCTAGAGGACACAAATGAATGCTCTCTTTCAATATTCTAAAATATTTTGATTTAATTCTGAGTCTTTTCACTGATATGATTCTCAGATTCACTTTCTCTTCACTCTAATGGTTAGAACCATTATGACTATGGAAGGAAAAAAAGTGAATGAAACAAAACTCATTTGTCTGAGGCCAGACATTGATTAACTGTTTTAATGAAGTCAAAACTGTCTAACTGACCAGAGAGCCAAACTCAGTGAAGAAGACTAGGGTTTGAGTTAAAGCCACCCCAGACCACCAGAGAGGAAAGGCACAGCTATGAGCCAAGGTATGGCCTGTGTCCACCCCCGGCACCTGCAGGGACTTGTGTACTAAAGTACTTTTGTTATGATTTAGAAAACTACCTTGCAAAGTTACTCCAAAGAGGAATTCAAAACTGGTACCTCATGTAGCCTTTTGACCCTCCACACTCTGAGAAGAAGGACTCAGTCCATCAACTATCTAAGCCTCCTAAGTGATATGCACCTGCCACTTAAGCAGCAACACACACACCAGCTTTCTGTCATCTGGGAGGAATTACCCAAGAACAGGACAGCTCTGTGACCTCTCCTTGTCACGATCCAGCTATGCCTAAATAATGCTTTGCAATCAAACACCTTCTTTATAGCAAGCAGAAATGGATCATCAAGTAAGATTAAAAGCCTGGTCAAAGAAAAGTGACTTTTCTTCATCTCAGCCAAGGTTTCGGCAGCTCTTAAACCCTAATTGCTGGACCTTCACACTCTAATTCCTAGACTGCAGCATGATGTGCGCTCTTTATTTATCGATCTTCTCCTTCTCAGTCTTCCCCAGAAAATACAACCGTTCTTTTTTTTTATGAAGTAGTAACATTTGGCAACACTGCGGGTGCATTCTGTCCAGTAACTCTGTTACAGCAGGCAGAAACTAAATGGGTGATTAGGGATGCACAAATCTCGAGAGACTCAGAAGTTTATTTCTGACAGGCACCCAGGAGTGCTTTTGTTTACGCAGCATCCAAACACACTAGTCAAGCCTCCCATGTACTCAGCTGTTACGCTAGCGCATCCTGTTTGAAGACAATAGGCCAAATGCGTCAATGAGAAAGCAGGAGCGGCTTCCCTTTGCTTGCCTCAAAGTCCTTAGGCACCAGGAGTGTGAAGCTGGAGCGGCTTTGTTTGGGTAGACTCACATTTCTCAGGACTCAGCAATTAAATTAAGACATCTCAGGATCGTTGTACTGTGACACGAGACAAGTTAGACTACATTTGGTTTTATGTTTGTATCCAGTGATTTGGATGGTAACACACAGCAATACATGAGCAAGGTAAGCAAGAAACAGAAAAGCTAACAGACACAAAAGCTTCCCTCTGAAAAATGGTTTCCAAAGAGCTGTTTTTTTGTTGTTTTGTTTTGTTTTGTTTTTCCAGAAAGAGCAGTACTGACTAAAAAAGATATCCCCCCCTCCCTCCATCTTGGCTCTCTTATACCCAGGGATCAGCATTGTTTTTATACAAAAAGAACAAAAAGATAAGACACTTTGCTATCACAAGGATGACTGAGCTATCTAAGCTAAAAAAGGGAAAATGTATCATCCTCCTTCCTTTTTTTTTTTTTTTTTTTTTTTTTTTTTTTTTTCCCTTTTTTGCATAGCAGAAGGAAATTTGGTTGTATTAGCCAGTGCTGCAGGAGTACAAACACACCACAGCGGATGTGGAAACACAAGAATAGCTGCAGGATCAGCAGGGTGCAATCATGTTTGCATGGCAAAGTATCTAAAAAGCAAGCCCTGCTAAATGCCTTGCAAACATGGCTAATTTGTGTCCGGAGCTGAGCTGGTACATTCACATGATGATGTAGCCTGTGGATTACGCAGGACGGGTCAGGGACAGTGTGAGGCTGGCTGTACCTCAGGCCGCTGCAAGGCAGAGATGCTCTGAGTTGTTTCATCTTCTTTTGTTCCCAGAACTAATTCTGAAAAGAGGGTGCACTGGGCTCTGGCTGGGGGCTTTGTTCAATCTTTCCTAGCTTTGCATGTCAGCAGCTTGTAAAACTGCTACTTCTACTTCTTTTCGATTAAAGTAGAGTTAATATAAAACAGATTTTGTGTCTGGTTTTAAGTCTTAGGTTAAAAAAAAAAAATAAAGAAAGATCCAGCAGACAAAAACAAGAAAAAAATTAAAATTTACATAAGCAATATTTTCAGAGATTAAAAAATAGAAGTTCATTATGAACCTTGGGCAAAGATTTGAGTGGTTTCTTATTTGATCAGAACCTGTTTGTTTATCCCTAACTTTAACCATATGGGAACAGTTTTATGGAGCAGGCTCATAAAATGAAAATGACAGAGCACACAGCTCAATCTGAGTCTGCTTGGGCTGTAAATATCTTGTTATCACCGGCTATGATGCTCTAAACCTTAACTCGTGGATTAGCATAGACACTGCTGTGCTCTTGCAGACTATAAAGGCAGTTCAGCCTGAAGATCCAGAAATGGAGACTGCTAAAAGCCCCCCTTGATACAGAAAATGTCAGGCTTTCTACAATAAAGGGTAATGCAGCAGAGGGGCAGCACCTTGAATTTCAAAAAGCATCCTACAAGTGTCACGTATGACTTCAGAGGAATTTAAATCCTCAAGTCCAAAATTATTATCCCAATAACCCTGCTAACTTGTCACTCTAAATAGACTCCTAAGCCCCACAGGTGTTTCGTTTTTAGACTTTGGTGTTTCCCATGCCCTATATTTCTTATTCTGTATGTGCATCTCTCTCTCTTTAGGAGACTGGAGAGACTCTTAAGCCCATCCACGAGGAAATTCTGAGATCCAGGGTTCATACCTATGTGATCTGACAGAATTTCCAGATTTCTTGCATAATAGTAAACCTGCAATCTCGATGACTTGGAATCAGATTCTTGGAGCTTTCTGGTTTCTGCTTATGTTGTTAATATGCAGATCCTCTGGTAGGAGGCTCTGTTGCTGGCTCTGTTGTAGTCTTTATGGTGGTATTATTGGTGTAGAATGACAATTTTTGCTAAGCAAATGAAAGATCTAGATCTACTTAATTAAAAAAAAAAAAAAAAAAAGTATTCAAATTTCCAGGCTCCTAAAAATTATGTAGGAGAGAGAGAGAGTGGGAGAGAGAGAGAGAGAGAGAGAAAGGGAGGGAGAAAGGGAGAGAGAAAGAGAAGGAAGGTCAGAAGGAGGAAGGAAGGAAGGAAGGCAAGAAAGAAGGAAGAAGAGGAAAAAGAAAGGGAAAGGGAAGTAAAGTTCCCATGAAATGGGCATAATTTATAATAACCAAATTGGACGAGGCGCAAGGGAGGAAGCACAGTCCCAGACAGTATCACTTGCCTCAGCAGTAAAACAGATGACTACTAAGTGAAGCTAATCCTGTTTCTTAAATAAATTTGTAATTCAAATTTTCTACTTTCTCTTACTGACCATTTACACAGCATGTGATCACAGAGACGTTGGGGCACAAAGCTCTTCAGGGTTCTTGCATTGCATTAGCTTTAAGAGAGAAAGAATTTTAATCAAAGCATCTATTTCTGGCAGAAGAGAAAAAAAAAATAAAACAAAATCTCCCTCAACTCTGTTCTCTGGAGGGTTAGAAACGCTTCTCACCCAGCTCCCAAGGACACGTATTAGCCAATGCAGTGGTGCCATATCAGCTTCAGCAGGTCATCTTCAAGAAACTCCCTGAGTTTGTGAGCCTCAAAATATTTATTCCTCTGACCCAGACAGCTTCCAAGGGCTTTGCACCGTGAGAGTGCTAAGAAGAGTTAAATTTTGGCCCTAATTGATGTTATACCTGCTTCCATCAGTGCCTAGTTACACATCAGATTGATTGTAAAGCTTTATTGTTTTGTGAGTCTCTGCTTGGTCTGTTACCAAGTCACATTAACAATCTGTTAATGGTTTTCATTATTCCCAAAGCATCCACAATAGGTGTCTACGACCTGGAAACATTCCTTAGAGGAGAGAAGAATAATGGCGATAATCGTGTGGATCTGTTCCTCAAGTGACATTTCTGATGTACTGGGACAGGCAGCTTTCCGCACACCGGGTTTCTGCTCCCTGAGCAGTGACTATGCCCTAAACAAAGGCACGTCGAGAAAATGTAAAAGCACCCAGTGACAACACAGGGCAGAGAGATTCAATTCACTCTCCTCAGCGCTTAGCTTCAAAAAAGGAAGGGATAAAAATTAAGGAAAATGTAAGCCTATCAGGAACCGCTTCCTAAAAGTAAACCCTTATCCATCTCTAATGGCAGTGGTGGAAGTAAATGGGCTTACTAAACGGAGTAAATGGAGCTAGTCACTGCAGAATCTATGAGGAAAGGACCTGTGTTAACAACTTGATGAGACTTTGTACATATTGCCCAATTTACCCTTTCATAGAAATAAGGGTGGTGCTAAATAATGATTAAGATATTAACCAGCAACAAGGAAACAAGAGTCTTATTCCCTGCTTCACCACTCAGCTGTGAGGCGACATTGGTCCAATAACCTCACTTCTCCATTCTTCTGCTTTTCTGCTTGTCTTTTATTTTATTAAAAAATAAGTTCTTATACCATTGGCTGCTGCTTCCGATGCAATTAGACAGGAGTAAGGAGTATTAGGGGACATATCAACCTTCACCAGTTTAAAAAATAACACAAAACAATACCGCCGTGATCAGGAAACTCCAGAGAATCCATTTTCTCATTATAATGAAAAACTATGAGTTTGAGTTTAACCTCAAGCTGTGAAATGTCATGGAAGAGGATACATTTACTGTAAGCTGGACTTTACTACTGCTGGAGGGGAGCATATTTAAAGAATAAACCAGAAATATTTGACATTTACTTTACTTATATTAAGCATTCATACTAAAAAGTGTTATATTATTTGTGGTGTATTAGATCAGTGTAGTCACCTGGTAGCACCTAAGGGGACTTGCTACAAATGAACCAGGCATGTCATAGAAAATCTAACCTTACAGTGATATGAACTGCTAACACCAAACGATTTGGATAATTCAAAAAAGCTTCAGTTCAGAAGTTTGGGAATTTTCCCCAGTCAGAAAGTTCTCACACACTGTATCTACACATCCATTCAGTGTCCTGTGCTATATATCCCTCCTTCTGTCTCCCGGGAAGTCACCTGTGTTGCCTCCTGAAAAGAATGAAGTTCACAATATGTTTTAAAGGATTGGGTCAGACTTCCTCACAGTTTTAGAAATGTTTCTTTTGAAGATGGCTTTATCATACTTTGACTCCTGCAGGGTGTCTTTCATGTGTCAGCCAGAAATTAAGACAGTTTAGCCTTCAGTGAGATATTTTCTGTCATCTTTCACAAACTATTTTGATGACCTGGCCAAGCCAGATACAAATTAACATAAGAACTAGGGCCCAAAGCCAAGGCGAAACTAGAAACCATGCATTTGTCTTTAAAAATATGGCTCTACATTTCTAAAATAGATTACAAATGTAATTTAGAATATGAAATCCCAGTCTGTAAGCCTGACACTTCAAATCCTGATTGTAGTTGTTCCCATACTGACCGAAGTGGGTTGCTTGGGCTTCATGTCTAAGCACTATTGGCATCCAAAAAGTATGTGCCTATCTCATGTGAAAGTCTCTATTCTGTTTTTTTTTTTTTTCTCTCTCCTGAATATCGTGCTAAAGGACCTTTTTTTTTCTCATGTAATTCATCAAATACCCCACTGCCTAATTGAATATCATGGATCCCATGATAAGAGTAGAGGACTGAAAAATAATTGGCTGTTGCAATGTTCAGCTTTGAAGTTTCTAAATCCAATTTTGCATTTACACTTAAGAACTGCACTGGACTGGTTTACTCACAGCAGGAATTTTTCTTTTAAAAGACCTATTTATTCAAATTTTAATGATTTTTAAGCAGATTTGGAGAGGCTCAGGTTTTGTCAGTAAATATGTGCCAGTCACTTGAACTAGTCTGATTGAATAGACCAGACCTAAAGCTTATGTATCCCTAGATGCAGAGCATATATGATTGCATATTTATGGACCTGGTTACTCATATTCTTGCATCTGGTAACTTATATTAGAGTAAGAGAACATGAAATACCATTAAATAACGATGGTACTAGTGTAAAAGGCAATACAAAGCAGTGATGAACAAAGAATCAAGCACATATGTTTTACAATTATTCTTAGTTTTATTCCTGATAATAATTTCTTCAATAGCCTTGTAACTCTTAGCACACGGAAGAAGGATTTTTTTAAAGAAAGTCTCCAAAAAGATTAACATGTTTAATTCGTGAAACAGTAGTGAAAGTATCAATTTATAATGAGGTTCAGTATTGTTCTGGGTATGCCAGGATAAATTTCCCTAAATCTTTGATTTTTTAGGGGGCTACCTAGAGGTAAGTAGGAAATAAAACACTTGCTGAACAAGCAAATGGGTTTCTTCTTGTAAATGATGAGAGGATAGCTCTGGATCTTCTTCTTCCTTTTTTTTTTTTTTTTTTTTTTCTTTTCATAAAGCATTTAAATGATGCTGTATATATTTATTTCACTGCTGTTATGAAAAAAAAGCAGAAAATGAAGAAATCTTGCTACATAAAAGAAGGAAACAAAATATAATCTTTTACTTTGAATTTGTTTGGCAGTAGCTTATAAAATCTCTGGGTTATGTGAAGCTTTTAATCCATCACCCAGCACCAAAGCTTCTCATCGAAAACACATTTTATTGAATTGCATTTAAATTATTTAGCCATTTTTATAGGCATAAGGTGATCAAATACATAATGTATTTTGATGCTCCCCAAAATGTCCCTGATGTGTGCTGGCTTTTGCTAATTAAATTCAGACCACTCCTAAAGGGGGAGGAAAAAAAAAAAAGATCTTGTTCCTTTTCTTTTTTTATTATGCTTCATTTTTTGTTTATCTCTCTTCCTTGATCTTTCTTCCTTTCTTTTTTCTCTTTTCTTTCTTCCTTTCTTTCAAAAAATAAAGGTCAGCTGTTAATTAGCAGTTTTCTGAAAGTATCCATTAATATTACATAAATTACTGCCTCAAAATCCAATTAGAATCTTGGGCCATATTGAAACTAAATAGATCATTTAATTTTCAGGGCACAATATGAAATGAGGTCTAGGGAAGAAATCAATACTGGTTCAGTAAGGAACTATCAAAAACTGTGTGTATGTACATACTCACATGATATATCCATGTATATATCATGGAAATATCAGATAGCTGGGTTTTTAAACGTGCATGAAGATTAACTTTAAAACAATGGAAAAATACTCATCTCTTCACTTACCTGCCTTTTTTATTCTGAGTTTTTGCATGCCTTCTACTCTTTTTTCTCGCTCTCCATTTTTTTTTTCTCTCCCAACTATGTTAATATCTTATTCCACTTTCATGGAGATGAATATCAGAAAATTTTGTTTAAAAGGAGAATATGACCAGAAAAGCAGTTTTGAAGAGGAAAACTATGAATCCTGATTTTACAGGTAGAAAAATTTTCTGAGTATTATGTTTATTTTATCTCTTACTTATTTATTCTTAGTGGAGGTTGTGTAATTTAACTATGAATAGCTAAATTATACACTTAATGAATAGACCTGGTTTCTATTTAGCTGAGGACTGTGATTCATTTTTCTTTGAACAGTGCCAATATGTTGTTTCTTGAATATCTGTGAAAAGATGGAGTTGTTTAGTGTGCCTTTATGACTCACAAGCTTTACACGATTTTTGGAGAGCTACTGTGAGAACTTCCTTTTAGCAAGAAATGCCCTCCTCCATACCGTAATGAACAATAATTGATCAACGTGACATGGAAATGATATAGTGTTTTTGTTATTATTACTTTCTCCTGCGAGAGGATAAAAGGACTTCAAGTACTTCTACAAAGACCAATAGGTAAATGGATGGAAGCAACAGCTGGTAGATTAGATGAGTAACTCCAGAGCAGTTTCTAAGCAACAAAATTAGATGGTAGGTGGTATCACCTCCATTTAAACAGTAAAAAAGAAATTGGAGAAGTGGTTCAGAAGGACTAAAATAACCAATTGCATTAACAGGCTTCACAGATAGTGACAGACAAGCAGGGAGATGGAAAGGGGGGGTCATAAGGACCAATGCAAAAAGTTGTTGAAGAGCTCTTCATAAAGAAATTTCCAGTATTCCTAGAGACAAAGTGTGGAGTCTGTGGAGGAGATCTCTGAAGATTTACCCAGTCAAATGAAAATAAATAGGTTTAGAACATTCCTTTGGATGACTGTCTCAACCCCAAACAAATCTAATCTAAAATACCGATCAGAATAATTATGAAATATAAACGTTGATAGAAGACTTGTAAGGCTAAAATATTAAAATTCATAGAACTGAAACATTTATAAAGGATTGAGTTAGCAAAAAGAAATAAGCAGTGACAATCTCTGTCAAAAATGGTGCTATCTGTTCCTCAGTAAATTATGATTCAGAAGAAAAATGATCAGATGAAGAAAAAGTAGTATGAGAAGATTTTAGAAATAAATTTGTAGTTTGGTAAAATGTGCATGACACTGGTTAGGATGGCATTTTTGTAGAAGTTTTGTGGGTTTTCACTGGGGAATGGGAATGGAGAAGAAGGAAAATCTGTGAAGCTCTGATAGGTCCTGTCATACTAAAGGTTAGCAAATTGTCAGAGAAGCTAGCTAGATTAGTCAAGAAGCAGTGTGCTAAGGGAACTGCGAAGGACAAGGGACGCAGAAATTCTTTTCCATGTAGCACATGATCAAAATAGGAGGAGGACAGATAGTCTTATTAACCCTTTTGCCTTCTTTAGCTACCTCATAGAGAGTTTAAGGAAGATGGAGGCAAAGTCTTCCCAGAGGTCTCTACAGGGTTAAGAAGAGAGGCAAGGTTTCAGTGGACACAAGTTAGAATATCAAAATTCTAATCAGAAATTGGGAAAAACAGTTTCACTATGAAGACAATTAAACATAGGAACAAGTTGCCTGGGGAGGCTGTGGAATCTCCATCTTTGGAGATATTCAGAACTTGACAAGGCCCTAAACAATCTGATTTAGATGGGCATACTTTGAGCAGAGTACAGGGGAGCTTGGACCAATCTATACTGTTCTAAGATTTTTCATTCTCTAATCAGTATAACATAGGTCACAGCAGTGGTAGGATCTTGCGTACAAATCACAAGGACCTGAAATTTTTCACTTAGGAGAATAATTTTGACCTAGTTCTGGTTGATGAAACCTGAAGGCAAGACTGCAAGATTGTAATTTTAAGCTAGTGTTTATAGCCTGTTTAGCAAAGACAGAGCTGGCAAGAAGGGATAAAGCATAGCAGCTTATATAGAAAATTGTATTTGTTTCTGAGTCATCAACATTTCAGAAGTAAATTATCTTGCATCGTTATGGGTGATGTTAGTCATAGAATCTCATAGGCTGGAAAGGACCTCCAGAGTTCATCTACTCCAGTCTCCCACTCTAACAGATGTTCTAACAGATAAAGCAAAAAAAAAAAAAAAAAAAAAAAAAAAAAAAAAAAAAGTGGTAGCTAGTATCTGTTCCTGACCATGTGAAGATTAGAAATTATATCAATTACTTAATAGATGGATATGGGCCATTCTCACTAATAACATAGAAAAGGCTGAAATATTCAGTACCTGTTTCCCTTCTGCATTTGGGAAAAAGGTGAAAGATTAAGTCATATCATGTTGTGATAATAAGCTCTCTATTCCAAAAATGGCTAAGAAACACGATAAACTACTGCTAGTAAATTAGATATATTTAAGTTGACATACCTGATAATTTACATCACAGATTTTTAGAACTGGCTGAGAGCATCTGTGGGCTCTCAGCGGTGATTTTCACAAAATTTTGGAACGTTGAAGAAACTTCAGAGAGCTGGAAGGAAAAGTACTGATATTTTTAGAAGTGTAAACAGAAAATCTAATTTATTCTATATATTTAGGAAGGATTCACTCTTACTGACTTTATAGAAAGTAGATCAATCTAAACAATGTGACATCTTCACCTGAGAGGAGTATATGTTAATAAATACAGCACTGATGGTACAATGCTCTCTCAGGTCCATGGGACAGACATTTGTTTTTGTGTTATATAATATTTGATTAAGGAATTAAAACTATAATGAACCAATGCATTTACTAAATTTAAAAGAACCAACTGATGCAGGTCACTGTTGTATTTATTGTCTGATCCTACGTGATTTATAGTATTTATCATGAGCTATGTTTGTAGTCAGCCTAGGTGGTTTATGTTTCTTATGAGTGACACAGTTGAAGTTTTAATTGAAAGTAATGACAACACAAAGATCAGTACTATGGATCTGCAGAGTAAAAATAAACATACCCATTTTAATATATGGTCAGAGGTAAAATTTTACACCCAAGGATGCAGAAAGTAGGCCATACTTCCCGGTTTTGGAAGCAAACATCTCCAAAAACAATTTGAAGGTCGTAGTGGCTAATCATCCAAGAATAAATCGCAATACAATTGTCAGGACCAGAAGTAACGAGAAGAACGAGTTTAAGACCTCGTCCATACAAGCAGGGAGATCTTGAGAAGGAGGAGAGAGGTTAGATGATTTTCCCATTTGCGGATGCGTAGGGATAAGGGCTTGAAGAAGACCGAAGGAGCCATGCCACCTAAAAGGTTTCCCCTTGCAGACGGGGTCTTTGTTCTGGGTTATGTCGTGCCTCATTCCTTTGTTCTGCAGCCTCGCGGGGTGGCATATGGCCCTGCATGTTTTATATCAGACATAGTCTATTTAATCTTTTCAGTAACAATTAAGTTTCTATCTTAGCTGGTTCACAGATTATTATATCAGAACTATTAAACTAGTGGGTTGTTTTTCTTCCCCCTCAGTTTAGCTATTTTTTTGTTGTTGTTGTTTAAAACAAACACTTGTCTCTGTGGTGCAGCACATACCAATATAGAACAGAATTACAATGTACTTCCAGCCAAAATCAGTTTATTGTCTATTTCAGTAGTTTTCTTATGGTAGCAATTATTCTCTGTAAGCCTGCAAGCAAGCAGCAGAAATCTGAAATCATCAAAGAGTTTTTATCTGCAGCAATTTCAAAAATGGCAGGTAGCTGATAGTTTAAACTTTAGTTCTCTGCAGTAGAGCAGTGTGTGAACTGGTGAATGCCATCTGCCTTCTCCAACTAGTTTTAGATGTTTAGGAATCAGGCTTGTGTTGCCATTGTTCATACGTGCTAGTTAAATCAAGCTGCCATGGCACAGCAACAAATGACTTACCCATAGCAAATAGCAACGGGTGAACCCCAATGCTTTGAGGACTATGACTAGGTTGGAGAGGTACCAAGAAGTATGTTTTCATCTATACCCAGCAGGCCTTTTATGTTGTTCTCACTGGATGTTGCATTAAATCAGATGAGGACGTATGGGAACAATACTTAGTAGTCCCCATTGTTAACATAATGTTTTTAGTATATTCCCGTAAGAAATACAGATTTTGTATGGGTATGTTAGGAAAATCTAGCGGGTATAATGTGGTCCAAAAAAAAAAAAAATCTCCCCAAAGTATCTTCTACTAAATTCCCAGAACAGGCACTTAGACTATTGAATACATAACAGCATGGTGAATTTGAAGGGCTAACATGAAACTTTCTGATTTCCCACTACGATACCAGTGATGACTGATCTACTTCCATGAATGTGAGAAGAAAATCAAATCCCAGTTCTGCAAAAATGAACTGGAAATCTTCCAAAAGGAGAATCTTTGGGGTATTTCCACCTCTGACAAGATAGGGAATCAGTGCTGTCTTCCTTGTTTTTTCTTTTTTTATATATGTTTTTGAAGCATCAAAAATGAACTGTGATACAGAAGAGATGAACCTGTGCTGTGCAGTGTTAAAGAGACTCCTTTGCAATAGGACTTCTCACGTACTCATCTCTATACCACAGGCTTTGATCCATACCTCACTCCCTCCAGCTACTTCGATAGATCAAGGAAAACGCTAGGATTTTTGTCTGTTTTTTTTTTTTTTTTTTTTCTCCCCATTTTGGCCAATAGATGATCTACTAAGATCACCTGGCCATATTCCCTCCTATTTCAGGGATTTCGGACATTTGTAACACTTTGATTTCTCCTGCTATTTCCTCAGACTACACAACTGAATTTTAAGCTATGATCTAAGTTAGATCTTCAAGATAAAACTAGAATATCTGAATGAAAATTAATAGCTTGCAACAATTTTAGAGGAAAAGATTTTTTTTTTTAGTAGTTCCTTCTAAAAGATGATAGAATTCTATGGAATGTCCTTTTTTTTTTTTTTTTTTTTTTTTTTTCCTGAATACAAATGCTTCCTTGATCTCTCATTTTGTAAGAATTTTCAAGTTATTTATGCAGAAATAATTTCCTTTGAATTTGTGTTTTCAAAAGAATGTTTTGTTTAAATTTTAACTGACCTCCAATACTGTTCTTTACATTTAAAACAGCTAATCTATATTGAATTGCTGATCTGAAATAAATAAATAAATAAATGACACAATTTTAATTATAAAATTTAGCACTGCTAATTTAATTATGCTAAAAATGGATTTCCCATGGAAATTTCTAGTTTTGAGTAAACCATTTTTTTAATAAATTATTCTGCACAAAAATTGTCAATGATCTCCAAAAATTGTTCAGCTCACTTAGAACTATAAGATAACGCAAAGATCCCAAAGTGATCTAACAAAATTAGGTGAAGGGAGTAGCAAGTAATTTTTGATAAAACAGGATAATGCAAAATGAAAGGAGCAATTTAAATTTCTCATATATTCTGCTGTGATCTAAATTGGCTGTGATGGGGAAAGGGTAACACCCTGGCTGACTCTGTGAATAGCTCAACAGGAATCTACTCAGTCCCCAGAAAACCCATCTGTAGAAGATACATACAAACAGAATAGAAAGTCTTACCTGGAATGCTGTATTGCATTTTGACTATTAGAGGAGCAAAAATATTGCAGAAATAGAAAGTTTTCAGAAAAGAGGCATTTAAAGAAAGTTTTCTTTCCAAAATAATTTCACTTTTATATTTTCAAGATTATATATATATACATATATCTTTAAATGAATGATGTATAGAAATGAGTAAAGTGCTCTTATTTTGATTTCTTATAATGGAAACATATGGGAATATTCAGTGAAATTCAAAGGCAACTCATTCAAAACTGATTAAAAATATGGAACTCATTTCCACCAGATACAGTTTGATGTAAATGTTTTTATAGGGATAATCTAAATAACTGCAGTTATAATAAAAAGTATCATATATAACTTATCCTGCTTTTGAGCAAAATCCAGATTCTAGCTGTCTGAAATAAGCAAACCTGTCCCTGCATGGACAAAGTTTTAGGATTTCAAAAAAAATGCAAAACTTAATATTTTAATCCTAATTTTACTTCAAAAGCAAAAACAATAGAACAGCGAAGGTCATATATAAGTGTATGGAGAGACAGAAAGACTCAGAAAACAAAATATTCACAAATTGTTACGAGCAATATTTTCATACAACTTCTTTGGAACTTTTATTTCTTCATTTTGCAAGAGCGAGAAGGGATATTGGGCTACAAATACTACATGCTATCAAGACAGGAAGAGGTTACCAGCAAATAGAACAATAAAATAAAACAAAACAAAACAAAACAAAACAAAATTCCTTAAACTTTCTTAACTATCATAATATCTGAGTTCACTTCAGTGTTTGGAAAATGTTTTTTGCCCAATGGCTGTTTCCTGCTCTTATCCCCACAGTTTGTACAAATGTGATTCCAGTCTCCTCCAAAAAATATCTGAAACCCAACTCACTTTATGACTCACCCAAAACTTCCCTCATTACAATTCTGTTTCCTTTCTTTATACAACACCTTTTATCCTGTGCTGGAGGGTGATGGCTTAAAAGTCGGTGCCTAAGGGTTGAATTACTTAGACTCCCTTGAGCCAACAGTTCAAATTCTGGCAGGGTTGACTCAATTCTGCCTCCTTCAAGAGAAAGAAATTGAATTCCGTGCAGGTCGTTCTGTGAGAGTCTTTCAGGGAAAAGCAAAATTGCAACTAATACCCAGCCTGCTTTCTGGAAGCATTAAGGCTTTCTATCCGAAGGAAGTTTGCCCCAGTGTTTTTCATTAATATCTCCTCCTCTTTCACTTTGGTGCTGCAGGCTTCACCCACGCAGTTCGCTGAGCAATCTCACTCTGTCACCAGTGGCATGGATCTGGTGTGGTTATCCGGAGCAGGACTACGCACTGCCCTGAACTCCAGCCCTGCTACTTCGATTGATTTGCTAAAGTTTTACTAACAATCATCATTTCCTAAAATGTTTTTAATGTTTTGTAGGATTTCTTCGTATGTTTTTCTCAAGGCCCCTAACGATGAGATTAAGTGAATCAGTGAAGATCTTGCCTTTATTAGCAGGAAACAAACAATTTCTTCCATTCCCCCTTGGAAAAAAAGAAAAGAAAAATCTTGAAACCTTGCAGTGCGCACACCTCAAGGGGTCAGCAGCAGAATGATAAATAAGGACAGCCTCAAACCTATCATTTTAAAGTTGTGTGGTTTTCAGCAGCCTTTCATGGCTTGCAAATGCATTGGGCTGGCAGCTCTGTGGAGTGATGACATGGACGCAGCCAGCAGCAGAAGGTAGCCCACAGGTTGTGAAAGGTGTTGGCGTCCCGCAGGAAGAGCAGTACAACGGAGCCAGGCAGCTCGGGGCGCGAGGTCTGTGCTTCAGCTTGCTGCCATTTCCCATTTCTAGACTCCCTTTTCAGTAGTTTGCAGTATCGCCATGCTCAAAAGTTCACACAGGAATTTGCCATGCTGGTAGCCTATGTCTGGCAGTTATTGCGCAGAAAATACCACAATAAGTGGTCATACCATTTCTAAAAACAAGCTTAGGTGGAAATACAGGATTTTACTCACTTGTAAACAATGATTGCATAAAAGTATTTCTTTGAGAAGTATCCTGACCTTTGCTTCTTAGAAAGTTCTGAAATTTTACAAGTGATTTTCTTATCGTTTCTGTGAAAATTTGCCTATTTTTGCTTCATCCTTTGAAACATTTTGTTTTTCAGAATTTAATCAAAAACATGCTAGACCTTGCTAGATGTGTTACCTGATGATTGACCTGAACATAGTGTGCCTATTCCAGAACTTATATTTTAAGGTCTGCAGCTACCTCAGGCCCTGGAGACACTCAATACGTTCTGTCTCGGGGCAACCAAGCTAAAGGTTGGTTTTCTCTGGGATAGCTACCTCCAAAAGTGTCACCAGAAGTAACATTGCAAGATCTGCCTCTTGTGCCTTCAGCTCCTGGCTCCTAGGATGTTGCACAAACAGGATACAGCCTAATGCAAATGCAGAGGAGTGGAGTTCAGGGACAGCTGAGGGAAGAAATGCAAATTGGACTAAAAAAATGAATATAAAGCATAACTGAGAAAGCACAACATATGTATTTAACTTCTGTCATTTATGGTAGATAAACAATGCCTAATGCTCCCTGGGATGGATGGCTGCCCCTATGCTTTTTTCATACAGTCTGCAGCCTAATCCAGGCATAAAGAGTCCAAGTAAACTGTTTTTGGAGGAATTGCCCTGCTGGTGCCTGAAGCTGACTCCCCACCACCAGCCTTCCTGTGCCTCTAGGATCCGCAGTGCATCCCACTGCGTTGTGCACACTTCTAAAAGGCTTGATGTTTTGCTTGGTAAAACCCTCCCACAGGCAAGCAACTTTTACGCTATGACAATACAAGATTACATCCCTAGAACAGACATAGTATTCTATGTTATTAGTTAGTAAATCTGTAGCTGTCAACATTTTCTACTTGTGTGCGTATGTATGCATTTGTCAGTTGTAACATATTGGTGAACACAAGGACTTAAACCCATAGGTCAACATTTTAAAAAGTTGTTTGTCTCTATTGTGAGAATAGTGTGCATACATGACTGCTTTTGGTACTTGTTCAAATGCTTTAAAACCAACAGATGTCCTTTTTTTGTGTGTGTGCATAGGAAATGGAGAAAATAAATAGACTGTTTAATATGATCTGATTCTATTTTAAAATACAATTAAATCAGGGGAAAACATCCAGAATAAACATTTAAAGTGTTTAGTAATAGCATTCAATACCTTTTTTCCCTGGATCACTCAGTGGCTTGTCTCCAGCCTAAGCCAAAGGGAAGCTGCAGACAACTGAAGGCAGTTTCATGGTTCACAATCAATAAGTGTGCAGTTGCATTCCCGGCGTGAGGTGTGCACGTCCCCACACCGCACCAAAAAACTGAAAGCACGGACACTGAAAGGCCAAGGAATATTCCAGTTCTGAGAGATGATTCTCAAAGTCAAGATTCAGGCACATTTGCAGGTCACTGGGCATAGATCTAGCACTCTAATTGTTTCTGCTCGTGGGTAGAAAATTTCAGCTTATACGATTGCTACAGTAGTTTCTCTCACTAGTTTAGAATTTACTTTACCTCTTGAAGGCCATAAGAAGCAAGATATAATCTAGAGTAACAGATCCCCTAACTGAGGCCCATAAAATGTGCACAACTGGCTTCAAAATAATGTTTTAAACTGAGAATCAACACTTTCATTAATGATACCCAGTTTACAAATAATCTATCATTTTTTCCCCTCAAATTTTTAAATATAGAGAATTCAGAAAATGTACTGAAGCACAAGTGAAAGCATTTTATGTGAGGGGAGAGAAAGGAGAGAGTTTAAGGCATCGGGATACCTCAGAAGACTGAAACTTTCTGCAAGCATAGAGCTTCAAGTGAGTAATAGCTTTTTTTCTCATTGTTTTCTCATTCTTTTTGATTTTCACTTGCAATAGCAGGCCAAAAATGACAACTATGCTGCAGTTAGCCTTTGCTTCCTTTCGTGTGTACTAACCCCCAGTGCAAGAATTGTAGGATGAAAGATTAGGAAGGGATTTGAAGAAGTTGTATGCTCAACCTCCCTGTGCTGATAAATCCTTTTCTTATAGACTTTTCTTATAGCTGCTTAGGCCAACCTGAATGCCACTTTACCTCCTTTTTTTCTAAAACCGAGAATTCTTCAGGCTTCCTAATACTGTGGCCAAAAATGGCCATCACTGAAAGGGAAAGGTCCAGTGTTAGGAAGTCCTGTTATGTTGTTTTGTTGCTATTTTCCACAGTGCCATGCCGGAACTAGAGGAAGGAATGTGATAAAATTTTTTTTTTCTACCTTTACAGTTAGTCTCTATAATGTCCTTCCAGCACTATAAGTAAAAAGATAGAGGATAACTTTTTTTCCCAGTATCCTAATGAGAACTGAGAATGTCTGTGTTCCCTCAGCCAGATTTTTAGGCAGCAGCTATTGCAATATGCCTATGAGGAAAAACTCCAAAAGACGGAGTGGAGACTCAAAGAGGGAAAGATACATAGAAAATATCTCATCATCATCCAATTTCAGGCAAACAATTTAAAGATAACTAGCATGTAAGTGATAGGGGTTGTATTTGCTTTTAATTGCAGCCACCTGTTTCCAAAAGATTAAGAATGGGCTCTTGGCTAAAGCTTGGCTAAAACATGATCTAGCTAAAGCTAGATGTCTTGGCTCTGTTCCTGGAACCGCTACAGGCTTCCTGAATGACCTCAGAGCATCTCTTACACTTCTTGAGAATCATTTCCTTCATCTCTATCCACTTAGGTGCCAGCCCTTCACTAATAATGAGAGATTCTGAGATACAGCAAGTATAAAAGTATCTTTCGATAGGATGGCAAAGTGATGGCAGACCTAGTACATCATTCAAGGCATCAGAATCCATTAAGAAGTGTTTTGTTTTGTTTTTTTAATAATAAAAACACAACCTCTGACCTCCTGGCCTAGAGATCACCCTAGATGTTTAAATATGTCATGGTGCTGGAACTGTTTTGTAGCAGCAAATTGAGGCATATGTACGCTAGTACATATTTGTATTCTTCAGAGTATATTTATATATGTACACATATAAATATACATATGAATATGCATATATATATACATACATATACATATATATTCCTGAACAGTAGCTCATCTAGTAAAAACAAAAATGATCAAACCATGACTCAGAT
Organism: Rhea pennata; assembly: GCF_028389875.1. Lineage (NCBI taxonomy): Eukaryota > Metazoa > Chordata > Aves > Rheiformes > Rheidae > Rhea > Rhea pennata. The sequence continues at coordinate 75,128,603 of NC_084702.1, read as the reverse complement.
CTTTTTTCTGGCATTCCTGGGGGAAAGTCACTTCCTTTCTCTATGCTTCCCTTTCTCTACTCTGCCTTTTCTCTCTGACAACCATCAGTTCTCTGGGCCAGGGTTCCTCTCTTTCTGTGACCTTTTGCATTTTCTTTAGATTTGGACTCATCTCTAGCTTGAGAGACCTGTCAATATGAAGATGTTGTACTGAATAATAGCTGCAGAGACGTTAGGTTCCTCTATCCTTGAAAAGATTAAAAAAATCCTTACAGGTTCCATAGGGGAAGGATGATGGAACGAATCATGATTTTATACGCTTATTTATTCATTCTTTCATTCACTCACAGATATTACTGTCTAGTTTCAGTCTATACCCTGGAGTTCCAACACATGTTCTTAACAGATGTTTTATTATCTGATCTTTGTTATATTCATCCAAACTACCACAACAGTCACCTTTTTTATCTCCTTCTACCCCAAACTAGATAACAAGAATATAAACTCTTCATAATAACAGAGATTGTTGGGTCACTTGGACTCAGACACTCTCTCTAAGGGTAATTATAACTGACTTTTATTTTTACAAAATTTAACAGCACGAGCTTAGTGACTTGAGATGCTAGGTGTTCAGATTTCCAGAGTCACTGACTTGGATTACTCTTTCAGACTGCAGTTATCTCTGGTCTAGCTTTCTGTCCCTGAAAAAGGAGCAATAGAAATAGCTGTAGAACTGTATTTAAACATTTCAAAGTAGACAGTTACCGGATAATCAGTCTGCTACGTAGATCTTACGCAGAGAGCACCCACAGTTTCTCACATACAGCCTGTGCGTCGTCCTCGAGGAAAACCCCCGGATTCAGCGTGGTGGGGGCTGCACACACAGTTTGTCCCTTGGTCTCCTTGTCCCTGATTCAGTCCTCTTTGAACCCTGCTCTGTACTAGCTGAACCTGCGAGTTACCTGAGCACGCCCAGCTCTTACAGGCGGCGGTTTGAAAGCACATCTGTTGATAGATGTTTGTCCAAGTCCCAAAGCGTGAGAGTTAATGTCCAAGATGAATACGTACGGAGCAGTGTGGATGTAGACACTCAGTACTCAGCTTCGCTTTGAATCAGAGTAGTCCTACAAAGGCATCCATTTTTTCACTGCAGTACCCTCATTTATTCACCTAACTTTGAAAATGTTTGCCTAAATGATTTTTTCTGTATTGACATAGCAAGATAATGACTGAAGAAAAACACAGTCCTTTGCTTTATCCATCAAAGTACAGGATCTCTTTCCTGTCTCAAGCTGTCTTTGGCAAGAGCAGACTTATTGCTATTATTAGCAATATTTATATTTCTATAAAATCATTTTCATACACATGAACATTGGATATTACACTTATAGAAATCTAGAAACAATCCTAAACATCAGAATGAGCAACCACAAGATAGTCACATCTAAACGAGATATTATCTTCTTCCTACTACATTTTGGAAATAGCTCTGATCAGGTTGGTTTTTTACCTCTTTTTACAGAAAATTTATAACAGTTTACCTTAAGATGTTACCTTTTACCTTAAGACAAGAGATAGAAATTATTTCTATCTGCATCCTCAAAGTAGAATTCCTGAGAACATCAAAAAGCAAGTAAAAAATCAGGAAATTTCATAAAATTTTAGAACTATTTATGTGTGGAACAGGACTAATACATAATAATGATAAATTTTTAAATTAACTTTTTTTTGGGGGGAGGGCGGCACACATTCTTGCTTTCTATAGAAAGTGTAGAAAATTTTTGAACTTAAAAGTTAAAATACTGAAATAAATTAATTCTAAATTTTCCACAAATGTCTTATGTGAATTATAATATGTCTCCCATTTTCCCAACAAATTGATTTTCCCAGGTCAATTTTATTTGCTACTTGGCTTACACTTTACTTGACCTTATTCTCAAAGTTTCTCAAAATTCTGGGATATCATCCATAGCTCCAAAGGCTCAGACATTCTACTCACCAAAAGAGAGAGACTGCAACAACCTCCATGACAAAACAAGTGCCTGTATTTCTTATAGGAAGATGAATCAAAATTTCAAGCTGCGGTCACTAATTTGGAATAGTCTCATTTACAATTTTTCCATTAGAGACTTTAAATTTGGGACTTGCTGTGTCCTTTTAGAAAGTATGTTCTGCTATATGGTTTGGTTTTAGGCAAGTCTTACTTGATTTTTTTTTTTTTTTTTTATTATTTTTTAACTCAGGCCTGAGAGTGGTGGGCTTCTTTATAGAGAATAATGCAGTCGTGGTGGTGATACAAGCATTGGTGGCTCCTCAGTTCCCATCCTGTGATGAGAAGCGTGTCCTCATTGTCACGTTGCCAGGAAGAGGAGAAGGAAGGGAGACCAGTTTCTTACCACTCTCCCTCCTCATAAATGTGCCTTGTTGTATTACAGCCAGTATGTTAGGATATTATTCGTTGTTATTGGGCTGTTTTTGTTCACAGTTGTTAATTAATTCAGAAAAGGATTTTCCAGAATACTCAGAAGATGAAACCCCAAGTATGAATGGGTAGCTAGATGCCACTAAAGCATCTCTGTTTCAAGGTAAGGTCCCCACTTTGGAAGTCCAATTTTTCCTTGTCATAATGCGGTGTGAAATCAAAGTTGTGTTAACTATCCTTTCATGTTTAGTTTTGTACTTCTTGCTACCCTTTGCAGTCACTATGCTGTAATGTGCCATCATCTTCTCACAATTGCTGATTGTTCTGTATCATGTTACATTATAATAGTGTTTTACGGAGGCATTAATTCCTACCTGGACTGAAGTGGAAATGCACAGATGACAAAAGCCTCTGTCGTTATGCACTCAGGACCATCTCCAGTACAAGCCTGGGTATTTGTACTGCTGTGGAAATTATTAGATGGTGCTTATGTTTTGGAGAATGTTTATTATACAAGACACTTAAGATAGTTCCTCTTTTCAGCCTGTATTTTCGTGAACAATTCCAGTCACCTACATAATCAAAATTTTTCATGTCTTAAGATATGTCCTAGCAGGACTGCACCTCATTCCTCTTCCTCGCAGTGGACATTTGTAATGATACAAATTTCTGGTGCAGAGATAAGGATAGAGCATATTTCACCACATGCTACTAGGTGATAAGAGCAGGGTTCTAATCTCATTGGCCTTGGTTCAAGACAGGAGTAGGTTTATTCAGAACAAAAGTTTCCTGATGTATCCACCATATAATAGAAACTGACACTATAAGCTTTGACCCTACTGAGGACCTCAGCTTCTGTTATTAGGTAGAAGATTCCAGTACTTGCACACAGTGTTCTCAAAGGAAAAGAGCAAATAAAAAACCTTAAAAAATACGAAAATAAATAAATACTGATCATATCCACTGGTTCTTCCTACAAAAAACCACTGATTTAGCATGGCATGATAAAAAAAAAATCCCTTAACATCTCAAGCAAATAGATGCACTTTGCAGAATGCCTTTAAGTTGAATGGATTCTGGCTGTCTTGAATCAAGTGCTGGTGTCCCTCAAATGCTTCTCAGAAACAAAGTGCTTTTCCCTCTGAGATACCTAACCAAGAACGAGAAAAGACCTCTAGAGTATATCTTGTTCTTCTGCCGATATCTGAAAAGTAACTTGCCAGTGGAAGGAAAGCTTGTGTAAGGAAGCATCCTCACTATGCAGAAACAATTGAAGAGAGGACTAGAGAGGCCAAAGAACAATGAGAGAGGTACCACATTAGAGAGGTGACAGAGAGGACATTTTCTCCAGACAAGTTTTCAAGCGACATTATTATAGGTTTTCTAGTCATACCTCTGAGGGGATGACTATCCTTCCCCATTTGATCATCTTTGCAACCATGACCACATAGCATCAAGGAGGTGACTGCTGATGGAGAAGGTAGCCTTGCCATTGGCTGGTAGCCTCTGCTTCTGATCCTCAGGAGGCAGAAGGATGATCTGTGATTCCTCCGTAGTGACTCTGGCTGTGGAGTGAGAACTTCTAAAATTTCGCAAGGGGGGGGAGGGAAATATATAGAGAGAGAGACTTTAGGGGAAAAAAAAATGTTATCAGAATGTTTGGTTTTCTCCCTGAGTGCCCAGAATTAAGCTGGCTATTTAACAGAGATGACCAACTGGTAAAAATGGAGATATCATTCTCTAAGTATTTTGTGGAGCATTGTGGTAAGTTTTTCCATCGTCTTCCAATAAGCTTGGTACTGTACAACCATCTTCTAACAGTTAAACTTACTTACATTTTTTAAATGTGGTTAGCTTCTTTTTAAGAAGAGGAGGATGTCCTTGCATTTAATTCACTGACCCAAAAGTCTGTTGAAGACCTAAATTAGATGACTTACTCTGCTGAGAACTGCTGATACTGCTTGGGACAGTTGATGTGACCATTCTTTGCCTTAATTTTCCATCAATAAAACAGTAATATGCCTTTCTTATGTCACAGAGAATTGTGACCATAAGAAGAATAGCCTTTGTAAGGTGCTCATGCATAATACTCTGGGTGACATGGACTTGAGGCTGCTTTTTGAGCTTTCAGAGACCACATCTGATCTGACAGTAACAAATTTGGTTATTACAGCAGGAGCGCTAGACCTAATGAATGACCAAAAGATAAGAAGTTTCACATCCTCGGAGATGCAAGTGCTTGTTTACTAACAAATGCTTAAAAGGCACATTTTTTTGGATTCTTCTTGACAGTTTTCTGGTTCAGTGTACAGCAACAGTTGATCTTTTTATTAATTCATTTTAACTTTTCTTCTGTTGTCCCTATTATACGCTTCTTCTTTTGTTCTTCAGGCAAAAGCCTTGCGTTCCTCCTCCACTCCTGCCTTTTAATTACTGCAGGCCTGACTGACGGAAAAACAGGACAGAAGTGATTTTCTTTCTTTCTTTCTTTTTTTTCCTGAAGTAAATGAAGCTTCTTTTACTTCATCCTCAGTGACACAATGCAGCCAGCTATTAACAGGCTTTGTGTGTGTAAGCAGGAGCGAAAGGGAGAGAGAGACAGAGGGCGAGAGAAGGAGAGCTTCAACATTTGATGATAAAATGTAGAGCTTGAGAGAATAATCACAAAAAAAAGAAGAAAAGAAAAAAATAGGAATTATATGAAAGACGAAAGTTAATTAGTCTAGAAAACTAAATTCAATATTCACTTGTGGACTGGCTTAATGGTTTAATAACTGTCAATTTTGTACACAGGCTCTGTGCAGTTGCAAGAGGAATTTCATCCCCAGCTCTTACAGGGAAAAGATAAGCAAGCAAATATACTGTGGCCACTGAATGCCCTAGTACTATGTTTTATTATGTTTACTTTATAATCCCATCATCCCCATGCCACCAGCATGCTTGAGGGGTAGTGGAGGCAGCAGTCGGCACTCCCTGTTGGCTCCCTGTCTTTCACTGCTACCCTAAGGTACTTAAGAATGACAGTATAAAGAATTTCTGTGCAGATGAGCCTGTAGATTTGGGGAATTGGCTGCTTATAGACAGGGATTCTTTTGGTAGACTTAATTCCTTTAGCAAGGGTGAAGAACCATCTGTGGGGATTCTTGTCATGTGTAAGGAAGTTAGTCATGCTCTCTGTGGAGTTGAGTTTCTTGAATTTTAATGAAACCCATGTCAATCTGTCTTTTCTATACCCCTGTGTTAAAATCAGTGGTCAGCTAGTCAACAATCACAACAGTAAATCACAGCAGATAAGCCACGCAGGATAGCTATGGAGAATTTACAGTCTTATTTTGTCTGTCCTTCCCTTCCCTTCCCTTCCCTTCCCTTCCCTTCCCTTCCCTTCCCTTCCCTTCCCTTCCCTTCCCTTCCCTTCCCTTCCCTTCCCTCCCCTTCCCTTCCCTTCCCTTCCCTTCCCTCCCCTTCCCTCCCCTTCCCTCCCCTTCCCTTCCCTCCCCTCCCCTTCCCTCCCCTTCCCTCCCCTTCCCTCCCCTTCCCTTCCCTTCCCTCCCCTTCCCTCCCCTTCCCTCCCCTTCCCTTCCCTCCCCTCCCCTCCCCTCCCCTCCCCTCCCCTTCCCTCCCCTTCCCTCCCCTCCCCTTCCCTCCCCTTCCCTCCCCTTCCCTCCCCTTCCCTCCCCTTCCCTCCCCTTCCCTCCCCTTCCCTTCCCTTCCCTTCCCTTCCCTTCCCTTCCCTTCCCTTCCCTTCCCTTCCCTTCCCTTCCCTTCCCTTCCCTTCCCTTCCCTTCCCTTCCCTTCCCGTCCCTCTAAAACACCCTCTAAAAGTATGCTTCATGAGTCATTGGTATTTTTATGTTGAATTTATGAGAGTAAGTTGGAGAGTAAAGAGAGGTGGGGAAAGAAAACACTTTGCACCTTAGGGAGATTTTATTTTTCTTGCTACATCTATGCTTTTTATTGTTCATTTAAATGTTTTTGGGTGCCCTTGATTTCCATCCAGTAGTTGAAAGACAGTTTTTTTAAAACTTTTTTATGTTTATATTTGCATATATACATAAATATGTATATATGTAACTACACAGTTACATATATATGCATGTGTGTATACATATATGTATGCATCTGTATCTATATCTGTATCTATCTGTATAAAACAATAAAGCACATGGTAAGAAAAGAAATCAGGGAGAGTAAAAAAAAAAAAAAAATTATAAACCATAGTGTGAAGAAGTCTGTTAGAGTCTCAAGTTTTAAAGGCTATATACATAAAATAATTAAAGGAGGAACACCTTTTCTTTAATTTGCTGCTTTATTAAATTTTTTTCTTGTATTAGAATGAGAGAGTTGGATTTCAGACCCTAACAGTAAGCACAGTACAGTGATGGGGTACTTTTCTTTTTCTTTTGTTTTTTCTTTTCTTTCTAATTCATTTTATCTTGAAAGAATAGATGTCTCTTTTGGGAGTGCTTTGAAAGCCTCTGGTAATATTCTGGATGGTTCTTTTGGAACTGACCAGAAAAATGTAAATGTGCACTTGGCTTTCTACCTGGGGCTAAATAGACATAAAGAAACCCTCCTGGGTTGTAAAAGCCCATCCTTGCTGCTACTGGTACCATAACATATAACCACTTCCATATGAGTTCCATTTTAGAAGTCAATAAAAACAGCATTTTCAGCAACAAAAGTCTCAAAAGGTTGAGAATTCTCTTCTAATTCTGAGCTTAAATTTATTCATGTTTTGACTATAGTTGTTTGGGATTGTTCAAACTTTGGACTTCAGCCTGAATGTTCTTTTTTTCTTTATATATTTATTTCTGATGCTATTCTCTAATAAAAGAATGCCTATTATTGAAAAAATATGTAGTTTCAGATTTTATTTCATGAGGCTAAATAGCCCAGATTGTCAGTGGATAAGTCCATGTAGCTACAAATGGACCAAAAGGCTATGAATCTTCACTTTCAAAATTTCTGAATTTCTGATGAGTTTGAACTATACAAACACTCAAAGAAAACTCTAAAAAAGTATGCATGATTTTTATTCTGTATTTTTTAAAAATGGTTATCCTAAATTATTCAGTCAAACCAGTCAGTGCTGGAGAGAACCACCTAAAAAACTTTTTCAAGCTCAGATAGCGAAATTTTTCTCTCTTGATAGTTGTCCATCTCCAGACTCTTTCAAAAGTCAACAAAAAAGAAATATTTAGTTAGGATCCTAACTTGGTTGTCACAAAATTTTTGTTTGCTTGTTTTTAGGAGTTGAATTCATGTCTCACAATGAGCGGCCAGAAGTTAGATATTCTTTGTCTCGGTAGTCTGAGGATTATGGCACAGCAAAGTCACCATCTGGAGGTTGACACAGGTGTGAGAGGACTTGGAATGAAGTATTCTCTGCTCCACCAAGGAGCCCCAAGAATGGGGTTCTGGTCTAAGCTAGGGCCCAGCTAGGGCCCAGCATCTGTATCTATATTTTTAAGGCCCAGGTAAAATCAATGAAGTAAAACAGACAACTCTAAATTAAATCGTACAGAAAGCTATTTCTCCCATCTATAGTTTGTATCTAAGATGGATCAAATGACTACTGAACTTTTAGACTGCTAATGATGGTTGAGGTGAAGCCAGAGGTAACGAGCACATAGCTTTGTTCAGATTCATTGAGAAGGGTAGGTGCCAAACCAAAATTATTTAACCGCCAGGGTCCTTCCCTATACTCAGTTTGTGTGACTTTTTTGTCTTTGTCTTAAACAGGAAAAAGATCTCTCTGCCTCAGACAGCTAGTGTATATATATATATGAGCTTCAGTGACCGATGGGATGATCAGACATTGTTGATAATGGATGCCACCGCTAGTATCTAAAAAAGATAGGCTGAGGTTGTAATATACCAAGATACAACCAAATTTACATTTTCTAGGAAGCACCAAGGTAATGACAAAAGACACGACAAACTTCTTTTTATTCCTGCAAAGTAGCTCCCTTTCTGTTTCGTCAGCTGTAGAACTACAGCCCTTTCTCTTCAATATTCAGATATACTCAGGATTTTACAGCCTTGAACAGGTCTGCATATATAGCTTTTGCTGGTTACACCCTGCCTTCGCGTGTATGCTTCCTTACGCTTAGTATAGCATTTTCTGATCTGTAGTTATCCATTGCCAAAACTGATCAAGATTTTCTCTCTTTCCTCAGGGTAATTAATAGGAAAACTTCTTTCTTTCTTTCTTTCTTCCTCCCCTCCCCTCCCCTCCCCTCCCCTCCCCTTCCCTTCCCTTCCCTTCCCTTCCCTTCCCTTGGAATATGTTTGTAAATGTTAATGAAGCATGTTTTGTTAAATTGAAGTTGTTGAACTTTTACAACTGAAATATATGAGAAAGACTAACTGAGAAAGACTTCAGCACAGAGGAGAAAATAATGCATAGATATTCCTTACTGAAAGGACTTACAAAAATGTCATACATTTGCACTGTTTATTTTAAGATGCTTAGAATTAAGAATAGTATATACAATCTTGTAAATAAACTATATTAAGCTTCCAATTCAAACATCTGCATCTTCTACAAGTTATCTTGCTTCCAGGATAGATAATTTGAATTTATTTCAGTATAGCAGGATAGAGAACAAAAAAATACCAAAAAACCACAATCTGAACTTTCAGTGTGTGATAGGAGCTATTGTTAAATGACTTTGCGTAGGTTATGGTACTTCAACAGAAAGGCTAGGTTAAATTTGCATGTGTAAACAAAAAAGAAAACAGACTGAAAATAAAGAATTTTTGCCTGAGGCTGTAGGAAAGGGAAATCTTTAACTCATTTACATCATAAGCCTTTGTTGCCCAGTTTTTTTGTTCTCATTATCATTATGATCTCTCTTTTACAGTTGTTGCCTTACAGAATTCATCTCGATGAAACAGCTGAAGAAATCCACAAGTGTGAGGCTTAACTGTCAGTGTTTTCTCTCTCTCTTCTTTCTTCTCTGTATTTCTCCCAAATCCAACAGAACAGCAATTTAATTTCACTATAGTCTCATCTCAACAAACGAAAAAGCCTGGAAAACAAAAGTGACGTGCCAAATACCATTTAGACATGATGGTACTGAATGTCTCTGCAATTAACTTTTAGACTGCTATATCCAGGAGTGGTAGTCTACATTAGATATTGAAGTTCCCAGACAAATGAATAAGAAGATGTAAGCATTTCGGGAGGTCCCAGTCCGATGAATAAGAAGGTGTAAACATCTCGGGATGTAGTTTGCAACAATGTGGATTTGAAGAGGAAGTAGCCAAGGTTAAGAACATGCAAGAAATTTTACTTCTCTCCTAGACTGAGGCTTCTGCCTCAGGACTTCAGCAAGGCATCTCTCCAAGCCCGGGATTACAAACCTCGGATCATATCCAGACTTACTTGACTTAGGCCTGAGTCATAACAGTGCATGGAGGGAGGGGTATCTGACTTTTCATAGTAATAACTGATGAGGTACGGTCAGTGGTTATATCTCAGAATTGTGTTCTGACCACCAGATTTTATTTGAAGTTGAGATAGAGCTAGTTTCTATTCTTGCTTGTTCTTGTGAAAGAGTTGTAATATTCTCCAGTGCATGTTTATGCATCCTGAAGGTAAAAACCTTCCCAGAGATAGAAGGGATGCTGGAGGTTTACTCCGGAGTGGGACAAGAGGCCATACAATAAGGATCCTTCCTCTAGAAGAACAGTTATATTATATGCTTCAGAGGGAAAAAAATCTTATTTCACTTTATATGTTTTGTTTCCTTTAACCACAATGGATTTCTATTTGTTATAACAATAACAGTATTACCAATAATATTTTTTTTTGTTGATTTTGAGGAATCTTTCTTTCTCTGTTAGACTGTGCTTTGACAACATTCAATCGATGCTGCTCAAACGAAACGAAAAGTTAGATTGAACTGTCTTTTACTCACATCAGATAGTATTTATTGAATAATTCCACTGGCTTCCTGAACTTCACAGCTTCTTCGGTGAAAAGTGTGTATAGCAAATTAGTTCAACATAGATAGCAGAAGATGAGCAGAGTGAAAGTTTTCATCCCACAGAACTGACTTTCTGAGAAAATTGGGTTTTTAGGTGTACACTTTCCTCTCCTAAAATTTAAGCTAGCCTAGATTAGATGCCAGAGCAAATAGGAGAGATGAGATGGAACCAGGACCTCATAGAACAGAATAAATATATATCTTGTTAAGAGCAAGCCCAAATGCTCTTCTGACTCCAAAAGGAATATTCACATAAAAGGTACTGCTGTTCAGGGTGAATGCGTGTAGAAAATATACTTTACTTTAAAAATAAATAAAATTAATTATTCACAGAATAAAACTAGATGTATAGTTTGGATAAAGAGGATGATTTTGATTGAAGTGCTAGTGGGAAACACACAATGGAGAGAAATTTGCTAATTACAGCAAAGAGTAACAGTGAGCAGCTTGAATCAGTCAATCTCCAGCTCATTTTTTCTAATAGGATACGAAATGTATTTTTTTAATGTTTGTTAATTTTGTTTTGGGGTCACTGACATTGTGGTGCCCTTGCACAGGTGTCATGGGAAGTTGATGGGTTGCACATCAGTTTGATTAGGACTGGAGAATGAAGCTGATACGTCTGCCAGAGAGGGAAAATAAAACACCGTAAAGCTCCAAAGAGCAATGTTTATAAGTTTTCAAATAGAAACTGAGAAACACCAATAAAGTTTGGATTCAGCTCAAGTGCGCCATCAACCTCAGGCAGCTTCTTGGCATTTTATTTATTTATTTATCTATTTATTTATTTATCTATCAGCCATTTGTCTAGGTCCATTGGAAGATCTATAGCGAAAATTACTGAGGCAGAATGTAGATCCGACTGTGCATTGTGCAATAGGAGCAAATGATTCCTGTTCTCATCATTTGGATCAATAATTTTCTAAAGCAGCATTAACAAAAGCAACAACTTTACCAGGTTAAGGGGGTTTTGTACTGAGTAATGACTGCCCGGAGAAGGGGAGAGCAGAGGGAGTAAATCCTAGCAGCCTTTTACTAGTGAGGTAGTGCATGCGAGTGAATCAATAGTGGCTCTGGTAAGGCTGTGCTGTAAAGATGCTTTATTGGTTTGACTAAGTAGGTTGGCAGGGAAGCTGCTGCAAGTATTGGTACAAACGCTCAAATCTGATCCAAACACAGAGCTGAAAACCAAGGGCCTTCACTTTTTTGAAAGCACTCAAAAACGTCTTGGTCACAAGAGCCTACATCGTGCCACCTGGCCTTGCGTCAAGGTTGAGAACCGTCTAGCCAGTTCTTTTATTTTACAGAAGATACTTTGCCTTCTGCAAGGGAGTTTCTCAGCGGGGGCTGGTAGTTGGCCATGTGCCCCCTCGTGCCCGTTGCAAAGGGTAGGCATGTGGGAGCACTGAGGAGCTTAGTTTTGATCCACAGCAGCCCAGATCTCTTCCTGCCCAGTGATGCCTCTCTGGGCAGCTAAAGGGAATCGCGTCTCCCAGGTTAAACCCTTCAGCTAGGTACCTAAATCTGGAAAGGCTGTATCGAATCCCCCAAGTGCACACACAGTGAATTACTGCTTTTCAGCAGAGAGGCCACAACTTATTAAAGGATGCTATCTTGACTCCTTGGGCATATTTTGATCACACTTCAATGGAAGTTCTGCCCAACAGGAGAAGCTTGCTGACAAATATGAGTTTTATCTATCCTTGTTTCAAATAGGTTCAATTACAGTCTGCTAATATACTCTCGCCACCATTATCTTTGTCCACACTAAAGGTAAAAGAAGTCATAAAAGTGCTTTAATTAACACTTTATTGGGCATACATTTTATTAGCAATAGTATTCATAGTAATGATAATAAATAATTAATAATATTATACATATATTAATAATGTGTTAAATAAATCGTTTTAAATCTGCTTGTGCTCTTGGCATGGACAAAGATAATGGTGTTTATTATTATTATTTGTAATTGCATTTGTATTTGTATTGCAAAAGTGCTTAAGAGCTACAGACACAGATCAAGATTTCATTGAATTATGTGCAAACATAGGACCAGTTTCATATAATTTACAAGCTAAGTATAAAACAGAGCTAGTGAATATACCTGGATATACATATACATACAAATATATACTTCTTTGTATGTGTGTGCATGTGCATAAATGTATTTCTATATGTGAGATTACAACAGCACAATATGATGATCACAGTACATCAACCACTTAAGCAGAATAAATAACAACAGAATCTTAGATTTTGTTTGAATATACGTCTTGGAGCAAACCAGGATATGAAACTGAGAAAATTCCCTTAAGTCACATGACTGAGCCAAATGAGATTTGCATGAGGTTTATTTCCATCCATAATCAAAACCAGAAAAGAGCTGACCTTCTTTAAGGCAAATATAGGATGAAATCCCATTGCAAAAGCTTTCTCAGGAAAGTAGGATCAGAGATCACTTATCACCAAATTTTTTGCTTAGCAATATTGTTGATATCAAGTCATATGTAAAATGTTCTAGGGAATTCAGTCTTCAGTTTCATTTTTCTCTAATGATAGTCAGAAGACCTTCTCTAGTTGTCTAGTGACCGGATGCTTGGCTAATAGCTGGATACAATGATAATTCATAATTTTGGGAGTGTTAAGTTAAAGATTTAGGCAGGTTTTTAATCAATAGCTATATTAAGAAGCAGAGAATGTTAAAGAAAAATTTTAGCTATCTCTGCTAGTGAAGCTCCATCTCTCTGTTCCAATCTTTTACCAGTGTTTCTGTAAGAGAGAGAAAAGGGAGGAAAAGGAGAAAGGCATTACATTTTTTTCAGTCTCTTACGAAGTTTCTCTTAGCTAAAGTTGATCACTATACATCATCGCAAAGGAGATATACATTATGAGCAATATTACTCTAGATTTCTTCTAAACAAAGAAACAAAGGTTCATTCAAAGACCACAGGCAGTCTGGAGGTACCTCAATCCACTGGCTATAGAAAGTATCTGGGAACCTACCACAGACTCCTCCATCGAGCACCAAAAGAAGAAGACTTTGTCTCTGTGATCATTGCTCTGGCGCAGACTGTTTGAGTTTGAAGATTAGCTAGCAGCAGACTCTCAGTTACATACATAAAATACAACACTGATTATGGATTAGAAAGGGGCTGCCAAGTGCAGCATTCAAACACCTGGAAATATTGATTTTACACTTTTCCTGTGATTCTACATCATGTACCTTTAGTTTCTGGCAATCTCTATAACTTTTATACTGACATAAATTGTGATAAAAAAGGAATCAAATAACCCCCCTTTCCCCTACAGAAATAGATAGGAAAGCTGTATTGCACCATTAATATTTTTGTTAATGTACGTGACCTCAAGGAGGGCAAAAGTGTAGGGAAAGTTAAATCTAAACTTTGGTGTGTTTTTTTCTTCATTTGTTTTGTAATTCTGTTGGCTTTAGATTTCCCTAGATTCTCCCCAGTAAGAAACATATAAAACATGAACATATATGCATCTAGAAAAAAATGTATTATATTATTGCTAACATCAATTCTTTTTTTTAAGTGCATCCAGCAAAAGGTAATATGAACACTTCAGATGAACCTTTGGGTTTACTTAGGAACGAGAGGTATTGAGACCATTCTCCCTGGAATAAGACAGTAGGAAAAGTCCTTGTATTAAGAGCACCCCTGCACTTGATGAACATCTGATACTTTTGCAGTGAAATAGCAGTAAGAAGAAGGCAAAGTCTTCTGATGGTCTCAGTGTTTTACATTGTGGGAGATGGAAGAATAAGTGTTCATAACAACCCTTATATGTTCAAAATTCAAAAATTTATAAAGCTTTCCTGTTCCTTGCAGAAGGAATATGGAAAAAAATTTTTTTGGGGGGGGGAGGAAGGGGGAAATCCTGCAAAGGGATATGTATTCTAGTTTTCTTGTTGATGAACTGACAAAAGTTCTCTAGTATAACTAATAGTGCTGCCTTAAATTCAAAATAGTAGTGCAAAGCCAAAGGTGTAGCAGAAGATTCGGCCTTCTGACAAAAAGTTTTAGATTGTGAATATTGCTCTCTGCTTGAACATCTAGCTTAGGAAGAACAAGGCCTGTACTGCACCATGTCTCTATCATAAAGGGTGAGTTTTGGAGCATGGCTCAGAGTACTGCATAACCTTTCATGAAGTGAGGTGAGGAACACCTAGTAGAGAACATGAATAATGCATGTTCTCTCTGTTGCAAGGATTTCTATCAGTATTTCCACACCTACATGTAAGACAGGATCTCAGAGAGAATCTACTGTCCACAGGTATCCTACTATCTACAGGTAGTGTTTCCAAATACGATTTAAGATGGAAATTTATAGTAGAAGGAACCATTTTCTGCATCTGAGGTGCTCTCAGTTTACAAAGACACTTCACAAACAAGAAGAGTTGTATTAATTAGCAGCCTCTGCAGCAGAGATATTGAATCTTTTATTTTTCTTCTTCTTTCTCAGAGATTATGTTTTTGCTTCTAAGACCTTGTAAATCACACCATGTTTCCTGCAGTGATGTTTGGATTCTCCTTTTACCCCAAAATTTTCTCAAGGAATATGTGGAAGACCCATGGCTATGTGGATGATGCCAGACAGAAGAGAGATGACACAAGATATTCCTGGATGTCATAAGGTAGTGCCATGCCACAGTATTCATTCTGACTTTGGGCTCAAATTTATAGCCTGGTTAATGGAAAATGATATCAGGTGTTCAGCTGCTGAAGCCAATTTACAAATATGTATTAGTGAAGTATACCAATTTGTTGAGTTGTAGAATGGAGAGATGAGTGGAAAATTGTCTGGATCTGCAGGCTCTAAGTACAGTGATCTGATACCAGTCTAAAGGATATATTTAAATGAATGTTGACGAAGTTGTAAAGCTCTTATAAAAGCACTTCTGCTGAAATATAGAAGAATATTCCAGTATCTCCCACATCTGGAATTTTGTAAACTCATGAGTTGACTAGGACAATTATTCATTCAAAGAGTAATATGAGTAGTGTTTATGGCTGTTTCAAAATTCAGCAGCTAGCAACAGAGCGTTATCCCCTGTGACTAGCTAAATCACCACAAACTGCAGTGTGAGTACAACTATCATAGAATCATAGAATGGTAAGGTTGGAAGGGACCTCTGGAGATCATCTAGTCCAACCCTCAGCATAGCCCATACAGGGATTGGACCCATGACCTTGGCCGTAGCAGCACCATGCTCTAACGAACTGAGCTAAACCTGCCCCACAAAGGTTCTTCCAGAATTAATGGACAAACCATCATCAGAAAGAGCTATCCGTAAACAGATTGTCCAAAGGAGTCTTTGGAAAGGAGAAATAAATGCTGTAGATGAGCTGTTCCCTAACCTGGTTGTGCCTCAGAGTTACATGAGAAGAATTGTACTCCTTTTCACTTGGTGGTTTTAAGGGATGTGAAGAAGTGAGATGACAAAAAGGTGCTATCCTCATTTATCTATTCACCTACTATATCCAAGAAGCCCCAGCCAGCTGTGCTTCCTGACATCTGTCTGTACATCTCCTAGATGTTTGCTTATATGTACCTAGATAATCTACCTTGAGCTGACTTGACTTTATGTTCTTGGTTTACAGACAGGCTGCTAGGTTGTGTTCAGTCCTCTGGATTACTTATGGAGCCTTAACCTAGCTCCTCACCTTTGGCTTGCTGACAGATCCCGGTTCTGTCTTTCGGCTCTCCTACTACCCACATCAAGCCTGAACTTGACCTCCTGGCCTATGGAGCTGTTGTCATTCTCTTTATATGCATATCTATGTAGCTACAGTGTTATAAATGCATATGGCGTGTGCTGATACCACTTTTTCCTTGAATTTGATTTTGAACAGTGACAGGAAAGAAGGATCAAGAAGAATACTTCATACAAGACTATTAAGACAAGAGTACTGTAACGAAGTTAGTATGAGTTATGTAGAGATTGTAAAACTTCCACAAGATTGGATTAGGAACTAGTGATCAGTCTGTCATAGAAATGATTTAATTAGAAAGTTAACAGCATCACCAAGAGCTATAAGTGCACAGCTAGGCTTTCTGAGTAGTCTTTCAGTCTGCCTATATTACTAGGATCATAGGCTTCTTCAGGGCACATTAGCATTGCTTATTTAAGCAAATCATTTGGCTGCTCCCATGGGGATCTCTGCAACTTCAGCTTCAGCACCCAGGAATCAGACAGATCATCGTATATCAATTCCAGTGGCTGAGAAGAATTTTAATACCAATATTATTTTGTTTCAGTTCTTGAACACAAGTGAGTTTCATAGTTGAAAATCATATGACATGAGAGACAGCAATGGTAACGCAGAATTTCAAAGGGCTTAGGAGCCCAGGAAGACGGGTTTTTTTAAGCAACTCTTGTAATGATTTGGGTAAAGCAGGATTTCCAGCAAAAGTCTTATTGAAATTAAATCTGAGAGATGTTCCAGTGAATAAATAAATTGAAAGGTAGATATTGTGAAACATTTTCTTAGGACTCAGTGAATTTCTTCTGCCTCTACTACTAACCACATCAAAGTAAGAACAAAATAGGCTTTTAGGAAGAGTTACGATATATCCTTCCTTCAATGGCCCTGGAAATTAGATAGAGCTGGGATAGATACATGAGCATTAACTATTATCATTAGAAAAGATCTTTCGGAAGAAATTTTATTTTTATTTGAATTATTTGGAGACTGAAGAGTGAAAAGTGAATGGAAGAAAAGCCCTGAAGATTTTTAAGCAGTGGATGAATGTGGCATATGAATTCAGACTACCTAACTTCAACAAAAGTAAGTTGGTAAAGAACATCAATTAATACATATTTTTGTCAAGATTAAGTTATTGCTTGTTGCTGGACGCTAAATAATCTTGATTCTATTTGGTTTCTGTGGTTTCCTTGAGTGGGTGATTACCTTGAAAGCTAAGGTCAATATGCACTGATGAGAAAGTCATGCTAAATATGTCAGAAAAGGAATGAATTGAAAATCCTGATTTCATTCCCCTTGTAGAAGATGAGAAAGAGGAGAACCTTCTAGATAAATGGTAGAGGTCTCTTTTTGAAATAATGTAGCTAGTTTTTAACTGAACTTTAATTAAACTATCCTGCATTCTTGGTAGCTTGTGTTTGACTATATCCCTGGCAGGCTTGAAGTAAAGCACATTTTTAATTTTGCATTTGCTGTACTTGCTTTTCACTCTCAGTCGACCTCATCATTTATTGGATGCCTGCATGTATTTAACAGTTGAAACATTTGAAGTCAATCTTTTGGAGAATAGAGGTATAATTGTTACTGCTGTAGTAAAAAAATGATTTTTTTAGACACAAACACTCATATTTAGGAGATTAGAGGAGCTGGTTACTCCTCCAACATCATTAAATATTTGGATTGTAGCAGCATGGAAGATTGGGCTCAAGGGGACTCAAGACTTCATCTATCCATACAGCCCTCCTCTAAGGCAGTATTAACTGCCCCATTGCAGATAGATGTTCATCTAACATGTTCTTAAAAGCTTTCATTGATAGAGATTCAGTAACTTCCCTAGGCTATCTTTTCCACTGCGATGAGAACACTAGATTAAAGCAAAGTGAATGTATTAACTTTCATTGAGCATACACAGGGTATGTTTTTGCTAGCTGGGCTCTTTGTAGTTTAACAAGAAGTTGTGCTGGACAGATTCTAATTAGATCCATAGCTCCCTCGTGGGTTCATTTTGAAATGCCTGTTACCCAACTCCAGTTTCCTGATTAAGCTCCAAATGAAAAGGAATGCCAGAAGTCTGCCAAGTAGGGTGCCAAGCCACCATCAAGACCTGAAGAAATACATTGCATTGTGGGAGCTCGCAGAGTCAGGTCTGCGCTGCTGAAATGAGATAACATAAGAAATCTGCACTGAGGCCACTGTGCTGCAATCTCATTTCCAAAAATGACTTTCCCATGAGGACTATCACTGCCAAGGTTGAAAGAGTGGCATCGGGTTGAAAGAGTGATGCGGGCTCAAAGTGGACTGAGCACAGCTCACTTCCCTCTCTTTGCCTTTTTTACCACTTTATGTTATTAACGTTGCTGTTTTTAATTTGTAGGCTTCAAGAACTGTATTCTTAATTTAACCACAGAGTAAGCAGAGATTGAAGGAAGAAAAGTGCCCATTTCTTCAGACAGTAGTATGAAAGGGCACATACATGTCAAGATGACTCATGTTTGTGGGGTGAAAGTATTTTTATTCCTTAAGAACTGATTTTTTCCATTTTATTTAATGAGACAAAGAGAAAGCAAGGCAAGGCAAGGGAAAGGGACAACTTCTAGCAGATCTGAAAGGCTTTGTCTGGAGAATGAGGTTGTGTTTTTGTATTGATTTGCAACTATTTCTAATTAAAGGTGATTGATCTAAACTTGTTTTACATAGTTCACTTAAATCACTGTTAATATGACCTGGTTTCTAAGTTAATATAGACATTAATTCCATACCCTTTACTGGAGATAAGATCAGACTAGCTTTATGAAGTCCCAAAGAGCAGCTCAAGGGCCCCAAAGGAACTGTTTAATCGCAGCCATCTTATTAAACATGAAAGTATTACATATACCTTAGATGAAGTTTGTTACGTAGCCTCTAGCCTGATGTTCCACCAGTTCAGTAGCATTCCATGAACAAAAATTTGGTAATCTAATTAATGATATCTCCGAGCCTTAGTATCAATTGATGAAGAAAAGATGTTTCTATATCCTTTTTTTTCTGCCACTGGAAAAACTGTTTCTTAAGAAATTTCTGTGATGATTTTTATAATAAAAAAGTGGTTGATTGAGAATAAAATTTTTCATAATTTTAGCAGTGTAAGTACTTGAAGTTTACCTGTCATATATTTCTGCATATTGACTCAAAAGCAGTTGATATTCTTTATAAGGGTAAATATAAAAGTTTGTGTCACATCATCAGAAATCTGCCGCAAAATGTATCTAGGCAAAGGAGATTTTATTCTCTCTCTTCATCATATTCTTTCTTCAATTATTTTTTGTGACTTTTTTGATTTAATTATGTATATTCATTGCCATACTTGGTAAAGTAAGTCACGTCAGTAATGGAGCATACAGGGAACATAAAGGAAGCATAAAGCAGAGAACTAGAAAAGGGGAGACACTCTACTAGCAGGATTTCAAAGGGTGTGAAAGGCAATCGCATGTATTGCAAAACTGGAGCAGCAGGAAGACATGGGGAAAAAAGACCTCATCTGGAAGGAAATTAACAAAATACATAGAAACATAACTTTATATTAAATGAAAGAGGAAATAAGCAAATTATGAACAAAAACAGGTGCTAAGAAATAAAATAAAACCACAGATCAAGCTACTTTTTTACTATTTATTTTATTTTTTTTTACATATACTCTATTAGCTTACACATAATATTCCTAGTGATTCTCAGGTAAGTGTTACTATGTCAGGTCAGATTTCGGTCATTTTTTTTCCACTGAATTCCACTGACTCTGCCTAATCTAAGGCTCATTTATCCCTCACAGTCCTGGTGTCCAGGTACCCCTCTTCCCATATCATGATTGTCTGTGGGACTAGACCTGGACGAATCCTGTCTGTGTGCATGGTTTCCTGTAGGAAGGAATTTCATGCCAGGGCATGAAAGCATGAAATCAAAAGGGAGTCAAGATGCTCACTACCTCAACTTTCTGCTTGCCCTAACAGTGACAGATAAAAAAAAAAAAAAAAAAAAAAAAAAAAAAAAAAAAAAAAAACAGTGATTCAAGGAACAGCAACTCCATAAGGTAGTTATGGCCATTTACACAGTCATTTCTGCTCCCAGAAATATTGTCACTTTTGTTAATATTGACTATGATTCCCACTTTGCCTCCCATACGCAATTGTTTGTGTATATATTTATTTTGTTTATATATAAACATGCACACCTGCGATTTCATGGAAGTCAAGGATGAAACAGAAGCTATACGGTGTAACTGAGCGAAGCTGTTAGCTTGTGTTAAGCAAGCAGTGCATTTCTCTAGATAACCTTTGGTTAAGATCAGGGCGAGACAAGACGAGAAAAACAAACATAATGTTTCTGTAAGACACCACAAGAAGAGACAGTGACTCAGCCTGTAATGTTCTGCATCTGAGGTGCAGCACAAAGTAGCATTGACACATCGGTTTCCCAGTAGATTATAGAAAAATAAATGCACAAACAAAACAAAAACACTTATTTTAAGTGATGGAGTGTATGAAATATGCAGTCTTAAAGTCGCATTTCAGTTATTTACGTTAATCATTTAGTAGATGACTGTCTTTAGATACTTTTCAAATAAAAAAAGAAATGGCAGAATTATCTTAGCAAATTATGTACCCTCCTGGATCACCCCAAAAGCATTCTCAATATTCAGGTACCATATTTTTCTGAAAGTCCTTTATTCATGTAGGAAATGGTACAAGTCATTGTCAGAGAACTATCCATTCTTATCTGGGGAAAACAGTGAAAATAAAAATGAAAATAAAATTCCTTCTCTTGTTGAGGACCCTTCTCTCACTAGAATGACCCTGTTTGTTATTTGTCATTTAAAGGAGGAGGGAAAGAAGAAGATGTCAGAACTGGTGACAGAACAAATGGTTGGACTGCAACTGTCTTTTGAATATTATCCTTTGAGAGGCATCAGGATATGAGTTTTGTGTCATCTGTATTGCCAGGGTCAGGGAAAGAAATCCCAAGCATCCTTATTCTGTTCTGTTAGTAAGTGCTGAATAGTGTTTACCCAGGGCCATATATCTGGAACAGATCTACATGCTTTCCGGATAAAATGGAGACCTACTACTAACGAAGAGCTTGTATCCAGAGACTGAGAAAAATATCAGATTAGCTTTTCAACTTCTGTAAACTATGGATTTATAGTAAGCAAGGATCTTGGTTTTCATGTTTAATTGCCCATTAACTTTAGATAAAATAATGACTTGTATAAAAAAAGAAATATATATATATATACATATATATATGTATATATATATATATATATGATGAGAGATTCACTTACTGGCAACTTCAAAACTGGTTTCACAAGATATTCCTCATGGAAGAACTCTGGTAGACCTAGTGTAATGACTTTGCCATGACAAAGAATAGCCTTTTATCAGAGAAACATTCATTACAGGTCCCCCCTGCTGGCTGTTTTCCATCATACTTCAGTAGGAGAGAGAGAGAGAAGCTATTTGATTGCATGTGGTCTCCTTTAATTTCTTTCTTTACATACCAAACCAGTTCATTGCCTTTCTAGGCAAGCCGTGTGCCCTGCGAGACTTTCTAGACCTTGATGTTCCGGGCCTGACTAACAAGCCAGCCACCTGTAAAGCCACTTGAGATGGGAGAGCGTACAAAGGGAGAGACCTGCACTGAGCAGCGGCTGCTTCAGTCTTTCATCAGAAATCAGAGGACAGATCCTGTTCTTCTTTAAGCTCCTGGAAGAAGAGTAGCTCCAGTGATTTCACTCGAACTGCAGTGATGTAAATCTCAATCAGAATTTGCTCCCCAGAGACAGTGGCTCTAAACTTAATAGAATTGTGAAGATTGAGGGGTTAAAGTAATGAGTTTCTCAATAGTTCACCTCTTATTGCCAAGTATTCATTAAGTGTGTACTAGACGTCTTAGATAGTCACCTCTAAAGTCTCTGACTTTCTGGTGAGGATGCAGTCAATCTTCTCTGTAATGTCCTAAAACTTATATCTCTGAAATGTGCTTTCATTAGATTGCTCTACAAATCACCCCTTTAAGACCAATTCTAAATATGCTTTCTGAACTGTAGAGTGATTAGTGCTGAATGCAGTACTTTGGGTGAGGTCCTAACGAAATACATTGTATTTCCTTAACAATAATTGAGTTGAAGGCTTTAATATAAGGGGTTTTTTTATTATTAAAATAACTCTCATATCTCTCTCCAGGTCAATATGCTGTAGTACCTTCCCATTAAGCAGATATTATGTCCTTTTATTACATTCTCCGAGACTCATTATTCTGCATTTATCTGCATTGAATTTGCTATCTATTAGCTCAAGTACTTAAATGATCTAAATCCTTCCTTACCTGACTGTATTGTTTCTCACGGATGACCTTTCCTCCCAATTTAGTATCATCTGCACACCAGAAATTTTTAGTTTAAATAATATGCTCTAAGTCATTTAAGGTACTGAAAAAGCTGTGGTTCCAACATCGATCCCTGCAGTGCCCCTGACACAAGTAACTTTGCTTCAGCTTAAAAGCGTAACTCACGGTGTACGGTCTCGACAGCTGCCATTTAACAATGTTGCATTCTCTCTCTGAACAAAAGGTAAAGCCTTGCTTAATGCCTACCTAGTTTTTACAAAATATATTCTGAATTTCTTGAAAATAGGTGGTTAACATTTCTAAAGCACATCAGGACATGTCTACGCTACAGCTGGAAAACCACCTATGCTTGTTAAGCCCCACGCTGAAGCTGCCGATGTCCCCTGCAGGTCCAGGACGGGTGAGCTGCGGCCGTTCCAGCTGCTTCGGCTGCCTTTGTACAACTCCATGCTGTTGTTTGATGTTTAGGCATCCAAAATAAAGTGTTTACTGTTAAGCAGGCAGAACATTTCTCTTTTTCAATATTATTTAGGAAAGGTATTATGGACATCCATGGAATGAAGGAAGGCATCCTTAGCGTTGCTTATGAAGGCTACAGCAAAACGAGGTGCTGTGGAGGACGGCGTTGTGTGTCCTGGTAGGCTCCACACAAGCTAACTGAGCTATATTGATCTCTGCATCTTCATGCTGGGACTTCTCTGGAACAAGAGTAAGTCTGTCCAAAGATATCTCAGGTCCCTGTAGTATGCTTTTCAGGAGATGTATTTTAAAATCTCCTGCCTTCTGATTTAGCACACATAAGTTAGGCAGAATGAGAGAGAATTACTTTCGTGGAAAATGGAGATTTTTCAGGAATGGGCTCAAAGGGTCACTCCAGGATTTTTGGCAGAATACCGGTTCAGCACCCCAACCACACAACCAACCTGCCTCTCCACCACCATGCCAGGACGACCACTTCCTCTCGTGTGCCAGGGCTGTCCTCTTCTGCTGCAGCCCCCTCTCCCAACGCTCGCTTCCTCTGATTAGCTTTCCTCAGCCCTCCTCTGCCCGAGGATTTCAGCTCCGATTATTGTACTCTAAGGGCTAAATGCTGCGTGAGGCTTTTCCTCTTCTGGGGCCTGGGTTACATCTGCAGCAACACGTGTGTTCCCAGTGGTTGGGAACTACAGTCCCCGAGAGGACACCCGGGGGCATATACAGGCAAGCCTTACATCTTTTTCTTAAAAAAAAAAAAAAAAAAAAAAAAAAAAAAAAAAAGAGCTTCAAGAGCTGCATTTTATTTTAGTAATTGAAATGTGTCTTAGCTCCCAAGCTTGTGCTGATATTTTCTTCGTACTGTATTTTTTTTCTTTCTGTAGAAAAAGAGGTTGCTATGACCAAGTGGATTTTCTTTTTCCTAACAGCAGAAAAAGAACCAATTGTGTATGCACAATTTTAAGTGCACAATTATTTAAATTCTATCGCCCCAAAAACTGATTATTTTCTTTCCCTATGAGGCGTTCCAACAAATTTCATGCAGTCAGGGCAGGCTTAGCGACTTCTTTCTTTGGCTTTTCACTTCGCTCTGTTCCCCCAGGATGTTCTACAATGATTATTTCTTTCTGTCTTTATTTTTTCTCACCTTCTTTCTTTGTTTTTATTTATTTATTTATCTATTTATCTATTTATTTATTTATTTTTACAGCTAGTTCTCCTGAGGGAGTCTGCAGCAGTAATGCTGAAGAACTGCTAAATGCAGTAAGGGAAAATCATCACATGTTGGATAATCTGTTATCTCACTTACATGACATGACCCCAGAAAATAAATATTTGTCAGAAATCTGTATGTTTGTGTATGATTTTGCTAATTTAAAAACTGATTTCATCCATTTCCTACAAATGCTATCAGGCTGTTTTAGATGAAAGAAAAGGCAGGATCTAATAGGTCTCTCGGGATAGATATTTAGAGCCTTTTGACATCTCAGTTTTTCAAATATGTAACATTTTGGAAATGTTTAGTCCTGAATTTATTATGCTCCAGAGAATGATGTTTTCCATTAATTCATAACATAGGTCACAGATATTGGCTTTTTCATACCAGCACACTAAAATATTTTCACCTGACAAAGAGGGTCCATCTATAAAGATGATGAGATATATTTTATTTCATGTCAACTTACATTTTCACTTCTCTTTTGAGATGGAAGACAACATATTTCATGCATGGTTTTCTGATATGGGTTCTTTCCATTAAAAACTAACTGAAAGTAATAAACTTATTTCATTTAAAGAACTTTTTTAGACTCAGAATACCTATACCCTAACACTAGATAAACTAAGGAAAAGGATACCTTTTATACTCTCGTTGGCAGCTACTTGGCCTGTTCCATCACAGCTGTCCATGCCTACATATATTCCCTCAGCAGCGCTCAGAGGAGCAGCTACCCGTATTCCGGCTGAAAGAAGTAATGAAAGACTACAAAGTATGCCTATCTCAGTGGTTTCACTGAGCTAACTTGAAAGCACAAATACCAGAAATATTGTCAGAGCAAGTAATTCAGACAATAATGGAAATATTGATGGAAAAATATCTTTCTGAATGAAATCTCTTCTGTTCATTTTCCATCTCTATCATTATCTAAATTCTCATAAGTTAACACCATGAATAAAAAACAGAAATTTTAATTTTTTCTATTTTTTAAGGAATCTGCCATTAAATAGAAAACCTTGTTGTACTGGAGGAAAATAAAATTAAAACTTTTTGATTTGCCCAGGCAAATCAATTTTAATTATCAATATTAAAAATATCAATATTAATTACCCTGCAATTAGTAGTGAGTTCTGAGTCTTGCATTGGCCTTTTAGTGAATAAATCTTAGTGCCAGGAGAAAAAGGGATTCAGTCTTTTGAGATTTACAGATAAAAGTGAAAAGTATAAAGGGTATTAAAAATATATCAATATTTTGTTTTATTTTTTATGTAAATTAAAGTAGATGGACTTATCAAAATTCTTTTTTCCAAAAAGTGTCTTTTGCTGTTCCACTGAGATTTTGATCATATGGAATCACAGAATGGTTGAGGCTGGAAGAGACCTCTGGAGATCATCTAGTCCAACCCCCACGCTTAAGCAGTCACATTGAGTACATCGCACAGGATCGCTCCATGCGGGTTTTGAATATACCCAGAGGAGACTCCACAATCTCTCTGAGCAACCTGGTCCAGTGCTCTGTCACTCTTACAGTAAAGAAGTTTTTCCTCATATTCAGGGTAGAACTTCCTGTGTTTGTTTGTTGATGAAACACTTCACCGAATTGGCAAATATCAGAAACCTCCTTTCTTCCCTGGGAAAAGTGAGACTAGTTTTCCTGTGCAAAAATATAATATGAGTTGCAGGTATCTGAAGCCCTAAACTAAAACTTGATGAAGTCAGTGTAGGAGCTTTCATAGTTAATATATACATACTTAGCAGTCAATATATATACTGTTTTAAGAGAATACGTGTAAAGTTATTCTTATTCAGAAGCTGTCTTTTGAATAGCGACATTTCTTCTCCCTCGCAAGGAGCCCTGGATAACAGGACAGCCCTGGGAGGTAGGAGACCTGGATCCAGGACCTTCACTACCTTGAGGACGGTTGCTTTCCCAGCTCTTTCACTCAGCCCATCTTGCTTTAGGACAAGCAGTGACTGTTCATTCAATACTGAGTGAAAATAAGGACAAATTTAGGAAGCAGGAACCAGCGCCTAGACCTTTCTCTGCCTTTAACATCACTATCCACTCACAGATTTTTCTGTCTGTGAAGCTGGCACCAAAGCTCCTCTGGCTCCCAAGGCCAGAGGAGTCTTTCCCCACAAGATGGATGCCAGCTTCCCTACAGCGTCTTCAAAATACCTGCTATTATGCCTGTGTTTTATAGTGAGGAAACTGCCATTTCAGCAACATTCCTATAAACCCTACTCCACCTCTGGGTCACAGCTCGGGTGATTATTTTATGTAAATTGTATACCATAGGGTTTTATAGAAGATAATTGCTCCACCATAGTAGCTGAGAAGAATTAGGCAAAGCCTGAGCATGCTTAGCATACTAGGATTCTCTGAGGACTTAGGAATTTCAATGGTAAATTTCCATAAAGAGGAGATAAATAGCTATGCTCTGATGTAAAGGCAGACAAGTTTCTGAGAATGTTCTTAAAATAATCCTAATTATCTAGAGAATCTTCTTCCTGAACTATTGAATAGGTTGAGTGTCTTAGGTGTCTAAGCAAGTTAAGTATATTCTTTCTGACTTAGTTTCCTGAAAGTGAGAACTGAAGTTCCACCAAAATGTCACTTTAAATGCCTGTGTGGTTAGTTGAATGCCTGCCCAAGTATCTCAATAAGATATTTAGGTGCCTAAACATGTACATAGCTGTCTCTAGGAATTAAAATTCAGGAAAATGCATCTTGCTGATAAGGGAGACTGAAGAGATATATAAAGAAGCTTAAGTATCTTCATACATCTGACTTTGACATTGAATTGCTTTAAACTATATTTTGATTTTTTTTCTCTATACATGAAATAAAATTCCTGCAACCTATAAACAGACTTTGATGAACATTATTCGCTCAATGACTTTGTTTACTGGTGTAGAAGGGCTTCATTCAGATCTACACTAATGACTTATTTTAATAAGCCCAGTTTGGTCATAATTGGTTGAGGTGTTGATTTTATTCCTTTTGTGAAGCGACTCACTGCAGAGAATAGGAGTCTGTTTTGAGATTGAATATCTGCCCCCCTCCCTTTTTTTTTCTTTGTCCTTTGATTGATCTCCAGCTAATGGATACAAAGGAGGGTTTTATTTCTGAAGTTGTTAAATCAGAGAGAAAAAATTCCTTGTGATTTTTCCTACTAACATGTGCTATTTATGCATTCTCTTGGGTCATATGGATAGTACTTTAGAGCTGTCACATTATTCCATCTAGAGAATTTGTAGATTTATAGTCTGCAAGCTGTGATCTCCCTTCCTCCCACTCCATGTTTCCCAGAGTATAGGAAAACATAGTACTGCCTACAGGTTTGAGGACCATTTGCAGTGTGATGAACAAGAAATATGATATAAAGAGAGAGCAATAAGAGAAAACAAACCTTCCTTTCAGCATAGCCTGACACTGATGACACAACTAAATTTAGGAGGATGACCGTTAGAGAGGTTTTTTGTTATGAGCATAAGATCATATTGTTGCATAGCTGGATGTACTACTATGTGTTGTGATGATGGAGAAAAGCAAGTAGTAGTTGGTTGGGAAATAAGATCCAGAAGAGATCTGGAGCTGTTTTTGGATTTGAGAATTTGAAGTGAGGAGTATTACTGCGATCACAACAAAACCTCTTCTGGTTAAATAGAACATTGTGGGGGCTCCTTTACTTGTTGAATTTGGCATTACTTCGTGAATATATGGCTTGAAGCAGAGATGTGGAGATGGGAACTCTCTTTTGTAATATTAGAGGTGAAGTTATTTTCATTATTTCATATTTCATTTTACCACATACAGACTGTATTGGTCTTGCAAGAAACTGTGGATACTGTGTGTCTTTTGTATGTAGTCAGCCAGATCAGATGGGATAC
The DNA here is from genome assembly GCF_028389875.1 of Rhea pennata. Taxonomy (NCBI): domain Eukaryota; kingdom Metazoa; phylum Chordata; class Aves; order Rheiformes; family Rheidae; genus Rhea; species Rhea pennata. The sequence goes on along the minus strand of NC_084702.1, from coordinate 75,100,517 downwards.
ATCTATGTATTTCCATTAGGATTCTGTCATGGAGCTTTAACACTTTTTAGTTTATCTGCAAGTTGCTGCTCAGCTTGCTTCTGAAATGGTCAGTGTCCCATCTGTGGAAATATGATCTAGAGGTTTACTTAATATCACAGTACAAAACCCATCCTTCATATCAGTTTCACAGCAGTATATCTTCAGTGAAGTTAGACTAGCTTTTTAGGTGGGAAGTAAGACCTTTAGGGCACAGCCTAGATTTCTCACTTGTTCTGTACAGCAAGGAGAACAAATTAGCCATATAGCTCTAATTTGATGCATATACTTAATTTATCTTTTCAAGGCTGAGGAAAAACAAACAGACAAAAAACATTTCAAAGATTCATATAAAAATGAAAGCAGATGAGGATCTAATGACAATTACAACTTTTAGGACCCATACTTAATGACATTTCATCCAGTATAATTTTATAACTCCAAACAGTCAAAAGATCAGGAATAAGAAAAACAACAACAAAAATAGATAAAGAGAAGGATACAATTATCTTACATCTTTGGAGTGGGGGGATTAACCACTCTTTGAGGAACCCAAGAGCATTAATCTTGACTAACTCTAGATGGATATAGATAACCAGATATGTACATTTCAGATGTCCAAAATTGGGTAAAAAAACACCCTTTTTCTCTTGTCAGAAATGTGTTTGTATAGAGGGACAGAGGGAAGTTTCAAGATATTCTGAAACAACATTTCCAGCTCCTGATGCTCAAATAATCTCTTGGCAAATGTAGCCTGAGTCATCTCCCAGAGACCCTAAGGAGACATTATGGGAGCCAAAGACCCCCAGCAATACTCTGACTCTTCTAGGCATAATCAATGTATCAGCAAGAAGGAGGTAAAGTGAAGTGACCACTTGGGTGGTCATATGGATGTGACCACAGGGCCACCGACGAAAGTTTTCTACTTTGTGATTCCCCTCCCACTTGGTAACTTTGGAATGACATAAAGTAGATCTGAGCTTTCAAAATCTGCCTCTTATTTCCATCCTTTATTTATTGGTTGCTTTCGATTTTGTCTAGAACAGACATCTTTGTCCCGCTAAACAACACTTCAGTGATCGCCACCGTAAAAAATCTGATAAACATGTACAGGTTTGGATCAGACTTTCAGATTTGTGGAGGAGGAAAACTCAGTGCTAGTAAGTGTCGCAGTACTAAAGCACTCCTGAGTAGCAGCAGAATTTCAGCACATAAGCAGTTAAGTCAGTCCAACGCTGCTCAGTAACCCACCGAGGTAAAATGAAAATAAGACGCATTGAAACACACCTCATCAGCACTCGGTATTATTTATCGAGAGCACCCGGGCATTCCAGCGGGTAATACTTCTGTTGTTTGTTTAAGTAAAATAACTAATTTGTCTCTTTAATAAGAACATTATAGATATCCTGTGAATTTGTATGTCAGCAGCACTTCGAAAAGATGGTGTATGCATAGACAGACTGACTGAGAATAAACTACTGAGAGCTTTACTCTGTAGCTGGAAAGATGAACCTGGGGGTAAAATATTTCAGAACTATTCTGACAACAATGCAAGTTTATGAAATGCTTGTGTTGGGAGAAAAAAAGATTATAATAATACTCTGCACGAGTTGCACTTTTCACCTGGGAAACCTAAAGTATTTTTCAGACATCAGCACTCCCAAGAGGAAGGTCTTGTGTTATTCTACAGATGGATGAACCGAAGTACAGGGGCATTTATCACCTTTCCAGCTCCCTCTGGACTAAAGAAGACTTTTCCACTGGGCACAAGATGATGCCCTGAGTTCTAAACTGATTTTTTTAAAAAAGAGGAAACGTGAAAGAAAGAGAAACACACACAGAGAGAGAAATGTATATATTAAAGTTTCAATGAAATATCAGCACTTTTGCAAATTGGATGCAATTTACCAATACTAATTTTAATAGAAATGGTTGAAAACTTTTGCAATGTTTAACTTATTCACATAATTTAATCTTGATTTTTTTCCAAGCAATTAAAACAATATGCAAATTTTTCCTCTACTCTTCTTGCAGTTGCTAGGGGAGTGATTTTTATAGGATATATGTGTTAGCAAAACCAAGAACAGAGTATCTAATATCTGAACAACTTTCTCCCTTCTGATATTATAAACAGAACAAGTTTTTATGATACTGTTAATTGAACCTTTATTAATTTCAAATCATATAAGACATTTACTTTGGAAAAAAAAAGCTTACTGACCAACCAAATGTAGTTCACTTCAGACTTAATCCTTTCTGCTAATGGATTAGTGATATACTGCATTATACGATGGAGGCAACCAGAGCCTGTGAGATAAGGCAAATCAGAAGATAATTTAGACTAAGCAAAACTGGCATCTGTTCAACTCATATTTTGTGATGTAGTTCAGGAAGTTCTGTTAGTGTAGAGATTTAATCTGGACCTATCAACAGATATAAATATAATATAATATAATATAATATAATATAATATAACCTGGTACTACTACTTAGATGTGACAAGATCTGCAACAGTCTTGGGTTGAAACTGCTCCAGGAAGAGCTGCTCAAGAAGCTGGAACTTCTCCTTGAGGAAAACAATACCAAGAGACTTTTGTTTCTATAAGTATGTAGACTCGCTAATCTAAGAAAACTCAGACCTGCTTAGTCAAGCACGTCAAATAATATGAGATCATCCTTGTAAGAGGGGAAGATGTTCTTTATCATGGTCTTGCTTGCCATGAACTCCTGTGTTGGGCTCACGTCTTCCTGTCCCCCTGCCACCTTCTGAGCATGCACAAAGACATCTCAGCAGCTGTCAATACAGGAACTGCAGCCACGGCTGAGAAAACACTTAGCAAATTTTCTTCTTCACCATCATGTACTGGCCTACATGAGTGAGTTCGGTAAACCCAGCAAATTGGGGTGAATCAGTGCTAAAAGACATGCTCTGCACAGGCAGTTGGTGAATGCGGAGACATCACTAGAGCAGCCCAGATGAAATCATTCATACTGCAGTTAGTGTGCGGTCTTTCACAGGAAAGAAATTTGCAAAGAACGAGGGAAATGTTTAAAAAAATTACATATGAGGATATTCTAACAGTTCATTGCAAAAAATCCTGAAGAGGATGAGTCTCTAATGAAAAGCACAGAGAGGATAAGGTCAGATTTGTCTTAAAGAAGCAAGAAATAAGCAAAATGGTTCATTTACACTTAGTTTCCTTCCCCCAGTTTTGCGATAGCACCGACTGGGTTGCACAAAGGAAGAGACTCCTATGCTGTTATAAACTTTCTTTATGTGCAGTGTTGATATCAAATTACTCCCTACATTTATATTTTTGTGTTGAAAACAGAAAAGCTGCAATATAGCTTTCTTCTAGTTTTAGCTGCAAACAGTGGCTACTTTGAACATGTGTGTCGGGCACCGCATGAGCCAGTTGCGGGGGGCTTGCACCTTTATTTCACCTTTATTTCACAACCAAAACGTGGCTGTGCTTACAATCAGTTAAGTTTTTGCCTGAGGTGGAAAAAGGGGAAGTTATATGGAAAAGAAAGTGAAAATGTTTCGGGAATCAGTGTATACCAATATATAACCATACTTAAACTGCTTCATTTTCACGAGGTTTTACTTTGATTCATTTATCCATTTTTGATGCCAGCTAGTGAGAGCAAGAGTGGCTCCCAACTCTCTCCCTCTGAAATTAAAAGGCAGTAAATTTTAAACCAATAAAAGCAAATGTTGTTTTGTTTTCTCTTTCTATTTTTTTTCTTTCTTTTTTTAATGTAGCTGATAGTCGACCTGAATAATTCACTGTCAGATGAGGTCACCAAAGGCAACTGCAATATCAGGATTTTGGAAAAGGTCTGAGCAATTTTATGGCCAGTAATAACAGTTTTGCGATCATAGAAGCTAGAAGGTGCTGGAAAGGTCACCCCATCCCATGCCTCAGGGGTCGAGTGATTACCTGTGGGGTCAGGACAAAACCCCGTGTAAGGGTGTGTACACCCGCACACACATACACATGCGCGTGGTATTTCCAGGACTATTCAGGAGTAGTTTTCAGCAGCTGCCAACCTCTTGTCCCCTTGTCTCCATGAAGCCATCCTGGCTCCTTAGTCCATGTATAGCATCATGCAAGTGATTGAGTCATATGTACTTTAATTCAGAAACCCCAGAATTGGGGTTTGTCATGTAACCACACCTACAAAAAGTGTTTCCAGACCATTTAAGGCTGATTAGCAAACTCATATTTGGTGGAAGATGGCTTAGGCTTATTACTATTTCCTAACTTCACTACTTCTAACACATGCTGGAGCAACATGATGTGAAACTGTCAGACTTTAGGAAACCACAATTACAACTTTTTAGTAGCATGAGCTTTCTGAATATCACAAATTGAGTTTACGCTTTATTTTACTGGTATCTTACAGAATATGAAGTTCAAGACTGAGATACTCAGCCTTAGTGATCTCAGCCTCCATGGCCGTTGCTCACTTTTCCAGCACGAGGCTCTTGGTCGTTAGCTCATACCACTTGGCATATTGTAAATGGAAGTGAAAGGAGGAAAAAGTTTACCTACTTTTCAAGTGTCAGTGCAAAACTGAGGCACAAACACAGCTGAAAAATGAAATCAGTTGCATTAAAATGGTAAATAAAGTCACTTTTTTACTTATTCATTTATTTAGTCACTTATTTATTTCACTTATTTATTTATTTACAGAGGATATGACTGAAAAATGCCTTCGAACAGTGGTGGTTTCTTAGTCTTCTCCAGATACCTTCAGACAGGGTGTGTTTCTAACAGATGTACAACACTATAATTAACACAAAAGCAATTCAGTCATATTTAAAAACACATGCTGTACAAGAACTTGATGTAGACCACATAATCACCCCTTCTATCTTTATCCTATAATTTACGTGTGATTTTCATGTTCCAGGCAATGTTTTTAATCTCATCATTCTTCCCGTACACACAAAGATAGCACTGTAAATACTCAACAGAAAGTGAATAGTTTGCAATAGGGGAAGAACACAGATAAACAGGAGAAAAAACAATACTGGTAGATCCCTTCTCACATCATTTCACGTACTCAAAGAAGGTTCACAGGAGAGAGTGCAAGGAGAGAAATGGAGCATAACATTCTGTGTGGGAAGGAATGGAATAAAATAAAATGTCTGTTAGAAAACTGGGGGAGTATTAGCACTTATAAAGGACACCAAAATGACTAAGATACTATTCCTTCTTGTTATATTTCATTTGAAAGCAAGGAGTATTTGTTAGATTTATGAATCAGCCATATGTTTCTTTGGGCTCATGCAGAAGACTTGCATTTTGCTGTATGTAAAAAAGCAAATTTACAGAAAAATGACCTTCTGCCCACTGCATTTTCCTGTGATACTTTTGAGAATACAAGATTAGGTGAAACATCATGGGCATAATAATATCTTAGAAAATGAGGATGTTTTTTCTCAATAAAAAGCAGAGGTATTGCTGGATGGGATAGGTCAAGGAGACTGAAAGGATACTATCCATCTGCCTAAATGCAGCAGCGAGTCAACATTTGGATGAGATATCCTTGGCACTCTTTATAGTCTGTAGAGAGCATCATTCCTCCCCTCCTAAAATAAGTGTCTAACTTAGGTCAGACAAATCGCACCCTAAAACTGCCAATTTTTCTCAAATGACTTTTTAGGTGTTTTTTTAAAACCAAATCCATCTATAGACATAAGCTGTGTAGGTGCCTGCAGCTGGCTTGGTCACCCCGTATATATTTTATATTCTTTGCTGAATAATCATGGGGTTTTTTATGTGCCTATATCCTCCTTGATCTCTCGCTGTCCATCAGCAATATCTTTCTATACAATTGGTTGATCTCATCCAAACTTGACAGAAAAATAAAGGTTTCAAAGACATCCTGTCATATACTAGGAAAACATACAGCTTGAAAAGACACTGTTGTCATACTCCCCTCAGTGAAACCTTAAGATGCTCATATTTTATTAAACATCAGAGAATCCACATGGGGTCCACGGTGAAAGCAAAGGAGAGAAAGAGAAGGACTGGAAGCAGGTATTTATTAGCTCTGGTACTCTCTAAACTAATCGTCTAAACAATGTTATTGTCTTTGACCTGGAGAAGCAGCTATATCTTCCTTTATAAGAAGCTGTCAAATTGACAGAGGTGTCAAATACCCAGTTTCTAAAGAGAAGGAGCCATCTTTTAAATTTGTAAGTGGTTTCTTCTAGTCAGGACACAGACTATTTTTTATTAATTATCATTACCGTATACAGAAAAATTAATTCTGCTTTCCTTGTGAAGCATGTTTTTTGAATGCAAAGGCACAACAATGGTCTTTTCACATGTGGAAGGAAAAAAAGCAAAAAAAAAAAAAAAAAAAAAAAAAAAAAAAAAAACCACCAAAACTCATATATGACATACAGTTTTCCCTGGGCTCTCTTAGATGATCTTACTAAAAGGAAATACAGCATAAAATAAAGCCCGTTGTTGCGTGCTCCTGTATGGATCAGTCATAGGTCACCAGGTGAGCTACCTTACTGCACATCTTGTGCCCAAGAGCTTAAAGAATACATCCTAAATGTTACATGTTAAAATTGATTACACTAAAATGAGGCTCAAGCTCAAAAGCATCACATTTTTAAGCCCATTCAAGAAAAACGTTATAGTCTAAGTTGCAATCAGATCTCTCGCAGGGATTAGGCAGACACCATTTTAATTTATCCACTCCAGAATTCGGTGCCAAGAGCGCTACAAAGATGAAAATAAAGAAACCGCCGACTGTGCATTTTTGTTGTTGGAGCTGCTGCGGCAGCAGTCTCTCAGAAAAAGGAGGGAACTGCTGTGCTACCTCGATCCCCCCCACACTGAAAGCCCGCAAGAAGCTGCCTTCTCACATCCTTTTGCCAAATAACTGGATAGCAGCTGAAATCCACCAAGCGCAGCTTTGCATAAAGAAAAGAAGAAAAAGAAAAAACAGCAGATGTTGGGAATAGTGACTGCACTGCAGATTATCTAGCAGAGCGGGTGGTCTGGAGTACGGAGCTGGCTATTTGCGGACTCCCTTGCAAGAAGTAAATAACGATGTAGCTGTTGGCAAAGCACCGAGCGAGGGCACCACATTTGTATGTACGTACGTATGTGCAAAGAAGCACCCTTCTTCGCAGGCACAGACCGACTTTTGCAAATGCAATGCTAAAGATCAAAGGGCAAAATGCTTTGGGAACCTACCACTGACCAGTACTGCTGCCTGTTGAAAGACTGGGAGCCTCACCCGCCCCCAGCGCTGACGCAGTGCAGGGCTCTGCAGTTTTGCCACTCTCGTGTCCTCTGGGCGCAGGCTGCTCCCGTCTTGTCGGACAACATATCACAGCCACATGACATTCGTTTTACACTTGCGTTATTGATGTAAGTCTACGGTGACGAGCTGGGCCCATGGTCATCAGAGTGGCCAAGAGCATGCTAACGTTTATTCGGGGTGATGGTGAGGGGGTTGGAAGCTACCGAGACAACTGGTTTGTCACCTGCCTTTGGACTAGCTTTACTGGTGGCTGAGACGACACCAGACTGGTTACGCTGCTTATTCGGCTCACCACAGTAACATTTTTCCACATGGGGAAACACACAACCACAACGAAAATGACCACGATCAGCAACGTAAAGCACGAAGCACAACTGGCATGCAAATATCTTTTCCTCCAGCCTCCTAGTTTTGAAGGCCACATTTAGCAAAAGACTTACACATACCTATAACCTCAAGCACAGGAAAGTTCCTCGTGCCTGAACTGCATCTCTCCATGTGTCTGTAGCCACTCGCTTGTTTGGATGATCCTTTGGAAGCCAGAATTTCCATCCGGTCCCACTGAATTCAGGAATCTGGTTGTCTGAAAGTATTTTTTCTCTTAAACTAATCAGCTGAACTTTTGCCAAGGAAACCATAAGGTTTATAGCTACAATTCCATGATCCTATAAATCTTTTAGCAATTAGGCAGGAATTAAGTAACTATGGCATATCAATATTTGCATGTGATATCTATCATTTCCTTCCTACAATATTAGTTACGATCCTAGAATATTAAATTCTAGCAGTCTTAATGAAACATATTCTTTGCGTATTTTCAGTCTCTACTATACATTCAATTCCTGCATCTTATGTGAAAAGTGTGTGTGCATGATATGTGTATGGCCACCTTCATGCATATATACATATATTTATTTATGGTTATGTATACAAACATAACAATCCTCTAAAACAAAGAAAAAACAAAAGAAATGCTCAATAACTTAAAAAATGCTGAGAGATGAAAATGACTTAAATAAAATGAAACTTGCAAAAGTGCAAGCAGCTGCCATAAGTGCTCTGCTGTAATTCATATATTTTATTGTTCTGTTTTGTTTTTCAGATAATTAGTTGGTGGCAAAGGAATAATCATGTTGCATGAAACACTCTGAATTTAATTTCACAATGAAAGCTGTACACTGTATCTACCGTCAGTTAGAAGGAGAAACAAAATTTGTTAAAGGGCCATACATAAAAGAAAGAGCATGTCCAGTCTATCGGCTTATGTATTTATTCATTCATTTTACATATATGTTGATCTAAATACTTTGTGATTTCAAAAGCAGTGATGCAAAATCTTTATTTCTGTTTTGTAATGTTAATTTTAAAGCTCCATCTAACATTATTTCGATGAGTGAAATCCTGGCTCAGTCAGGGAACAAACTATCATTTTCAAGGAAATGTATTTCAGCAGAACTCATGATGAGGCAATAAATACTCTTATCGTCTTCAGTGGGACAAGTCCTCTGAGTATTAAAGTTAAGTACTAGTGCACATTTCCAGGTTCAGACCCGTTATTGTTCTGGAGGACAGAACAGTATCCTGCTGATGCAAAAGAATTAGATAAGAAAGAATGAAAATCCCTGTTATTTAAAAGCAATCATGGAAAAACAAACAACAAGCACGTTCACACACAAAACCACATGTATCCTAAATGATAACAGTTAAGCTGAATTTTTGCTTTCCCTTCTTTTCCCATTTGCTGGCTTCAACAGTAACTATAGGCTTTCTATCTTGATGTCACCAGCGTTTTAAATAACACCTATCAGCAGGCAGTTCATAGTGAGCTCCACAAAGAAAGTACTTTTAGAGTTGTGCTAAAACCCGACCAGCTTCTGAAGCACACTTGTCTTGTTAAGCGACGACACACGCTCAGGCGACGAGCGTCTCCCGCCCAGGGAGGCGCCTTCAGCAGACAGTTGTCATGGTGCCTCTTTCTGTGGACAGCTTGCTCGTCTGTGTTCAAATGTCACATCTCTGCAGTCTTAACGGAGGGCAGGGGGCACGTGTCTGGCCAATCTGCTGCGGTGGGGTAGAAGTCCCACTTGCCCGAAGCTAGAGATGCATGCCGGTAACTCTTCAAATGTCACTGCAGCCCCAGGGCACGGACCTCCCGCGCTGCCCATCCGCACCCCGCAGTGGAGCCGTCTCTCAGTCATCTCCCTGCTTGCAGGTGGGACTTTTTTTTTTTTTTTTTTTTTTTTTTTTTTTTTTTTAAGGCATTTCTCATCCTGGTGACTAAACACTGCCTTAGAAGCTGGTCCGTTCTTTTCTCAACAGAAGGTCCATATGTTTATTTTGTTCTCAAACAAGAACAAAGATGAGAGGATTTTCACAGGTATACTTTTTATCATGCTTGATTCCTCTTCTACTCACAGTAGCACTTAGGAATGAGCTTAGGTTTAAGCATAAGCATAAGCTCTGTTTCTGAAGTAGAGCTGCCACCATTTGCGTGTTCAATACTCATACCGTTAGGTCCCCAAAACACTATCTGTCTTCAGTGATCTTTTGCTCAAATTGGTTCAGTTGACAGATCCAACTTAAGTCCAAGAGAGTTTTCCTCTAGCACACCAGCTTTCAAAGGCGCGGGAGCACAAGTAGAGACTCAAGTCAACGGTTAGACATCCAGGCACTCTGAAAGTCTCACCAAAACCTGCTTGTTTTAGACACCTGAGCAGTGATATCTACTCTGAGGCTCCAGAAGCACAACACCGGATGTGGCGCTGTATTAAGTCCACAGAATCACGCTGATTGACTCCTACCTAGAACAGCGTCGCCCCGTTCTCTTAGAGATTAGTATTTCAAACACAGTGCCTGTTAAAGTAATTCTCTATATGTGAATGCTTGGCTAACATCACTTCTTTTAGTAGTATACAACCCTTCCTATTAAAACAAATAATTGATACATCTAACTGGCTTCAGCAGGGAAGAAAGGAGTAGGTGGTCTCATTAAGAACCCTTGTTTTGCTAGAAAAGCATTTCTCATTGTCTTTACCCAGTGATATAAATGACCTTTGCCATGGAACTGATGAATGTATAAATCTTTCATAATATATTTTAATGTCCTACTGGTAGTAATCTTTATTATAAAGCAAAGCAAAACAAAATAAAAAAAATTGCAAACAAAAAATCTATTATTAAAAGCATATGATCCTTGCTCTTTTATGAACAAGAATTTGAAATGCATTTTGGTTATCCGTGTCTTAGGCAGTAACAGAAGCTCACATTTTCTTTATTTTTTTTTAATTATACAAACAGCAGGCTATCTCCTTGTCCCACACAGTGCTGTATCTCCAAATGAAGATGTTATACTGACTTTTCACTCAGATGTATCTGCCAAGCAATTCAATTAATAAAACAAAAAACAAACAAACAAACAAAAAAACACGGAAGCTGCCAAAGTCTTTTTAAACATTTCTGTCTTGAAAAGTTACATGTACCTGAGCATTGTATTTTTATGCAATTTGTCAACTTGCATATCTAATCTGCACAGAAAACAAAGCACTGCTCTGGCTCAGGTTCCTGGAGGATTTTAATCTACAGCTCTGTACTGTGAGCAAACCTAGCAGATTTGGGCCACCGGTGATGTGCCGCCTCTTATCTACTGCAGCATTCATGCAAGAGGTGAGAGACTTGATTTAAGTCCTGAATTTTTTTCTTCTACCTGACCTAATTCAAGCTGATGTCCCTCTTCTTTGTAGAGAATTGATTTTTCTTTCCCCCTTTTTGGTGATGCTGTACTACAATGCTGAAGAGGAAGCCAGATTTGCTGGATAAGAGTGACACATTGTATCTGGGTTATCTAAAATTTAGGGCACTTAAGTATGAAGTCCTGGGTTCTGATTATTTCTAAAAGGTTTGTTTATGCAAATATTAGTGAACTGAAGTTTCCTTACCAGCTGGGTAGTACACCTTCTGACTCACTATGCAGAATATGAGAGAACCAGAACTTCAAAATTGCATCAAAGACACTCAGCATATGGAAAAATGGGAAATCTTAATCTAGGTTCTGGTGTACACTGAAGCAGCCAACAGGGAAAGGCTGATTAGGAGTCTTCAGTCTTTTTCTTTGGATACCATGGGCAGTAATTCAGAAATACATTGTCCACACTACCTGTTACAGCTAGAAGCCCTGCTCTGCAAAACAATTAGGAGCATCTAAAAAGAGAAGCTGTGATTGCCCCCACTTTCTATATAGTAGCTGGTCAGGCAGAATCCAGTGATGTAATTTTAAAAGCTGAGTGTAACTCTACTTGATGACTGTGCATGATGGAAGAGGCAAACTCTATCTCACCTAAAGTGGACAGTGGTGAGCTCCATCTCAACACCACCACTGGTCAAGTCCCTTTGTGCCAGAAGGAGTCTAAATCGCACCACCTCTCTGGAGCATCCTAATACAAGCTATTTTTGATGGCAAATGGGAAAGATGGGTGATATATTCTCATGCCTTTGAAGCTATGTCCCTGAGCAGTAAATAATTAAAATATTATGAAATAAGAGAAAGTTTGCTCCTGTTCTAGTTGTACTAGTCTGCAGTTGTGCAGAGTGCTTACCTGGTAGTGGGGTAGATACTGTTTACAAGGATTCTTACTTTTTTTTTTTCTTCTCCACAAAGTATTATTTGCTTTTCTCTTGCATATAATATCTTATTTCCATTTCTACGTTTCCATCATCTGTTCTTCCATTCTACTCAGCTACAAAGATCCTTTATTGGAAAATGAGCCAGAATACTTACAACCAGACTTATAATACCTTATCCCTATCCATCCTTGCTGCATGTGGTACTGCTCCTGGTTTTGCTGCTCTCTTTTTTATTTATGTGACTGAAGAGCTTTTTTTGTTATTTGTTTTAATATACTTTGAAAGGCCTAACTCAGCTTGGCTGTTGGCAATTCTTACATTATTTCTACACTTCATGACCTCTAAGGTGTACCTTTATTTGCTGATCAATCTTTTTTTTCTCTCGATTTCTCGTAGGCTTTATGCTTACTCTTAATGTCCTTTTCGAGGTGGCTATACATCCAAATACATTTGGAAACCTTTCTTGAAAGTTTTGTTCTCACTTGCTTGATGTGCAAGTTTTAGATAACTTTTCACTGCTGACTTAAAGACTTTGGAAGAATCTGTCACATTGCAAGCCCCTGACTCCTTGCTTCCATTGCTTTCACTAGCTTACTCATGTAATTTGTCAAAGTTTTCCCCTTTGAAATTGAGTAACCTACCTGAAGACCTGCTTTTGCTTATTTTCCATGTAATTCATATTCAATCAATTTGTGGTTGCTGACTTCAAGGATATTTCAATATTATTATTATTTTCAGAAAGTGCACGGAATTACAGAAACGTTTGGCAGGCTAGTCGGAGCGGGAGCATGAGTTCCAGTTGGGCACCTGGAAATCATTGCACATGGAGAGTAACATTATTTTATACTTATGTCAGACTGTTGCATTTCTTGAAATCACTGAAACTTGTGCAAATGCCACACAGCCTTGGAATACACAGTACACGGGATATCTGTGAGTTGAGCACACTTCTGCTTGATTATAAATGAGTACGGGAAATGATGCTCTAAGGGTAGCCTGGAGCTTCCATGCGTGTTTGCAGTGGCACTCTACATGTGTGCATTCAATACACTCAGAATAAATACTTTGGATGTATGCAAATTACATAGGGTAAATGTGCAATACATTCAGAGGGGTATACCCCTCCCTGATCCTGTGCTTCATTATGCATATACATATATATACATATATTTATATATATATATAAATAAGCATGTGTGTGTTTGCGTGTGCACTCGTCTGCCTTGCTTTATTGCTTTTTTGCCCATTTTTACATTACTGATATGATGCAAAGAGGGAAGGACTGAAATATGAGTGCTGTGATCCATTATGGCCTTAGGACTGCAAATTCACGTTGCATTTTTATGGGCAGCAAAGACCGTGCTAGCTGCCCATCTGAAGTGCACACACAACACACACATCTAGAGCGACCTCTTTGAGGACCTTGCATCACCACGGCAAGTGGTGAACTCCAGATGCGATCCCGCTACGTGACTTTGGCTTTGGTTACGCTGAAAGGGAAGCGGCTCTGCCCACACCGGTGCCTGCACAACCAAAGTGCCTTCCACAAAGCCCCAGATATGCATGAAAGGCAAATTCACATCAGAAAGAATCTCTCCTCCACCTTAAATCACTAATGCAGATATACCGAATAAACTTGTCTCCACCCACCAAATGGCCAAACTTTTTTTGTCTTTAAAGCAGCAAGTCAGAGCAGAGGTGAACTTTTACCATCTTTTGGATGGTAGAAAAATGGGAAAAAACGTAAGAAATTAGAACAAAAGGATCCTCCAAATTCCACTTTTTTCTCTCACTACAGTTTGTTTCTCTTTGCGTTTTGTTCAGCTGACAAACATTTTGGGGGGGTAGGAAAAAATGTATTTCAAAGAAATAAACTCTTAAATGTGGTGCTTTGGATGCTGTCTCTAAATTCCTACTGCTTTACTTTCTCAGGGAAAGGAAGCAAAACAATTTTAATTGATCCAAAAGCAATCAAGGGATCAGTCAAACACTGACACAATAGAGAAGGTGTCGGAATACTGGTGGGTCAACAGGCCTCTCCTTAAGTGGTCTTATCTGTCAGAAAAGAGGCATTAGTTTAAAAAAAAAAAGTCCATTCTCATATCACAATGGAGGGGGAAGAGTGACAAAAAGTGACGTGAAATAGAAAGATTAGAGCAAGTCTAATCAAAAAGATCTAGTACTACCAGTTTGTGTTGAACTCAAGCCAGATTAGGGAGGGGAGAAAAAAACAGGATAAGAAATAATTATACGAAATGAATGCATCAAGTAGTATTTTCAGTTGGGTCAGCTTGTCTATTCATCACGATCTTTGGGAAAGTGAATGAATCAAAGGCGTATGGAAAATTCTCTTGGGAGGAGCAAAAGAAAATTTCAGTCTTTCTCAGCTCACTCTTAGTCTCGTGCATCATCGCGTCTCCATAGACGCTCCGGTCTCAGGGCACGAGTATGGGTATTTACACCGAATTAGCAATGCACTGGGCATTCTCTCTCCTCCCCTTCTGATGCCTTTCCACCCACTTTGCTCCTGCCTGCGTGTGTGCATGCAGGCGTGTGTGTCTGTTTTGTCTTTCTTTGCTTTTCACCTCACTCTGAGATCTACCGCACTGCGTGGTTATCAGCACGATGAGAGGAGACAGCCTGTCTAGCTCTGCCCAGTCTTAAAAAGACTGGTAAGGAAGAGGGACCTGACCGGACCAGCCAGATGACATCCCAGACCTGGGAAGGGAGCCAGGGTCCAGAGCAGCAGCTGCTGTGGCCAGCCTGCCAGCCCAAAGCACCCATCCGTGACTGACCAGTTGCCTTGAATCCTGAGAACAGCAACATGCGCTTTATTTCCCCTACCTTTACTCCCCTCTCTTTTTCTCTTTTTTTTTCCTTCCTTCTGCTGTCTAGTGTTTTGACAAAGTCAAGGGAAACGAGCACAGTTCATGATTCAAAATTAAATGAAAAGACCAATGCTTTCCTTCTCACCAGGAAAGAGGACTTGACAAAATAAGAGACTCTAATCCCATGCTTTATTCTAAATAAAGGAATCTGGTATGTTTTGATTATGGGTGTTTTTCATATCCGCTCGGTCTGAGTATAAGGTTTGTTTTCATTCTTTGTGTGTTTGTGGTTAATTTATCTTATTCAGGGACAGATGCAGCGTGGATTGAAATAAGGAGGTTGTCTCAATGTGGGTTTGAAAACTGTGTTGCATGATAGGAGTACCATCTGCTATACTAAGCAGAACCAGTATAGGAGATCTAAAGCCCCATTCTCCAACTGGTAAATAAACATTCACTACCCAGAATGTATCTAGATGTTGGAATGAATTTTTTAACATATTTTTCATCAACAGAAATCCATAAGTCATGCTTGACTGTTCCTGTGACAGAAGCATCTTAAGATATTCCTCTGTCTTGAGATAATTTATTCCATCTAAACTAGCCAAATATATGAACCCACTACAAGCTTTTCTCCTCTGTCATTTGTCCTCATGTATTACCATAATATGACTTTTATCCCTGGGGGAATGTATGCAAAGAATAGATGGTAAAAGGAGGAAGAGAGGCTGTGAGTAGAGGTGGAATAACTTCATCATTATAATTTTGATCCAGTCAGGATTAGCCTATATAACAGAGCAGATTTGCTCTGGAATCATGCTTTTTACATGTGTGTTTTATTTACATCTTGAATCCATGCCTAGAAGCCACATGATTGTGTTCTCCTCCCTGCCCAGTGGCAGTCAAGGAGAGGGATAGGTCCCAGAGAAAGCCACACTGCTCTCCATGTGAACAACCAAGGAACGATGAGTGTAGGACACACCACTGAGATCTCTTGTAACATTATGTAGATTCAGCCTTATTGTCCAGTCTGTGGAGACCAAACCAAGGTCTAGGTCCAGAGAACCCAGTTAAGATGAAGATCCATTCCTTATAGTACTGAAGTTATAGATCCAGGATGCCTTGACGCCAATATAAATATAGAAATAGTTTTCAGTGGATGCTTGCTACAGCAGAAACTCACCACATCACTGAAATAAAAGGGAATTGAAGTAGTTACAGGAACCTGAGGGGTTAGAGAAGGAAATCCTTAAGGCCAGAAAAGGATTAAGATTAATCAAAAGGGAGGGGAGATAAGGGCAGGAGACAACCAGAGTTGGGTGTCAGATGTTTGCTTGCTTTGAAGAATAAAAGTAGCAATCACAAAAATCAATAGTAAGCCTTATTAAAGGTGAGTTAGGTGTTTTCACTTCAAGGTTTTGTTTGGTTGTATCAGGCTTGGATACCTCACAGGTCAGGTATTTCAGATTCAGTATCTCTAGAGATCCTCCTCTTGTATTGCAAAGCATTCCCTCCAGAAATCTGCCATTGTCTCAAATGTGCTTTTTAGTTCCAAGTTAGGGTGAGAAAGAGAGAAGGAGAGAGGAAAAGAAAAGGAAAAAGAACAAAAAGAGAGAAAGAGAGAGAAGAGAAATTGAAGGAAGTAAGGATAAAGGAATGGAGGAAAGGAGGAAGAGAAGGAAGGAAGGAGGAAAAGAAGGAAGGGAGGGAGGGAGGGAAGGAGAAAAGAGTTTGCTTATTATTTGCCACTATTTTCCATTTTCAAACTCAAGTAATTCTCCTCTCAGAGCATGAGCTCCTGTACAGCTTGTACTGTTTCCCTCAGGTAAAAACCTTTTCTTAGAGAACTGCCGTGAATATTATCCTAGGGTCTCAAAAATGCCAATAAGAGAACGAATAATATTTGTTCATAACAGTGCTCAGTGCAAACCATGACTGATTAGTGTTATGTGTGACATCAACAGAGACAGTAATCAAGGTTACTTTAGCATTGATTTTTTACAGAGGTGAAGCTTCTTTGATGTATTACTCCATCAACACCTTTAGAGCCAAACTTTGCACATGAAATTAATCCCAATTAATTAGACTATTTGTAGATAGTGCTAGACTCTTTTATGTTGCAAAATAAATATTAATTCAGTTGCATTTTTTTCACCTTGTGCAGCTTGTGTGACTAGGAAGGGGAAAAGAGTCCTACTGATCAGTGTACTGAAATATGTTAGAAAGTTTAGGTGCTTGAGGTGGTCTGAGAGGCTACTTGCTTGGAATCAGCTCAACTTACAGGGCTTAACAGAGAAATAAAATAAGTTGAACCCGAATTCTGTTGACTTTACTGGTGCACGTAACCATGGAAAAAGTACTGTTTCCAACATAAAAAGGGGGTAAAGTTACCCATGAGCCTCTCAGAAAACACACGTAAGACACTGCATTGGGACACTATCCTTCAGAGAAGATGTGCCCTGGAGGCAATGATTCAGAGACGGCTTTGCAGGTCAGAGACTTATTTGTTCAGGAACTTCTACTAGGAAGGAGTTTTCACTAGTTAGTGTGATGAGTAAATTCCTGTGTTTCATGTTAGGCTGTTTTCGGATGATTTGCTCTGGAAAGGAAAGAAGTCGTGTGGATCGCTGCTACACCTTCATGAAACAAACTCCAAATCCTGTTTGTGCAGTGCTGTTTCTTCTGACTCCCAGAGTTTGGGGCTTTAATTCTGATTCCCAGAAAAAATGTGGTAAATGAGTGGGAGGAAAAGGGGACCAGACACAGAGGATTCACACTATTTGCTACTACAGAATTTTAAAATCTGATATTTTAATCCATTTTTCTTCCCCCTGAATGTATAGAGAACTTAGGCTATGAACTCTTGCATGAGTTTCAGCTGCCTCAGATTCTTGAATTTGCCCTTCCCACTACATTCACTCAATATGAATCCTAGTCTTAGCTGCAGATCCAAATTCCCATCTTAATCAGTTAAATGCTAACGGAGTGCCAGGGAATTGCACTACTGTTTCAGCATGTATTACTGATCAGAATCATGTGGCTGTAATCAGCCTCGTTCTTCAGTAGGTCAAAAAAATAAAAATAATAGTTAAAAAATCCAGCTTTAACATCTAATGGATTATCAAAATCCTGCACAGGAAAAGTAACAATAAAGAATCTCTAAACCGATTAGGCTTTTTGGAACCTCATCAAAGGATAAATAAATGGGTTCTTGTATTATTATAGTAATGCTTGGATGGCCATTTCCTCTCCAAATTTAGTCATCACATAGCATTATCTCAGGAACAATAAACCCTTTTCTACAGTCCATTATTCTCGGAAAAGAAGAATATGGGACCCTTCTACGCTGCTGTCCTGGCCTATGCTATCCGAATGAAACCAGAGAGGTGAGTCGGGGAAACATTCCTCCCACTCTGGGAAGGAAAAGACAGAAATGCAAAGTGGTGAGGAACAGCTGGCTCGAATGAGCCTGTGCCTCTTCCTAAATGAGCCGAGGAAAGGCAGCCTCGGAGTGAACGGGTTCGGTTCCCGGCGACTTCAGCGAGACGAGGAGCCCGGCAGGCGCCGGCCGAGCCGCTGCGCAGCACGAGCCGCGGCAGGGCTCTGCAGGGACGCGTGCTGCCTGAGGCTAGCAGCCAGCCGTGTTAGCATTAGCCTGAAGCAGCAGTAACTCCTGTTGGGATATCTGTCCATATATCCCGAGGATCAAGCATGGATGATGACAGCGATACTGGCTGCTCCAAACTCAGATTTAAAACCTCAGCGTTTTCCTTCTCTGGGTCCTAGATACAAGTGTAATGTACAGCATGATCTGATCTGCAGAGAACCAACTACCTCTATTACTGCCTCCTTAGCTGGAGCCGACTGGTTAAGTTGGAGAGGGGGAAGAAAGGACCCAGTCCTACTCATTCTGTAGTGGCTAGTCATTCCTGAACGCTGAAGGAATCCTTCACAAAGATTTTGGATTTGGGTTCCTGGCCTTTGCCACTGAGCAGCCCAGGAATTCCCAACAGGAATGAAGCAAAATAAGGGATTTACTGCAACATATATATAGACTTGATTATCTTACTTTGTAAACCATAGGAAACTAGAGTGGTGTCAGCACACTTATGTAAAATTAACAATGAAATTAATCTAGATAGTTGGGTCAATAGATTGTCTGTCTGTCTGTCCCCCTGTGTGCAAAATTGTGTGCTTGTGTCTAAAAATTCTTCTAGTAAAGGACTAGTTGGTTACGTGTTCACATAATGCCCATAACAATAAGGGTCTGGGCTGTGTTTGAATTTGGTATTCCGGCAATACATAGCAAATAAGTTACTACTGACAATGAGGATGATGAAAAACAGGCAGAGATAATCTGAACTTCTCTAGTCTCACAATACTTCTAAACTGTAGACCTCTGTCAATCTACCTCTGATTCACAGTGATATAAACAAGAGGAGAAACAAGCTGGCTCTGCATATATATGGCCTTAGTATTTTGAGTGTATCTATGTCTTTGGATTTGCATGTGAATATGAAATAATTCTATGCAAGTATGGGATGGGATTTAATTGTTTTTTCAAACAATGTATCCTTATCTTTCTGGTAGCAGTTCAGACCATCAAAGAGTTGTTGCTGATGAACTCGCTAATTAGTTTCCAATACTTAACCTTGTATTTCACTTCATTACTGGTGCTCTGTTCCCTCTAGTTTTACATTTAGTATCAGAAAGTTCATTTAGAATCCAGTCAATCTTCCAATGCCAGCTCTGCACTTTAAATTTTTCATTCAGTAAGGACACAATGGGAATAATGTTTGTATCTGTCAAGGAGATGCATGCAAACTTTTGAGTTGCATTGTCTAGCGCAAAACAAAAAAAAAATCTCAATAAAGAATAGAATAGAATTAAGTCACCAAGGACTGACTGACTGTTATGGTGAATAAGCTATAGGCAGCCAGCAGGTTTATAAAAGCAGACAGCTGAAATCCTTAGATTGATATTGGATTTAAAAGGACACAATCAAGTAATTGCTTTTATTAGATTTTCTTTCTTTTCATTTTTCATTATTTGCAGTATCATCTTAGAAGCTGGGAAACAGCTGTCTTAAGAAGGGAGAGAAGCAACAGTCCAGAGGTTAAACATCAGTATGCAGACCCAGACACCATGAATCAGTTACTTCAGTGAAACTTATGATTTATATTACTTGGATGATCTGACCACCAAGACATGCAAGACATCTGGGTCTCCTTCTCCATTCAGAAGGGTTTGGGGGTTTCTCTCCTCCTCTGTAAGCAGGAACAGTGTTGAGGAAGTGAAAGTATTTTTCACACTTTTCAATCTTCTGCTGTCTAATTTGTGCAGCTCTATTCTCTGAAACCAATTCATAAGAAACAGGTTCTAAAAATACACAATGGGGCTGATTAATCAATAGAGCAGCGTATGTAAGTTCATGGTGGATTCTCGCTCACTGAAGATCTGTTAAGTGAAGATTAGATGATTTTTGTTTTGTTTACAGAAAAACACGTTTTTGGATTTTGAAAAGGAAAGTCAGGAAGTCCACTAGCCAGCATTATTCCAGAGATTATGATGTTCCCCTCTGGCCTTACATTTTATGAATTCCTATTTTTACAGAATGCAACAGCACATTGTAGCTCTTCATGTACGCAGTTTACAGGTGCAATTGCTTTCAGTGACACTAAGCCTTCTCAGATAAACAGCACCTTTGGTACAAACAGGCTTTTCCTTGACAAGGCGGTCTAGAAACACTTTGGGGCTTCAAGTAGGGATGTGCATCTTGGCTACGCTTTGCCTCTCTGTTGGAGTAAGACTTGAATTTGTACCAGTTCTTTCACTTTCCTCCTTCCCTTCTGTGCACTGATTTTCACAGAGGGGAAATAGGCGTGCCAGCAGGACTGAAACCATGCTGTGCCTGGCTAGCTTCCCAGTCTGACTGATTTGGGAAATCAGGACCCTGAGGCACAATGCTGGTTACCCCACAGGTCAGTTAGGATCAGTCTATATCCAAATAGAAGATATTCTATTATGTCTCGAATATGTATCTATGTCCTCATTTGCCTCTTTCTAGCCTCTTCCGTTATCTTCTTCTCTGGTAGGCAGAGAGACCCCAGGCTTTTCAGGTCTGACTGTGTAAAGCTTGATGCAAATACATAAGGGACATTATCTTAGTCTGCCCCCAAAGCATTTCTGGTATTCTAAAATCTGGCAAGGAAGTGAAGTGACTAGTGAGTTGAGAGGAATAGAGGAGGGAGAGAGGGTATGAGATGAAGAGTGATGAGTGTGCGTTACAGCCTGATGAAGTCATCAGAGACTCCTACTGATGTCAAAGGGTATCGGACGAGGTGGTCCGTGTGCAGGCAGTTGATATCCAATCAATATTTTTTAATATAGAGAAATAAACAAGAGATTGTCATAATATCATGAATTCCTGTTTGGGTCCATTCTCATACATGAGAAAAATATACCGTCGCCATGCTAATAACTCCCTAGGGGAAAAATCCCTCTGGGGATTTTACGCAGTTTGGATGTGCATTGGATTGTGGCTTCCATTCATTGGATGTGACTTCCTTTGGGACTTGATGAACTACTGATAATTCTCTGCTTTCAGGAAATTTTGCAGTGGAAATTATTCCACCTTTTTTAATCAAATATAAGGTATCTCAGTAGCTTGAATTGTTGGTCTCAATATTTGTATATTCCCAGTAAAGTACTATCTTGTGATTGAATTTGTAATGTATTGACTCACAAATTTGATAGGTTACATGATGCATGTTCACTGCCTACGAGGAATGTTGAAAGATTCCACTACAGCCCAGATGTCCTAACATCTTGCTGGACATAGTGAAGAAGAGAAAGCAGGTATTAGTTTTAGGGAATAGGAACGATTTCCTACTGGGCCAGAAATTTTGACCGATTTCACTAATGGCACTTAGGACATTCCCTTCACCCTGCTGTATTTGAAGGCAACGGTCCTTTTGACCTTCATACTTTAAGATAGTCTGCAAATGTAAAAATCACATATTTTCAGGGAGAAAGGGGGAGATGGAAGAGGTGAGAATGTAGACAAAATACTAATTATCATTTGGTTCATTTTCCCCTGAAATGTTTGTATTTTTCAAATGGGTCAGAATAGAAAATGTTTGATTCTATCTTCCAACTCTTAGAACTCTAGAGCTTGCCTTAGTCAAGCTAGGAAAACTGGAGTATCACCTTTTCCAATCTTAAATTAATCTCACCAACAGATATCCTCTCACTGCCATAAATCTGGGGGAGGTTCAGCACAGCTGTCCTTATGGATCAAAATGAAAAGCAACAGTCAGATGGATGAATTGAAGAAATATCCTTTTGTCTCCTTCCTTTTTTTTTTTTTTTTTTTTTTTCCAGAGGGGGCATTCAGATTTGATCTTTACTGGCACAAATGCAAAAGCATATTATAAACTTGGATACTGAAAACCGCACAAAATGAATTTGAAATTGCATATCCATTTAGAATAATCTGAATTTGCAAATCATGCTGTATTAGTAACTCCCATAGTTTACAAAAGGGAACGATGTGGCAGGAGGGATGTAATTATCCAAAGCAAACAACCAAATGAACAAGCACACATTCAAAGGAAAAACAAATTACCACGGACTTTGCAAGATCCTCATACAGGAAAACAAGTTTCACAAAAATAAAGAAATACAAAAGCTAACTGTTTGAAATAAAGAGAAAGAGGCCAAACTCAGCAAATTCTCTGGAATTAGACAAATATAATTTTACTGCTTTATAGTTTCCCACAACATACTGACTGTAGGCATCAGCTACAACTTATTGGTGCCTAATGGCCTACTGTAGTTCATGAATCACAGACTGACTAATACTGACATAAGTCAGCAATTCTTTTCTCAACCAAAGATCTTATATGTAATTTGTGAAGATACTTGTTTAACTGCAAGACTGTCCAGGGATAACAATTCAAGACATCTTATTCAATGCTTATCTGTATTTGGAACAGATTGCCTAGGAAGGTTTTGTAATTGCTATCATAATGAAGCAACAGCTTAGATGTTATGAATGCCTAAATTACCAGGGGAAAAAAAAGCATGTTATATCAAGAAGGTCAGGAGTTGTAATCATAATCTCTCACTGCAATAAAGGCATATCCTATTTACCTAGTTGTACAGTACACACCATCTACTTAGCTCCAGATATTTATGAGTTCATTGTCACACTACTCATTGGAGAAAAGAAAATAAATTTATTTTGCCTTGGTTGGTAGGTATGCTGTTTAGCATATTAATAAATGGTTTGTAAGGTGAGCAGAGCAGTGAAACAATTTTGGACAATACCAAAAAAAAAAAAAAAAAAAACCCAATCAGAAGTGTCAAATTTGAAGCTGCCTCTGAGGAACTGTAGGAAGATCTCTGGCTAGGTAGCAGAATGGCAGGTAAAATTCAGTGGTAATTAGTGCTCATGGGTAAGACCAGGCAGTCAGGGTCAGCTATGCACAAGAACTTAGGCACCTCATTCCCACAAACTCCAAAGATTGTTATATCACCACATCCTTTGAGAATTCAGGCCAAAGTAAATTGCCCAAGGTCACATCGAAAGCCTGTGGCAAGTCTGGAGACTGAACTCAGGTTTGCTGAGGCCTACTGCAACAACACAAGCGTAAGTAAGACCATCTTTTTGTCCTTACTACATGATTAAGAATGAGGGTCTTTGCAATTATTTGTAGAAAAATGATAAAATTCCTTGACATACAGCATTAAAGAAAATCTATTTTTTTTTATCCTCACTCCAAATAAAGTAAAATATCTCCCAGAGCTTTATTTTTGCCGGCAAGGTTCTCCTAAAGCTCCCAGCTGCACATTTCAGCCTCAGTATTTAATAGTACTGATGCAGTTGCATTTCCATAATTCAACTGTTCAATCAAGGTCCTCCACCTTTTAAAAGTGTAGGTCGTAAATATGAAAAAAAAATACTGTGTGCAATCTCTGCTCACTGAATTAAAAGTCTTAAAGAAACTTTCCATGCTATGAGGGTTGTGAAGGATTTGGCAGAAATGGTGCTAACAATTAAAGCAGCCAGAGACAGATTAAATTTGCTGATGACAGCTCATTTCTGAGATGGTTACAGCAAAAGTCTGATAAAAGCTTATCTGAAATTCACAGTTTTGATGAGGCTTCTGCTTGTACCAGGAGAAAATGAAACACTTTAAATAGCATGTGATCCTCGGGAAAGATCTGCTTTGTATTGCAGAAGGGAAGCTCGGCATTCCTGCTGTAGTTAAGGCTGTAAAGTATTATAACCCTTTGTTTTCACAGCGGGAAAAGTAAGTCTAAACTGTGTCTTGTAAGTGAATGCGAAGACAATTTCAGTCTCAATGTAAGGTTTTCCATCTTTCAAAATAAAAAAGATATATTTAAATCAAAAGTACAATGAACATTTTTACTCCTATATTTAATGAGGCAACAAATTCCTGGTCAGCTTTGCATGGTGTGAATTCCTTGAAGCCAGAAATAGGCATCCAGTGGGCAAGCCCTGGAGCTATTCTGATGTGAAGCACATCCGCACACGCTAAGTATTATAGAGACAACTGGGTAAACCCTGGAGTATGTACTCAAGTTAACTTAAATAGGCCGATGTGGTTTTTACACCCAGCCCTGTAATGCCGGGAAATCGTACAGCTCTCTGTAACACTTAAAATGAGAAGGTACTCAAGGTGGTTTAGCAGAACAACAAAAACTCTGAGTTTGCACAGCACAAATAAGAGGTTTTAGTCAACTCCAGTTGTTTCTTACATTTCTTTTTGGAAGGTGAATTGCCAGTATGGTGCACACCAGAAACAGTTTTCAGAAAAAGCTAGAAATAGGAAAACAGATGTTATCCCAGGCACTAGTCAAGACCATGGAGACATCAAATGAAACAGAAAGCTAAAACAAAACTGATAAAGGAAAATACTTTTACGGTGCGTAAATAGATGTTGGCGTTCATTGCAACAGGACATGACCAAGGGTTTAGGCAGTTTTCTAAAAGGGGTTAGATATTTAAATGGATAACATGGTCTCCAAACACTGTTCTTTAGGGGAATGTCAGCAATATATGAAACATCAATGACAAACAGTAACAGGAAGTATATTAAAATGTATTCTTTTTGAGTTAGACCAATGTTTGACTTAGAAGTGTTATGTGAAGAATTTATGCAGAGAAAAAGCACTCAGCCTCTTCTACAAAGGTTTTTCTTCCCTTTCCCTTTCCCTTTCCCTTTCCCTTTCCCTTTCCCTTTCCCTTTCCCTTTCCCTTTCCCTTTCCCTTTCCCTTTCCCTTTCCCTTTCCCTTTCCCTTTCCCTTTCCCTTCCTTTCCTTTCCTTTCCTTTCCTTTCCTTTCCTTTCCTTTCCTTTCCTTTCCTTTCCTTTCCTTTCCTTTCCTTTCCTTTCCTTTCCTTTCCTTTGCTTTCCTTTCCTTTCCTTTCCTTTCCTTTCCTTTCCTTTCCTTTCCTTTCCTTTCCTTTCCTTTTTTGCATGGAGGTGCTTTTGCTTCTTATTGGATTAATCCTGGCTCTGATCCAGGAAGGCAAAGATTGTGCTTTTGTCTTACTATCTTCTGTCAAATGAATCTAAGAAAAAAGAGGGAAGGGTGAAGAAAATGAATGAAAAAAGGAAGCATTTTTTTTTTCTTTTTATAACTGAAAGTGCAAAGTTAGTTAAAGCTCAGACTTTAAAGTACAGACTCACCACTTTCTTCTATTGCATTTTATATATTAGAACACTCACATAGGGATTTAACTAGAAACATATCTTTTATTAAAATCATATAAATAAAAACATGTCCTTCTGCCCTCCAGCGTGTTTACAGATTAATTTATTTATTTTACAATATCCTATTTAATTAAATATTTGCTGTTAGAGAAATAAAACTTTCTGAGATGCTTATACTTCCAAGATGAAACTGGGCAAGTTTGCAGAGGCACAACTGACAATTAAACCCACAATCTGCATACGTGATTTGAAGAAAAGTTAACTCTTGCAAGGTTATATTATCAACTAAAATGGGGCTTATAGAGTGAGCATTGAATAAATTTGGAGATTTCAACCATATTAGATGATCAGTCATATTTAGGTTAATCAAGGTTAATGATTGCAACCTGAGCCCTTTAAAATTCCTCCTTTCCTGTGGAATTAGAGGGATTTTTATTTGTTGAGAACTACTTAATTTCATTCAATGCATTTCAACCAGAAAGACAAGTAGAAAATGCAAATGTGGATGTGAACTTTGGTTTATTTGGCTCTCTAGAGTAAAAGGAGGAGGGAAATTTGAATGAGTCAAACTTTGTCTAAGCTCATCATGTTCGGCCGTGTGGCTTTGCTCTAGGGCTGGCTTCGATTCCTGTGTTAGCCTATCCAAGGCAAATAGCTTTTACCCATGTCCCAGTGGCCATTTACTGCTTTGCCATTCCGATAGTGCTTCATCACTGTTTAATGGTATATATCTCTAGATAAGGAGTTGACACTTTTCATATATATAAAATATGCCACATTTTCTGACATTATAGTGAATGATTGCCCAGTTCTGATGCTCTCATCTGTGAAACTTGATTTTCCTCCGCAATAGTATGGTTAGATTTATGTTAAACAGATTTTTGTTATAAATAGACTTAAAAAAAAAAAAAAAAAACAGCATATAAATGCAGATTCCAGACTTCTACTTGGAATTAGTACTTTCCAAAATTGCTTGAACCCAAAAGTTTTCTTTTTGACCTTTTTTTGGTTACAGAACTGTACAGAAAATACAGAGATTTAGTCATCTGCATAATGGAGTAAACTGTTATTATGTAGGCAACGTGTATTATGTGTACATTGTATCTTTTAATAGGGAATATTTTCAGTGGTATGAAGTTTATGCACCCTTCCTCTATGATTTGTAGTTCAGCTGCCTATCTAAGTATACATATATGTTAAAATAATATCAAGATTACAATTCAAGCACCTGAAAGGTAGAAAGAAGAATTAATGTTGTCTATGTAACTCGTCAGATGCCTTGATGTATAAATGATATTATCTAATATTTAATTTCATTCAATAGTTATTATTTTTTAGAGTTCTACGGGAAGCATGGGAAAAGCATGTAACTTTTTTCAATCCTGCTTTCCCAAACAGATAAAAGAGTTGTTACTGAAAATTTCATGAGATAAAAAAAAAATATATATAGGAAATTTGTTAGCCTAAGGAAGAAAGTCAGCTAGAAAAATCAGATTAAAAGAAGCATGTTGACAAATTCTAAAAAAAAAAAAAAAAGTTTCACCTCTTCTCATCATGTTTTTTTCTTTTTAGGGAGATTCAGATTGATATTGATTTCCTTGTTTATTTATCTTCTGTTTCTCTTCTTTTACTGAGAAACAGAAAAAAAAAAAAAAAAAAAAAACAAATTACAAGCTGAAATTCCTGACAAGTTCATTTGTACTTCCCCCCAAAAAAGCATTAAAAAGCGATGAAGGACAGCATTAATATGTCTCGGAGTATGACACAATCACGCGCTGGTTTCGCAGCGCCCAGACGCCGTCCTCGGGGCACGGATGGCTCCCGTCGCAGCTCCTTTCCGCGGGAGCGACAGCCTGTTCTCACAAGTAGCGTAATGCAGCAAATTCAGACACCTGCGAACAGGAGGAGCGAAACGTTTTTAAAAATCAATTGACTTTGTTGCATCAAGGTGTTTTCAGAGTCTCATTATGTGCTGTTATTTATGATAAAGGACAGACAGCAGCTCAAGAGCCAAGCGATCACACAAACGCGTATGAACGAAATAACAGAGCAATCTACGCTAGCTGTCGACACAAATATTTGCAGCAGGTTGCTGACGGGCAAGTGCTATAAAAAGAAATTGCAGCTAATATTTTATTTTCAGCTCAGCTTTTAAATTTAGGCATCATTACCAAATAGGTTCCGTAGCATTAATAATATTATAATATTTTAGGGTTAAATTTTACCGTCAGTGTATTATGCTATGATTGGAAAAATTCTCTTGCAGTGGATATTTGCTTAGTTAAGTTTTTAAAAGGAGGCCTCCTGAAAGGTACTTTGCTATTTGAGGTCCTGTTCCAAATCCCAGCAAATTTATCAGAGGTTTCTCTTCATCCATATTAGTGGATGCAAGCAGAAAGATTTTCTTATGAAATCTTATGAAAATTTAATTTTCTTTTGCTTCTTTCTCCTGTAAGAGTCATATAGACATGACACACATGACATATGCACAAGTGCAGTATTTTAACACATTGTCGCTCTTTGAAAATGCACATGTATTTCCTGACTTTATTATCCTTTCCAAAAATATTACTGGATACACAAGTTCAACTTGATTGGCACTTTCTTCTCATATTGAAAAATAGTACTGCAGAAAAAGGAAGATGATATTTTACATTATTTTATTCAATCATATTTTAAATGATTTACAGCTACATTTTAGCTAAAGCAGTTGGGATGCCATTTTTACTTCCAATTGCCTACATTTTATGTTTATTTCAAGCCTTTATTTTCCTTCTTCATTTTCCCTCTTTATTCTCATTCTTATTTTATCTGTCTTTTACATTTCAATATCCCACAGATTTTTCATTCTTCTTCAATTTTAAAAGGATTAAAAAAAAAAAAAGAAAAATAAGGGTTTTGACACCTCATTACTTTCTGGTAACAAAAGATATTTTGGACAATTAAAGGCATCAGAATATATTTCAGATTGTTTTCTGCTATTGCATCATTTTTCTAGAACTGAAGAATTTTTAAAAAAGATAGAAGGGCTAAAAGAAAAATACATAGAAAAACTAAAAATTATGAACAAGCTGCAACTTCATTCATTTTTATATATTCTGTATTCCAAACAGAAAGGTTTAACAGGAAGCACAACAGTAAAGCAATTGTCTGATTTTTTTCTGTTGTCAAACAGAAAATGAAAATGAACATTTGTTTTAAACAGAAACAAAACGTGACATTTAACTTCTAAGCTGGGGTTCCAAGGTTAAAAAAAAACAAACAAACAAGTGTTTTCCTCTGAAGCATTATGTGAGATTACAAGCGGAATTCTGCATTTGCTCTGCTCGCGCAGATAAACCCTAAAAAACAGGTGGAGCTCGTGTTTGTGTTTGTGTGTGTGTGTGTTGGGGGGGGGAGTTATAGCCTTTTTTAACCTCGTACATGATACATCTGCTAATGAATATCAAAACTTCACTGAATTTTATACTACTTTACCTTCTAAATTCACATTTTGTTTGCTGCTTCTTACAAAAAACTCTTTTAAAAGCATTTTATTGTTCAAGGATATCAATTACTGCCATGCTCTTATATTGTTATGATAACAATGTTGTTATTATTTTTGAATTGTTATTATTTTTGCCAACCTGACAATTTAGATTGTGTTTTTAACCTCAATCTTATGTAATTTATATTTTTCTAATATATGTAAACTCTGATTTTTCTGATCTTGTCTGCACTATAATCTTCTAAAAGATTGTTGAAAGAGTAAAAAGATATAGATCTCCACCAAGAGTGCTCACTGGACCTTGAAAATAGCTGTAGACACAAAATTCTTATTTTCTTTTTTTTTGTTTTATTTATTTATTTTACTGAGCAAATCTCTTCTAACTGTCGAGTCACTTGCATAACTTTCCTATACTGCTACAAAACACAACTTTGCATTTATTCTTCTTTTTTTCTTGCATTTATTCTAGCATTAGCAACACTTTCCTTGTATAATAATCTGACATTTCTGTGCTAATAAACTAATTTTCAAAACCCATTGCATTCATAACTTTCTCTTTCACAGCTGTATATGTTCGTAATTTTTTCTGTATGGCCAGAGTATATAAAAGTATGGAGAGTCAATAATATATCTGTAATAATAAATAATGTCCAATGCTCTGAAGCTTTACGGGGCTTTGATCTGGTAGTGGGTTGTACCTCATCTGGAGACTGACAGCAAATATTTCCCTTCTCTTGATTTTCACAGCTGATACAATAGAAGACTAGAGCTCATATAATACCTGATTTCCCAGGCTCCCAACCTGATGGATAATTGTTGCCCAGAGGGGAAATTTCTTCCTAGCCTACATCAGCAAATGGTAGGTTTATATCACAAAACATGAGGATTTATGCTCCAATCTATTCCATAGCACTATCAGACTCGAAAAACTTCATTTGAGGAACAGAGTTAATGTGCAGTTAGCAGTTTTACAGTATCTCACCTATTTGCCCAGAATTTAGTGAGATCTCCTAAAAATCAAAGTAGGATTCCAGCAAGCAGATGTTCAACCTCTCTGAACCCAAGCAAAGAAGGACTTACAACAACAGTATAGGATCTTACCAAGGTGCTTCTCATATCTTCAGAAGATCTATCTGTCATTTGCTAGTCATCTACACCGTGTGGATCAATATATATTAAAAACAAGCAAACAAAAAAAAAAAAAAAACACACACAAACTTTATTTCCCTTTTTGCTGATGGGAAAACTGCAAAAGGACAACTTATTCTGATAAATGCTGGTACAAAATTAGAAGTCACTAGAGCTAGAACGTGGACAGGTATTTCTGATGGCTATTTAAGGCCAGTAGGGAGATATAACTGGCAATTCAGGCTGAGTAAGAACAGCAGCACGGTTGTGTTTGTGAGCTTGTCACAAAGGCTGCTTTCCATCTCTAACAGCCTTTTAAATGTGACAGCAGTGATTTCAGAGCTTGGTCTGGTCCCTCGTAGAGTAATTCACAGTGACTATACCAAACAGGCACTATGCATGGCAGTCATCTCTGCTGTGTTTAGACACGTAAAAGCAGAGAGTCTGTTCTAAACCAGTCATCTCTGCTACCTGTATAAGCAATGGAAAGACACAGGCAATTCATCTCATCCCTAAACAGTAGTAAATGAGGTGATTGATCGTTTGGGGGATACTTATATTAGATAGGTACTATCAGCTACAAAATGACCAGGTTAGAATAGACGAATAATTTTTAGTTATTCAGACTTAAAAAAGACAAATCCTTGCACAGCAAATATGCTCTGTTGCACTGAAAATATCTGTTTAGACACTCAGATTTTCAGAATCCTACTGAAGTAAAAAATGTATCTGGTAAACTGGTTAAACTGGTACCTAACATAATTGAAAAAAACAGCAATTCAGCCTGTGATGAACACAACACCTTTAATCTTTCTTAGTATCTGCTTTTAATAATAGCAAAGTCAATTTGTTTTTTTTTTTTTTTTTTAATACTACCTAGTTGGAAAGTAACCAACTTAAAACTAACTGAACAAGGTAGATCTGATAAGAAGCCACCAGAGAAGGATTTTTGCCATCTTTTGAGTTTTTATGATCTCACAGTTTTTGATTGTACTATATAATGTAGAAGGGAATAAATCTTCCTAAAATAAGATCAGAAATAGCATCAGGTTTGTCAAAAGACTAAAATAATCACTAGTTTTTATAGGCTGAGGTCTTTGAAAGTTAGAAGAGTCCAGAATGTGAATTATGACCCTTTTTGCTGGGACCAAGAACAGGTACTAGAGAAGTTAAAGGGGGGGGTCTCTAGGCATGAATTATATCTTTTTATATAACCTAGCAGTCACTATTTGCGCAGAGCTCTAATATTTTGAAGAGAGGTATAGAGAAGAAAGACATATTCATGTCTATCT
This sequence comes from Rhea pennata, assembly GCF_028389875.1. Classification (NCBI taxonomy): domain Eukaryota; kingdom Metazoa; phylum Chordata; class Aves; order Rheiformes; family Rheidae; genus Rhea; species Rhea pennata. The sequence goes on along the minus strand of NC_084702.1, from coordinate 75,069,101 downwards.
CAGACTGTGATTGCTGAAGAGTCTTCTGTGTTAGGACTAAGCACAGACTCTTTCAAGAACATTTATTCCCTGAAGGCTCATTTATGCTGGATAATTATGTTTACAGTTATTTTAAGATAAAGTTCATTGTGGCACACTATCTTCTTGAAAATCTAAACTACCATCATTATCTCTAATCCAGCAAAAAGTTTTGGAAAAAGATCTAGAGGCAGTGATAGCGCTTGGTGTTTGACTCAATAAAAAACACCTAATTTCCATCTATACATTTTGTAAATTTCTTCCACGTGGATTACAGATATCCTTAAAGAAAAGAGAAAAATAAATGTAAAATATTGGAGGAGATATGAAGGAGGAAATACGGAAAGAATAGTCTTTGCTCTCAGCTATGAAAGGGACATTGCTTGAACCTAGAGATGTAACATGGTGAGCTGCTATTTTCACACGAAGTAATTAGTAAATAAGTAGCTTGTTTATAATATTCCAGTTGTATTGCACCTGTTAACAGACAAACACAAGAACAAAACCAGCAGTTTTAAGCTCTTGTTCTTAGCTTTGGAGACTTGGGGCACAAGAGTTTTGTTACTGCTGGTTTTGCCATAGACTTCTTAAGTGACCCTGGACAAGTCACTTCATCTTTTGTGTCTCAATTTCCATCATGTTAAATTGAGAGAATTCCAAAAGAAAGGAATCAAGAAGATAGATTCATGTAGATATGTAAATTGTGTTCATATTGAGGCACTAATCAGTATGAAGAGACCATACAGAGACTATTAAAAAACCTCATGTGGAAAAGGCATATTTAATGGCTATTTGTATGGCAGAAGAAAAAGGATATGATGACTACTACATTGCTCAAAATGATTTCTGAAACGTACAGGCTTTGTCTGCATTGGCAATGTACTTTCTGTTACACTCAGAGACAGTACAACTGCTTTGCTTAGGAAGAGCCTACTACTGCTTCGATGAAGATGAAACTGAGTCTCTCTTACTACACAGCTGCCGATGCCGTCGTGGAGAGATGTTTGCATTGCATAGCATTTCACTGTTGTGATCTGTGATAGGAAAAAACAAAGCAGGAAAAATTAGCACAAAGAAAGAAAAAGAAAAGAAAGAACTTGCTCTGTTGGCTTCGTTGAAAAATCTTGACTGAATTCAGCAGCGGCTAATTTTGCCTTCATTGCACCTTCACCTGTTGACCTTATTTCCTAGTTCAGATCATGCTGAGGGGTAAAGAGACAGGAGGAGAATTAAGGGATGGTCAATGGCATATAATAGATGGGATTAAATAATGAATAGACTTTAAACGCTCCAGGTAAATACACTGAGACGTATTGTTATTTTAGTAAGCCAGTTCAGCTCACTTCACCTCGCCTCACCTCAACAAGCCAGAAGTCCCCTCATAATCCACCTCACTTCACCTCAGCAGTGCGGTGCATGTCCCACAGCCTGGGAACTTATCAAGGAACATATCTGAAATGACCGCATGGACTCTATCTATAAAATACATCATTAATATTATTTTGATTATTGCCACTGCTGCCGCTACTGCTGCTAGTTTTTAGCACCCAAAATCTCTCATGTGGCTGAGTTCTGAGTATGTTGTATGCATGTGAATGAGATGTATGAAGATAAACAAAAATATGGTAAATCATTCTCCCTTCCTGCTGAAAACACCAGCAACAGCTGTCTTTTTATTAGATTTCTGATTCTTTTGGTTGACATAAAAATACCGCAATAAGAGCCTTTCTCAGGATATCTCAAAAATTTCTTTTCTGTCCTGGCTAGAACCAAGGGATGCAATAAAACAGAAAACAACTGAGAAAAATAAAAGGTAACTGAGTATTTCATGGCCTTTAAAGGTGTTTATTCAAAGTTAGGTACTTCAGAATATTCTAAGACTCTAGGGGGAAGTGAGCCTGTTATTAAACTTGTTTTCTGTATATTAATAAAAAAATTATCTCTGAAATGGCTGACTTTACTCATGCTTCTATTGCTTGACAAGTGACGTGACTGTCACTTGCATCGTGAGGTCAGTAATGCAGCTAACAGATGGTGCAGCATGACTAGCAGCCATGAGGGATAGTTTGCTAACAGAAGAGGAAATGATTTTCAGGATTTCCCTTGCATATTGCCGGCCTTTTTTGTTTGTTTGTTTGTTTTTGTTTTGGACAGACTGTATCTGCTTGGCCTCAGCTTCACGGCATTTTGCTTGTGGATGAGAATAACTCCAACCCTGGTAACAAATCTCTTTTACTCTGTCTTAGGGTTAGAGCTTTGGAAAGAAAGTAACACCAGCTGGGTTATTTCTGTTACCTGTTCCTTGAGTGGCTCAGGATGCTTTTACAGGAAGAAACCATCTTGTTGTGGTATTTAGCAGGTGTGGCACTGGAACACAACAAAAACTCTCTAAAAGCTGCTCTTGCTCATGACCTCAAGATTTAACGTGTTAAGCAGAACATTCTGTCTTATTGCAAAGTATTTCAATGAGCTTCCAAAAGTCATGATGCTAAGAGTGTAAGGACACTGCAAGGTAGGCTGCTAGAGTTGCCATTTTGCAGGTAGCATTAGCTTGCAGGCTGCTTTGGCCATAAGAAGCTATTTGCCACTGGATGGTGAGCCTCTTCTTTAAAAAATGTTTGGTGAAATATTATGACTTCCCCTAACACTGCAAATATAAAAACTCACCCAAATCTATAGCCCATATAAAATGAGCAAGAACTTAGGCACAAGCTTGACCTCTGAGCTCATACAATCAACAAAGCACTTAACAGCATACTTAGGAAAACATAGAAGCTGATATTTTGTGAAGAGGAGCCTCAAGCATATAGTGAAATTTACCTCTCTGAAATGCCTGTATACCAATGTACACAGCACGGGGAACTGGAGATGTGTGTGTGGTCGTAGGGCCTCATGATCTCATTGCAATTACAGAGACATGGTGGGAGAGCTCACATGACTGGAATGCCATCATGGATAGATATGAGCTTTTTAGGAAAGACAGGCCAGGAAGACGAGGTGGTGGAGTTGCTCTTTATGTGAGAGAGCGACTGGAGTGTATCAGGCTCTGCCTAGGAGTGGATGAAGAGTGAGTCGAGAGCTTATGGTAAGGATTGAAGGGCAGGCTAACATGAGGGACACTGTGTTGGGTGTTTGCTACAAGTCAGCTAATCAGGAAGAGGAAGTTAATGAGGTCTTCTACAGACAGCTGGAAGTAGTCTTACAGTCACAGGCCCTGGTTCTCATGGGGACATTTAGCCACTCTGAATCCATTGGAAGGACAATACAGCTGGGCACAAACAGTCCAGGAGGCTCCTGCAGAGCTTCAGTGATAATTTTTTGACACAGGTGGTGGAGGAGCCAATGAGGAAGGGTATCCTACTAGACCTTGTCCTAACCAACAAAGAAGAACTGGCTGGAGAGGTGAAGGTTGGGGGCAGCCTTGGTTGCAGTGACCATGAGATGGTAGCATTCAGGATCTTGCATGGAGGAAGCGAGACAATAAGTAGGATCGCAATGCTGGACTTCAGGACAGTGGTCTTTGGCCTCTTCAGGGAGCTACTTGAAGGAATCCCAGGGATTCGGGCCCTAGAAGGAATGAGGGGCCAAGAGAGTTGGCTAGGATTCAGCCATCACTTCCTCCAAGGTCAAGAGCAGTGCACCTCTATGAGTAAGAAGTCCAGCAAAGGGGGCAGGAGACCTGTATGGATGAGCAAGGAGCTCCTGACAAAACTCCAACAGAACAAGAAAGCAAACAGAATGTGGAAGAAAGGACAGGCCACTTGGGAAGAATATAGGAATGCTGTCAGAGTATGCAGGAATGCAACAAGGAAGGCTAAGGCACATTTGGAATTAAATCTGGCAAAGGTTTTCAAGGATAACAAGAAGAGCTTTATTAAATACACTGGTAGCAAAAGGAAGACTAGGGAAAATGTGGGACTGCTACTGAATGGGGCAGGGGCCCTGGTGACAAGGGATACAGAGAAGCCAGGGTTACTGAATGCCTTCTTTGCTTCAGTCTTCACTGCTAAGGGCAGCTCTCAGGAATCCCAGAGCCTGGAGACAAGAGAGAAAGGACATCCACAAATCCATGGGCCCCGATGGGATGCACCCACAAGTACTGAGAGAGTTGGTGGATGTTATTGCTAAGCTGCTCTCCATTATCTTTGAAAAGTCATGGAGAACAGGAGAGGTGCCTGAGGACTGGAAGAAAGTCAGTGTCACTCCAATCTTCAAAAAGGGCAAGAAGGAGGACCCAGGCAACTATAGGCCAGTCAGCCTCACCTCCGTCTCTGGAAAGGTGATGGAACAGCTCATCCTGAATATCATCTCCAAGCATATGGAGGAAAAGAAGGTGATCAGGAATAGTCAGCATGGATCCACCAAGGGGAAATCATGCTGAACCAATCTGATAGCCTTCTTTGATGGCATGACTGGCTGGGTAGATGAAGGAAGAGCAGTGGATGTTGTCTACCTTGATTTCAGTAAAGCTTTCAACATTTTCTCCCATAATATCCTCATAGACAAGCCCAGAAAGTATGGGCTAGATGAGTGGACAGTGAATTGAGAACTGGCTGAATGACACAGCTCACAGGGCTGTGATCAGCAGTGCAGAGTCTAGTTGGAGGCCTGTAGTTAGTGGTGTCTCCCAGGATTCAATACTGGGGCTAGTCTTGTCCAACTTCTTCATCAATGACTTGGATGAGGGGACTGAGTGTCTCCTCAGCAAGTTTGCTGATGATACCAGACCGAGAACCGGGGCTGGTACACCTGAGGGCTGTGCTGCCATTCAGAGAGATCTGGACAGGCTGGAGAGTTGGGCGGAGAGAAACCTCATGAGGTTCAACAAAGGCAAATGCAGGGCCTGCACCTAGGGAGGAATAACCCCATGCACCAGTACAAGCTGGAGGTTGACCCGCTAGAAAGCAGCTCTGCAGAGAAGGACCTGGGTGCCCTGGTGGACAACAAGTTGACCATAAGCCAGCAATGTGCCCAGGGTACATTAGGAAGACTGTTGCCAGCAGGTCAAGGGAGGTGATCATCCCCCTCTACTCAGCCCTGGTGAGGCCACAGCTGGAGTCCTGTGTCCACTTCTGGGCTTCCCAGTACAACAGAGACATGTAGCTACTGGAATATGATTAGAAGATGATTAGAGGACTGGAGCATCTCTGTCATGAGGAGCGGCTGAAAAAACTTGGCCTGTTTAGCCTAGAGAAGAGAAGACTGAGAGGGCCTATACTGATGCCAAGTATGAGATGTCTTCCTCATCACTGAATGGGCCATGCAGCTTTGCAATACATATGTATTAGCATTGAAATCACTGCAGGACTTCATTAGTTATGCAGATCAGTCACTGACTCACTCTCATATGTTTCTGTAGGTGACTCATTAACTCACCTGTTCATAAAGCAGCAACAAAACTTTCAATGTTCACTTCCAGATGCCCTTTGTCAGAAGTAATTCACTTTCTATGGAAGACTCCATCCAAATATTATTTGATGCATCCAGTGTGAATTCTTATTGTCATGATATTTATTATACCAAGTTCAGCCACTATTGTAGGCAATGTCTAACTACATCACAGGCCCCGAAGAGATGACAGCATAGAGTCTTATATAGCTATAACTGTAAAGAAATATAAAAGAGTTATAAAAAGTCCTTCCTCAGAAGGAAGTGCCTTTTTGCCCGATGGCACTGTCAAAAAGCTAAGACAATATTAACTGACCAGAAAAGCAGGAGCAAGGTCTCAGAATTTGGAGTGCAGCATTTTAACTTTATATGTCTGTGCAGCCTTGAGTAGATAAATATTTTACTGCATCTCTGTTTACTGCACAATAAAGCAATAATTAAATATTGCATTTCAGGAAGGACTGAGAGACCACCTTAGGAACTCCTTAGTCTTTATCCAAACCTCATGATCACAGAGGAATAAAAAAATTCCACGCTTTTCTAGATAGAAAGGTTTACTTTTTAGTTCAAAGTATCATTATATTGAATACCCCCAGGGAAGGCTTTCATAAAATGTGCGATGTGTAAAACGTGCAATGATACGAATAGTGGCTGAACACATTCCAAACTGCAGTGCAATTAAGTTTGGTGCCAGGAACCTAGTGCTTCAGAACACCAGTATTCTCAGCGTCACTCAGAAAAGCCAGCAAACATCTATTTACTTTTTGACTTACCTAGCTGCCATTTTGCTCTCATGTGTATTTTATCTAGGAAACAACATGCCAGCAACTCAGCAGTTCTAGCATGGTAGATGACATAAGTTGCCACTTACAATGGAGACAAAGAATCCTTAGACCCTTCTGAGTACAATAAGAGTGCTATTACAACATGGAACTAGATACCATTCCAAAGAAGAAAAAAATAAACACTTAGAAGAAAAAGTACTTGGTCTTAAAGGCTTTTTCTTATGCTTTAGCCATCAGTTACATTCAGGAACATCACAAGTATCTTAAAACCTGGACACCCCAAAACCCCTGATTAAACAGTTCCCATGGGTAGGGAAAGACACTACTATTTTGTAGGAAATGTCCAGAATTTAATTTTAAATGATGGTGAAATGATGTCTATTGTTGTTACTGTGCTTTCCAGAAAGTAAAAACAGAAAAGGAAAATATACTGAAGAACATCAACTTTTTAAGAAGCAGGTATCGTAACTGTGCATATTTTTTGGTTTTATATTTAGTTTGTTTCTTTTCAAAGACAAAGGAAAATATGGACAAGCATTTTCTACCAAAAGCTCTGAGTACTCAGATATTGAAAAAATGTTTTGATTAAAAATTTCTAACCAAATCAAGGGTCTACACTTTTAATGATATATTTATTACTTTCAAATCTTTTCCCTGCAAAGACATTTTCTGTTTCAGTTTGTTTGCAGAGGTATGCATCGGAGAATGAAGCATTCCTACATGACACATATAAAATAAATGGAATAGCATGTCTGTATTTAATACATAACTCAAAGAGGTCCAATTTAGGTGCCAAAGATTATATCTATACTGATAAACTAAATGGAGTCAAAACATAGGCTCAAGCACTGGTCATCTATGATCATCTATGCTATTTAATGATGATTTTGCTTATGGCACAGATCTGGCTTGTGCTGATTAGCACTCTCCCAGGAAATCTCTAAGCAGAGGTTGAAAAACAGAATGTGAAAGAGAACGTCCCAAAAGGCAGCATGGGCCAGACCATCCCATTTTAGGTTGGGTAAAGACCAGGAAGAGTGCTTAGTAGTAAGTCCTCAATACCAGACAAATGGTCCTGATGCTGACCCTCTCCCATTTTTAATCACCATGAGAGGGCAATAATTTTATATTCACGGACAAGAATGAATGAACAAGAATCACGCCCCTTCTTACTGAGTGGAGACAACAGCTACCAGAAGACAATATACCAATACTGGCATAAGGTTGAGATCCTAAATATGAGCAATATCAAATGATAGCAACAAAATCATCCCCAAGCAGTGTTACAGTTGCTGCTATGAGCCCCCCTGCTCTACTTTCTGTCCCCATGAGTGGCCTTGCTTTCCACCCCCTCAGCTTGTCATGCTTCTTCCTGTCTTTGCCTTGCTGCACTCAAGTTTACACCTATTTAGTTAAAACACTGCATATCATCTTGTAGATACTCCTAAAATCTGATTATTTACTGCTGAAAGACTACTAATTTGTTCAATGAGTACAGGCCAAAATCTTCAGTGAAGTTTAGCACTGGTTTAGTTCAGAAAAAATATATTCCTAACTTATTTCCAGAAAAATGCTAAATTAAAATGAATATATTTGACCCTGCAGCCTTTTCCATCAGTTCATCTAATCTGAATTCAAATGAAACCTGAAGATAAACCATCATATTTTTAAAGTGCTTATCAACAGAAGTATGAATATCAGCATTTGATCCCTGATACTACTCTAAATATCCCTCTGAGCTGGAATCAGTGTTTGGGACAGGAAGAACAACTTGTAGGATACCTCCTTGCAGGAAAAAAAATTCAAACTTAAAAATTAATTGAGCATAGGAAAATTGTTAAAGATGGAGTATATATTTACATCAATAGACTGGCAAGGTTCAGCTTCTCTTAGATGTCTCTAAGCCAAAAGTGTCCAAAATTTCTTTCTGCAAAATCACATCCAAAGTCAAGAGTTTAAAAACAGAGGTTATATCCTAACCGCCCATTTGCTCCGGGCTTTTAGGTTCTATCCTTCACTATAGCACTTTGATACTTTCTAAATGTGTATTAACCAGCTGGACTCACAGTTTTCATGAGTTGTCTCTTATCCTCACTAGTCTTGCTTCTTACTCTGAGCTCCAAAATGAGACCACATTCCCTTCTGATTGTTTCTGCTCTTGTTACTGTTAACATTTGTTTTCGTCAAACAATATCAAGGAATGTCTGAAAAATCAATGTTTAATAAGTTACAGTAATATTTTCAATTTCCTGTCATCTGCTTTAATGTACATGTGTACTCTGTCATTTCTCATCACTTTCTAAATCCATCTTGTTATCAGCAAGGTATAACTTAATGTATAGCTAACTCTTTCCTGGGTGACCTTAAAGAATACATTACTGGGGATGCTGCACAGAAGAGTCATTCCATCTTTGTAGTGAAGGTGAAAGAGAGAACAGCTTGGAAGCAGCAGCACAAAACTTCAGCAAGGACTTTCACACTTGGGTAAATGTCCTGGAAAAAAGGAAAAAAAAAGTTTAAGCAGAAGAAATTCATTATGCCTGCAAGTGTGTGTCAAAAAGACTTTTTCCTTGTTTCTATGTGGCAAAGGAAGATTCTTAAGTCTGAACAGTACAACTAGGACCCGCAACACTGGCTTAGTATTTTTTTTTTTTTTTCCTGCATTGAGTTCACTGGCTGACAGAAAAGTATGAATAAACCGAGGATGTGGCTTATATGATTCACTTAAATGTTTACTTTCCCCCAAAGAATGTGTTCTAAAAAATTGCTTGATGTAACAAAAGTTAGAAGAAGGAAACAAAAGTAGAAGGTACAAGATGGCATTGTTATTGTCTCAAAGAGAAAGAAGTAAGGAGAGTAGCAGGATGGAAAACGAATTAAGAGAGACTTCATTGTCCTCAGGAGATTAATCTAGTCATTTGCTCACATCCACGCATTTCTGTTAGTCATATTTGGGTATTGCTATAATTTCAGTTGACTTAAACCCATTCAAGTTTGCTATGGAGAGTAACTTTAAAAACCTAACAAACAACCCTAACAGTTGAACTCCTGAAGAACCAGAGTCCTTGGCTCAAGTTTCCACTACTTGACTGTTTCATAGATTGGTCACAGCAGCTTATTAAATCTTATCAGATCCAGCAGGATGGCCCATAAAAAAGGATGGGAGCACCTAAATGGTGATGCTGGCATTCAACCCATAGACTTGTTTTCCTAGTGATTCTACCAGCCACTTGTTGCTTTTGATTGTGCTTTACTTCCTTCTTCTTCTGTTTAATAGCTTTAAATAGTAATTGCTGGAGCATGCAAATGCCTCTCTTCCCAGATGCGTTAAAGTCTTAGGTCAGCCTTTCTGCATGCATAAAATTCTACAGACTCAGATTTAGTGAGGACTTGGGAGATGGAAGAGGCAGGCAAGTATGAATCTGGGAATGAGAGCCAATCCACTCATCCTGATCTTGAAAACACTGAAAAGACTGTGAACTCCCACATAGATTTCTGCATTCAATTCATTACCAGTTGGTACTTAGAGATAACATTATGGAAGTTTTTGTTTCTCTACTTGGCTTTAATTGCCTTCCTTATTAGGATTTATCTTTCTGATATGGCAAAATATTATTTCAATAGATGCTGCAATATTATGCAAAAGGAGTAGAAAATTATTTCCCATAGAATATTATTAATGAATGTTTACGAGTTTCAATGCTAACAATTTAAAAGGCTTGGAAGATACCTTTCTTGAGAGCTCAATTCAACACGATAGACGTCTGGTTTAAAATAACTAAGCTTCATGTTTTGTTTTGTTTTGTTTTTTTTTTTTTCCTCTGGAATATATGAAACTGTTTTTCAAATGCTAACTAATCTAACCAATTTTGTATTGAATCATGAATGCATTTTAATTCACTATTCAAACTGTCATAGCAATGAATATTTTTGCATCCCTAGCAATATGTTAAAAGAGGGCTTTTCGCTGCTTTTTTTAACTTGTTCAATTTCTTTTATACAGTCTGATTAAAATCCAATTAATTACAAACACAATTAAACCTTTCTAACACAGTTTGCAGAAGAGGGCTGATGGAAGTAAAGTTGTCAATCAAAGATCCAATAGGGAGTACTAACTTGTCATCTCCCTAACTTTCAGCCAGTAAAAATGTGAAACTAAAAAATGACATTAATAGTGTATTGCCATATGTAAGTTTATTAGAAAATATCTCAGTTGTTTGATTGTTGTTCTGCTTATCATCCTATCAATTTTGTTTATATGGCACCTTTCTTGACAAAGTTATCCCATGGCACTTCACAATAATTAGTGTATATATATATATAATAAAAAGGCAGTTAAAACTACAATAAAAGACAAATTAAATATTAATGTACAATCCAATCTTACTGCAAAATCAGTGCTGCCAAAGGACAATTGGATGACAGTAAAAATTTCTTTAAATTCCATTTTCATTAGTATTTTGAAATTTTATAAAATCAGTAAAAATCATAGCCATAATAAATAACAAATGGCGAGTATGCATGACATACGTTAGAACTTCCCCCATTCTAGACTGCCAACTGTCATAAATGAGCATTGCCTTGCTGACCTCGATGATTATGCTTGCTGGAGATTGAGTCCATTATATATTCATTTAAAATTGAAGATCAGATTACCTTCCATGTCATATGAGGTTTTGGTGTTGTTACCCACTGGGGAGAGGTTATGCCTTTTTATCTTTATTAACATCACGGTAAGCTCCCTGAGAGGATGTGTGAGTCTTTTCCTTCAGAAGGCAGAAAGTAGGCGTAACTTCCCTTTTATGGGATGATGTAAAGTTTAGAGCGCTTTTGCATGCTCAAGTCTTTTCTCCAACTAAGAGCAAACCAGTCTAAGTCAGCTTGTATCTTAGAACAAAGTAGCCACAGGTTCTGTAGGTACACGTGTATCCTGAGGGCAGAAGGAAAGAGCGAGAAGAGAAGCAAATCTGCACCCTTTCTATTGAAGTCATGGTGTTGGGCAGAAATGAGTTAGCAAAGATTAAACTTAATCTGAGGTAGTGCAGAAGATGTCACCACCAAGGTGGTGCATGCTCTCTCTCAACTCATGAAAGACCATCTGCACTGTCTCGACCCTGTTAGCATGCATCTAGCATGCAACCCCCCACCCTCACCAAATGCATCTAGCCCTATTTAAGTAATAGAAAACACAAAATAGGCACTACCTGCCTCTGGTACAGTGGAATTCTGGAGTCAAAAGGGGAGTGGGTCCAGAAGCTTGGGTGTCTGCAGGTTGATACAGCAGTGGGGTCTTCAGAATAACAGTTCTATTCCACTTCAGACCCAGTGCAGTACTCAGACTGTTTTGGTACTTTCTCAAGGCCTGGCTTAAGTTTGCAGAAGACTTGAGGGCATCTTAGATTTGCAATATGTGAAACCAAGCTGATTCCATGCACTTTATCCCATCACGTGCTTAGGAGATAAAGTGTAATATCAGTAAAGTAGTTGGACTTGGAGTACTTAACTCCAAAGACAAGCATGTTTAGACTACGACTGACTGAAAAAAAATACTTCCGTGGTCTTCTGAATCTAAAATAACTTTGACTGACAAAGCATAAAGCAAGAATTAAAAAGTGGTATTTTTGGGTGTCACTAGCCAAAACTTTCAACTCAGAAGAGTTGATCAAAATACAAAATTACTCAGCTGCTCCAGTACAAGGTCTAAATCTCAGAATAGGTGCATTTCTGGGAGTAACATACCTCTGAAGGGTCTGGATCACTTGCAGCCAGAACATTAAAAGGAATAATGGTCAGAAGCATTGATGAAAATGGTTAGAAATCCAAAAACAAACAAAAGATTGTTTTGAGGCTGAAAAGGACATGAGGGAAAAGCTGGGCAGAGGGAAAAGAAAGAATAGTCACACTGGTATCACATGCAAAATGGGTGATCCATGGAGCGCAGTCTGGGCATCTCCACTCTACCCTTTCAACAACCTAAATTCAGCCTGAGGGGACACTGCTTACAAATATCATCTGCTGTTGTAGCACCTATGTTGAGATACTTCTAGAGAAGGATCTCTGTCATTATGTCACATTGGTCATGCCACATCCAGCCAGAATAGATAGATGCTGCCAGGCCGGAAGCACAGAAGCTAAATATACTCCAGAAGTGCTGTAAAAGGACACAGCTGCCTGAGAACTCTGTAGGCTGACAGCACCTATGAGACTTGACTACTTGAATGTATACTGGAGGCTGTCTGTACCAGTTACTAACAAGGGATGCATGGGCTGCCAGACAGATAGACTATGCTTGATAAAATATGAAAATCTTAGCCTAAAATTTGATTACAAAAACTGAAGGCAAGTGAACTTTAGTGCCAGTTTTGTCTCTAAATATTTCTCTTAATAAGCATATATTTGCATTACTTTCCTAAATAGTTGGCCCTAGCCACTTATAATCAGATCCAGAGCCTCAACATCTGAGCTAGTTGCTTGAGACACCCTGCATAGTCACTGGAGAGAACTAGGATGTGATTTATTTGATTTGCCTCATACTGCTATTTTATGACGAGATGAAGCTTATCTTACGAATCTCTATTTTCTTCCATTGACTATAGAGGGAATCTAGTATGACTACCTATATGTTTACATTTAGTCAGTGTCTTCATCTTGTACTGTCTAAAAACAGTAAGGAGTCAATACTCTAGCCAAGAATAAAATATTTTTATCCAGAAATTCCTCTGCTCTAGCCCTTAGGCAGTCTCCCTTCCCTGTGCTTTTTAAACAAAAGGATGTCACTTTTCACTAGTGACTAATTCAGTTGTGAGGCAAAGTGAATGACTGGGAAGGGTGTAATAATCACAGCGCAATACGATGATCCTCTAGTGTATTCCCTGCAGAAGTATGATCTCAGAGAATTTCTGTTAGGCCTTCTTCAAATAATTACTGTCAATTCATGCTTATCTGCCAGCTCTCTCACCAGGTTTTCTTTTTCTTGCCTTCCTTAGTGGAGATACTGACTCTGACAAAAGGAGCCATTTGTCAAAAATCCAGCATGCCAAATTCTCTTTCCCCTTTCTTTGCCAAAATTATGCAAGAGATTATTGTCCAGTCTGCACCAATATGCACTTTATCATCTAAATAATAGAGTACATAATAATCAATAGCAAATGGACATTAGCAGTAGCAGATACAGTTATGTCATTTAGCAGAGGGCCACTTGCCACAGCCACTTCTAGATACCTTCATTTCAAACATTTAAATTCACAAAGGACTTTTAAACAGAGCACCAAGGTTGATTAAGTAATTGCAAAGTCTGTAGTTTTAAGAGTTACTCAAACAGGCTTTTGAAGAATGAATGTAAATAGTCCTCTTAAGGAACCATCCTGGGAGTGAGAAATGGCTCCAAGATATCTCCCCAAAGATGAATTTTGCTTACCCATAAGAGATCAAGGGGTCAATTTCCTTGAGCTTTCACAGTGATGACTGTGAGCTCAGCCTGACCTGGGATGGAGTAATAACTACATATTCATATTCATATATATTCATATTCCATATTCAGTCATTTACCCAGTCTTTGGACAAGGAACTCTCCACTTATAACTTGCACAAAGGCTTTCAAGTTTAGTCAATAACAAATTCAAACCCTTTAATGACTACACACAAAGAATTCCTGAATCACATACTAACCACTAGGTTAGCTGATTTTTAGTGGAATTGGCTCAGACCACTTGTAAGGGTAGCGAAAAGAGCCAGTATTTAAAAGGGTTTACTGTCTATTATTGCCAGCTGCAAATGTACAGGAGTCAGGAGAAAATGGCCTATCTGGATACTGGTAATTGAATCATAAGGACTCTGTGACAACAAGTTATTGGGACCAATAGTCTCATCTTCATTTTTTAGGCTAAAGAAGAGTGATGATAATGCTAAATTCTCTGGAGGGCTACATGATTGGAATCTTTTTTTCTATGTTATTTATAATAGATGATTTTAGCAGCTATGCTGCTAGGTAGCTAGGTGTGAGCACTCTCTAAGAATCATGTGAAATTCAGCATCCAACCAAATCACTCTGCTCTTTCTGCAGCTGTCATGATGCAAGACCCAATTTCAGATTTAGGACTCACGTACTGCAAAGTTGGCCTTTTGCATACATCTGAGCTCCTAGAAGGGGTTGCCATTTAGCAATTGTACAGAGTTGTTCAAAAGATTGTTTTCGTTTCCACATGGGCAATATTCACCTTCTTCACTTGCCAGGCCAATCTTCACTCCATAGAATAAGCAATGTGGGACACCTGAAGAAAAATGTAGCGTGGATTTTTTTTTAATGTTTTGAGTCCAAATCTTGATTTCAGTCTACATATATGGCATACAAGGGGCAAAAAAAAAAAAAAAAAAAAGAATGAGATGGAGGAAAGGTAGAACTCAACTCTGACAATGTGAAGCAGGTGCTTTAGTTTTCTCAGATGCTGGCATATGCCTCTGGATTTGGGCATATCAGCAGCTTATGTTGTCTGCTAAAGAACTGACCTCCAAAATACTGCTTCCCCATACCTGTTCCTCCAAGACACACAATCTTTGGAGGACAACTTTATTTGTTTTTTTTCCTCTTTCCCCCCTGGGCATTTTGAGCAGCTCACCCAATAACTTACTTGCTACCACATTTTTTACTTCCTTAGTCTTTTGGTGGCTGAAGGAATGCCCCGTGAGGGCTTGCACATACATGTCAGTTCTTCGCAAAATATGCCCTGATTTTGTCACTTGCATGAGCTAAAGCCAGTGAAGCTCCAGTGCTTTGGAAGAAAATCCAGGGGCACCTTGAGGGTTTTATTTTTTATTTTTTTGTAAAGTTCAAGATGATTAATTATATGAGACTCAAGATATGTAAAAGTTATCCAAGTTTTCACCATTAATCACATAAATGAACAGAAAATAATTAGTTCGTAGTGACTTTCTGGCTTATTATAATCAGCCCAACTCAAATCGACTTAGCCCAGAGAGCCAAATATAGCAAGGAAAAAACCTTGAGGCATTTTTTCACTGTGTTGCCTGTTATCACACAGTGAGGTTTCTGTTCAAATGATGTGCCTTATTAAGGCAGGCGAAACCCATTTAAACAATATATCAGAAATGCAGACAAGCTGCAGAAAAATGCATGTATAAAGGGTATATTTTTCTTGAAATTTATTGATGGCTAAGCTTGCTAAAACTTTAGAAAATGTGTTTTCTAACGCACTGACATTACATTTTTCTAGTAATACAATGGAATTTTATTTTTTTTCAGTCACTTTATTCTCTTTTCCTTCCCCTTGTAATGGGCTTGAAGAATGGCAATTATTCCCTTTTATTTTACTGGCTTAAACCATGTGCTTATTAGAATAAATGTTATCATTACCCTTTTTATTTTATGATTATTAATTTTTTATTTGATTGCCAATACTTTTACTGTAGGCTTAAAGTCCTGAATATTACATGTGATGGAACAATAATAAAATGGAAAAGCTTGGAAATGATTCTTTCTTTCTTTTCTCTAATAAACATAATTTTAATTTTTTACAGATCTAATCTGAAGCTGGGTACCCCAAATCATATTTAAATTGTTAATTGTTCTGACATCTA
Source organism: Rhea pennata (assembly GCF_028389875.1). Lineage (NCBI taxonomy): Eukaryota > Metazoa > Chordata > Aves > Rheiformes > Rheidae > Rhea > Rhea pennata. The sequence continues at coordinate 75,053,316 of NC_084702.1, read as the reverse complement.
TGGGAGCTGAGAACTCAGTATCTCTGGCATTTTGACTATTTTCACGTTTTCAAATAGTACTTCGGTCTAGATGTTCAAATTTGAAACTCTGGATGTCATTATGTCAGTAGACTGCTGACACAGTCAGGTGAATTTCAGAGTTAGTACATTTAAGCAAGCAAAGGGATAAACTCAGGGGGGCACAGAAGAGTTGTCTGTGTCACACACCACTAGGACTGTGATGTTGAGCCATGAAAGGCACATAATCTAGGACAACTAAGATAGGGTAGCAGGACTTTCACCTGGCAGCAGCAGTGAAGAACCAAGACACAGCAGAACATCAGACACTCCTCGTGCTAACTTTTTGCCCTGTAATTTCACTCTGGTGCTGCCGTAAACAAAACTCCCTTGTTTTGAAAGCTCCCTGAAACTATAGCATGCAGCTTGGACAATTTAATTTAGAAGTCTTCTCTGAAGGTGACACAATTCAAAGGCAGATCTGGACACAGTTCTCTTCTAAGCAACAGGAGCAAAGTCAATAAATGTAGAGGCCAGCTGTACAGAATAATGGGCACGATGACAGAGGGGAGGTAGAAGCTTCAGCTTCATCCTCAGTACAGAATTTGTAAATCTGCGGTTCGCAGCAACTGCTTAACCTGTGCATCATTACAGAAAAAGTCTGTGAATGAGATCATTTGATGACTCAAATTCCTAAAAATTAGCTACCTCTATTTTAAATTATTGTATTTTTTTTTCCTGTACTGTGCAGAAGAGGTGTTAAGTTTATCAGTGTGGAGTTTAAAACTCAGAGCATGGAGCTTCCTAAAGTCAGTGAGCTGAGCAGGCAGCACCCTTGCAGATAACTAATAAGAAATGCTGAAGACAGAGTATTTAGCCTTACCCTTGCCTATCTAGAATTTCGTACTTTCACCTGAATATAGTTCTCGAAAAATGAAAGCAGGGCTCAAACCTTTTAAATTATTACTGGCAAAAAGATGGCATCATATATAAAAGTTTAGTTTTGGGGAGATCATACAGAAAATAAAAACATATGGTTCAGGTCCTTCTTCATCTCGAGAAGATTTGCCCATTTCAGAGAGTCAAATTCAATCTCTGTTCCAGCTCTTCTGAGAGGAACCTTCAAATTAAATTGTCAGTGAATAAAATACAGACACTATTCTGGGAATTGAAAATACTATCCATGTTTTAGAACACAAGAACTGACAGTATCTGTTTGTGAAAGTGAGTAGTGGTGGATGCTTAGAAAAAGAATATGTGGAATGAAGTAAGAATAACAAATCACTTATGACACCCAGTGTAGCTCCAGTAATTAGAGATTCAGGTTTTTCTGGAGATGCAAGTTGCATCTAGACTCTCATAGCTGCTCCCACTTGAAGAGCCACAACCGAACTCACTCTATATTGCATCAGGAAACACCTATAAAGGGTTTTTGACATTATTTTTCTCTTTTACTTCCTAAATGAGATACCAATAATTGAAGAAACACAACCAAAACATGAGCGATTGCTAAAACAAGGAAATGTAACCATTTATGAAGAAGATGTCCCCACAGAAATCTTTTTTCCAGTTCATGCTCATCCCTCAGTCCATGAGTCCATGTCTTGGCATCTCAGAAAGTTTAACAGCCCTCTGGGTATGGTAGCAGACCAAGAATTACATCATGCAAGTGAGATTCTCAGCTCTGGAACTGACCTGTGTAACCTTGGCTTAGTCATTTTGCCTTTCTGCTTTTCTGCCCATGTTTTGTCTATTCAGGCTGAAAATCTTCAGGACAATGCCAGTCTGTTATTACGTTTGCACAATTCCTAGTACAAAAGCGAATAGATCGCAGCTGCAGCCCCTAGCCACCAATAACATAAATAATAATAGATTTAATTTTCTCTAAACAGCAATGTACATGCATCAAATGGGGTCATAATATAAAGATTTGTAATAAAATAATAATAAAAAATTGAAATACTATTGCTAATAAAACATCTTTTCAAGTTCCCTCTTTTACAGCACATATGTATGTGTGTTTGTGAATGTGTGCGTGTGTGCGTGTCCCAAATGTAACAGAACCAAATTAAATTTTGTATATTATATCAAAACAAGTACAATCACAGTAACCATTTATTTCTTAGCATTTTCATTTCTTTTTTTAATGAACTTTCCCTAAGGACATTCTCACAATTGAGCATTTATTTATTATAAGCAACAAAAGGAATTTTGATTGTTCCAGCTGTGGCAAAGAAATACACTTTGATAAGCATACCGTATATAGATGAAAATAACACCAGAAGTGAGTAATTAAAAGCTTTGTAATATAAGGGTGAAATTCTCCATTAACACTTCTCCACAGAATTTAACATAGCTATGCTAGAGAAGCTGGGCCTCAGAAAAGTAGGGAAATAAGGAATAACTAAGTTTATTTTCCCATTTTCTGGAATAATTTCTTATGTTCCATAAACATATTCTGCCTAATATGAAATCTCAAGCTATCTGGCCTGAAAAATGAACAATTATTGAAAATATCAGACTATAAGCTATATAAAAATATAAAAGTAATGATTTTCATATTTATGCATATGATGGGAACTAAAACAACAGTGTCCTACAGAGGCATTATACAGTAGGTATGAGATTAGCCATTTTTTGTGGATGAGGACACATAAGAAAGTTGCCCTGAAGTAAAAGGTGCCGCTCTATCTGCTTCTTCATGTTAATCATTCTTACTTATGCTTTGACTGCATTACGACTGCAAGATTTCTGTACTTCTTTAAGCTATACAGGTTAGAAGAGGATCATCTATTTCACATATATAAGTGAATTAAGAAGAAAGTACCACAGCAGACTGTGTATCTATCCAGCAATATGTAAAGAGTCACAGAATCACAGAATCAGTAAGGTTGGAAGGGACCTCTGCAGATCATCTAGTCCAACATCCCTCCTCAGCAGGGTCACCTACAGCATGGTAGACAGGGTTGCATCCAGGCGGACCTTGAACATCTCCAGAGAAGGAGACTCCACAACCTCTCTGGGCAACCTGTTCCAGGGCTCCGTCACTCTCACAGGGAAGAAATTCCCCCTCACGCTCAGGCGGAACTGCCTGTGCTTCAATTTCTGCCCATTGCCTCCTGTCCTGTCACACGGGACAACTGAAAAGAGTTTGTCCTCGTCCCCCTGACACCCTCCCTTCAGGTACTTGTACACATTGACCAGATCCCCCCTCAGTCTTCTCTTCCCCAGGCTGAAGAGGCCCAGCTCTCGCAGCCGTTCCTCATAGGGCAGGTGCTCCAGCCCTCTGATCATCTTTGTAGCCCCACGCTGGACTCCCTCCAGTAGTTCCATGTCTCTCTTGTGCTGGGGAGCCCAGAACTGGACACAGTACTTGAGATGAGGCCTCCCCAGGGCTGAGTAGAGGGGTAGAGGGGCAGGATCACCTCCCTCCACCTGCTGGCAACACTCTTCCTAATGCACCCCAGGAGACCGTTGGCCTTCTTGGCTACAGGGACACACTATCAGTCCATTAAGTATTAGATTGTTGATTACACTACTGCAAAAAACATTACATTCTTAGTACGGCAAAAAATACTCACAGTTTTAAAAACTTTTTTAAATATTGTGATTATCTTATAATATCAAAATTCAAGTCAGTTAATAAATAGAGAACAGTCTACTTCTGATAAATGGCTCTTCAGCTGTTATTTATTCTCTTTTGCAAGTATAGCAGATATTTTTTTTCTGTAAGAGTCAAATAATATGGAGGAGGATGGAAGAGGTACTCCTATTCGTGCCAGTGTGGCAAAATCTAAGAGCACTGATGAGAAATGATGCAAATTTCTCCCTGCCTTGAATGTCCACTCTAGGTAACAGTAGAGGAATTTTTCTGATTTAAAGCTTGAGTTTGGGATATAATACTTTGGTTTCATTCTTCAAAGAACTGCCATCCATAAGGTGAAAGGTTTCACTCTTTGGTGAATAGAAGCCAAATTGAGCCCCCTATACACACACTGTACGTGGTAGGGCATTACTGTGGTTTCAGGAGCTTATCTGGAGGAAGACAGTTCAGATATTGACTGGGGAATGTTTCCCCTCACTGAGGTAAGAATAAGGGAAAGCACACAAACATCTTTGGAAGTGAGACTTAGGTGTGATAAGGCTGGCATGTCTAGGAAATGAAGGTAACAGATACATTGGAAAGACGGGTAGATGGTAGAGGACCATAATGTTTAGTGCAATGGGTTTGTGTTCAAAATGACTGGAAGTGCTTGTAAGGCTTATCTGTAGGATTTTGTTGAGGAGGGAGTAGCAGTAATCAATGTGAAATTACATGAAAATGTATATGAGAATCTTTAGAAAATTCTTTGGGGCATCTGCCCAAGTTTAGTCACAGCTCACTCGCCTTATTAGCTTAAGGCTGTGATGGGAACTCAAAGTGACAGCACTGCCAACACAGTAAGTCATAATGCCACAGAGCATTGTACTTCTGGGCCAGAAAACAAAACATCAGTTTCCATTTGAAAAGACATCAAAAAGGAAGAAAAAGCAACTTTATGTTATGTATCATCACCAGATAATGGCATGAAGTCAAACAGCATATTTACCAATAGATGCAGTGGCTGGAGCAGGATGGAGGATATTCTGTTCATAACATTGCTAAAGTAGAAGCCTAACTTACTTCTAAAATTTGCCTGAAGATGGGGTTGAGAAGTGGTAGTAGCCTGCTATTAGTCTCAATGTGTGATTAAAAAGATAAAAAATAACTTCCCTCTTTCATACATACACAAAGTGAGAAAAACATAAAGGAAAGATCTGGTGCACAGTTCTTACATGCAAAAGTAAGCAAAGTAAGATGAAAAGGCTTTGAAACCATACTTCATAACAGCAACTATGCTCCCTCATAATAATTCTAATAAACACAAAAATTGAGAGGAAGAAGTTTGCACTATTCCTTTCCTGTTCAGACCTCTCTCATGCCTTCCCTGGGCTGTTATAAGGCATTTGTGTGTGCATTCACTTGCAGATGAAGCAGTGCTGTTGGCTCCACTGCAAAGGGAATGAATAGGGCCATGAAAAGCATTTCCTCTTTCTACTAGTTCCCGTGAGGCCTCCCTCCTTAGATTTAGAAGTGTTGATGAGGATGAGGACTGAGCAGAGAAATGGTATAGAATAGGAACAGCTCATCTGACTTCATGGCATTATCTGAGATGTGTGAATAAATACTATGGTCTTCAGACATTACACAGGCACACTTACCATGGTAACGATAGTAAACCTGCATGAGGAAGGTCAGAATTAAGACACTGTGATGGGGCCCTACATAGAGAACCTATCATTCGGTTAGAGTTAGTTAGAGAACAACAGTGAATTGAGCTAATCTTGCTGACATAAACATATAAATAAAACAGATGAAGTCTTTTCTCAGGGCCTATATATGTTCTACATAATCTCCCCAGAGTCTCTTGTTCCAGGACGGCCTATTAGCTTGGGTGATGCAAGACATGACTTCTAGGAGTCAGTTAAAATCCAGCAGCAGCATAGCTATATTTATATGCTTGCAGATTAAATCTCTGTCAGAACTGGCCAATTTTTATTCCCAAACCAGTTCCGGAGATGATACTACTGCTTCCATAAGGCATTGCACTAGAACTGAAAAGCCTGATGGACCTGATGGCTTTCAAGTAATCAATTCCATTGTTTCTAATCTATGTTTCAGGAAACAGAAATTGATCAAGACAATAAAGAATAATTGAGTATAGACTCCATCCTTCTTTAATTGTTATTCTCTGAAAATACAAACAAATACTAACCTGGAAATTTCCACAGAAGACATGTGATCTTTACAAAAGACCAAATCAACTTCCATCAACCTCCCCAAAACAATTTTTCTTGGAAAAAATTATTCTTACTGGACAACTTGCAGTCATAAAGTTTCCATGTAACTGAAATTAATATTTAACTATTATGAGTATTGCACTAAGGGCTTTTAAAAAAGACCAAGATATCACTGTGCCAGGCATTAAGAAAACACAGAGGAGAAAACCCCAATTAAAGAGCTTTAGGAATAAATAGACGTGGCTACGTTGGGAGAATTACAGCCACTGAACAGGTTGCCATACAAGGCACTAACAGGAGCACTAGTACACTATATATCTGCAGAGTTTCCTAGTTAGATGCCAAAAAGAAAAAAAAGTATTATATGTATTTGCTTCCTTCACCATCTCCCTCACCGACATAACCTAAGGCAACAAAAACACTGTTGGCATCACTGCATTCACTACAAAAATCTTCCAACATAGTAGTGTCAGCAAGGTGATATGATCTTTTCCCACCCTGCCCTGACATAGATACGTTAACCAACAGTGGAGATTAAGCTTTAGAGACTTGGTGATGAGCACATTTTAAAAAGCCTAAGCTTTGGCTTTTTAGAATGTGAAGGAAAAAAAAAAAAACAAAAAACAAAAATCCCAATACATCATGAAAGTGAATGGCACTGAGATCCTACAGAGAACGCCTTATGAAGGTTTTCTTCTAACTCTCTTTGCTCCTCACTAGTAAATGAAGGATGAAAAATTCTATAAATGAAGTTTAGATTCAGAAATGGAACAAACTGTTGAAGGAATTTTATTTAAAAAATGTTATGCCTTATGCTTTTTAAAACCAAATAGATAACACAAAAGTGCCATCTCAGATAAGCCATTTCCAAAAATTTTGAGCCATTTTTTTTTGGCTCAAACATGTAGACAGTTAACTGATGATTTGACTTGATGAGTCTGCATACTTTAATGACGGATTAGGCCCTGCAAACCACCAGCAACCCACTTGCTATGGCTTCAGGAACTATTTGCCATAGTCTGTGATCAGAACACTTTGCTATATTACATAAGACTTTTGCTTGTAATAGCTCACTACACTTGTTTTGCCCCCCATGTTTTATGGTCTTTCTGCACATCTCCACTGCTGACTGGCTAAACCTAAAGGAAATGGCTTTGGAACTGAACTCTACTCCTGAAACCGAAGTACGAAAAAGTCAAATTTCATCTTTGAGCTTTCTTGGAGCTTCCCTATTCATGGCTCCAGCAAAAACTGTTACTTGAGAAACAGGAGTTCCCATAAATTCTACCATCTCTCTTATTACAGAGGTCAGATAAAACTGTGATAGGCCCACCCAGGCCTACAGATCTTTACGCTAGACATTCAGGTGGTATCAACTAGCAGATAGATACAGTATCCTCAAAAAGTTTTACTTATTCATGTAACTTGAGGACACAGTTCTACAATTTTTGAAACAAGATATCTTGCAGATTAATTTAATGAAAACTATGACTAAATAATGTCATAGAGCCTTCAGCATTTTAATAGGAACACTAAATGACACTTCAGTATCTGATTTTCACTGTTTTACTAGACTTTATTTGAATATACAACACTCTGCTCCTCTTGGTCTCTTGTCCATATGTCTATAATAATAATTAAACAAGTATGATTTATAATTAACACAATTTTTCAGAAAGCCATAAAACACTGTAAAAACACTGAAGAAGATGCTAGGACTTGCACTGACTCCATCCTTAGTTTTTTTTTCATATTCAAGTTCATGGACTTACATATATTTTAGCACGGAAAGAAGTATTCACAGAAACACAAGTGTTTCTTTTCCCCTCCTGCACTCAGTACAAAACATATTAGTACCTCCAGTGCTTTAGAAGAACATGTATCTTTGACACAAAAGATGTAAAGCCTTAGAAATTCTACTTTGCCACAGAAAAAAAGGAAGTCAAGCTCAAAAGCTCTGCTGATGTCCTGGGATCCTGTAATATTACAACATTTGTTAGCTGATGCTAAGAAGTGGACTTCATCCTACATTAGAGAAGAGAGGAAAAATCACTCTACAGTGTGTGCTAAACTGACCTGAGGGAAAATTCTTATTAGTAGGATATAAAACCAAGAAGTCTAATTTCATTATAAAAACTGAGCAATGCGACTTGTTCCAGGAGCACTGTCTGTGCACACAGCTCACAGCCCAACGAGGCCTTATTCTGCATTGTGGTATCGTTACTATAATACAAATAAGAAATAAATGTAATAAAAACACTGCAAAAAGGCCGATGAATAAATTCAATCTTAAAACTCATCAGATTAATAATGCAAGGAGTGATTTCAGAAAAGGAAAGTAAGCTGTTCAAGCAAAATCCAGCATGCTCTGACGCAGAAAATACTCCCTTTGATTCCCGTGGCAGTTTTGCTTGAGTAAGAAATGTTGGGCTCAGACAGTTAGTGAATACTGACAGTCTGTGTTATATAGTTGGCAGGATTTAAAATGCAAAGCAACCACATATGGGGGAGAGAAGGATGATCTTTGGATTCTGTATCTCCATTTAAATCCTGGAGCTCTGGTGGTTAGAAAGTGGGAGATGTCAGCTGAAGGGCATATTCCCATGCTAAACAGATAGGAAGAATGGGAGGTCTTGTGACAACATGTGAGAGGTTTGAAAACTGCATGTCATTTAAACTAGTGTGTTATTAAGGATACGTACAGTAATTGTCAATGTGCACAAATAGCACTATCTCAAAGCCTTTCATGAAGATTCATTAATGGTCTTGACATTGCACAAGATAGGGAAGGACTGTCAGGGCCATTTTTTAGCACAGGGAAATGGGAGACACACACTCAAAAAAAAGAAGATTAGAGCTGGAAAAGGACTTGGGTGCTGCAATTTTCAGTATTCTGATGCCTCAAGGTAGATGCTTGTCTCCTAGTAAGACATTCACAGCACTGAGGAAAGAGTCAATGCTCCTTGCAAAGTGGGTATGAAAAGGAAATTCACAGCATTCAGTGACCTAAGTAGGGGGAAGCTGATGCCAGCTGATAGGAAATAATAAAGAGGTGTGTCCAGAACCAGAAATGGGAGTTTTGATGTTCAGCAACAAATGATTCTTTGATTTTTTGATGCTTAGGACCTGCTTCCACTAACTAGAGATGTAGTGGTGATGCTGCTGTTTCCCACTGTATGTCTAATTCCTTACCTGTTATTTGTCCAGTTCCCTACTGTTAAGACCTAGGAAGTTCAGCAACCATCAGGCTCCTTCATGCTTCTTATCTTTGGGAACTGGGTAGTATATGAAGATCCCCTTGTGTAGTGATAGAAACTGTCTCTCTTACTCTCTGTGTGACTGGCCTAACCACTAACTTCACCTGAATACTTTCAGAATGAAAGCTGTGCCAGACCTTTTGTTAGGCACTCACTCTCATGTACATTCACAAGATCTGCTCCTGAATGTCTTCTGCTTCAATAGCTAGTACAGCTGAGATGGTAGCACAGTTATATACATCAACACTGACTATACAGTAGCAAAACTTGAAGTGTCTTTGCAAATTCTGTGGCAAAAAGACCTTTTTTTCCTACAGCTTCTTTGGCTCTGAAGGAGACTGCACTTGCACAGTAAAACTTAAGAGCTCATATTCCTTATGAAGGCCCTTTCATCATGATTGTTAAATGCTACACATAGTTCATTTGTCTTCCTTTTAAGGTTTACTGGCTTAGGCTCAGCATTTTATTAATGCAGCTATATGGCTTGCTGAATGGAGCAATAGTGTGTCTGGACAGTTCAGCATGTGCACCTCTGTAAGGAAAGACATACTTCTAAAAACCTAAATCACATTAGTTGGACATTGGGTGCAAACATGTTATTTTGGATCTAGCTCTAAATGGCTAGCTCAGGGTTACATGCTAAACTGAAGCTGAGAATTGTCTTCCATCTCTCCGTGTCCAGCCCTAGGCTAAGCTCTGATCTGTTAGCAGGATATGCATATTCATGTTTTCATAGCCTCAGGAATCAGGACCTTGTACAAGGCTTCAGACGTAGACACAAGTCTTCTCTTGGTGGAAAGCAACATAAAGAGCTAGAGCAGAAAGGTAGGCCACAAGCTAAAGAGGATGAAGCTAAGGGAGGCATTGAGATGTCTCTCAAGGAGCTCCAGTGAGCTTGAAAGCTGTTTCTTCTGCAGATCCTCTTGCCTGCAGATATGCTGTTTGCCCTTTGAAGTATGAATTCTCCCTCCAGCACAGAAAACCTGGTGGTATGGGGATGGTATGACTTTCCTTTCTCCTTGCAGTGGCTTTGTTCAATTTGTAATATAGTGAGGCTGTACTCCTAACAGCCTATGAAACAGCAGTACTCAGAAATTGTGCAGGGATCCTGAAAAGGCCTTTCTTCTGTTGAAGAGCACACCTTGAGCACATGCAGAAGCTCCATGTAAAAAGCCTAAATTCTACATAAGTGTAACTCCGCAGCCTAAACATAGCTGGCATTTGCAACTGAGTTTTCCAACTGAATTTTCCTCCTTTGTCCAATTCATGGTGATTTCTTTTTTCCTTAGAATTTTTCATACTAATAGAACAGCATAAAGCACAACATGACGTATTCATTATCTGAGACACCAGGACAAATTACATCCATCAAAACACCAGCTACACACTGCAAGTCTTATCATCAGAAATTACACTGGAAACCCTAATGGAGGTGTTATTCATCCCTACTATTATTGTTATGTACAACAGGAGATGTATATGCTTTAAAAACAAAGTACACTTTCTTACTCACAGTAAAGCTTTCCTATATATGGACTCTGATATGCAAATGGAAAATTATTCATCAAGCCTTTCCAAAAAAGGTGAAAAGTCTTCTCCTTTTGTTTTAATACATTGCTTAAGAAGAAAAAAACAAACAAGCAAACAAACCAACCTTTCAGAACATTCATTTCTGATTCTGAAAACTTTTTGGGTATCTGTGTTCTCATATAAATAAGCCACATGCATATTTGACAGTCAAAACTAGTTTCTAAGTCCAATCTCTGTACCCCCAAAAGAGGATAAAAGCCTAAATCTCTGCATGCTTCTCTTCAGAGTACGATTAGGTCTTTATAAAACTTGTCAATTCTTAGTATGTAACCACTCAGCCAAAACTGCCTAGCTTGGAGCCAGTTTGGAGTTACAGCTTTTCAGGTGGGATTGGTTCTCTACTGGAAGAAGTTATGGTTGTAATGGCTATTTGTGATGGAAACAATAATTTTGGTGATTGAACTATTCTGATTAAAGAGTAGCCAAACTTACAGATATCAGAGCAAACTTGAAAACCAGTATGAGCTTTATTTATTTCTGATATGACAAAGCCACTCTGGCAGCTCTCATGTAGCTACAGGATCTGACAGAACAAATAGTGAAGGAAGTTGCTTTAGAACTGAAATCATCTCCTGCATTTTGTCTGTAGCTTCCCTAGCAAAATATTCCCACAATTGCAAATATTGTCACACACCTATCCTGATAACTGGAAGAAAAGTGCAACAGAGAACTATCAACTAATACTGATTTATATAAGCAAAACAGTATCTATATTACAAATACACTTCCATTTAATCATATTTGCTGACTTCACTTTCCTTTTTAATTGAACAATCCTCCAGATAGATGTTCTTTCTACTCCTGTTTTTATATAAGTCCTACTCTAACTTGTTCAAAATCTTGAGCAGGTATTTTGGGTACTGCAGAAACATTAGTAACAGCTGCATACTGCAGTTCCACGCAGGCAAAATCCCTGCAGAATAAAGCAATACATTCCTCTGCCAAAATTATTAGAAAAATCCTAACCCTAGAGTGCCAAAAAAGAACTATTTTCGGAGTGTGAGAGATTGTAACTAGCCAGACATTGAGTAAAGTTGACCTGAACAATTATGGTTTGTTATAGAGAACCATTGTTATCTATAGAAACCAGAGCCATCCAGGACAGATTAAGGATGAATCTTAATTGACCTTACGTACTTCAGGCATCAGAGGCTTGAGAATTAGGAAATTTCTCTCCTGAAAGCTGTCCTCCCCAAGCCCAAGGGATGCTGCTTACAGGGAGAACCAAAGTTTGTGTTATATGCTGTGGATAATACATCCCATTTACATGCTCACAAATGCGAAGATTCAGAACAATAATGTTCTCCCTCAAAACTGCAGAACGGTGAGTGCTGGAGATGGAAAGACTCCAGCAAGGAAAGAGTTAATACTGATTCCTAAAGGAAATAGGTAGCTATGTTGCTAATGCCAGAAGAGTAAAACAGTCTTTATTCTCCTTTGACCATGCACTGCCAGCTGTAAGCCTTTCACAGCACAGGTTATTATGTGGCACTTGAGGAATGCTGTAGCTACCCTCCATTATTCTGATGAGTATTTTTTTTTATTTTTATTTTTTTCCCAGAGCACTGTATCTTTTCCTGGGAGCATACTGAGACAAGTCAACAGGAGGGAGCTTTTTAATCTGTCACTCAGGGACTCATATAAGCACGTACCTGTATAACAGGGTTTGTGGGATCTGGGGAAGATTGAGTTCTTCAGTCAAGACTTGAAGGTGTGACCTCCTGATTTAGAAGACAGAGTGCTACTTCTGGAGTTTACCAGTTCCACCATCCTCCCCATCTGTTTTTGTCAAGCTCAAGAATTGTGCTGCCAGTGGAAAAGGCTGCAGTTCTTAATGAAATCAGAAGTGCTGGGAATTAAATCTGTGGTTTCTGAAAGATCATCAGCAGTCTGTTTTAACCCTTTTTTCTTTCCTTTCCCAGAGTCAGATCTTTTGCTCTTAAAATTTTCCAGGCACTTCCACCCTCCCCCCCCCCTTTTTGCAATTAAGCTGTAATAGCTGTTTACAAGGATAATTATTAACATTACATGATTTTTATTATTACCATTCTCTATTAGAATGTCAGACAGAATTGTAAAATATGACAAGCAGACAAAAGTGTATCTCAGAAAAAAAACCCAAACCAACCTCCAGCCAAAACAAGGATCTGAAGGGTGGAGTATCCAGACACTGGAATTCAAAACAGAAAGAGTCATACCCTCAACAGACTTAACTATGTATGTTGATGGAAGTACACTACTTTATAAAACCTGAGGGACTTGGTATTATTCTTCACTGAGGCTATTAACAGTCCTTTCCAAAGATGTTGGGTCTTCTGCACTGCATGCTACACACTCTTTTTTAAAGCAAGAAAATGCAAATAATATCAAAAGTACAACAGACACTGAGGATATCACTGTTGTTGTCCTGTGGCAAGAGCACAGAACAGGAGACTATGTTTTTCTTCCCATATCTGACACTTGTTCCCTGGGTAGCTTCAAGCTACTAACTTCCTTTATCATTCAGTTACTCCTCTCTAAAATAATAAGAGACCCTGATCACCTTTGTAAAGCTCCTCAAGATTTGCTGTGAATCAGCTAGCAGGGAGTTATTATTGCCCTCATTATTATTAAAACTTATTATTATTATTATTATTATTATGCTTCTGCACTGGTGAGAACAGCTTAAAGCATATACCACTGTGCTGGGATCCACAGCTTGCAGTGAAAGAACTAGACTGAAATATAACCTTGCCACTAACAAGGTAAAAATGAGAACGCTAAGCAGCCCGATCGCTGCTTCACTGATAACAAGAGCTTTCAAATAGCCTGAGCCAGATTCTGTTCTCAGCTAGATGAGTGTAAATCTGAGGGTTTTCTTTTGGGGTCCACAGGACTACAGGGAAATTATCAAAAATCTGAATTTGGACCAGTGGTACTTAAAGGAAACATGCTCATTCTACAGGCCAGATAGGCATAGATGCTCAGTGTGCTACACAGAGAATGAAAAACAACAGAGACACATTAATTAAAACTGCAGATGTGACTTGGTGGCTAGATTAAATAACACCTCTGGAAAGAGGGGTAGCTGCCAGACATAAATGCAGAAAGCTCCTCAATTAAATGGCTCGAAGGGCTGTTGCTGACCTAATTCTCCTTGTTTCTAGAAGCAGAACCAACAGCCTCCTCTTTCTGGGTGACGTCTGTCAGTTAAATGCTGACCTGTACCTATTTCCCAGTACAGTTTCACATCTCTTCCACATAGTTTTCCCAGGAACTGAGGTGAAGACTTAGGGAGAGCTTTGAAGCACTCCAGAAGAGGGGAACTGATACCTTCAAATAGGTACAGGCTAGTATTTATGTGAGAATGGGTCAGACAGGACACATGGGTATGTCACATACCAGGCTACCAGCGCGGCTCATGTTCAGCTGTTTTTGGTCCCAGGGTAAATATGGTAAGGCTGTATTACAGCCAGGACAACACTCCGCAATGCAGACAGTAAATCCATAGGTCAAGGCTACGCAGGCTAAAGCCAGCTCCTCAGACCGCTTTTAGCCTAACAGCTAAACAGGTAAAATCAGTCCTATTTACAGTGGATCAGGTAGTTGACTTGCAAGAGAATTGCACTGCCATAAAATACCCCACAAAACTCTTTTTTCGGAGTGTGGGACTTACTGAGAATTAAAAAATTCATGTCACTCCTAAGGAAAGAAAACATATATATGTATTTGAAAACAAAATAAACCTATGCCTCTCAGCCCAGGCTCTCATTGCTAAGACAACGTCTCTTGTGGCTGCTATTCCTACAACAGCTGCTGTGTGGCATTGCTCCCCTTCAGATGAGGAGAAACAGTGCAGTGCACAATGGCAGCGAGTCAACAGCACTCGCTGTAGTGCGTTCCTTGAAGATAGTTCTGCTCCCTGTCCCTGTAACAAACTGTTCTAATTGTTATGTTGACTATTATGGCTAAAATTGCGATGCTCTGCTGTTCAAGAATTTTTGTCTATATTTCTGGAAAGCTACAGGGAGCAAAAAAAAGTGCCTTTTAAAAATTATTACTATTTAAGAAAAAAAAATAAACGCCTCGAAAAATAATCTGCTGGCTATGAAATCTATTATGAAATATATTTCAATTAAAAGGCTACATAATTTATGTGCATAAGCTTTTCTTCTGTCAAGTTTATATTTTTGTTGTCTTCTCGTAATGCCCTGAAGTAAGCACTTCTGAATTTTAAACTTTAGCATTTATCTGAGCAATCACGCTGTGAAGATAAATATCCCTTGAGGAAGATACACAATTGCATCTTGTATACCAGTAAGTTAGGCTTTGTACAGGTTATTACTGCACGAGGAAGCATGGGGGTTCAATAACGACAATTAGCATTTAGAGATACACTGTGCATGTTCAATGTATTGTACAAGCACCAGTTAATTAAAGCCATGCAATGGCTGTGATTCTGAAGCTCAGTTTTGGGATCTTTGGAAACATTTGAGTGGCATAAAAGGGTTGCAAACCAGTTGCAAAATCTTCATCAAAAACCCCCTTGGTGCTGAACTTTCTGCAGGGGTCTTTCCCTCACGTGTCTCTAATGCAGGGGACATGGAAAGGGCACGGCTGAAACCAGCTGTGGTAAGGCAATACTTCACAGGCCCAGTGGCCTATAAGGAGTACTGAAACAAAGAACACAGTTCAGCTTTTCACCAACTTTAACAGTTCTTGCACATGTTTGCATGGTCAGCATGAATCAGAATGGTGAAACTGTTCCAAATGAAAAAAAATACCACTTTTTTTGTGCACAGGTCATTTTTAAGCTGACTCAGTTCCTTGATCTGGTTTACTGAGTGGCCATGTAAAAATGCTAGGGACCAGCAAAAGGCTACGAATAGCTGTAGGAGTTAGTATCTTGGAATAAAAAAAAAGCAAGAAGAGAAGACAGTATCACAACTTAGTTTCAGGATGTTAATTAGGTTAATTATTTAATTTAAATCAAGGTGTGGTTGCCCTTAAACCAACCTAAGACTACACTATTGTGAAATATGACATCTAGCCTCCCCCTACCCCCGTACCAGCACTAGGAGTCAGATGGCCATGGTCAGCCAGATCTCACTGAAAGCAATACAGAACAAAAATGATTACCACAAATGCTAATACTGACAAAAGCAGCAGGTGTTAGTGCATGGTGGGGAGCAGAGGCAATGTGTCCATTCTGTCTTGACACCTGCACCAAATTAGATTAGCTTAAACTGATTGTGATACCGCACTTACATGCTTGCTCTGAAGTGGCCTTTAAAGAAATGTCTTTCTCTTTGCTGACTACAGAAAATTCTTATGGCCACTAGACCACCAAAGTAGGTATTAAATTAACTTCCGAATGGTTATCAGAAGTAATAGGGGCCTCTGAGCCAACACAGAGTCATAAAACAGGCTTCCTAGAACACACTTCATGTTATCTTCTGAAGGGAGTCTCTTTTAGTCCTGATGCTTCCTTGACTTACAAAGGATCAACATCCCCCCTACAGTGAACAGCAAAGCTGTGATGAAAGAGATGGTAACCATTCAACTAGGGAGCAGCAGAGCCAGGACGAGGTCCCAGTTCCTTGTCAGCTGCTCACCCTCACAGGTTGCTTGCCAGTCTGAAAGAAGCCACTGTGGTGGTTATTTATCTCTATGGTGAAGATGTGCTCTCATAGTCTTATTGATTTCAGTACTAGCTACAGTGCATGTTTTGTAACCTGAACAACTTACACTCTTCTCTGCCAAGTAGTGTGAAAGCTGAGCAGATATTAGGACACTGTAACCCTTCATAGAGCATTACAGCATTTGTCCTGTGCTGTTATTGCTATTAGACTTCCTAAGAGGGGAAGAACTAGCTCTATGACTCTTTTGTTTGCCAATGTAAGTTCAAAAGCCATTTTTGTTTTCACCCTGGTTCCTGGCTTCCTATAGAAAATAAAACCTTTGTGATCATTCTGTCTGTCCAACATTTCCCTCTCCCTTCCAAACTTTTGAAGCTGTTTTCCTGTTTCAGCTAAATGTGGCAGATGGTGAGAATCAATGATATCTTATTCATTTTTAAGAAAACTAACCATTTTTAGGGGAGAGATACCTGACCCAATACACCTGTGAAAGGATATTCTCACTGGAACAGCTCCGTATTTTTTTAACGTTGCCCTATTTTGAATAGATGTTTAAAAGGCATAGAGGGCAACACTTTGGGACAGTATGAGAAGGTGTAGAGTGAAGGGATGTTTGTCAAAAAACAGGCTTCACTAGTTCTGTTTTTAATGAATCTCAGATTTATTTCCTTTCTTATCCCTGTTGACTGCTGTCCTGATTGTGACAATCTTGTTTTTATATAACAAATTCAGAGATAGAGCCACATTCAGCGGTTCAATGCATTGGGAGCAAATGTCTGTCCTGAGCATTTGATACATTCTTTTTCTAGCCCCACATAAGTCAGTGAAAACAGAAAAAGACCTTTAGACTTGTGAGAACTGAGGTTCATCTCCCTCTAGTGCTCAGATAAACCAGTCAGTAGCAAGGCGGAGTGGTTAGACTGTGTCCTGTGACTGACCAATTGCTCAGCTCAGATTACTCAGAGAAAAGTTCCTGAAACCATATAGACAATTACAGAATAACCTGCCAGTGGGAGCAGGTATATGGATTCATATTCAAGTGCAACAGCTCTGAGATTCCCTTTCCAAAGGTATGGAAATGCTGCCCTGACCAACTGAGATTGAGAGTTCAGAGCAGTCCTCCTCACTGTTACTATTTTGCCATCTATTTATGAGTAGGAAGAATTAGTGGACAGTAACTCCTAAATAAACTTATTAAAATACAGGTTTTTTGAGTTTTAATGTATCAGTCCCTTTTTCTTCTGTATCTGTCTTTGTGACATACCCCATATAGAGTAGGCTGACATTTGTCATCACTGTTATCATATCTTCAGCTTTATAGTTTTGTTTTAAACAATCCTAAGGCTGAATTCCAGGCTGGTGTGCTTTCTATAGTATTTCACCATTGGATAATCCCTCTGGATATGATGAAAAGGGCAGATCTCCCCAAGATGCTATGGTGCATATTGTACTACTACCCCCCAAGTTCCTCCCTTCATGCACTGGAGAAGATCAGAACTCAAAACAAGAAAATTTAGACCTCTACATACTGTAAATCAAAGTAATTCTACTCAAGTCAATACAGCTACGTTGATATTTACCAGATGAGGGTCCAGCTAAAAATTTCTAGCTTAGAAGCAGCAGTGTTTCAGCATTACCTGCAGTCTTTTCAGAGCACCAGTATTTTAAGCATGAAATCGTACAGTAAACCACAGTGTAACTATTGCTTCCTTGTAGCTGGATGCTTATTTTAGACAGGAAGAAATCTGTTCCATTTGAAATATAATAGAAAAGATTACTAACCACCAAATACATAGCAGCTGGAGATGCCAGTCTGAATGCAACACACCCATATAAACACAAATATTTTTAACAGGTTCTAGTGCACAAATGAAAAAAAAATTAAGAAACTGTACATAGACAGCAATACATTTATTCTATCCATGCTGTCTCCTTCAATGTATTTTGATCATTTAAGGATATTAAAAAATGATGAATGCATAAAAGGGAAAGGATTGATTTTGCAGCTGCAACCCATCGGCTCCAAGTCTCTGCAGGTTGTAGGGCACACCACTGAGCTGAAGTCAGGTTGAAGAAACAGCTTAAAATGACTCAGAGTCTCCTGTTTCTGGGAAGATTAGATATTTGGAGGGAGAGGGAAAAGGAAGAGCTTGCGATTCTTAGTTGCTCTTTCCCCTAAACTGAAAGGAATAGCTTTAAATGTTACAAGCATCCTATTTGAAAAACTGACCTCAGAATGTAGGACTACCTGGATTTATCTTCCCGGACATGGAAAGTGACACTAGGTAGGCTGTGTGATCTCAGGATAGTTATGCTCTTTTTTTATGAAAAGCTTTCAGGTATATCATTTCAAGTATCTAATACAAACAAAATGGCTTGGAAAAATTAAGATAGAGGAATAAGTTTTCTGCAGGATTTTTAAATCAATCTGGACAATCCTATTTGCAGGGATACTATTTTCCCTTAAGATTTATCATGTGATGTGAAAATTCTACAGAAGAGGTAGCATCCTTTATTAAATTATGTGACTATTTAAAGTGATTTCTATAGAATCCAATTTAATTTCTATAAACCCCTACAGGTTTCAGCCCTTTTGCATTCTATAGGATTTCTCTATAGGGACAGTTATTAGTGGCTGCAGGATTTGATTCACAGTGAAGTTGTTCCTTAGGAAGGAAAAATGGCTTCACAATGAAAGAAGCCACTGTAAACCAGGGTCCACTTTTGCAGGCAACAGCCCTAGGCTGATGCAACTCCTTCAGCCAAAGTCAGGCTGGATATAGCTGCTGTGGTGATAAAAAACTATATAGGGATTCAGCGACAGTTTACCCAAGTGACATTTTGGAGGCTTCAGCCCCCCAGGCAATCCACCTTTTTTTTCTGAGGTGGACTCATACAGCCGCCAGCTGAATGAGAAATCAGAGTGTTTGAAGTGAGTAACTTAGGTATAAAAGCAAGTTTTTTCAAGAGGAAATGGCTTCTTAATCTGCCATTTGGTAGAAGCTGGTACTTTCTCAGCGCAAAGTTACATCTTATCGATCTACTTGCGATTGTGTGGTTCTTATTGCCCTCCCCCATTACCCAACTGCTTGTGAACTATTTGAGACTGCATTTTATGAGGCAAGAATATAAACCGTCCCTGACAAAGCTCATTCAGGACTACTTGAAGAAGTGAAGTAACTCAGCCAGAAGCAATAGTTCCTCTACGTCAGCTCAAATGACTAGACAGACAGAAAAAAAAAACAGATTCACAATTTCTCTTAAACACCGAATCACACTCTTGTGCCAAAAGTACTTTGCAAACACATGTTCCCTGTTGCCTTCCTAGCATACTGTGGTCCTTTTTGAATCAACAGCAACTAGAAGCAATGTAGACCCAGGGTTTCATTTTGCCAGCAGCCTGCAGCATTAGGAGTGTGGCTAGTCATACACACCTTAAGTTTTAACGGTTGCCATGGCGATGAAAGGAGGCATTACAAAATGCACAAGCTGTTGAACATGTTGCTGGAGCCGAGAGGAAGAGCTAAGAATAAACTTTCAGCTAATTCTCTGTAACGCCGCGCTCCGAGCAGCTGCTGCTCGGCCAGCGTCACACCCCAGTCGAGCAGCTCGTTAATGCGAGGCAGATTGAAACGCGAGGGTGCAGCCCTGCCGCGCGCTCGCAGGGCCTGTTACCTAGCGAACGCGTCGCTGCTCGGCAACTCCCAGCCGAACGGCTGCAAATGGAGGCTTCTAAAGAAAGAAAGGGCTAATTTTATTATTATTATTATCATTACTCTTTAATACCTAATTTCCGTGGGGCTGACAGATTGCACCAGCTGCCCGTTTGTGAATAACTCTTCTCCGTTTAATACCAACAGCAAAATTCTCCCTCTGCTGAAGGTTTTAGTGATCAGCTGAAACAACAGAAAAGGTGACAGCTTAGCCCTGCTGCCAACAAAAGGGGTAGGAATTTGGGGGGGGGGGGGGGAGAGGGCAGAATTTCACCCTTTGTCCTTTTTGCAGCCACACACTTGGACCGGGCAGAGGGAAACGTTAGAGATTCTGACCCCTAACAGGACTTCAGGGTTTTTTGAAGATCCCTGCCTTTCAAAGTGAAGTGATGCTATTACACAGACGTAATTCAGAGAGAGGTTGAGTGAGAAGGTAAATGCTCCGTATACTCCCACAGAAAGCTGGCTTTCAGGCCTTTTTTTCTCTTTTCTCCCTCAAATGTGTGCCTCTATGCATCCCAATTTAAAGCAGAATTTTCCTAGCAGCTATGAGTAGACCGTTTTCCTTCTTGATAGATAACCACTAGATGGCAACATCCCTCGCTCCCTCTCGTAGCCAGGACTGGTGCGTTACAAAGAGCCAAATCCATCTGGGTGCAGGGGAGCGTGTGTATGGAGGGATGGCAGATAAGAAGCAGGGATCGGGAGTGTTATCATGCAATGAGATTTCCTGAGCATAAAGAAAAACAGACCAGCAGAATATTTATTAGCAAACCCATTCTAGCTTTAAAAAGAAATTTAAGTGGCAACAACAACACATATATTACATGTGTCTATTGAAGACATCAAGGAGTATTTCTGAGCAATGGACACCTGTTCAGAAGTGAATTCAGGCCTTGAAATTGAAGTAAGACTTTCCATTAAGGATATCAAGAACCAAACTGTCCGACACAATTTGATCTTTATATTCCTTGTCCTCTGTTCTCTGACTTTTTCTGGTGTCTTTTTCTTCCCAGCAATGTCTCAAAGCTGTTTTGATTAAAAGCTTTTTGTGTCTGTTATTCCGTATCTGTAAATTGCTCATCACAATTTGACTATAACTTACTAAAATAACTGTCCAGTGTTTCTTGTCCACAGAACAGATTCAGGATCCACCCTCTCAGGCACTCTTGAATCCACACGCATATTCTCATTCCTGCACATACATACTTGGAGGCACTAAGAATGCACCTTAAAAAGATATAGGGAAAAAAACAAAACAAAACAAAACACTTGTTCCAGAAGCAGCAGATATTAAGAAGGAAAACATGGAACTAAAGAAAGGAGGAGTCTGAATTTGTATCTACAGAGTGCTATAGTGGCCCAGTACTAAAGATTAGAGTGGTTTAACACCACCATTTGATGTCACGACTCATCATGAAGGAAAGGTGAAGTTGCGAGTTCTTCACGTACGTTAATATACAGCAAGTCTTTCAGAGCTATTTCCTCAGTCCTGCAACAGACTGCTGGTACTGATCTCAGTTGATGAGACATTTGTAACTCAACGTAAAGAATCAGGCACTCAGCCCCACGGCACCTACAGAACGGTTCCACTGGAAAAAATACACTGACGTGATTACCCACAATCTTTAGGTTTTTCCCATCTTCTAAGTTTCAAAGGCCAGAAGGATGTGGCTCTTATGGAAAAAAAAAAAAAAAATCCGTCCATCAATATGTATTGAATTTTGTTTGTTTGTTTCTGTTGTCTTTTTCTTTGAAATGCCTGGTACAGACTGGTTTTGATATTACAGTTATAGAATCTAGTTCTCCAGTTTGTTTCCTGCAACGTGAGCAAAAACAACATTTGACCCAAATTCAGCTGTTTTTAAGGGGAGAAAGGAAGAAAGCTTGGGAAAGAGGTCCACAGCCACCTCTATAGAAACTGTGGTGGAAATGGAAGAGGTGTGAAAACTAGGAGATCTAACCTGTCGGCTTTTGCTTTTAATTAAAGCCCTATTAGAAAGCATCAAAAGAAAAAAAAAAAAAAGAGTTTCTAAGTGAAGTCCCTTAAATATGATAAACTAGAATTTCACTGGAACAGAAAGGTTTGTATCTACACAGTCTGGAGAACTGCAGAGTGATGCAAGTGAGGAAGAACATCCAGATCAAATCCAGAGGAAATATCCAAAAGGTAACAAACATTGGCATCTTTGTTTTGTAATAGTTAAAACTAATTTAATAGGAAGGTTCTTGTCTTTAGTAGCACATTGTGACACCTCTGAGTCCTATGCTTGCCTGTATGCTGTCTATCATCCTTCCATTACACTCTGGTGTAACTCATTGCAGTTCTTATAAAAAACAAGAGTCTGGTGATGTCCCATCTCCTGCTGAATACCGTCTTTAATTAGCAGATGATGTATGTGCCATGCATGGCAAGTCATACTCTTACATGAACACAGATCACACTGGTACTGGTTTATGATCATTTTCCTCCAGATATTTAAGAATGGTTACTTAGGAAATCTGTTTGTTGAATGGCGAGGGAAATTGCCACATATTGGTTATCCACACCTATGCCTGGAACGAACATGTTTCCAATTAAAAGTGAAAGAGACAATTGCTGAAGTCACTTTGGCAGTAAGAACTCTCCAGCTGCCTCTAGATTCCTGAATAAGTGAAATGTTTGACACAGAAGCATATGTTTTTGGCAACGTTGTTTAATTCATATTTTAAAGGAAGAACTGAAATTCTACAAGGTGTGAAAATAAAGATCACTGGAAGATTATCTATTTGGAATGACAGAGACCATGTCATCCTTCTATTCTTGTTCTCATTTTACAAGAACTGCCTTAAAAATGTCCAGATAGGGAACACAAGAGGATAGACACATACAAGAGAAGCAAAAGTAGCTGCAGCCTTATGTAACACAGTACCACTTTGCAAAGTACTGGAAAGGGCCTTGCAAGAAACAATTCAATCTGAATTTAAAAAATAAATGAAATCTCCTACAAGACTAATACACAACTTTAAAAATCTGTTCTTTCAATCAGTTCTTACTACTGATTGAAAGTGTGTGGGGAGAAGAGAACACTCTAAATCCAAGCTGGTGAACAATTACCAACCTGTGGGGTTTACAGATATCCCACACCAGTGCCAAGAACAGATTTCATTTTTTTTGACTCTCAGCCTAGCATCCAAATCTAGACCACTCTGTCTCTCACTTTAGCAAATCAGAAACCTGGACAGGACCATGTGAGTCATCTAGTACAGATTGCCTACTGCCATCAACAGGTAGCTTTAAAGTAGAGGAGTATGTAAAACCATGGCTGCTGCACATGTGCCCACAGGGTCTTATTACAAACTTTGTTTCTAAAACCCCAAACTTACTTCTTTTTTGAAATCTAGATTTCCTTTGTTGAAAATGCATGTATTTTCCCATCTCTCAAATATATTATCAGATCATTTCTGTTTCATTCTAAATACATCTTTAAACAAATTATTTTTTTTCAGTTAGCAACAAATAAGCCCTATCCCCTATCCACAGACATACAACAAAACCTACAAAACCAGAACAGTTGTTCTACCAAATCCTGCTTAAATTGAAGTATTTATTCCCTTTTTTTGCATTATGTTTCTTAGTCAGTCTTTGCCCCCATTATAATGTGTTTTCCCTCTTTTTCCATGGTGGCTTAGTTTCCTTAACAGACTTTTGTGAGTGAATTTCTCAAAAGCTTCTTGAAAGTCCACAGAGATTGCCAGCCACTTCTCCTTTATCCTATATTTATTTGACACTTTCAAATAATTCTAGCAAATTAAAGAAGCGAGATTTTCCTTTACACAATACGCATTTATGTCTGTAACATATCACACTTATCTAGGCCTTTTTTCTTCCCTTCATAATCCTACTTTTAATTATCATTACAGTCCATTTGTAGAAGTAAAGCTCACTGGTGTGTAATTCCCAGGATCTTCCCTAATGTCTTTTTAAAAGACAGATATAACATCTCCAGTGGACAATGTTAATGAGCGATTGTACATTTTTGTTAGCAGCCCAACCACTTCGTCCTTAAGTTCCCTCAGCATCTGGTCCAGGTGGCTTGTTACCCAGATTGGAATCTAGCCAGCACAGAGGGGTTAACACCTCTACCCATGAGAAAAAGTGCTTTGAAATCTTTAATGGCCAGATGTATTGAGAACATCAACCCCTATGCATCTACTGATACACAGCTTTTCCAAGAGCACAGTGCCCCATGCTGGGAAAATATCCTGGCTTTCATCTGTGGATGCAAAGGGCAGGATTTTCTTGCAGTTTTATAGACTACAAAAGCAATAGAACCATTTCAGCCATTTGTATACAAATATGCAGCAATTAGAGTGAATGAATGAAGCTCATTCCATAATTCCACTGAGCACTATAGTATCATGTAATCAGTTTATTCTACCTGCAACATAAAATTCTACTTAGTTACACAAGAGTACATTTTATCAATTATTGATTTATGAACATCTAAGGCTTTCTTCAGTCACCATTTATGCTCCTGGTTTTATCATCTCTGCTGTGCTGAGAGTAGTGTCATACAGTGGCATAGTCTATACTATTTAAAATTCCACATACTTCAGTAGATTACCCCATTAACCATTATGTTTTCCAGGCTGTATAGATTAAAGTAATTAAACTTGTCCTCAAAGACCTAGCTCTTTGATTATGGGATCATTCTACCGCCTGCAGCACATTTGAGGTGATTTGCAGTAATATTGTCTTTGGGAATTTAGTGACCATATTACGATGACAGCAGTGAGCTGGTGGCCTTCGCAAAAAAAACAAATTTCATCTGTGCCCCTTAGAAAATACCTCACAGAGCCATGTTGGAGCAAGGTAGCAATGTTATGGATGGCTGGATGAGTTCAGGAGACTGGCACTGGTCTGTAGAGCACCCTAAATCAGAGTTTACTGTTTCAGGCCGTAATGAACCTGAAACTGTATTCTGGTTGGAAGTGACTGTAAGAGGTTTTCATCTGAAGACTGTGTATTGGGCCTTCTGAAATGAGTTGGATAGCATCAGCAGAGTGAACAGGTGCCCGTATTATACTTAAACCAAAGTATCCCACTCAACTCTCAGGATAATAATTTCAGCATCAAGACCAAGGATAAAATGAGAATGGTGACTAATACACTTTTTCCTCCCTTAGAGATGTCCCTTCAGGTCAAATGAAGGCATACTGTCCTGAAAATCTGAGGAAACCTGCATATTTTCTGACTACGCTTTATCTCTTCTATGGATAAAAGGGAGATTTAAGAATGTCAATCCTGCATCTTTTACTGACATGGAATTTGCTAAAAAATGTGTAAAGGAGGCAAAAAAATTGATGCTTGCAGACAGGTTGCTGATGCATTGTAAAGAAATTTTCAAAACCATTCCCTTTAGAAATGATTCATCTCATGTGCCATGTATTTTCTTTTTTTCTCTGTATTTTTTCCTTATTACAAAGGACTGGAAAACAGGATTCTCGCTGCTTAAGAGTTAATCTGCTTTGGCTACCTATTCCTCACCTGCAGTCAGTATTCTCCCTTCGTGACAACCACAGCTATGAATTTATTTATACAGCAGCAGTGCCCAGGGGCCCCGGTAGGGATCAGCATTTCATTTATAAGATGCAGCAAAACACAGCACTCTCCTGTGTGACTTTTTTTCTTAATAGACAAAGGATGAAAGAAAGTAAGTACTAGTACTCCCATTTTACAGATAGAGAACTGAAAACCAGTGAGATTAAAAGACAGATATAGAAAAGGATTTAGATGATGGACCAACTTCCACTTAGACTGGAACCTACATCCTCATTATCCTGACTCCAAGTCATCTTGTCTTGGAGTGATCTCTAATCTATGAATTCTTAAGTTTTTGATTAGATTCCCCTAGATACATACATACATTGATGCCATTAACTATGCCATAAATAAGCAAAACGTGAACTACCCACCAACTAGTTCAAGCCAAAATTCCCAGTGGGATTCACAATCTTGATTTTCTTTGATTAGCTGGTCTGAGTGTGTTTACTGGACTGAGCTTCTCATAAAATAGGGATGGCGGACCTCTTTTACACGAGCCTAACAGAAACCAAGAGTCTGCATGACTAATTCACAGCTACAGTTGGCTTTCCTTTTTCGTTAAGTGATTCAGTTTTCAATCCAGAATCTGAATGTAGGCTTATATCCAGTTTCAACACTTTAGATACAAGGTGTAAAAGACTGATGCTAAGTCAATTTCTGTCTGGCTAAGCTGAGAGGAATTAAATAAATGGTATTTGCTTACCTCGCTGAATATAGCAGTTGGACAGAATTCCCATAGTCTAAAGGTCTATTTCTATTCAAATATTATCTTGAGTAATACATACCTGAAAAGCGACTGGGAACAGACAGATAAGGCATTACTATAACACAGTCAGCCATATTAGCAATGCTGACCCAGCATCATGGTCTGAGTTTGCCTGAAACAGGACACAGATGCCTTGAGATGGTAGAGATAATACTTTACCAAGGTCATTAGGGGTGAATTCTATCTGCTCCAGCCAGATGTTTCTAGAAAGGACAATGTTAGGAGAGGAGATGTCTCACTGATGTGCCTCTTTTCACCTTTCTGGCTTTTCTCCCACATAGCTGGGACAGAATTTAACATTATGGACACAGGCCACAGTTCCAATACTAATACGAATACATTAACATTGACTAATGGCATGGCTTTGTAAGTCAGACTGAGGCTAAGAATTTTAGTCCCCTTTATTTCTAAAAGTTCAAGCTCTTGTATAGCTGTGCATTGCAATGAAGAATAAGGCTTATACTGTTTTCTTGTCTGAAGAATATCAGTCTCTGAGCTACAGTAAATTTGCATGCTTTCACTGAAATCCACAGGATCATGATTAAATTTGAACTACCGATTAAATCTTTTGCTCAGTTATCACCTGAGTTCTTAGTGCTTTGCAAGATCAAGCTGTAAGGGTCTAATCCAATTATCTTTGCCAAAAGAAGGTTGACTTTGACTATGTGTTACAGGATGAGTAAGTGTGTATCATGATTTCAGAGTCATTATAATGAAACCCACCTTGTACCGCAATTATACTGAGAACTTTCAAAAAGACATTTGATAAATGTGGCACTCTTGAGAGGTGCCAGAATGATGGTCCTGAAAGTTGAAGTGTTTCATCTCACCCCACAACAGTAAAAGAGTAAGCAGCTGCAAAGTATGTGCTCGCTAAGCTACACCAAATTGGCAACCCCTACTCCTGGGACTCAGATTTTTTGACACCACTTTGCTTTCTTGGAGAGAAAACCTGTCCAGACCAGGACAGAGGAAAGGACTCAGAGAACACCCCACTAGCAGCCTCTGCTAAGTCCCAAATGCATGCAAGTTGAATTTCTGCTTTCATTCATTAATTTATTTGTCCTATTCCTTTTTTCTCTTACTTTCTCTGTCTTATGAGAGATAGTCTTAGCCTTCTATTTAATAACAGCATGTCAGGCAAGGTAATTCTTTTGCAACAGTGCTGTGATCTGGTGACCAAAACTGCAGCTAAAGCAACATCTTAAACAGTCTAACACTGGTACAAAATCTTTGAGTGCTAATAGGAACGTGTGTTGTCTTTCTGCAGCAACAAGGCTGGAAAGTAAGAATCAGCAACAGAAAGAGAAGCTGAATTTTCTAAGTTTGATTTTTTCTTCTTCTGGTTATCCTCTTTTAGTCTTTTCCTCACTCTCATTTTCTATGCATTTGTCTTCCTTTCCCTTGAAGGAAGCAGATTATCAACAACAGCAGTCCTGGCCCATCCCATCTAACTTCTGTAATGGATTTTTTGCTTTTCTATTCCAAAGAACTCTTATTACCATCTTTAATACAATATTTAAGTGAGTCAGAGTTTTTTTATATAAAAATTCCCTATAGCTTAATGCAGAGCAAATAATATTGTTGAAATTAAAGCCCCACTTAATAGTTTAAATTTTCTTATTTCCACTTTTTTCTTGATCCTCAAATGACTAAGCAGATTAACTCAGTGGTGCTAGACTGTGGGAAGTGCTGACATTAAACACTATTAAGAAAAAGAGAAACTACCACTGGAGAGTGGCAGAATGCGTCTCTTCCCTGGCTGACAAGTCTCCAGTCACAAGGCTGCATAGCCATAGTTCATCTGTGCTACTCCCCACCCGCTTCATTGAGGTGCACAGTTTATATTCCACTGTAAACACTCCTGGCAGCAGTGTGAGGTTGAAACACCTCTGGTGAAGACACCTGGATGCACTACATCTGGACTGAAAAAGGCAACCCCAGTGAGTGCACTAACCTGCAAGCTATTGAATGCAAGAAGCAGCAGAAGCAGAAAAAAGAGAAAGTAAGCCGCAGCTGTTAAAAGCGTTTTAAAGCTTGCCTGCTTCTATTAGCTTTTCCTGAGAACTTCTACCACAGTAAGACCATCAAACACTGGTGCAGAGGACAGCTTCAACACTGAACCACATAGACTTAAGAGAGCCAGAACGCATTATGAAGTTACACACAGAATAGCACACATAATACAATTATGCACTATACATTATGCACCAGTACAACCTGAGGGCTGGCCCGCTGGAAAGCAGTTCTGCAGAGAAGGACCTGGGAGTGCTGGTGGATGACAAGTTGACCATGAGCCAGCAACGTGCCAGGAAGGCCAATGGTCTCCTGGGCTGCATTAGGAAGAGTGTTGCCAGCAGGTGGAGGGAGGTGATCCTGCCCCTCTACTCAGCCCTGGGGAGGCCTCATCTCAAGTACTGTGTCCAGTTCTGGGCTCCCCAGCACAAGAGAGACATAGAGCTACTGGAGGGAGTCCAGTGTAGGGCTACGAAGATGATCAGAGGGCTGGAGCACCTGCCCTACGAGGAACGGCTGTGAGAGCTGGGCCTGTTTAGCCTGGGGAAGAGAAGACTGAGGAGGGATCTGATCAATGTGTACAAGTACCTGAAGGGAGGGTGTCAAGGAGACGGGGGCAAACTCTTTTCAGTTGTCCTGTGTGACAGGACAAGAGGCAATGGGCAGAAATTGAAGCACAGGCAGTTCCGCCTGAGCGTGAGGGGGAATTTCTTCCCTGTGAGAGTGACGAAGCACTGGACCAGGCTGCCCAGAGAGGTTGTGGAGTCTGCTTCTCTGGAGATATTCAAGGCCCGCCTGAATGCGACACTGTCTAACATGCTCTAGGTGATCCTGCTTGACCAGGGGGATTGGACTAGGTAATTTCCAGAGGTCCTTTCCAACCTTACCCATTCTGTGATTCTATGATTGCTTTTGTCCTACTTTAGGTTATGACTCCCAATTCTTGCTGAACTTAAGATAGTTAGAGACATATAGGACAACAGGAGCCAGAGAGAGGGTTTCAGGACTGTACTTACATGTACCAAAAAATTACATTTTGGGTGAATAAAACAAGGCGTGAAGGCTTCAGAAATATTATTGCTTATCTTCTTCTGAAGGTATTTTGCTCACTCTAATCAAAACTGCACATGTATTAGTAATATAATAGTGTACATGTCTAACAATATAAACCTTTCTTTTACTTCAATCACATGCTTTCTCTTTTGCAGCCAAGCTG
This sequence comes from Rhea pennata, assembly GCF_028389875.1. Taxonomy (NCBI): domain Eukaryota; kingdom Metazoa; phylum Chordata; class Aves; order Rheiformes; family Rheidae; genus Rhea; species Rhea pennata. The sequence goes on along the minus strand of NC_084702.1, from coordinate 75,023,736 downwards.
CTGAACACTCATCTTCTAAGATCCTTGGATTTTAACCCTATGAGCTAGAATCCATCACTTCCCACCATTTTCAAGTGTAAGAATTTGAAACGTTTATTCTGATAATTAATCAGCCCCTCCAATTAAGCACAATTACACCCTATAATGATAGTTGTAATTATTGATTGATTAATCTTTCAACTATTAATTAAGAATCTTAATTAAGAGTTTTTTCATGTTATTTAAACTGAAACATGACTAATTATTTTATAATTTACCCAGTATGTGCAAAAACTGCATTAGTTCTGTTTTCTCTGCCTCTGCTGCATTGATGAAGCTGGTCTAGATATTCAAAAATAGCTAATATCTCCATCTTCTTAAGGCCAAGCTGAAATATCTTTGTCTATCCAGATTTTCAGAAAATGCTAAAACTGAAGTAGTTCCTACTAGGTAGCCACAAACTGAACTTTAGCACTTAAATAGCTAATATGAAAATCTTGGACTACATCCTAACTATTTTGCATACTAGAATTACTCTTTAGCTTACAAAGTGTGTCTTAATGTGTAATCTGAAGAAGGCTTCTATTTTCTGGCATGAATTAAGTGGAACGGAAGTACTGCATGAAGTATGATGTAAAGTTTTAAGCATCAAGTTTCAAGACGTTAGTATATTTAGTTCTGCTATCAAAAATGAAATACAGCTGTAGAGCACGAATTCATAAAAACAAAGGCGAAAGTTTCATCTTCAGCATGATGATGAGGCAGCTTTGATATAGCCATAGGCCCAACTCTTCCTATTTAGAAGAAAGTATCTATCAACTGTATGGCATAGTATATGGATAGTCATTTGGGGAACTGCTTATCACTGTTTGAATCAGCCTTCCACTGAAGCCTTCCATTTCATTATCTATTTCAGTGCTTCAAAACACTTCCAGGGTCTTTTGGGGAAGTCTCTTTGAAAATAACTTTTTTTTTTTTTTTTTTTTTTTTTTCCCTTATACAGGTAGCCATGGTGTTATATGCTATAAATTCCATTAAAAGTGCTGATTTACAAGGACAGGATTTTAGAAACATATACTCCAAATTTTGGGTGTGCACAGACAAATCAGCCACTCCCTGTATAATTAATTGACAGAAATTGAATTTTCTAGGCTGTGATTCACTTCACACTAAAACAGATGCTTAAGATGTCAGACATACAATTCTCTAGTAGAGCTTATTCTTTGTTGACTATAAAGGGAACCAAAGATGACTTGTTCAGCTATGTAACTCTAAAATTAAGGAAGACCAGCATCTCCCCGTGTGTCTAACTCTTTCACATGCTATTGGGAATGTTAACTTCAGTATGTGTCAAAAATTTTCTACACTGGAAAACATATTCAGAAAATACTAATCTAGTAGTTGTTACGCTGAGTATATAACAGGGTTACCTGTTTGAATTAGTAAGTAGACAACATAAGACAGACTAGAAGAAACAGATTCATGTTGTTTAGTACAATAATATAACTGAATTCAATAGAACAGAGAATACAAACATTAGCACTTTTTATTAGGAAATTAATCAACAGGAGATATTGATTTAATATATTTTGTTAGAATAGATTCTTATAACTATAAAACTTCCAGCTAAACAATGTTATTTTATTTTAAAAGCATCAAAATGATCAGTCCTCTGGTTGTATTTTTAAAAGCTCTACCAGTACTGAGTAAAAGAAAGTTATGTCATTTCAAGTTAATCCCTTGCCATTTCCAAAAAAAAAAAAAAAAAAAAGGCTCAAAAGAATCAGTCAATTACATGTATGGCAGATGCAGTGGATGTACCTGGTTTTGTTGATAGTATACACAAGTAAGTCTGGAAATTCTCTAAAGCTCATGATATATTTTGGACAATGTACGAACTTAACTGTCAGACAAGACTAAAAAATTATGGAACTGTCTGCTTCATAAATTCACTTGTATCAGACCCTGATGCACCTGTCCCCAAACTGGCAGAGATCAATAGAAGCAGAAACTTTTACAACAAGAGGATGCTAATCTTTGAGGACTGGCCTGCTTTTCACAGTGGAAAATCCTGCTTTGGGTTTTTTATTTTTATTTTGTTATTTTTTCATTTTGTTTTGTTTCATTTTTAACCAGGCCTTACTCCTCAAGATGACTAAAGCAGCACCTGTCTGGCTTAAATCACCTTTGCTCTGTATCAGCAGTGGGATGAAAACACCACTTGGAATAAAACTTAAGGGCTTAAGATTTTCACTCACGTCATGGTGATGTCTGTACAAGAGAGATATTCAAGAATGAATACAATTCATATTGTATGAAGTGCTGGAAATTACTTTGGGCAGTTTTAACTGTAAGTTCTTCTGAGTTTTCATCAGAAGTCCACTGCAGACAACTGAAAGACCATATGCCATGGTATTACTCTTGTCCAAAACGTCTGGTATGAGATTTATATTTTGATCTGTAGTAGGTTCAGTCTGAGCAAAGATGGGGACTAAATTCTGAAATATTTTCTATATTATTTGACAAATTTCCTTTTACCTTCATTGAGCTCAGACGAGGCAAAAACTCAGCAGCAGCCCAGGCACTCTCCTTCACTTTTCAACTATCAGTAACTCCCTTCCACCAATAACGATAGGGATACCTGTATCTGCAGTTCAGAAGCTATTAATGAATGTAAATATGACTAAGCTAAAAATAATCTGTTTCTGAAGAATCTCAGTAAAAAATTGAGAAATTGAGAAAAGATATCTTTTACATCAGTTTTTCTACTCTATCTTCTCTGTTTTTAAGCATATCAAAATATGTTCTACATGCCTAATTTGTCAACTGATTAGTATTAACAGAGAGCTCTAAATTCTCAAAGAATATGTAACTAAGGCAGGCATTATTTTTTAAATCATTACTGGTCCACCTATAGCCTTACTAGTTTTAAGCCTTTAATTATCTATTCATTTAATATCACTATGGACAATAAATACTGGCAATCACCAGTTTGGGTGCTTTTTCCATCTCATTCAAATTGTACCACAAGGTGAGTTCTCAGCGATGAACTGAATTTCCCAGAAGTTCACAGAGCTTTCGTTATCAGCATCTCTGCCTAGCACACAGGGCCTCACGTTGCTCACACAGACAGCACCAAAATGCACTGCAGTGCTTTTAATGCATTCTGAATAGCTCTTGTCATTCAGGATCCTTCATTTCATGTTTCAGATTTTCCCAGGGGGCTTTGATGTTAATCCATTTCACACTTCTAACACATCTGTTCTTCTTCTGGCTTTCTTATCTCTTCTGAGCATTCAAATAAAAAAAAAAGTTTTAGCTGTCATTGTGCAGTTTCTGAAGCAAGACTTTAATGATGAAGCATATTCCAGCTAACTTCATTGATACTTGGTTTTAGCCACACAAGGAGTTACGTATGCACAATACTTCCAGGGCTAACTGTTTCCCTATTATTTTGAATTTCTCTTGACTCTTTACGCAATTAAAAAGAGCTGCCTGTCACAGTCCCCAGGAATGAGGCAGTGTGGTCCAGTGACAGTTTTTCTGAACATCAGCAATACAGTTTTCAAAGAAAATACCATCCTTCTCCTGAGAGATCTATTAGTGATCAAAAATTTTTTTATGCCTAGGTGTCAATATGAAACAAAAAGCAGAGAATGAATCTTGCAGTGGTCATTTATGGTTATAACAAGAATCACTAGGATTTCAATGTTCTGATCCATGATGTAAGGTCTTACACAAGCTACATTTTCCTCCCTCACTACTCAGAGAATTCATTATTGTTTTTTATCACACTAGGGGTGGGATTTATCTCATCTACCTATAACAGCTTTAGATATCTCATCAAAACTAGATGCTCAGTCTCACTCCATCATCAATGGTGAAATACTGGAAGCTCTGAATGTGATTCATCCCATCCTAAGATTGGTATCTAGATAGGTGGGATGAATCACCATCTTCAGGTGTCACTTTCCATTGACACACAAACTTTCTAGATGACAGCTTAAACTAGAAGGTTAACATTCAGGTAGCTAGAGTCAAGTGAGATGAATGCTACTCCTTGTGATTTTCCTTTGGAGAATAAAAGAACCATTATGAATGTCCTTAAAAGTTTTCCTTTTTATATTTTTTTTCGTATCTCTGGGTAAAGAGTTAAGGCTATTAATGATCTTCCCTATTTAAAATACGAAAATGTACTGTTTCATGGTTAAACTTTACCGGAAATGTTCTATTGTACAATCATACCTTATCTGAGGTATGTTTTGTGGGACTGACCAAAAACTGGTTGCTTAACAAAGGAGGTAACTTAATAACATTGGGAAAGAATTGTATTCAAAGCATCTCTATAGACAGGAGGTTACCTAATAACATTCTATTGTAGACCTGTCACTGTCTATGAAAGACATGTATTATCATATAAATGAAAAGACTGCTTTTTTTCATCATCCATATCCTCACTCCCCTCCTCCTCCTCCCCCCCCGAAAAAAAAAAAAAAAAAAAAGAGAGAGAGAGAGAATCAGTTCAGACCAGTATTTAGCAACATGAAGTTCTTTGCAAATTCTTACAAATTCTTACCCACTCTTGACAGTTCTCAGGAATTTCAAGTCAGTTCAGATTGTAACTGTAAGGCAGTTGTGACCTATTACCTGAAGGTCAATTAGGTGAGAAGAGGTAATAAGGTTAAAGAGCAGTGGGATCCAAATGACAGTCTGTGGACCATATCTTTCCCATGGGATGATTGCTTCTGGTTTCCTTCCTTTACTGCTGCTGTTTGGGTATTTCTGCATGTGTTTAGCACTGTGAGGCACTTTGTCCCAGAATCGCTTGTCTTGACCACATGAAGAAAGTAGGCTGTTCATATGGCCATTGCAGACAGGGGTCTGTAAAGATGCCTCAAAACAGGTATTAAAAAGTTTGACTGAACATTGTTGAGTGTGTCATAAACAGTGAAATCTCTAGTGAACAGAGAAAGTCAAAGGATGTGTACAAACAGGGAGGTAATGGATCTGCCTAGAAAATCTGATTAATAAGGAAATGTTATTCATATAATCAATTCCATTTTGTCCAAAAGAAATCATCTTCTGAGAAGTAATTATATTAGAGCAAAGAGAACTTTTTATGATGCAACAATTTTCTCTCAGAAATTTTTATTTCCAAATTTTATTTCCAAATGAAACACTACTAACACCAGCATCTCTGCCATTTTCACCCCTCCACAAAAAAAAAAAAAAAAAAAAAAAAAGAAAAAGAAAAAAGAAAAGAAAAAAAAAAGAAGTTGAAATGATTTCTATGAAGTTTCCTATCAGGGAAAAAAAAAAAAGAAATTTCATGTTTCAGTCATAGGTGAGTTACTCTCCTGAATCAGAGCTACAGACGTAGGACTAGAACTCCTAATGTTTCACTGCCTGGGAAATTCAGAGTGTTGCTATGACAGCTGGACGAAACTATTTTAAAGTGTATGTGTAAAAATAACCTAAGGAAGCTGAAAAGATAGAAAACCTCTCAGAAGGAACTTTTGATAATTGAATTTTTGTTTTTACCACACGCAAATACTGAAAAAGACTGAAAGGTTTTTAAAAATATGTATGTAGATTCAGAAATGTCAGGAAATTCAAGGAAAAAAAAAAAGGAAAGCAATGTGTGGCAAAATACAGTAGCATCAGTTATAAGGATCTTTTTTTAGTTTGTCATATGCAGTCAAAATCCTCCATATTTATTTGGTCAGATAGTTAAATATTTCTATCTGATTTGCCATGGTGCCTTTGGCAGTTATTTGGATGATTTGTTCTTTCCTCTGTAATGCCTACTAATTGATCCAATACACCTTTGTGTCTCCAATTGTCACTGACCTCCTAGTTAGAATATAATTTTCATTTCAGTAGCAGAGCCCTTACAAGCGAAATTCAGACAGGGGAGAAACTGCTTTGTTTAGATAGAGTCCATCAAAGGAGCCTAGTTAGACAGGAAAGTAAGTTAGCAGGTAGTCACCATGCCTCCCACAGGGAAAGGCAGGGATAAATGCATGATTCTCATTTCAGTTTGAGCATGCGAACTGAAACGATATGAATGGCCTGTACTAGAATTAAATATTCTGTGATTATTTCCCCCCCCCCCCCCAAAAAAAAAAGAGAGGAATTTTTGATAATTTTTCCTGATGTTTTTAAGGTAGTAATTGCTTGCTACTGCTGTTAGTTAATGGAACTACCAGTCAAGTACCAGTATGGTCTAGTTCAAGGCTATGTTCTCTACATTTTTGATGATGAGGCTTGCAGAGGTACCTAAACTGCTAAGGCCTAAAGCGTTAAAGTTTTTTCTTTCACACCATCACAAAGAATTATTGAATTCACCATGAACAAAAAATACTGCAAAGACATAGACTGAACTTGCACATATGTCTTCATTTTGCATTGTGTGCTACTGATGGTTCTTCCTTTGCTTCCATGCTCTCCATTTTGCTCTCTCCTAATTCTTTACTCAAAACAGTTATATGGCTTACACTATTCAGGGCCACTATTCAGAGTCTGCAGATTCACTGCCACTGTTTTTGAGTAACCCCTGTCAGCTGGATATCATCTTGCTTGAACCGACTAATTTGTATTTTATGAAAGAGTTGCGTTTTCAAGTGTAATGAACAATTAACTATTCCTCCCCATAACGCAAATCTAGAAGATTTATGTTGTCCTATTTCCCCACACTATTTTCTATTTCAATTCTGTCTGACTGAAGAATCTGACTGAATTTACTTAAATGCTTATGACAGACCTGTGATTGTTGCTACTCCCAAGCCAACTGAAGAATTACTAAAAAAAGGGGGCTAAAACAAAACAACTCCTCTGACTTGTATCAGTATTTTGTCCCACAATAGGAGAAATCTGAGAATGGCTTGGATGCCCACTGTTGTTGTTACATATATGTCTTTGTTACTACAAATGTAAAATTGAAGCTGCTGCCTGTAAGGTGGTTTGAGGAATAATAATGTCCAATATACCTCAGCAGTGCTCTCAATCTCTTTTGACGCAATCTGAAGTAATATACTTTTTCTCAGAAAAAGATCAGCAACATTCAAAGTAAGATCTTAAATCAGTTACATAACTGATTTTAGCTTATGGTGAAGAGTGTTGAACACAGGATGATTGTACAATTTTCTAAGGTTGCCAAGCTAGTAATATGCTGTTCCAGGAAGTAAGTCAATGCATCGTGCAGGCTTTACAGTTTAATTTGAATCTTGCCAAACTAGATAAACCAACAAAACAGAAATTCTACTTAGCGTCTATTTTAGATATTCCTTGCTAACCACATACTCCTCACTGCTCTCAGGTGTAGTACCTGACTCTTACCCCTCCACATGTTGGAAATCTATACTCACAGACACAGACACAGACACAGACACACACACACACACACACACACACACACAGAAAAGAAAACAAAAATCCTTCTTAAAGCAAACCAGTCCTTCCAGATGAGGGGGCCGCTCTTTAGATCAGGGACCCTGTAGACAGAGGAAGCATGCGGCTGAAACGATTTTGGAAGGAAACCTGCTCTGGAGTTTAAGAAAGCCATTAGAGCCGAAAAGCTGGCACAGCGGTGACATCTGCTACTGGATGCTGAGAAGAGAGAAGGTTTCAGAAACACTGTGAAGGCAAAGGTTGTAGAGGGGAGGAGAAGGATAGAAGCACATATTTTAAAAGGACATTTTATCCTTTTAAATCCTGTTTGCTTTGTTCTGTTACTAAAAAATTAGGACAAGGATTATTGTCCTATTCATTTCACCCTGTTTGATAGAATATTGTCCTATAAAAATAAGTTACTGTTATTATCATGATAAATAAAGGACAGATCTGAACAGCACTATAAATTTTGGTAGTTTTAGATCTATTGCATGAATTTAAATGGATGTTTTTGTCACGGTTATCTATTCCCTTGACCACTCTTTTTCAAAGAATTAAGGATACAGGATTTTAATATTCAAATAAACTGCATTTGGTGGCATCATTTCTTCAGTATTTGGAGATGCAGCAATGCTAATAATAATGATCATGCCAAAATATAAACACTCACTGTAAATAATTGTTACTAGACACAAGGAAAACATAGAACTCAGATCTTTTCTTAATCAAGCTCTTTTATCCTTGTTCACTGAGCATTAGGGTGAGGATGAAGACCTTGAAAATCCTGACTTTCCAGAATATACTGAATTGCAAAGATCTAAATAAATAAATAAATAAATAAAAGGAGCTAAAAAAGGGATTCAGAGAACTATATCTGCAGAAATGCTTAGATATTGAAAAGAACACAGGCTGTAAACAACATTATGAGAAAGTATTTAGAAATGGCATCAACTACCCCAAAGAAAGAAAGTAATACTAAGCACTACTTTTTAGAATGTAGGAGAGTCTTCAGAAACAGTTACACAGATCTGACGATGACGGACAAAAAAATCAGGCATGCTTTCACATAGGGGCTGAATATTCAAAAAGATCCTAATCGTGAGTCAGGGGATCAGCAGCCATTTTTGAGGCCTCCAGCAATACTCTACATCACATACACATCTAATGGATTTCTGATTACCAGAATCCAGGGTGAAAAGAAGACTTCTGAATACTGTCACATAACTTCCATAGCAAGATGTCTAAGTAAAACCTCCAAACCATAATAGTTACTTTCTGTGACTAATAGCTACCACATCAGTACTGCAATCAAGGCATGTTCTATGAGCTGTTTTCCTTCCAACCACAACATATTCTTAAGGGCAATCATTAGACACCCTGGAATGCACTTCCAAAACTACTTTCAAAGGAGTAAAATCAAAAACTGAACAAAATCCAGAGTAGCTGATAACTGTTCTTGGAAAAACAGAGATGAAATATTATCCACACTATACCTTAAACTATGTGGGCCATGTACTGGTTTCTGCCTAACTTTGACCCCTATCCAAAACACTGTTATGGAGGGGAATTAGTAAAACTTGCTGGAAATATTTTCTAAAAATCTGGTTTTGGTTTATACACACTAGAGGGTTGGGGAGGCACAGAGGAAGCAATGGGAATTTTGTGAGAAAATATAAATTTTGGTGAGTCATCCAAACCAATGGCTTCAAAGGTGATGTATTTTTCTGCTGAAACATACTATCAAAGACTTCAATCTTAAATGTTCATTCTCATCAAAATCAAAAGGCTAACAACCAGTTCAAGGTAGGCAGGATTTCTCTTTAGGTCATTCATCTAAATTCAGACACTTGCTCCATCACCACTGAGTGTTAAAACCATAGGATGTTTAATTTTCCAGTGCATCTTCTTCAATTTTTCTAGTTAAAGCTACTTACCAACAAGTATGCATTAAAAGAGAATAGTCCTTGTCCTGGACCTCTCTCAACAGAAGTAAGCTCAACTACTCTCATGTACTATTTCAGTGATGGATGGAAGATGTAGAAGAAAATTTGTTTTGAAATACTGAAGTGTTTTGTGAATGGAAACATCATTTCCTTCCTAGCTCTTGGTAAAACGGATGCACAAATAGGCTGCCTAACGTCTTAGAATTCTTCTTCCTTTCACTCCTCAGGACTTTGTTTTAGTTCTATATAAAATGATTTACTGTGAGAAGATTTAAGAACCTGACGTAAATTGGTCATCATTGAAGCAAGAGCTTTAACCAAGTGACCTACAAAGGACCTAAACTGTTGCGTTCCTAAGACTAGTGTTCAGTATCGCTTTTCACAGGTTGAAGAAAAGGAAAAAAAACTGAAGATGTCTAGACTTAAATAGTCACGTCCAGGGAGAAGCAGTCAGTCTCTGATCCAAACAGACTCAGTGCTCAATTATATGAAGTGCTAATAGCATAGGGAGATAACCTATAAAATGTAGGATATTTGCAATTGAAACTGTACGAATATAAGCAAAATATTCACCTCTGAAAATCAGCTAAGTAGATTTAGAGGTAGCTTTAAACAGAAACAAGAATAACAAGGTCTGGTGCAAGTGATGTATTCTGTTTTGATGTATAGTTGTTCTGAATAACACACATCTGCACTGAAGGCTGGAAGACTTGGTTAAACCACCATCTGAATAATCTAGAAAAAACTTAAACAACTCTACTTCAGAAATCTTTCCGTGAGGTTACTTTTGGAAGGAAGTGATTTTTTTTCCCTTTTCATTTTGGAGGTTAGTTCTTTCATTAGAGTAACTACTTTTGTTCATGAAAACTAGTAGAAGTTATGCTGACATCTTAATTCTTGATTAAAAGTCAAAACAGGAACAAGTCAATAAAAACTACCAAAAAGCTCTCTCAACAAACCAAGAAACCAAACATAAAAGACATCATCCAAATAAGTTTTAAATTGTTTGCCTTCTCTATTTTTCCAAACAGAGGCTCAATTCTTCACAAAATATAATGAATAACATGTGCTAAGTATTGAACAAATAGGTCTGTAATTATACTATGTGGTCTTAGTGATACTGATAAAACATTCACCATCACTCTCTCATTGGAATTAGACTAATTGTGTACATAGTTGGGTGTCCATTAATCCTATTATTATTATTATTATTATTAAACAGTATTATTCATAATTTAAGTTTTCCTTCCTTTAATTTCAGCCCTGTAACAAACGAGTATGTTCCGTGCTTAATTAACAGCCAAGAGCTTGAAAGTACAGTATAACGGAACATTATGGGTGCTCTATAGTGAGTTAATGACATAACAACCAGCTAATGAGAATAAGGAATTTTTACAATGGCATTCTAAAATGAACAGCATAAAAGCACAAGTTGTGTCAAGTAACATCATTGCCAGTATTCTTACTTAGTCTTTGGAAGTGAGATAAATTTAGAACCATACTCTGCACTACTCAGAGAAACAAAATTCATCCATAATCTAGCAGTGTTTTTCTTCAGCGGGATGAAAGTTAGTTTAGTAAATTGCCTGCTACTGCAGTGCCACTCTCAGCCTCTCTTAAGAGTCATTTTCTTAGACTAAAATCTAGGCTGTATCAAAGACTAAAAGCAGGGTCAGTGGAGGAGAAGGTGGTGAGGCTGAAGGAGCCCTAAAACGAACACTTCTTTTTAGAACTGCCTTTCATCCTGGTTTTTATTAGACTGACATGCAGAATGGCACTGTTCTCTAGAGAGCATAGAAATGGCTACTTCTCAAGAATACTTTACTGAATTGAGCATAATACTGGTATTTAAGGGGTCTGTATTTTATTCTTATTCAGGTACAAGTTCACTGAGTAACATTCCAGGTATCGGTATACCCTGTTCCCATCCATAAAAGGTTAATAATATTACTTTTCTGCAACAAGGTAGGAGGAGAGTAAAGGACAAGGAGTTTCATGTAAGTAGTCATTCTTTGACTAAACAACATTTAAAGTTGTACTATTTTCCAGACAAATTATTTTAGTATTAGCCTCATTGTAATTCAACCTAAATAAAAATCACTGTAACAAATCTATTTTACATTAAGTGATTACAGTACCATACACAGGCTATACGCTCTATTCCATCTAATCTAGTACAATCTGAACTACTAATTGCATCTTTCACCTGGGTGTATTTTTTTTTCATATTCTTTTAAGAATAGCTAGAGTTCCAATCAGCCTAACACATTTCTCTGTAACAGATGAAATGACACATTCTCTCTCCGACTCTAAAAAGATTCCCTTAGAAATCCATGCTTTGGATATAGGAGGCCTGACTTCTAAATGGTTAAGTTTAAGTGATATGAATTCCCACTCCCATGTTTACCTGATTTGTAAACTATTTTAAAAAATGCCAACTAAGACTCCTAGTATCATCAGATATAGGTACGTAAGAGTGTAGATCTCAACTGATAATCCCTCATGTGTGTAATGCCAAAAACTGCAGAAAGAAGTATTTATGCAGTAGTATCCAGACTGTTTCATATAATTTCTAGTTGCTTTCCCAGAGGCGTGTGGTCTCAAAACTTGCTCCTGAATCCAGTATTTGGATCGTAAAGCTAACCCTGATTCAGAACATGTCAAAATGATTCACTGCTCAGTGAAAAAAAGCTACTTAACCCCAAGAAGGAAAATATATACGTATTTCACCCACTCACCCAAATTATACATGATTTCAGGCAGAAAGATTAATATGGAATTGTATAAATAGTTAAATGCAAGGAAATATTCATTTCCCTGTGAGCAAACGTGAGCTATATGGGGCTGCATGACACATAGCAAAAGGCACATCAAATTGCATGTCTTTGTGTCTCCGTTGATGACCACACACCTATTCTCTACAGTGAGCACTCAGATCTTACAGTAGAAGAAATAAAGTATGTTTCCTGTTGGTGTTGTTTTTCTGTCTTCCTGATATTCATTTCAGTAATTAGGTTTTTCTCTTCAAGTTTCTACAACACTATTTTGATCTGAGCTGAACACAGATGAAATGGATTTTGATATCTTATAAATGTCTGATCAGACATATAATTGTTTATATTTGAGGAGAACTTAATTCTAAAAATAAAATTAAAAAAAAAATCATCCAAATGTCATTGATCTACATATATTCTGCATCAGTAGAGAAAGAATTAGCTGTTCTCTCATCCACTTTGGGAAAATCAGCAATGAAAACTAAGTAACTGGGCATATCATGCCAAGTACTCATAAATCAAACCTGCCTCCAAATAAGAGACATTCATAACAAAGATATGCAAATAGCATTGACAGAAGCCATGCAAATCATTTCACAAGTAAACCAGGGTAAGTGGGCAGTAATAAGTTCCAGTTTAACTGGAATGGCAGAATTTTAGATGAATTAGTAAAAGGTGGACATATTTTGCAAGCAGACAGAAAGACAGTAATCATTTAATCAAGCGCAACTGGACACTGCAAATTATTCCATCTTTCACTTCAGGATGAAAGATGCATGTGATAGCAAGTTCTCCCAGGTTTATTTTTGCAAGTCTTTTGGGTGGAGGTAAGAAATGTACAGAAATTTCAATAACACCATGTAATTAATCACAAGTCTAATCCAAAAACTGTTAGAATTTGAGGAAAATCTTCTGTTCACTCCCTACTTAATGATCATAGAAGGGAATTTAAGATAAAGTGCAAACTCCTGTCTTTTCCTCAAATGGTACACTTCTTTCCTTGCTACACTGTAAGAGAAAAGGAAGCAACAAAGCCACCTCTGAGGAACATAAGCATGCTAGTGATTTACAAAAGGGATGATCATTTGCTGTCTCTTTGGACAATTATTGTGCCACCTTAATTTCTGTGCTTAATCTCCAGGAACTAAGCTAACAGCTATGTTTGAAACAGCAAAGACAAACAGATGAGACAAGCTGATCAGGCAGAACCACAAGTTTTTACCTTGGCATAGCTCATATGCCCTGGTACGTAGAAGAAACTCTGGCTTTCCACACACAGACCTTTAATATGAAATAGGAAAACACCAAGGTTCTTTGCTTTCTCTGGGAACAGGGAACACAGTGAAATCAGTAGGATCTACTCCAGTAACATGACTAGACTTCAGATCACATCAAATAACCACATTTTGGTTCTCCTCACAGTTTTACATTTCATTTGTACTGTTTTGTACAGAAATAGCTCTGTGGTTGGTGTATATACTTCTACAGAGGGGTCAAAGACTGTTTCTATACACTTAATTGGAGTTTATGAAATAACTCTGAAGCTGCCTGTCACAGTGACAGATGAACAGCTTTTCAGACAGGGATACAAATTACCTATCCCTTTAAAATTTCTGCAGAGAAATATTTTGACTGAAGTAAACTTTCCAAGCAAACAGCCAGTCCTTCCTTCAGAAGTGATGTAGTTTAAAGCAGCAGAACTTTGCCAGAGCTTCATTTCTTCTGCACTCTCATCTCCTTCCCTATTGGAAATATATTTTTTCACTAGTGTTTCTATTTTTCTTACCCCCTCTCTCTGCCTCTTTTCTTGCTAGGCACAAACTTTAGTCTAATTTTTTAGGTGACTGAGATGCTAATCAAGCAACTCAAGACAGAGGGGCTAGTGAAAATAATCAAATGTGAAACTGTCCAGGGGATACACTCCATTTAAAAAGTAAAAGAGAGGAAATTGTCATTTTGAAGCCACTAGAGACAGCCTTCCTGTTACAAGGAAGACCCTGGGGAGTCACTACCTGATCTGCTCTTAGTCAGACTGGCATCTCAGTGACAGGGCAATTGTAATTAGGATGAATAAAATGAGAGATGTGCCAGCTCCCCAATTTGTAATTCAGTGAGTGGCATTAAAGACACACTGCATTTTATTTAATTTTTTGAAAAATTGGGCACTGTGTTAACAGGTAGCAGGACTTCCCCCTATGGGGATGGCTTACATAAAACTCAAATCTGTCTCCATGTAGAGAGCAAACATGATACAGGTAGTGCATTCCAGATTATTATGTTCTTCTCTTTGGAACTGAAGGCAATCTTTAGGGAAAGGCAAGACAGAAAATAAGATGCTGGGGTTTTCTCTTCCATACTGAGTTATCCAAGAGTACAACAATGGAGTTTCACTGAAGAAACTGGCATCAGAAGCTAATCTTTCATCTTTTTAGCCAAGTAATGAAGATTACAGGGTACAGATATAGTATCAAAGAGAGTTCTTACTTTACCATTAGGATTAGCAACTTGAAAACAAGAGTATTTTCACTAACAGTTTTCTGTGCATTTACAATTCACTGACAGGTGAAAATAACAGTTGTTCTAGAAAATGTGTAAACCTATATATGGAAAAAAGGTTCTTGTTTTAAGAACTGAACTCCACTCAAAAATTCTTTTAAAATGAGTTGTTGTAAGTGACTCCATTAGAAAATCACAGACAACAGTAGAGTTTGATGTCACTGTTGATAGTAGCTAGTCTTTATCTACAGAAAGTTGAACTAAATAACATAAACAGCACCCTCTATAAAGAAAATTCTCATCCAGATGTAGGCATGCAATCACAAAGAATAAACATGGACACTTATGAAATGATCAGTTTGCAGCTCTGCATACAAAGCAACATGCTTCCTCAAAGGCTAAGCTCTGGCTTTAGCTCTTGTTCAGTAGGGAGCAGCATGTATCAAGTACCCTGTAAAAAAGATAACTAACGAATGATAAATATATTGCAAGCGAACATGTGATTTTAGCAGTTTGTTGCAGTGAGTTAAAACAAGGTCTTGTACAGGAATACATTCCAAAGTTTGGGAAGTTTCCCTTTATGTACAAATGAGAATACTACAGTTGGGCACCAGAACCTGCCAGTACACATTTTTCTTTCTAAAAGTGTCATTTTAAAAGAGGAAGCAAAAGTTCCAGAAGCCTGGAGAAAATTTGTATTTGAAGGAATGTTTGCCACGATGGACTGACCAAAGAGATCTGCCTATAAATAGAAAAGCCTTTGTGTCTTCACTCTTTCTCAAAACAAGTAAGAACTTTAATGCAGGATTCGTCACAGTCAGCGGGCTCATCAACACTGCATGGGCCACACGTCCAACATGGTCAAGCCCATCTCTGCCGTAAGAGGCCAAGGCTGTAAATACAATTTTAACCATGCTCTGTTACTGAGCTTTAAACTTGGTTGTGTCCAATTTGTAGTGCCTGAACCTAATTCTTGTGAAGTTCCTGTCCATACTGCAAACTGAAACAGTTTTGTAAGCAGGTCGGTCAGGAGACAACCTTACTGTAATTGGTCCCTCTGGCAGTTCTGCATCTGTAATGTAGTCAGACTGTCAGGGTTAATGGAAGATTTCCCTTTTCTTGGGCTGCCAGTTCAGTCTGTGTCACAAACATTAAATTCCATTGATAATATCATTTTTCAGAGAGAAGGAACCTTCCTGACTCACTCCAGTTGCCTCCTTGTTCTGTCATGAAAGTCATCAACTGAGAAATCCAACTGCTATATATTTATATTGCTTCTAATTCTATGTTTACTAAATTAAATTCTGCATGCAGTTGTGTAGGGGCTGGCTATCTATACAGCTATCTGTCTAGTTTTTCCCTCACACTGGAAACCAGCACTTCCAAACTCTGACATTAACTTTTGGAAAATTTTGTCACCAGACCTCAGCTTCATCAAAAGGGGTAAAAACAACAACCAAAAAAAGTGGGCTCCTTCACAGGACATCTCCATAGTCTTAAGGAGTATCAGAAGAATAGAAGATCTGTGCCTTTTAAGCAGAGAGGAAAATGAAGCAGAAGAGAAGATACGTGAGAGCTAACTAGCTTTATTATTAATAATTTTAAAAATAAATATTATCATTTTTATTAACAGATGAAGAAGAAAAGCTCCTTATCCTTATAGCTCAGCCCCAAAAGTCTCACTATTTGTAACATAGTATGAGACATCTCAGTTTGAAAACTAGGATTTGACATTAGAATAACAAACTCAACTCTTCTAATTCACTGGCCCACTATCACCTCACCCTTAAGGAAGCAATTAAGCTTGCTAAAATCCCCTGGCAATTTCCTAAACTTTTTTAATTTAAATCCCATCCCTCATTCCCCTCATTTTACTGAATTAAAACTTGGCAACATCTTTGTTTACTGTTTCCATCCACAACATGGTCACTTTTCTACTGGAACAAGATCTTGTGGCTCTTCTATATCATAGAATCAGTAAGGTTGGAAGGGACCTCTGGAGATCATCTAGTCCAACCTCCCCCCTCAGCAGGGTCACCTAGAGCATGTTAGACAGGGTTGCAACGAGGCAGGCCTTGAGCATCTCCAGAGAAGGAGACTCCACAACCTTTCTGGGCAACCTGGTCCAGGGCTCCGTCACTCTCACAGGGAAGAAATTCCCCCTCACGCTCAGGCGGAACTGCCTGTGCTTCAATTTCTGCCCATTGCCTCTTGTCCTGTCACACAGGACAACTGAAAAGAGTTTGTCCCCGTCCCCTTGACACCCTCCCTTCAGGTACTTGTACACATTGATCAGATCCCCCGTCTTCTCTTCCCCAGGCTAAACAGGCCCAGCTCTCACAGCTGTTCCTCATAGGGCAGATGCTCCAGCCCTCTGATCATCTTTGTAGCCCTACGCTGGACTCCCTCCAGTAGCTCCATGTCCCTTTGTCCTCAGGAGCCCACAACTGGACACAGGACTCGAGATGAGGCCTCCCCAGGGTTGAGTAGAGGGGCAGGATCACCTCCCTCGACCTGCTGGCAATACTGTTCCCAATGCACCCCAGGAGACCATTGGCCTCCTTGGCCACAAGGGCACATTGCTGGCTCATGGTCAATTTGTCATCCACCAGCACTTCCAGGTCCTTCTCTGCAGAGCTGCTCTCCAGAAGGTCAGCCCCCAGCTTGTACTGGTGCCTAGGGTTACTTCTCCCTAGATGCAGGACTCTGCACTTGCCCTTGTTGAACCTCATGAGGTTCCTCTCCGCCCAGCTCTCCAGCCTGTCCAGGTCTCTCCGAATGGCAGCACAGCCCTCTGGTATATCAGCCACTCCTCTCAGCTTGGTATCATCGGCAAACTTGCTGAGGAGGCACTCCATCCCCTCATCCAGGTCGTTGATGAATATTAATCCAGTAACCACGAAGTGCAAAATCTGCTAAGAGTTTGCTCAGAAATATCAGCAAATAAATAAATAGATAAAGCATTATGAATTGCTGTTGGCCAAAGAGGCCAAGAAGAATAGAAGAAAGCTTGTATAAATACATCCATGGAAACTGGCTAGAGAACATCTAGGCCCGTTTTAATGAGCAAGAGGACAAGATAATGATGTCTGAAAAGTAACAGCAACACTGAATTCAAGGGTTTCTTTTGTGTCCAAATGAAACCCATCTTCAATGCAAAATGTTAAAAAAAATCAGTAAATAATATCTTGTTAATATGACTAAAGTTCAAGAACCCTCCAGGAAAAAAAAAATCCTCCAAATAATACTAGCTACCTCAAATGTGAGGAGATATACAAAACATCATAGAAAAAGTCAACAATCAACTTCATAAAGGAAATCATAGAGGGAGATAGTTGCTAAAATCTAACTTGTACATTTGACAGTTGGAGCTAAAATGTATTTGCTAAAATATATATCCTTAATCAACTGCAAAAAATATAAGCCCGTTACTTGCATTATATTTTGGATAAGTAGAAAGGACACAGTTTCACTCCACACTAGCCAAAAGAATGCTGAGGAAGCGGGCTTCAGTCTGTAAAAGTACATATATATTTGCCCACTTCTGTAACTGCTCAAGAGCTTAAAGAAGCATTTAGACTGGGTCCACAGCTTCCCAGGGAGTGATAACTCACTAAGAAAGGAAATACAGATAGCCATCTCTCTACATTTCAAGCGTTAACTCAAATTCAAAACTGTGCCCTCACATCACTTTCCACGTTATGCTAGCCTGTTCTTACGTCTGGACTTGAGTCCACTTCTTGGAAAAGATGATGGGAGAAAATTTAAGCTCACCACTGAACACACAAACCTAGCCGAGCCTAATGAGCCTGTCTTGGCCTCTTGCACTTATCCCAGCTGAGACTGTGGCATAACCAAAACTCTGTCCAGGAAGCCGGGTATGTCCTTGAGGGCAAAGACATCTGGTGAGATGAGGAGAGGTGGGATTTGTAATGAGTTTGATCTTTGGCAATGTGAAGACAAGTTACAGATGGAAAAATGAGTTAATGTCTGGGATCATCCAGGATCTAAGTAAGCTTCTTCACTCAGAATGGTAAATCCAATGCAGACAATCATAAATTCTGCCCATTGCCTTATTTACAGAATACAACTTGTAAAAGTAATCCACTCCATAGGCAATTATATTGGTGTGCTAAGTCATGAGGATGAAAAACTTTGCACTACTCAAGTACAAATCTGGTTATTTTGTGCACAGACGAGACATGGAACTGTGTTCCTAATGTACTTAAAAGTAAGAATACTGTTTGCAATCAGAAATCGGTTCTTTTCTGAAGTATAAGAGAACAGGACCATTTTCACCTCTAGCATAAGCACAAGCAGGTGTGTAATGAATCTGGCTCCTGGTAGAGCTGGAAAATTCTGTGAAATATCTAATAAATATTTGTTCAAATGCTTTGGGTCCTGACCTAGCAAAGCATTTGTACAGATGAAAAGCAGATGAGTATTTCCAGCAAAATGAAAGGAATATACGTAGAATTATTCACAAGTTTCAAATCAAGCATGCACTGAAACATTTTCCTGTGTGACCCTGGTTTATATCTGGTCTGAGCATTGAATTTAAGCACAGTGTTGGTACAACTTATTTCAGACAGAGAGATCATTGCTATTACTGTTATTACTGATACTTTGCAGCCCTCATAGTGGATGCACTTTGACTCATATAATGCCTTTCCTTGATACCAGTGTGGCTTGTTTCCATTCCTACATATCACAAACCAGTTTATATTGGCATAACTACATCCACAATAGGACACTCATGCTCATGTTTCTATAGCAGTACATCACAAATCAACAAAAATACATCCTTATTTTCCTGCATGAAACACTCACACTGAACACAGGGTGCAGTCTCTCTAGTTCTTCTTTGCATCTCAAAAAGAATAGAACAGTCATTAGAAAACACAAGCAAGGATAACAGAACATATGAAATTGCTTCAGTACAAGGAGAGATTAAATAGATTGAGGATCCTTAGCTTGGACAAAGAGGTCTGAAATGATTATTTGAAAAAGGTCTCTAAATTATGAAGGAGAATAGTGAATGAGTATTTACTGTGTTTGATGGTACAAAAATTACAGGTAGTCAAACAGAATTATCAGTCTGGAAGTTCTAAATGTAAACAGAGAAAGTACTTTTACATAAAACAGAACTCATTGAGTAACTTCTTGTCCCGGTAACTTCCGGGTAGTAGCTCTACCAAATTGATTCAAAATATGAGTACATAAATTAATGAAAGGAAAGTCCTCTCCAAAGCACAAAGATCAGATCATGGTTAATTAATGAGGTCCTAAGAGAAACCTGTCAGAGGACCACAGCTGCAGATTAGCTCTGACTTCTTGTGTCATGTAGTCTGCTTCACAGCCTCCTATACACTACTGAAAGAGCCTCAGAATTATTAAAGGTTTGCTTTATTATCAGAAACTGGGGACTTAGTTCTCAGCTTGCTTAGACAGCACCTATATGCAGACTTAGAGGACTGCCATTTTGCTTTCAAGCATCTCAGGTGCCAAAGTAGGAATCAGGTTATGAAGCTGGGTCTACTAGCCTTTTCAATGTGGCAGAACATACCAGTCTAAGTGATTTAGGTTTACGTCTTTACAGATATTTAGGTGCCCCTTCATATCCAAAATAATCATGCCCATGTTCCTGACATTTTAGGCCTTCCAGTTAATATTATGGAGAATGCTGCCTAGAAAACCTCCCTAAAACTGGGTTCTACAGTCTAACAATCCACTCTTACAAATGTGTGATAACCTTCTGATCTCTTTAGTTGTGATTTATGGGTCCATTCATGTGTGAAAAGTTATTAACAGAAATATTTGTAGAACTAGAAACTAACTGATAGAAATGAATTAACAGGTTAAAATGGGTGGACAAAACTGATCAGACATTGATCAGTCCCTACTTCAGAACTGGGTGAGCTAACTATAGTTTCCTTAAACGATGTTTGAAAAGAAAGAATGTTTTTCCCTCTTTTCCTCAACAAGGACATAAGAGGACATTACACACTACACTTCATTAGAGAACCTATAGGTTAAACATGAAGAAAAGCTTTAAACAGTCACAGAGGATCAGTTCAGGCAATGGAATAAAATGCCAGGAGAACTTGTGTAAACAGGGAAATGATATTCAAGGCAGGATGTGATACTCAATTATCAGAGACGAAAATGTCTTTGCAACTAATCCTACCGCTATGCAGGGGGATGGCCTAGTTGGCTAGAGGCTTCCATTCCAGCACTAATAAATGTGTTTAAGAGATGACTGCATTAGCAGCTAAAGGAGAGACTAAGGGTGCAAACAAAGAGGCATAATATTAAAGGGCAGAGACAACACTATTTACATTAAAATAAACATCATTTACACATTTGTTACCCATTTAAGTAAGAAAATGGGAAATGGAAGCCGGCACTGTCAAGCTACATTTAGAAGAGGTATGTTTGACGGACATTTCAACATGCTCCAAGTGAGACCCCTGTTACCTTCTTTTTCAAAGTTGTAGAGTAAAATGTGTTGGGGAATTGTAAAGGTTTCATCCCCCTTGATGTACTCTCATTGAACACGACTTGCAGCCTTCAGATTTTAATATTTTGTCCCCAGACTGATGTCATTCACCATATCACACTTCTCAATTCACAGGGGTTAGGGTTTGGGGTAAAATGGCCCAGATACAATCATTAGGACACTGTTTATCCCAGGACTATATTGTCAAAATGTAAATTTATATTTTACAATTCCTATGGGAAATAAAAAAAAGATGGCATTTAAAGGCAAAAACATAACAACAAAAAAAGATGTCTTTTCTTATTCTTGCTAACTGCCATGCTTTATGAAAAACCCAAAGCATTTTCTGATTATATTCCATCTATTTCCCTAGTGCTTACTCCTCCTTCTTAGGAACTTTTTCATCAGGATTTCATGCCTTTCTTTCCCCCCTAAGCCATCCAGTGCGTAAACTTACAGATGGCAGCGTCCTTCTCAGACGTCATTTTCATTGCTACTAACTTCTGTGCCTCTGGAGGAGGCCAGCTTATGGTACTGTTATGCCACTAATGAGTCTCCCATCTCTTCTGCAGTAAACAGTCTTTTTACTAGTCAATATTTGTGCTGCAATGTGCACACAACGCCCTATGAATCTTGCCCCCCCTAGTGAGCATGTTTTATGAATCTAAATAGTTTTTTTTTTTTTTTGTCATCTTTCAGGGACTCAGGATTATTGGCCTTTTTTGTACATCCACAATGTCTTGTGTACTTAGATCACACATTTTCCATGAAAAATGCATGCTTGTGGCATTGAGCAATCTATCTATATTATTTATTCTAGTCTCTCTAGAGCAAAAGCTGAATATATTGGCTTTTGCCTGGTTAAGCACATTCAGTCCCTGTGATTCCACCTAGAATAAAAGACAGAGCTAGGTCATTTGGAAAGCATGGGCATTTTCAGAAAAAGCCCCAAAGTGAGATCACTTAGCAGTTCGCGCACTGTGAAAACATGAATAAAATGAGTTAAAGGAAGTAAAGGAATCAGCAGTATTAATTCCTTGTGAACGTGAAATTGTGGTATAGACAGCATAGTATGTAAAAGACTTTTAATGGATATTTGCTGCTGAGTAAGACAAATTCAGGTAAAACTAAACAGAGTAATATTCTAGCAACGTCCTAAAAAAATAAACAATCTTATGGAAGTTGGAATACAAGTTTTAATTAATAGCTGGAAGGTCACATGAACTAAATGAAACTGCCATCAGTAAGAGTCACTACTTCTGTCTGTACCAGTCCTGAGCCGGAATTTTCAGTGAGGCTCCAATTTTATGCATCTTTCTTCTTAAAGTATTTCTTATATCTGTGAAAGGTAGCTAATTTTTTTTTCAATAATTAGTTTACAGATCTGAGTGGTATCAATGGCTCCATGAATTATTGGAGAATTCAGTCTAGTATTTATGTTTTTGTCTGAGAAGTATTACACCTAAATCAAAAGAGAAAAGGAAAGAACTCACTCTTGTTGGACAGTTGAACTGTCCCGTATAAGAAACTATTACAGATATCATAAAGAAAACTGATCTAACAATATTGCAAGTAATGTTGAATAAGCTGCCATAGTCAAGCCTGGATCATGATGACTCTGAGTTGTACCGGACAGCTTTCTGGGTTGCAATGGAGCTATTTTTGATATTTTTTACAGCATACCTGAAGTGAACATTGGACTTTGACTCACCTCAGTGAGTCAAAACGCCCGTGATTTCAGAACATCTCAAGCTAGAAAATTTGAAAGTGCATTTCAATCCTTTTTAAAATAGAAGGTGTGCAGTGTATACACTACTGGAAGGCTTCACATATGGAAGTCTTTCAAAAAAACAAAAATTCTCTAGCAACATCATTAGCTGTTAGACAACCTGCAGTTTCCTAGGGAGGCCCAAATCACTGTGCCAGGCTGCAAGTTTGATTAAGTGATTTCAGTCATTCTTTAGAACGTCGCAAGTGATGATACATCTATGGCTTTGCCAGACTTCAGGATATTTGAACCTGACACAGTCCAGCTGCTCTTTGACTGACTTTTCATAAACACCTTCATTCAATAACTGGGATGTGCTGAAATTAGTTTAATAAAGAAAATATCCACAATCCCATGTTACCAGGGTTTCCCTAGACTCCTTCTCCTGCTCTCTATATTCTGCATCCTAGACATCTTAATAGCCAGCAAATGCTGTGAGAACCCTCATTCTTCACAGTAGTACGGAATTCTATAGTGTTGGAGACCTACTAACCATTCTCTAGCTTGCATCTGTCATTCTCTCTGTGTCATGCAGAAGAAAACTTTAAAATAAGAATTAAAACTCAACAAACTCACATTCAATTAATATTACTCATATTATTAATACTTGCCTGAGCGGGACTTATCAGGAGATAATTGACCTTGTCAGTCTTATAAGCCCTCTGCATTTCTGTCGGATCCTTTAACTCCCTTCATGCTTAATTATAACTTAATAAAGCCAAAAAGGAAGTTTATCTTCCCCTTCCCTGCATTAACCACAGAATGTCAAAAAAGGGGGCAGGGGAGTAGGGAAAGGAATGGATCTCCTAAGTCATATAATCTTCTCAATTAATAAACTGAATCTAACAGAGTTGCTCCCTGGGGCCTGACAAATGCACCTGTCGCCGTCACCAGACAACTGAAATACTATACGTGTCCAGACACTTTCTTCCTCCACTTACTTTATATTTTTTAAAAGGAAAAATATCTCTAATTAAAGCTCATGGAGGGGTGGGCTGAACTATTTTTTAATGTAAAACCCTGATTCACTGCAATACTTTTTGCTGTTTAATTGGCAAAATGACAAACAGGCTTTTTTATAAATGTATTAAATGTCAGAAGTAAATATATATACATATATATATGTATATATATTTAAAGAACAGACATTCTTTCTCCCATCTGTTGGGTTTTTAACTACTACATCAGCCTTGAGCTGTCATTCCATTGGATTTAAGACTCACGTGATTCCAACACTGATAAGGAAGTGATGTAGGTTCTCATGTCTGTGCGAACTGGTGGCTGTTCCCTGGTGATTACAGAAGAGATGAAAACATTCAGTTCTCCTGCTGTCATTGACGTATTCATCCCTAGACACAGAGGCTAACTTCATCTCCTTGAAGATCCCTTTAAACAGTTAACACAGGTCTTGAGTGGTACTTACAGGATGAAGAAAGCCTTCCGCCCTTTGGATTTCACCTTGTGTGACCTTCAGCAGAACCGTTTAACCGCTTGGGTGGCTCTGTTTTCCAAACTGTAAATGGGGTAGAGTAGTCCCATAAAGTACTGACTTACATATGCCTTTGTAAGGCTGTCTCCTCTGAGCAGAAATCAGAACTGTTAAGGAGAGGATTTTGCAAAGGAGATGTTAGTATCTATCAATATATTTAAAAAGCCAAGGTATTAATGGAGATGAGAAATGTTTACTGTAAGTCTTACATTTTATCTTCTTGAGCCCTACAAAATAGCTTCCTCTGTAAAACTGTTACCATGGGGTTGTATTTACTTTATACAGCTTGCTAGGAATGCTTTATTGCAAGTGTGGTATTTAGCTCCCTGCACCAGTATTCAGTACTGATTATTTTCAGTGAAGCCAACTGTTTTTTTTTTTTCTTTCTAGTTTTTCCTTTTGCAGTGCAATAGAAATGGATGATCAGTTATAAGCTTATCCTTTCCCTTCCCCCTGCTCCCACCTCTCTTGGGCCTGGCTATTTTGTCAGAGGAAAGTACTTTTGCCTTTAGACTGCATGAACGACGAAGTTCCTCCTTGACTTTCTTATTCTGAGTTTTACGGCTGTTGCCTGCACTCCAGAGATGCCTATGGAATGTCTGGTGACCATATTTGGTGCTTGCCCTTTTTACAATATGGGACAACAATTCCAAAGGGCATTTCCTGGGTAGTCCAGATGGGTTTATCCTGAAGTTTTTTTCTAGAAAAGTATTAAAAGGAATACTTTCCAGATTCATCACATTGCTCAGAGATAGTGGAGGCTGTAATGTAAAGGCAGGTTTTAGATGTGCACCAGTTCACCTTAAAACAAGGTAACTTCTGTTGGTAAAGGTTTTATAAGATCTTTAGTATGTGGCCTTATCAAGAGAATTAACTAGTAAGGGAAGTTTGGAGAGGAGTTTCTCAAAGTATTTGAGTTGTCCACAAACACTGTTGCCTAATGAAATTCTCCTATACATGCAAATTAGAAATCGGAAGAGACTGTGGGTTTTTTCAATTCTCCCAAAGGTTTAACAAAGAATTCATGTCTTCTGTACAATTCTTGAAAAAAGATGAAAACAGAACTAGAGATTTGAGACCATTATTATTATGAGGCCAAGTATCTTCCACCAATTTCAATACAACTATTTTCATGCGTAAGTTAGACCTATTCTTACATACATACTTTGATGACTCAACTTCTGCAAAGTCAATGCTTCTTTTTGCTTTCAAATTTTCTATTGAAATTGCCTAACTACGTATCATACACAATGCCTATTTAATTCAGGTAACCCCTCCAATCCCTAGTACTTCTACTGCTTTCAGGTAGCAAGATTAGCTGTTTACAATCATACTAGAGCATAGACTAGACATAAAGAACAAACACCATTCTTTTTATTTGAAGCCACTGAAAGCAAAACAGTCCCAGACGTAATGAGCTTTATAAACTTCAGATAAAGAAAATCTAATACTAAGTTCCTTCTAGTTCAAAGGTTTTATTACCTACTTCCTTCTCCCACCACCTTTTCCCCTGAGGCTCGTATCAATTTGTGTTTCCATATTCTGCTTTCAGAATTGTTTTCCTTACATGGATGAGCTAGTCTGAGCACACAAATGGAGGAGTCTGGATGAATACAGGGCAGAAATACTTGTACCCTATGAAGCCCTAAGTAAGTTACAGAATCTCATAGTGACATTGGAGCTTGCTCCACAGTAAGACTGCTGAAGATCCTATCCTAAATCATTTCCATCTAATCTGAGCCACAAAAGAACCTACATGGTTCAAGAGACAGAATTGGCTTTTTACTTTATGTCCCAAAATAATGGTTAGTCCAGACTACCACAATGCATATGAATACTGGATACTGCCTTTGATCCAAAAAAGGCCCAAGTTCAAATTTAAAGTATGAATATAATATATGTACACACATTGCACTGCCAATTCTATCAGAAAGTCAACATGCAGCCTGGGTTCAATGCAGACTTTCTATACGTCTTTGCCTCCACCTTCCTCCCCAGTCTCTGCTATCCTTAAAATGAAATTTTATGTCTTCAGAACATAAAGCAGCTTGAGGTACTGTGAAGTCTAGAGCACTGCAATAGCTCTCCTATACTTTGTGAGGACAGGGAATTTAGTGGCTGCAAGAGATTTTGTTTGTTTGTTTTTTTTTCCCTTGCTGCCTGCCTGCCAGACTTTGGCAAAGTCACTTCAATTTGTGGCTTAAATTTCAAAATAGAAAGAATGACATTACCTCACCTCACAGCAGCAATAGAAGAGATGACGTCTGGGTTCTTTTGTGCTACAACAGCAAAGGCACCCTAGATAGTTAATTAAACGGTAAACTGAAGAAATATCATTAATGAGTCCCCACAAATTAACAAGTAGCCTGTAAGTCAGTACCTTTGTGTCATCAATACCAGATTCACCATGCATAATCCTTTCTTATGCTGAGCCCTGCTGATAAAGGAAGGATTTGTTAAAGATTACTTAGTGCTATTCATTATGGAAGCCATACAGAGCTCCTGCTTGTCAGCAGAGGCTTCAAGAACCAGTCTGAAAACTGTGGAAAAAAAAAATCTACAGTTTAATGGAGGAGGAAAAAAAAGAACTTTTTTCTACATTTCAGTAGGAGCTTTAAGAAACCAGTTTGGTTTTCAATAGTGTCCCTGTGAATAGAAGCCAGATGGTCTTTAAACCAGCATTTCCCCCACCATTTTAGGCTTGAAAGCCATTACTCTGATGGAACTGCACGCAGAAGAGATAGGGATGGCAGGATACACACAGCACACAAAGGAGAAAGAAGAAATTCTTTAAACAAGGAATGAAACACACTGTTTGACAGCTAGAAAAGGGGGGAGTGTCAGGAAGGTAAGAGGGCAGGCTCCATAGGGGTAAGCAGACATAATGGAGTGCAGAGTCAGAGGATGTGAAAGGGTTATAATGATCATGCCAGCAGAGTGTGTAATTTGCAGTGAATAATTGATCTTTTTTTTTTAAAAAAATATATTTATATATATACACACACACACTGTTTCTAGGTAAGAAGACCACAGCTTTCTTGCATCTGTTTGTTCCACTCTGATGATTCACTGAGTGACTTCTGCAATTGAAGTTTGGTCTGTATATAGAACATAAGCAAAATTCATTGTAAGTATCAATCACTAGAAATCCTAGTTCAGTTTTGATGGAACATATAAATCACATGGTAGTTTGTATATTCTCTAATTAGTGACTGTAACTCTAACAATTGCTTTGACATTTCTCTCAATTACATATTTGCAATACAAGCTTCATGAATATTCTTTTAATGTAGACTTTCTCTACAAATGCTTGTAACAGTAAACTCATTGGAAAGAATATTATGACAATTTTTGACATTCTAGGGACTTAAAATTCCATGATACTTTTTTGTAAAAGGAGAATAATTGACATAAGAGACCGACCTAAATTCCAGAATACATAATTACTCTCTCCCTTACAAAAATATAATATGAGCTTCAATAAATCAAACAGGTATCTTTGTCTCACTGTGGAGACTTAGTTTGTACCTGTAAGTTACTCTGCAGATTTGTCAAATAGGAGATGAACTTAAAATACCTCTAAACCAGAAAGTCCCAGTTGCATGCCTTTTGCATATCATGGAATCCAGGGGGAGGAGAAGGTAAGCAATGAGTAAGTAAATTTTTGGGAGTGTCAGTGAGCAGGTCTCAGTGTTCAATGAACCTGAACAATCAATATTCCTAATAAAAAGTCATTTCAATTTTACAACTGTGGCCTCCTTTTTTGAAACCCTCCCAAAAAACTCCAGAGGCTAGAGTTCAGTCTAGTGGCACCCATAGCAAGGATAGGAGAGCATGATTAACATACAGCCAGTATTGTTCAGAAATAGAGAAAACAGACAGCGCAAAAGGAATGACGGTCATAGAACTGTAGAATCCTTGCACAGTCCAAGTTGGAAAAGACATTTAGAGTCCACCCAGTTCAATATCTTACTCCAAACAGGGCCTGTGTGGAAGTTAGATCAGATTGTTCAAGGCCTTGTCCTGCAATTTTGAACATCTTCAAGGCTGGTGGTTCCACAGCCTTTCCGAATAATTTGTTTCAAAGTTTGACTACTCTATCTGTGAGGGAGGGAAGAAAAAAAAGAAAAGAAAAAAGAAAATGGAAAATTCCTTTATTCAAAATTTTTCACTGCTGCAAGCTGAAATTGTGTCCTTTGCTTTTAACCTTTTCCTGTGCACCTACAACAAGAGACTGGCTCCATCTTCTCATTCCCTTTAGGCAGCTGAACACAATAAAATGCCTTCTCTTCTTTAGGCTGAATAAAACGTCCTTCTGCCTCTCCTTGTGTCATGTGCTCCCCTAACCATTTTGGTGTCCCAGCTAGACCTCCATCTCTCTCCCCTTATCCACAGGGCTAGCACCTTATAGAAGACAATCACATTAGTCAGGTATAAACTGCCTTTGGTACCTGCTCTTCCTAGTCACCTCCCATTCTTCCTGGGTCTGGACAAGGCTTCCAAGTGCATTTGTTCCATAACTGTACTGGACACCGAGGTGAGGCTGACCAGCCTGCAGTTTCTTAGATCCTAATTCTTGCCCTTCATGAAAGCAGGTTTGATGTTTGCCTTTCTTCAGTCATCAGGAATCTCTCCTGACCACGACATTTTAAAATGATGAGAATGACCTTACAATGACATTGTGCAGATCCCTAAGGATCTCCAGCTTGTTTCACAGATTTGTGCACTTCAGATTTGCCTAAGTGTTCCCTAACTTGATCATTCTCTACAGTGCAGAATATTACACTCCTTCAGACTCTGCTGGTAGGCATAGGGATCTAGGAGGTCGGAAAGCAGACCATATCAGTAAAGATGGAGGCAAAGAAAGCACTAAGTACCTCACTTTATTCCACGCCCTTGTCACCTGATTCCTGACCTCATTAAGTGGTGGACACTATTTTTTTCTCGGTCTTTCGCTGCTAGTGTATCTTACCAATTTTAATCCTAGATCAACTTCAACTGCCCTAATTTAATCACTGTATGTCTGGGCAACATTTCCATTTTCCTCCCAAGTAGCCCATTGTGGCTTTCAGCTTATTCAAACTGATTTTTTTGTGTTTGAACTCAGTAAACCAACTTGTGCTCTTGCCAGACTTACTGCACATTGAAACAGATCTTGTGCTCTAATTTTGTCCTTGAAAATGAAACAGCTATCCTAGGCCCCTCTGCCCTCCAGGGTATGAGAGCCTACAACTAGTACCCTGAAATAAACAAAGACTGCTCTCCTGAAATCAAGAGTCATTCATTATTCTGCTACTTGCCTTCCTCATTTCCCTCAGGATCTTTAACTCCACTATTTCATCTCAATAAAAGTTATATACAAACATAGAAATGAGATTTGAGATTATGTACAGTACTAGCCACGTGACCTTGCTTGGAAGGAGAAAATTTGGAAATTAAGTACACCCTTAACCCTAGTAAAAATCCTACAATATTTACTGTCAGTGTTTGATGAATATTATGTTGCCCAACCAAATAACACTACTTATTTTTGTTATTATTTTTAACTTGAACTAACAGAGGAAGAAATATTTATCATACAGAGCTTAGAACTCTGGTATCCACAAATAACTCAGAAGGTATTTGAGATTACTTAATTAAAAATGACATATTGTTTCTTCTATATATTTTAACTATTTAGAAGAAGGTGTGTGGAAAGAAACAGATCTAATCCTAGTGAATGGCCTTCAGGTAAGAAAAAGTCACTGAATTGCATACCAAAAGGCAGATATGTCAAGGCTGACCTACAGAGAAGTGAGACTCACCTAATTGCCTGCTGTCTCATTCACCCTCCCTCCCAGAGAGGTGTGTATTTCATTCATTTTCAGCACAGCATCACTGCTTTTCTCATGGTGTGTGATCATCACATGCCAGACACGGCCGATCAGCTGATCTGTGATCAGCTGATGGCTGTGTCATTTCTAAGGTCACGGAGCATGCGAGAGCATGTAGACTGGAGTCCCATCCAGTACTGATGTGTGTCCCTTACGGGAAATTCCATCTATAAAAAGAAGACTCTGAAGAGATCTTCAGCTTCTTTCTCCTCTCATACATAGGTTCCCTCTATACAGCAGTGTCCTATAATCTTTTGCTTATCATGCTGTTTGCCCATTTGACACATTTCCCGATTTCCAGCCTGAAACCCAGGCAAGTCTTGTATAAACCACTTAGGTTTTCTAGAGACTTTGCTCCAACTGGGGCCTTTTTGTGGAAGTGCCCACTGGTTCATGGGCTGGGCTCCTTTGGAAGGCACCTTCTTATGTGCCTTCCACTGAGTGGGCTGTATGCTCTGTTTGCTCTAGGATAAGCTGTTACTAACAGAATGTACAGGATGGGTGTATTTGAGCTCTGTATCTCTGCTGCAGTGGCTGACACAATTCAGTCCTCTACCCTAAAAATGTAAACAATTTCCATTTAAAAGTAGGGGCAGACTGACCGAAAATAAAAACCTAATTTTCCAGGGAATACGCCACAGAAAACAATGGCAAAAAGAAAAAATGGTGACTGTACATGCAATTGCACAGTAGATAGCAGTGGCAGAACTACTGTTATTCTAAAAAAAACAAAAAGAAAAAAAAAACAGAAAATCAAATAGTTCTGTGAGTAGCAGAACAAAAGCAAAAAAAAATCCTATTTTTTCTTGGAATATTTATTTTAAGATTTTCAGCTGTTCTGAAATGCATTTTTCATCTTTCAAAAATTATGCCTGTGGAAAAAATAAGGCAAAAGCTGAACTCAAACTCCACGGTTTTTTCTTCCTTTTTTTTTTTCCTTTTTCCAATAAAAAGTATAGAATTTGATTTATTTTTGTGATCCGAGAATTGCTACATTTGGCTAAAAGCTACTAATGAGTTTAGAAATTACTAAAATATGGGAGTATGAAGGGACACAAATACCACAAGCAACTAGTGATAGCACAATCCTAACTAGTGATAGCACAATCCTACTTCAGATAATCTGAATATCATGGTCTATGTACTGGCCTGAGCAATATGAGAAAACGCTGCACAGAAATTGTGTATCCCTAAATAAAAAACTGTAGCAAGTCTGCCAAGAAAATGAAGAGGGCAAGGGACATGCTCATTAGCCTCTGGGAACAGTAGCTGACTACAGTTTAACTGTCCAGCTGCAGAATGTGAGTTGTGGTTTTGGATGCTCAGTTTCTTTGCAGATTCTGGGATGTCTAAGAAGGTAAACAATCTGATACAAGTTTTTCCCACGGGTTTTACAGAGCTCCCCTCTATATGACTACTCTAACATCTACAAAATTATAAGGTCATATTCAGTGGTACTTCTACAGGGCTTTTGTTTTTTCTACCCAGGTATCTATTTTCCATAAATTTTTAGGAATTAACTTTTTAGAGCTTGCTTTTCTCATCAAATTTTCTTAAAACAGGCAAGTATACTGAAGCTGTTGGGAGAGGGCAAGTTAGCGGGAAAACATACGGACACAGCACCATCACTGCATATATCCCCTTTCTTGAGGAAATAATTATATATTAAAAAAACAAAAAAAAAAAAAAAATGAAGCAGAGTGGCATGTGACAAAAGCCATGAAGACTACCATAGAAGAGGAAGGTATGTAGAGCTGTGATATTATCACACTGAAAGCATTTCAGAATTTACAAATGGCAAGAGAAACCTGTCAGACATTCAGTGACCAAAACTGCAATAATTTGAACGTGATTCTTAATAGACTATGTAGCCAGCTGCTACGTAATCCCAGTAATATAGGTAATTGGCAATATCAGACTAGAGCAACATAGCCAAACATTGCTGATAGATAATAACATCAATCTGAGGCCAACAGAAAAAAAGCAGATATTTGATAAAAAAAAATCAAAAAGAAGATAAAGCTTACAGTCATTGATGGAGTAGTATACTACCACTGAGTTACAGGGCAAAATAAGCTAGAGAATTGAATTCTGTAGTACACTGTACTGTATAGGAGAGAAAGAAGGAGAATGGTCATGTGCAGTATTCTAAGAAAAAAAAAATATAACAACTTTTCAAAAAGAAAGCGATATTTATGAGGTAAGCCAAACTTAGAAATAGATTTGCATGTGCAGCCCATGAGGCTATTGAAACAAAGAGCTCCATAAACCTGGCAAAACCAATAAGGAATAAATTGATGACCCAAAGATGAGTGATCACTGCATTCAGGTGAAACTAGCAGCAGCATAATAAATACAGAAAAAAAAACAAAAAAAACCAAACAAACAAAAAGAAAAACGGAGAGAGAGAGAGAGACAGCGAAAAAGAGAGAAGAGCCCTTAAGTAAATTAGAATCTATAACTACCCCAAACCACTTAACAGCATGAAATTGCTAACTGGCAATGACAACATGGTATCTGATTTTTCCCAGACAAAAGATGCAACATTTGAGTCACCTACATGCAACACAGTCATACATGACCCATCAGGTCATCCACCAAGTTCTGCCACAGTTGTAGATTGTTTGAACATGATATTGGCTTCATAAGCGTTTCAAGAGTTACTGACATACAGACAAGAGGGGCTCCATTACATTTTAATATGGTAGGTGACAATATTGTCCCATTAGAAGAGCAACATGATCAGAGAATCAGGCATGGTCCTAGGACCATGATACCAAACTGCGTAACTCCTGAAGAGAGCGACGAGGAGTTTAATAGTTAGCTGAAGACAGACAGACTAAAATGGAGGACTACTGAAAATATCTACACTGAAAACATGTCTATCAAACTAACTGTTCTAATTGTCAACTAAGAACTCCAACTTGACCCTGAAAAGTTATTAAAGTAATAGAAAGACTATTAAACACAAAGCAATACAAAGAGTTTGAGATATGAAGGCATTCTAATGACTTAACAGAGCAGTTTACCAGCTGTCTTTTTAGCTGCTAGTACAGCTATTAAAGGGCTGCAACTCAGCTGTAGAAAGGGTAAGTTCAGAAGTCAAGAAGTTTGACTTTTAGTTATTATAGGGATTGTTTCATAATTTGTGGGTTTTTTTCAAATAGTCTTTAATATAGTAAACAGAGAACTACATTATTTTATTATTCAGTACATTGCAACAGAAATAATATTCCTTTCCTTTACTCTGAGCTTGTCTAATTTCCAAAAAATAAACTTCGAAATTGGAAGAAATCAGCAAAAATTACTGAATTTGAACTGCTAGAGGATATACTCAAGCACATCTCTTCTGCTTTATAATTGTGTTTGGGCTGATCTTGTAATTGGCCAGAACCGTCCACAGGACTACTAATCCTTTTGAGGAAGTACTATGCGACTTAACTGTATATTCAATGTACTTACTAAAGCAAATGTAATTTTCAAAAAATAGATGAATAAATAGACTCTGGTGAATATTCCCTTCCTTTTCAGAGAATGATAAAAATGGGAGGAGATATCTGAGTCCATGAAGTCTTCTGCTATAGTGAACAGCACCTAGAATAAACTCTATCACTTCCTATATTAAAATAAATTAATATCTTTTGCTCCCAGGTCCCTGGTCAGTAGGCTTGTACAGAACATCATTTCTCTAATAAATAAGAACAGTCTTCCAATTTCCAGCTCAAATCTATTTCCAGCACTTTATATCCATTTGCTCTTGTGCAAACATTGCCTATTAGCTTAAATAGGCCTCTTCCCTCTCTGCTGTTCCCTTACTACTTCCCTCATGTTTTTTTGGACAGCAATCAAATCTTCTCTCAACCCTTTCATTTTGAAAGTCTCAACAAGCCAAGCTTTCTAGTCTGCTAAGAAAGCTGCTCCATTCACTTGATCATCCAAGTAGCCTTTTTCTGTATTTGTTCCACTTTGAGTTTTATATCTGGAATTTCATAGTTCATTTCTATTAAAACTCTACATGGAATTGGCAAATATACATACAAAATTTTGTACCTACATTAAAAGGGAAGAACAGTGTTGAAGATTATAAAATAATCCATTCACGATATACTTGATCTTTCTTGTCTCTGTTTATGGCATGCTATAATTCTAG
Organism: Rhea pennata; assembly: GCF_028389875.1. Taxonomy (NCBI): domain Eukaryota; kingdom Metazoa; phylum Chordata; class Aves; order Rheiformes; family Rheidae; genus Rhea; species Rhea pennata. The sequence continues at coordinate 74,989,373 of NC_084702.1, read as the reverse complement.
TGGTATTTTGTTACAGAAGCTTTTTAATTTGCTGTAAGATGTACAGAAATGATATGCTACTTAACAAAGCAGGCAAAGATACGTATGTTTATTCTAAAAACCTCCATGGACTACCATTGATTACATAGTTGCACATAAATTCAGGATGAAAATCTGACGACTAAGCAATCCTGCCTCTTTCCCCTCCCTAAATCACCATCCTAACCAGCAAATTCACAGAAGCACAGAACGACTTAATTGAATAAATGGGGCATGGACAAGCCTATGGATTCTCAACCTCACACATGCATGGATAGCACAGGACTCTCTCAGTGAGACTGAACTGAGTAGGAGCTTCCGACAAGTTGAACAGACAGTGTTATGTCAAGAGAGGAACATTACTGTCAAGAAATTACAACCTCAGCATTGACATAAATGTTGACAGCACCATTCCCACTGATAGTGATATCAGAGCAGATTATGATTCACACAGGACTACCCGAAGAGTGATGATTTAGATGAAATACTCCCAAATAAGAACAAATTCTGAAAGGAAAACTACAGATGACAAGGATTTTATCAGCCTACTGCTGAGATGGAGCACACTTTCTCTTCTGTTCTCAAAAGCCTCCTGTCTGCAGAGATAAACGAACCATAAAAAAATCTCTTTTCCTACCTGTTCCCCACTTGATGGCAGCAAGAAGCACGATAGCAGGGCATGATAAATCCTGCGTGGTGATTGAGAGTGTGTAATTGCAAAGAATGTCACGTCTTTCTGATGGGTTTCTACAAAGCTTTGAGGAATTCAGGACCAAGTCTATTCATGATGTAACCTGAATGAAGCAATTGAAATGGCAGGAGGAATTACCATAGCCCATCATTTCCAAATGCAGAAAAGAACAAGAATCTGAGGCAATCAGACTAAAGAAGATCACAGATTATGGCAAAAGGAACAGATATAACATTTGGGACAATACATGCGACCTTACTGTGTATCCATACACTAGCTCATCTTACCAATTCTTTGAGTGTCTAATGATGCTATTGATAAAAGCTAGGCAGGAGCAACCAATGCATGTTCATTTGAAAGGCTATGTGAGCAGACAGTGTAAACTTTTGCAGCTGTTTGGTATTGCAGGGGAGGACACATTTCCAGTCAATATTGCAGGAGGCAAGAAAGCATTAATTCGTATTTCCTTTGAGCTTGAAGAATCCCAAAGTACTTTAACAAATAAACTGTATCAGCTGATCTCTCTATTTTATCTGGGCAAATCTTCTTCTGTCAGAAAAATCTCATCTGATAAAACCCCAAACCTTTACTGATACATACGGATTTTGCAAAAAAGGGCAAAATACTATCCAACAATATTTTTACAGTACTAGAGACCTTCACTTAATATGAATATATTACATATGTTACATATAATCTATGTTCAGGCATTGAAAACGAAAACAAAAACAAAAACACAAAGCAAACTCCTCCAAGCAACCTGCTTCAGTCTTCTTGAAATGAAACAATTTCATTTCTCTGAAATTCCTACTCTCTCACTTTTTACTCTATATTTGATATGAAATTGCCAGATTTGCTGGTTTTCACTCTGATTAAGAATGAATGGATACATTCAACAAGTCATTATTTGTTACAGAATACAAGTTCCAAGTTTTCACTGCTTTTGCCATTCTTTCCTCTTTCACACATACAACTGTGTTTCACTTTCCCTTATCCCTACTCTAAAAACAAAGAAGAACAGAAACATTGTTATCTAGCCTATATAAGCAATAAATAAACACATTTTGCTATAGCCTGTAATCCCAGAGGAGAAATGAAGGAAATGTTTAAAAGTATGCAAGAATACTACACAATAATTTAAATGAGGGCGAGAATAATAATATTGAGTTGGAACAGTGTGGGAAGATGTGGTAATAGTAGCAGTCACCGTGACACTACTATTATAGTAATAGTTTGAGGATCTAAGTTAGCGAATGTTTACAGGGAGAAGCAGAATCTCCTAGCATACTTTCTAATGTATCTGGAAGAAAAAGCTATCTTTCTGGTGATGCAAACTTTTTTTCCCTTTAAAACAAGACACAAAGAATAATTTGTAAAGCTAAACACGATTATACAGAAAATGTTGTTGGTATCTGGGGAAAAAAGTAGGATGATAACAGTCAGAATAGAATCTAGTCAGGGATACCAGGCCCAATGATTTCCCTGTCATAAAGAGGTTATAAACAGCTTTTTTTAAAATCACGAGTGGTGATCAACTATCTGAATCATAAACTAGCTGTTTGCTCCATGGAAATAACCTTGTTTTGAGGCACTGGGTCCAAACTGGTGTGCAAAAGTTCAATTTTGAGGGCAAACTTAGCATGATTGTCACTGCTTTTTTTCTGTTTTGGGGTCAAAACAGAAGATAACATGCTCACACACGAAGCCAACAGTGTCTCTGCATTAGAAACAGTGGAGGGAGGTGCTCTTCCCCTTTGTTCAGCACTGTGAGGCCATATCCAGGGTCCTGTGACCAGTGCTGGTTCATCAATGTAAGACAGACATGGATGTACTAGTGCAAATCCAGTATAAGGCCATGAAGGTGATTAAGGGACTGAAGCATCCCTCATATGAGAAGTTGAGAGAGCAGGGACTGGCTAACTTGGAGAAGACTAGTCTCAGGAGGGTCTTATCCACATTTGTAAATACCTACCTGGAGGGTGTAAAGAAGATTGCAGCAAACTCTTCTCAGTGGTGACCAGTCACAGGACAAGAGGCATAAATTGAAGCACAGGAAATTCCATGACTCTCTGAACTGGTAAGAGCAGTATGTGTGGTATAGAGTTGAAGAATGCTATCAAAGCATGCATTTTGTGACATTCAGACCTATAGAATGCCTCCTAAAAAGACTTTTTCCTGTTGAGGAAAATGTCCCTTACACTGACCAGTAGAGTTCATAACCTGATGATACCAGGAAAGTAAAGAACTACTCACTCTATGGCTTACTATATTGATAAATGTATACATTAATGTAACAAAATGATTTTTTTTTTCCTAGAAACATCAATGAAGAGTTTCCTAAATTTTTTCAGAAGTGGAAACAAATCTGTTGTGTTTTTCTTTAAAGAGGAGAGTATTTAGTAGCATTCCTCACTAGTTATAAAAGCCAAGTTTCAAAGGAAAAGAGAAATGAGAAGTGAGAAAGTATCGAAAGGGAGAAAAGAGAAAAAAAGCGAAACAAGAGGAACATAAAAAATGAGAAGAGGAAGAGGAAAAAAGGAGAACTGAAAGGAAAAAGATTACTGTAGCTCTGTAATGCTGTATTGCCAATGCTAGTAGCAGGCCATAGGCCTTCTGCTGAGTTTCCAAAGCCTTAGGAATGATGCTCATCAGACTTGCTCCGTATGAACTTTCCTCAACCTGCCTTAAACTTTATTTTATTTAACTGTAACAACAATTTCTCTAATTCATCAGATGGCTGTGGGTTGTTTTACTTTTATCTGTGTGTGGTACAACTACAGTTTTATATAGGTAACAGAAATAAGCAGTTATTCTATGTAGAATGGAATATTTATGACTCTAACACAATGATGGTACATAGAAAAACATAGGCCTGGTCTGACAGGAGACGCCTTGAGAAGTGGAGACATGTGACGCAAGGTAGAGGAACACGGGCACTGGTTGATAGATGGCGCACAGGTTGGCAGTGGAGCCTCCACAGCTATAAACGTATCAAAGGTGAGTTAAACACAGACTTCGAGTTGGACAAGATTGGTTTCAGGGGTAAAGAAGAAAAAGAACAAAGGAATAAATCTAACATCTGATAAAAGGCATCATATATAGTAAATTCAGATATAATGTGGAGTTGCAAACTAATGAAGAAAAAGCTTTTTGCATATTAGCAAACACAAAAAGATTGCCTCAAGTGGACCCTAGAGTGAAGGAGAAGAAACTATCAGTAACTTATTCCTACTGCTGAAAGACTCCGGATGCTGACAGTATGTCGTAACATCCCCCATCTCCATGAGAAAGAAACCATCAATCTCAGGAGCCAGAGGAGCAAGGGAAGGGTGAGCATGACAGCAGGAAAAGGGCTAAGAAACTCAAAAGAGTGTGTTTAGCAATTTTAACTGTATTATTTCTTTTTCTGTAATAATTAGATTTAGACTAACAACGATTCTTGGATTAGACTGTTAGCATTTCAATTATACTAATAGCAAATCATATCTACATATATCAATATAGACATAAGGTCTGTTCTTCCTTTGTCTGTGAAACAAGATCTGACTGCAACAGAGAAAGGAGGAAAGAAGAGAAAAGAGAAAAAAAAAGGGAAAGAGGAAGCAGATGAGAAAGAGGAAAGTTACATTTATTGCGAAGTAAAACAAACCTGTTTTCTTCAGAGATGAGCAAGGAAGAAAGTATTCACTGCAAATTGTTTTAAGTGTGCTAAGGGGAAACATCTACTGGAGAGAAATTCATGGAAATATTCAGCTTCATCTACCTGTACTATGCCCTAGCAATGGTCAGTCCTGGAAGATTTGAAAGACCTGTACTTTTTTTTTTTTTTTTTTTTTTTTTTCATATTCTTTTGGTTGAATAGTGACAACTACCAACCTGTCTCTGAACTGTAAGGGTTTGGTTTGGTCTTAGGAATATTGCCTACACAGCAGAGAAACAAAAATTGCTCTTTTGCTTTTTTATTATTGTTTGTTTGCACAGCAGAGAATTGTGTGCTGGAATTTATTGCTAATACAGAAAGAAGTACAAATGACCTGTGGTAGTGGGCTGTTCTTTCAGACCTCCAAAAGCTCTTGGTATTGAGCTACAAATATACAAAAGCCTCTGTAAGGTTACTTCTGCTGTTTTTCACCACCGGGCTCCGAGGCAGCAAAACTGCAATGCAAAGACAGACAAAACACAATAAAGAAAGGAGAAAATTTCATTTGGTGTAAATTGACTTTGGTGGAGCTCTGTTTACGCTGTCAGGAGATCAGTTCCAAGAAGTCTACAGAGCTGACCTTACGTTCTCCTCTAGGCAAACATTGCATTGACTTTGCTGAGAATCTATTTCCAGTTGTCTGCATTTTATTTCAAGTCTTGCAATAATTAGAGTTTTTTATTTGTTTGTCTTTTTAAGCTCCAGTTCTTGGAGCAAAGTGATTACAGAAAAGAAATCAGTTTTATCTATTGACTGAAGCATTATAGTACAGAGAAGTGCTCTGTGGTCATAACGACAAAGTGATCATTAAAATCTCCAAAACCATGTAGAGGAAACATATAAAAATAGTAAGACAAAGGAAAGATGGGTGCAGGAAACATCAGAGATCTTTAAGCCAACCCCATTTTTAGGGACACAGATACATTTTACAGAAAGAGTTATGAAGTGTTTTCTAAAATTTAATGGTAGAAATTTCTGTAGTATTATAATGTCATTCATTTCAGCAGATCTATAGAGATAATGTGAAACACAAAAAGTAAAGTTGTATCAAGTGTTTTTATTCTGAGAAGAGGAACTGTAATTGAATCGTGTCTCTTTTCACCAGTGACTTGCATCATGTGCGTGTATTCACGTGTATGAGTACATACGCTGGATGCATGATTCCTGTGTGTGTTTGTCATTCATCAGAGTAACTCTTCATTCATATTATAGTATATAAAATTCCTAAGGGGTGAGTATCGCTGACTTCAAATCATATCTTCCTCTCAAACCTGCACTTGTTTGAATTTTAAATAAAAAAGAGAATAAAGGACTAGCTATTATATATGTGTAGGGGAAACTGCAGCACACCTCTTTCTCTCATTCTCCAGCAGAAACAAGAACAGTACCATGCTTATCCATCTTGTTAAATTTTTAACTCTAAAAGATCATACACATTCTCATCATGAGACTGGAGCAGTAGCTATTTTGTTTGGATTTCAGTAAGCAACTTGCTAGAATATCCAGAGGAAGAAATAAAAATAATGATTAAAAGGGAAAATAATCAAATTTTCATCTACCTGGATTAAAAAAGGAGTGAAACAACCTTTTTCTAATGAACTTAGAAACAGAATTTAAGAGTGAATTACATAAATGTTGAATCAGAATAAGGAATGGCATTAATGTACTAATATATACTTGGACAGCTGAACACAGAGCGTCTCTTTGCTGACTTCTATCAGCCAAGAATCTTAAGATATATGATCATTTTCTCCCATAAATATTTTCAAATTCAAGAACTTGTCAATATTCATTCCCTGTGAGCTCTAAGTGTCACACAATGGAGTTTTGTCTATCTAGAAGCCTTTATGTACAATAGTTTAAGAATTTCTGGATCCCATTCACAGATCTCTCATTCTGCCTTAGTTTTTGGAACTAAACTTAGTTGTAACTCATTTTAACTATGCATAAAATAGTTGTAAATATACTTATTTCTCACAGGATTTGCAGAAGTTATTTCTTATATTTTCTCTCTTGCTTGCTTTTATTATTCTTTCACTCATACTTTATGACTCTCTATCTGGCTTTTAACTAGCCATCTGAGTGAAATCCATCCTCCATTGAAGTCAACAGCAAAACTGCTTCGGCTTCATTATTTTATATGTAATTGTTATGTCTAATGAAAAGGCACTCTGTTTTGGGTAAGATTCAGATCTATGCAATCCAACTTCAGCCATCTGAAAGTAAGAGCAACCTATGCCAGTCAGCTTTGCTCCTTTGCTAGCTAGAAACATCTCTGGAGGTGTTTCTCCTCCAAAGAAAGATATCTAAGTAACGTGGAATGAATTTTTCTCCATTAACTATGGAGTGAGTCTAGGCTACTAGCTTAGATGAGATGCCTAATTTTCAGACTGATAAAGTTAGTTGAAAGGAATGGGAAGAATTCATCTCTCTTAAGTTAAGACATCTAAGTTAGTCATCCTAGACTCCTTTTACAAATAAAGGGAAGAAATAAGCACTTTTACTTACTCCTCATAGCAGCTCATTTCATCTTAAAATGGCTGTTTAAAATAGGTCCAATGACTTTAGTGTTCTAAAACTCAGGGAAATGAATCTGACCTATATGCTCAAAAATACACAGCACAAAAAGACTTTCGTTTTAGTCACATCCTGTAACATCTGCATAATGAAACTGATAAATAATCTAATATTTGGTAGAAGGTTTTAAGTGAAGCAGAAGAATAATTCTGAATTATTCTTATTACCTGATTCAAGTAACTACTTCAGGTATTGTTGTTGCTACCTATAATTTATCAATCCTTCAACATGAGCTCAGTATCAGTTGGGTCCTTGAAAGTCAAATTTACACTATGGAAGACATCTTTAATATAACAGCATATAGAAGTGTTTAAATTTGGTAGAAAAGTACGTTTTGATGGCAAGAACAGAGCACGTATAGTAGCTTTGCTACTTTGCTTTTTCTCTGCTTTCTGTGTTGATTTCCATCTTAGAGGTTCTGTATTTAGACATTCTTACTTTATTTCTGACATATCTTCATTCCAAGGAATAAGCCTGGACACAACAATGGATGTAACGGAGCAGGAAAACTTAGTTACATATCTGTCCTTATTTGTCTATTTTCCTGTTCATGTGGCAAAGCCATGATTATAAATACCTAAACAGACAGGTAGTGCTAATCTTGCACAAATATCTAAATAGGCAGGGAGATGGATAGACAGGTATCACACCAAACTGTATTACCTGTGTTGGTAGAAAACTCTACTGAATCTATGTTAACACTATCACCATCTGAAGGTTTCAGATTCTTATTGATAAGGGAGCTATTTTCTACTCTCCTACAACTGTTAACATTGATCAGCAAGGTTTTATTCTGTTTGATTGTATGTTTTTTTATTTATTTTTTTTTCAGTACTGAAAGCTAAAATGCTGAACTTAGAAAGAACTTTCTTTTTCTGTCCAAAAAGGATGAATTGTATACTCTTTCCAAATCCCCTTGGCAGCTGTCAAGACAGTTTCATCTCAAATTCTTGTCTCACCAGAGTAGTTCTATTTCCTCTTATTTTATGCAGTTTTGATCAAAGAACTGAAGGGGGTATCTGCACTAATTTATGCTAATCCTATGGAGGGTTCTGTAAACTAGGACCAGACTTTTGACCTTGGCCCCGTATTCATTGATTTGGGTGTAGAAATGATGGACTGTTCACCATAACTCTCACTGGCCCTTCAGTAGGCTGTTTTATTTCACACCTAACGATGTTCATTTAACATGTTTTCTTTCATCCAATTATGATTTGCAGGCATGAAGTGCTATTATGAAAAATTGTTTGGCATCCATCAAGGCATCTGCAATGACCAAAACTCAAACCTGGATAAACTTGGGCTCAAACCTTACTCTGGTATGGCAAATGCTTCCTGCTGTAACGTTCTGTATTCGTTATTTATTGTCTTCACTTTTTTTTTTTTTTTTTTTTTTTCCCTAAGCCTCAGCATAACTGAGAGATGGTGTTTGGCTCTCCTAAGGGTTGTCTCCATAGCTATTATTGAAAGTGTCTTTGGCTTACTACCCACCACAGCAGCTTCCTATAAAAGCTGAAAAAAATGAGAGATTAGATTTGGCTTTGACAGGCATTTTAGATAACAAGAGAATAAAGAAAACCTCTGGGTTGGAAGTGAGAGAATTGATTACAGTCCTATGCATACATATAATCCTGCAGCTCTTCTTGGACGAAACAGTTTTGTGAACAGCAATATAAAATTGCTTAGAGATATTCAGCATGTAAATTCATCCATTGTATATCCATATCATATATGGACATGAGAAACTGGAGAACATGTAGTCGGAGCTGTTTGTTTCAAAGCAGCTTTAGAACAGATAGTGGCAACACAATCTTGACGTGACACTTGAGAACTGCTCTTCATAAACTTCAAATGAAGGATAAGTTATCACTCATCCTTAGAATACACCTCCAGAACCTTTAGTATGTGTTGCAATACCAAAGCATTACTACTACTCTTTCAGAGAAAGACTGAGACTCTCTTTCATTCCCATTGAGATGGAGTTATGACTGTTCACACTGTATAATCCCTTCCATTAAGTCACTGTTATAACACTGTAATATTCTGTTGTTTTAGCAGATATTCGGATTGATTCTGAAGGGGAAGGATATGAACTTATCCCAGGTTTTCTCTCTGAACCTTGTATAATACTATTGAAGTGTGCTGCATTAATGAAGTTACTGCGCAATATTTTGTTTGACTGCTTCTGCTTTTTGGTTGTAGGAATCTGTATTGTTCTTATGTCCTTAAAGAAGCAGTAAAAGGAAAAAAAGTAGTACTGGTAAGGAGGAGGGGGAAAAAAAAAGAGATTAAGAATCTACTCTGTTGTTTGTTCATCAGCCATACCATCTATATTTTCTGCTAAATGATTTTTACCTCGACAGAGTAATGAATGCACCCTTCTCAATTCTGTCTTCTGGGAAAAACCTTTTCCACCTCCAAATGAAGAATGTCAGTGAGTTAACTTACTGTTTCCACACATTAATAGCCTTGGCATTAGGATGAGGAGGGGTTTTTGTTTGTTTTTTTTGGTTTGGGGTTTTTTGCTTGAATGTATGCCCTCTGGATCTACTCTGAATTGTTTCAGCTGTGCTGTGTGTAATCTTTCTATTTAGCAAATTCATTCTGTGTTTAATCTCCTATACGTTTCAGCATCAGAGGGTCACTGCTGAGAAGAGCAGCAACCAGCACTTGGATTTTCCATCACTTCTGTTAATTTAACAATCTGCAAGTAAAACTCTGACTTCAGTTATTGGATGTGGATCACAAGAAATTCTGTTGGCTCTACTGGAGCAACATCATACTTATACTAGTATTGTAGAACTGAAAATCTGGAGATTTCTCTGTTTTTAATTTATTTTTTTGTCTCCTGTTACATTCACTTACGAGGTAGCCTGGTTTAATTTCAATCTGAAAAACCCTTATTGAAAATAAGACTCATTATAGTGATAGTTTGCAGAGGTGGTCACCCTGAAGTCATTTACCGAAATTCAGGACCTATCAGTATCAATGAAACCTCTTTCATAGATATAAAAACTCTTCAGTCCATGCCGAAAGAGATGAATCAGTCTGGAGAAACACTGAGGAGATTTAACAACCATTCATTGATGCTGAAGGTAAAGGTAAAAATTGTTGAAGCAGAGTTGGTAGTCACAGCTATTTTTCACAGGCTGAGGCCAGAAAGGAATACTATATTCTGTGGATAAACTGAATCATTCACTGTTTTGGAGAGTCAGCGTAGCACTTCTTGTCATCACTATACACATGTAAAATTGTACCTCATATCAGGGAGGAGTTCAATGTGCACCCTCATTTGTATCAAGTAGCTGGTAACTCAGATATCCTAATGGAGCCATCACTTCTTTTTTTTTTTTTTTTTTTTTTTTTTTTAAATGAGAGGTTAACAAATAATACCATGCATCTTATGCTTAAATTGAGTGTGTCTATGTATACACACACACACACAATTTATGCTTAAGATACATGGTATTATATAAATATATACATATATATACATTCTTTAAACAATTTTGCTTTTTTTTCCTCATGGCTGCTCAGTTTTCCCTCTTTTGGTCTGATTTTCAATCTTACCTTGAAAGATGTAACAACACTATAAAACAAGAAAAAATACTCAAACGTAAGTGGGTTTTGTTAGAGATTTTGTGAATTAATAAAAATACAGTAACTTGATTATCCTGGGGAAGAAAGCTTATTATGGGCAAAAGTGAGTAACTATGAAAATAACTGTTTAAAAATGATCCTCTATGAATATGGAAAACTTGCACATATTTCTTCCCACATTCCTGAAATCTGCTCCTTCTATTTCAGACTGCAGAAAGAGTTCATGTTTTAGAGAAGGCATCACCCATTCCCATATATAGCAACTGCACTAATAAAACAGGGTAAGTCTACATCTAAACCTTATCTTATATATGTCTTTACAGCATTAGATATATGTGCTACCACATACCAACTGGTTACATTTTATAGTGGGGGAGGGGAGGAAGAAAAAAAAAAAGTGTTTTGAGGTATTTGGAGAGGGGAAAAAAAAAGGAAAAGAATGATTCTAAACAGACTACCACTCAAGATAAGATACCTTACTCATGTACATATTTTCTTGTATTTTCATAGGGAATACACAAGCCTTTGACATTATGACTACACCAACTCTAATAAATGAAACAATTGCAGGGAATATTTCCGAGTACTGGAACTCAACTGTCTGTAAAACTAAATTGTAATAGTTGTCCCCAACATGCTTTTGGCCAATATAGTTTGACATAGCCTCATTTTCAGGTACAGTTTAGGCCTTAGCACAAACCAGGGACCAGTCTGTACACAGTCACCTCATTTTGAAAGCTGAGAGTATAGTAACAATGACATGGCTTGTTGCATGCCTGCTGGCCTCAGTACCAGGAAACAGTGCTGCATACATTTAAACTGATAATTTCTGTGCTTATTTTCAGCTCTTTCTGCTTATCAATCCATAAACATTTATCTTCTGCCATTACTGACAACTCATAGAATCGTGGTGCAATTTAGACTAAGAGATCCCTGAAGATCATCTGGTCCAATACTCACTGGCAGGGTCGGCTTAGGTTTGAATAGTCAAGTTTGAATAGCTCCAAAGACAGAGATCCCACAGCCTTTCTGGGCATCTGTTCCAGGGTCTGACCACCCTCAAGGCAAAAATGTTCTCTCTGTATCTAATCAGAATTTTCCTTGCTGAAATTTGTGTCTGTTGCCTTTTCTCCTTTCAGCACCTCTAAGAAGAGTTATTCTCCATGTTCTCTATATACTCCTATTGGGTATTTGAAAGAAGTTGCTATCTTCTTTTAGCCCTCTATGTAAGCAGAAGCATCTCAGTCCTCAAAGCGTCTCCTTGTATGTCCTCCATTCCAGCACTCTAAAAATCCTGGATGTCCTCCTCTGACTAACTCATGTTTCTGGTTCTGTTATGCCTAAACTGATCACAGTACTTCAAATGAGGCCTCACAAATGGCAAATATAGGGAAATAATCACTGCCCTGCTATGCTTTTACTATTTCAACCCAGGATGCACTTACACTTCAACAGTGTAAGGCCATCCCGGTGCTTGCATTCCACTTTTGGTCCACCAAGACTCTCAAATCATTTTATATAGAGCTGCCTTCTATCTATATTTTAGGAATTGGTTTCTCCTTGAAACCCTGAAGTGGAGAAATGATACAGCAATTTATTTCCTACATTTTTAAAGTGACATCTGGGGTTTTTAATCTTGAGTCTCCATTTGTCATTACAAATGCAGAACTTTTCATTTGCTTTTATTACACTTCATGAGGTTTCTGTCAGCCTGTTTCTTGATCTTGATGCAATACATCTGAAGGGCTCCCCCATCCTCCATGAATTGACTGCTTTCCCTGATCTGGAGGCATCAAGGAGCTAAAGTTACATTCCATCCTACAACTCCACTGATAAAGACCATAAACAGCATAGGGGCTTCCCTGAAATGATTTTATAGCACATCCTCCCGAAAGCCATGTTCAGGCACATAACAGACAAGGACGTGATTGCGCACAGCCCAACACAGCACAGTTTTACTAAGGGTGAATTTTGCTTGAGAAACCTGGTTGCTTTTTATGTTAAAATAACTAGTTCTGTGGATGAGGGGAGAGCAATGCATGTCATTAGCCTTGACTTTATAAAAGGTTTCATTATGATTTTCTCATAGCCAAATTGGGAAGATGTGGACTAGAAAAAGGGACTATAGGGTGGACAAAATATAAGCCGGATGACAAAGCTTGAAAATGGTCAAAGATGCAAAGTCTAACTGATCGTCAATTAGAAGTGGTGCTTCTCAGGATCAATATTTGCCAGTTCAGTTCTTCTATAGGCAACCTTCATTAAGGACATGATGCTGATGCATGTAGAACTCATCCATCGAGACACTCGGCTCTTTTTCCGCAAAGCTATTCCCTAGTCAGTGTGGGCTGAATATGATCCCCAGTTTGAACTGGGTTATTCACACACTGCAGAAAGACATTACTCAATACTATGAAGTTCCTGTCAGCCCATTACTCCAGCTTCTTGACATCTCTGAATAGCTCTACTACACTATCATGTATTAGCTGCTCCCCTGAATTTCACATTATCAGTGTGGTTGTTAAGTCATTCTGTCAATCTACCAGAATATTAATTAAGATGTTAAACAGCACTGGGCCTAGTATTGACTCCTGAGGGGTTGCACTGAACAGCCACCAATTAGATCTCAAACCGCTGACATCACTCTTGGAATTCGGCACTCCAAGCAAGTTGCCACTGCCTGTCAGGGAACAGCAGGAGCAGGCTGCTCCAGGAGAGATGGCTAGCCAGGGATCAAAGGGGACAGAAACACAGGCAGGACAATGACTTCACTGACAAGGGTGCAGTCTTTCAGTACTCAAACAAGAAAAGCAGAGCAGGTCCAGCGATGGTCAGCAGGCAGGCAGTGAGAGTCACAGGCAGTGATTTTCCGACAAGCACATACTGACGACACAGGTTGTACCTAGCCAGTAAGCCACGAGAGCAGATCAGGGCCAGGAGTAGAGAGGTATGGTATGCAACACAGGCATGCTTGTAGCATAGCTCAGGCAAGGAGCAAAGATAAAGGTTTGAGCTTTAACGCAACCCCTGATCCAGGGTATACAGGCCCAAGATGGAGCTTTTCAAAACTTTCTCACAGCTTGCTTGTTTTCTCTCTAACCCAAAGTTACAGAGAGTAGATATTGAACACAGGCAGCAAAATTCCAAAGAAAGGAGGGTGGGGAAGGTTATGGAGTCTGTTGACACACTCAGGACCCTGACATCCGTTTTTTAGTCCACTCACCCAGTCGATATCACCACAATTTGGCTGCAAAGATGCTGCAGGGAACTATGGTGAAAACCTCACTGAAGTTAAGGTAAATGGTATCACCTGTCCTCCCCCCAGTCCACAGAACCAAACACTGTATCACAGAAGGCAATTAGAATTCAATCTCTTATGGCCATAGGACCACACGTTCATAACATAACTACACCAGCAATTAAATTTATTCCATTTGCTAGGTACGTGCTGCACACGCCACACAGAGCTAACTGCTAAAGGATTAAGCATGCAAATTGCAAGTGGTGAACTCTAGACAAAGAGCATCATTAAGTTTGGTTCCCCCAAAGAGAATCAGCTCCGAGTACACTAGTGGTGCTCACAAGTTCCTACAGGAAGAATCAAAGTATTGATACAGGGCATATTCACACTTCTAGCTTACTAAACCACTAAGGCAGGTGTGCCTTATATTTTCCCTCAGTATTCACAGGAAAGCATCAGACACTTCCAGAGGATTATTCAGAAATCACATCAGCAACACCAAGCTGAAGTCCAGCCTTGACACTGCACAGTGATTCAAATGTTCCTTCTGCATTAGCTGTCAGCTTAACTTTCTCTGTTGATAGCTGCAGGTATTGAGATCACCATGACTTCTGGCAAAATAAGGGGACCACAGCCATTTTAGCATCCTTGACAATCCTTTGCCATAAGCAACTATTTTGCTTATGCTCTGAAATCAGTCTTATGCTTCTTCCTTTAACAAATATGTTTGCTTGTACTTAAACCTCTTTGAAAGTAAGTTATTTGCTGATGTTTCTGAATGTACGTATACAGATAATGTAATGAGATAAAAGAAAGCAAATAGGGCATTTTTAAGTCTTTGCCAATAAAGTAGAGCATATAGAGCATAATCTGCTAAACGTGACAAGGAAAAGAGCAGGCAATTAAAGAGTTATATATTCTGTAATGTGTGTACATCCATATGGAGACAAAAGTGTGTATGCAAGCGTATGCACATACAGCAATTAACATATACACAAATACAAACACATATACAAAGGCACACACAATGAATTTCAAATTAAGAAGAAAATATTCAAGCCTAGACTGAAGTTATCAGAGGCCTTGCAGAGGTTCCCCCTGGAGTTTTCTGAAAGCTGGGTTTAGTAGCCAGTAATTTCCAATTTCTTAGATAATGCATAGGACCATGGTGCTGATTAGCCTTTAAATGATGCTCTCCTTGGAAGAGTGATGTCTTTAATTTCTTTAATGGTTAAAACCCATGCTCCTGCTTTTTTTCACCAGCAGCAGCTCTTAGCTAATTAAGACTTGGTTTCAGTATTTATTTTTGGGTGGTGAGGATAAGCAAGGGCTGGTCCTGTTGGAAAAAGTAAACCAAAAACAACAACAACAAAAAAACACCAAAATAGGTCTCATATTTGGGGAATTGGTTTCTCTAGTAGGAAAATGATACATCATTTTAATTCTTGCATTTTTAAAGTGATGCCTGGGGTTTTTAATCTTGAGTCTCCCTTTGACATTAATGGGAGTCATGTTGCTGAAATGAGCACGTGATGCTTTGATAATTGAAAGGGACCATGTGTGATAGAATCATAGGCACTGGGAAGGTAAAATATCTGCTTCTCTAGGAGATCCTGTCAGTTTTTCTTCTAACTCAGGAAACAAAGCGATTTACAGTTCATTTATTAATATATTGTTCAACCCATCTATAAATGGGTCAGAACAGCCACCTGCACTCCTTTTGCTGGGAGACCATTGCACAAAATAAATAGGCTTTATCAAGTGGAAATGCCTCCTTTCCTAATCTCATTCCATTATTTGTTATTTTTTTTGTGACCCATAAGTAATCCCTCTCACTCCATGTATTTTACACCATTTTTGGATATTTTCAGAATATTACCCTGCTTTCCCTCAGGCCCTGTTAGTTGATTTACACAGATTCAGTTGTTTTAATCTACTGACTTTATAACGCAAGATTTTAAGTCCCTATGGGCATTTTGGCTATTTCTTTTCCCCCTGAACTCTAGACTCTTGTGGTCTTTTATAGACAAAACAAGAAAAAGCTTTTAGCTCTGTCTGCTATGGAGGAATACATTAGAAATGCCAGGTGAAGTAAGGCAGTGTGAAGGTGTCACAGGGAGGATATGAAGAGAGAGTGTTGGGGCTTGGATAAGTATTTATTCCCTCTTTATAGGAACCCCATGTAATCCATAGAAGGAAAGTGCACACTCTTCCTCTACAAAAGAGTCCCCCCCCCCTTCAAAAACAGTTCCAAAAGTGACATCAAATGTTTCCGGAGATAAGAAAGTTTGTGTCCCCTTCAGAGTCTATTACTGTGTTTACTGAAAAAAAGAAGTAACTGAGAAACAAGATCTTCTGGTTTAAAATTTTTTTGTGCTATTGCTTTATCAGTTCACTCTGTTCTTACCCTGTCTAATGTTTGGGCATGACAATTTCTCATCAGTAACACAAAACAACATTACATATATTTACTCTCCCTATTCATCCTCAGAAATAATCTTGTACATATTTAAATGGAAAGAAGGAAGATAAATGAAGATAATATACCCGTTTACGATTTGTACAAGGCAAAACAAAAGGAATTTACTGCAGCAACATTTCTCCTGTTCGCACTGTAGAAAACACAACAGGGACTTAAGAGAATGAAAGAACAATCAAAATTTGAGCATGTATTTTTAAAGCACAGAAATCATCTAAGGAAATTAATTGGGTAGAATAGTCATTAAAGCACAGTTGTGATTGCCACTATAAATCATTTAAACAAAAAGTAAAACTTTTACTCTTGTAATGCTCATTTTTTTCCTGCACCCTGTGAAGATCATTTTTCTGGTTGCTTTATCCTGTTTTCATGAAAAGGCTACAGCAGTATCTGAAGCATCCTGACAGTTTGTGGAAGCTCAAATGGAGACATCTTGCATGACAATACTTTAAGAATTGTTATGCATTTATCCCAGTTAATTATTAACCACCTCAACAGTCCCATGAGTCTGATGAAAGCATATATCCTTGCTTTACAGTTAGTGATACTCAGGCGTTGAGAGAACTGGCTACTGTGAAAGTAGGAGTAAGTGGAATTAATTTGTCTAAGCTCAGAAACACTGATTTGGAAAAACAGCATTTCTATGAAGTACCACAATGAAGTCACATTACGAACCTGATAGTTCCTGGATCTTGTCCTGAAATGTATGCTTTTTGCTCCTCCCTGAACCTGTAACCTGAAAGGTATGTGAGCTACTGTGAAAACACAGGGCATACCCAACCTCATTGATTCTACATGTTAACTACAAGTGTCTCCATTAACCACAAAATACAGTCATTGGTGGCGGAATCATCCGGCTTTCAGTAAGATCATAGCCTACTTGCTAAAGAACAAGAATTTTGACTTTACGTCCCTTTTTGTTTTGAAGTGTTCAATCTTCATCTCCTCTTTCCCATGAAAGTATCCTACCCAAAAGTTATGAAGGAAAGACAGGAGGGTGATGTAACACCTTTTTTCCCAGCTGAGATTAGGATGTTGTTCAGGTGGGAATACAATTCACAAATCCAGGATAAAAGAAACGTAACGGAGAACGATTCTATTGCCTTATGTCTTATCACACGGTTAGGAAAGGGAACTATGTTTTAAGACCCGCTCCTTAAATTTCTCTCTCTGAATGTGCAAATATACATACGCAGAAATGCCTGTATGCATGCAAGACGCAAGCACAGGGCATTCCTGAAAGTCTGTCTGATGCTCAGCAGTAGAAACTTACACATGAGAACCCTTACCAGTATATCTTAATCATCAGTATTCAGAGTCAAACTCCTTCTTGCCATTTTTCCATGACATATTCCTTACTTTCCTGGCTGAACGTTGGCCGTTGCTCAGCCAGAGACAGTTTCCCTGAGAAGTACCAGGAATAACATAAAACAAGGATGTTGGTACCTTTTTTAACCACCAAAAGTTGGACTCTACTCTTTTTGGACTGTTTAGCTCTAGCTTTTGCATGGGCAGAAATGCTTAAGTTTACGTATGTAATTCTAAGCATTTCCTGTTATCTAATTCTAAGCAATACTCAAATCAGTATGCAAGGGCTCGTGGGTCACTGAGGTGACTTATATCACTTTCTTCTCATTAACCAAGCAGTAAAAATACTTACCTCTCATTAACTGTAAAGTAACTCAGGTGTTCTGAATAACCTCCCTGCAATTAAGTTAACATACAAAATGCTTATTATAGTTGGAATATCCAAATTAAGACATTAGTTTATTTGATTTTAGCCTAAATAATCGAGTACAGTAAAACAAGAAGACAGATGCAGAGTTGTGGTTAGAATTCAGCTGTCGTGATTCCCAGTTCTCCCCAACTTCCCCCATTAGTTAGAACTAAGATGGTTCACACCATGAAAACATGCAATCCTTACACTATACACTATTTTTCCCCTTACAGCAGTGTCAATGTAATTTTCCTTTGGTGATGTTTTGAAGCTTGGACATTAAATATGGGGCTCTGAACACATCCAGTACTGAAGCCTTAGATCAGAAAAATAATAGTATAAAAACATCAAGCCCATTCTCTTGAGTTTTCATGGTCTATTTCTTTGCTTGCAGCAAAGTTGGGTAAAAGTATTTACTTCTTAAATGTTTACCTAATATAGTATGAAGTGGTGACCTTAAGTGATCTTTACAGCCCATAGACCATAAAAAAATATGAATGAGCAATTTTTATTCCTTCAGAGCCAATGACTGTAGCAAACTGTGTCTTTTTCCTACTCTTACCCCAAGAAAACAAGTAGTATCATCTTGTACAATTACTATCATTCACAGATGTCAATGGTCAATTTCTGACTCAACTTTAAAGTGAAAGACATTAATAACTTTAGTCTTTCCTCCTTTCTACCAGTATTAGACAGTGCTTTCTTGTATTTACTGCTAGGGACAGTAAGACCTATTTCCTCTCACAGGAAACACAGAATTTTCTTCAGTCTGTTACAATAGCCCATCTGTGCAACGACCGAAAGGGACTATAGACAAAGAAATACTGCAATAAATACTTCAGGCCAGGTTGATAGATGTAAAGAAGAAAACTCTCCTTTTGAACTGCACAGTAGCTCATTTTGCAGCCTAATCTCTGATTCGTACTTGTAACACTAGTCATGAGAAGTGAACATAGAGAAATCTACCTATGGGCTCAGCCTGTGTCTCCTCACTCCCGTGAGTACTTTTCCCCTTACCTTACCTGTGCAAAAAGTTAACTTCTTCACAGATCCAAATAGCCCTAAAGCAGTATTTCAAATGTAACAATATTTTCTCCAAGTCCTGCTTGCCCACTCCCAGATTTATCATCTGCCACAACCTACCTAAAGATTTCTTCTACATTTTCATGCTACATATTCCTTACAAAGCCCGTGCTGCTAAATCCTCCAAGAACCACATGCCTAAAACACATTTCACAGTGAAAGGGTAGGAACCCCTCTGAGAGGCTGAACACTCAAGAGTTGTCAGAGTCCAACACAATTTAAATATTCCACACACAGAGGGCGTAATGCTTAGTATCAAATGATGTTACAAAGGTTTAGCAGAGTGATTCACATGGGTGACAGCAATATACTGAAATCACAATACAACTTTAAGTTACACTAAAGCAAACCATAGCAATTGTGATATGCAGTTCAATAATGATAAAAATGTGATTCTCATTACCGGTCTCTATAATATGCTCACCTTTGACAGTGGGAAGAAACACATGGGTCAAAGCCAGTTCAAACCTGTTGCTCTCTTCAAAATCTTCTTACTCGATGTTCAGTTTTTGTATTCTATCTCCAGCTGAGCTATGTATACGCTGCCCCAACGCTGGTCTGGCTGACTCAGAGAGACACTCACGCTCTTCTGATGAACTCAGGGAGAAACATTTTCACAACCACCCCATCCACTCACCTGTGAAGCAGCTAAAACAAAAACCACCCTTCGACCGCCACCCCCCACCCGCCGCCTGCTGCCCTGCGCCGGTCGCAGCTGGTTCTAGCCGGTTCCATAACGGCCAGAGCAGCCCCACGCCGAAGCCGCCTCCCTCACAGGGGCCTGAGGGCAGAGCCGCTGGGAGCTGAGCTGGGGGAAAAGGAGGGTGAAACGGGAGCCTAGGAAGAAGTTCCTGAGGGTGAGCCCGGGGATAGGGGAGGAAAGGTGTTTCCTTAAGTGCTTGTCTTTTTTTTTTTTTTCTTTCTTTTTTCCTCCTACCTTCAATGCCTGAATCATTAATTAAAAGGTTATGTTAATTGGCAGTAAATTAAACCAAGTGAAATTCCCTGAGTTGAGGCCCTTTTGCTTGTGACACCAGCACACCTCAATATTGTTCCTGATAAGCTTAAAAGGTCCTTATTACCCACAGTGTGGAGAGAAAAGATTGTAGTTTGGCCTCTGTAACACATAGAGCATGTAGCTGTCTTCCACTCAGTTCCCAGGACTAATTGTCTCTAGTGTTCTAAGAAATTCACCCTTTTCTAAGACTTAGTAACTTTTCTCTCTCTCTCTCTTGGCTTTCAAGTATCTCCTCAGAATTTTCAGAAAAGGCAACCACTTCTAATGAGCAACAAACTTAAAAAAATAAAAAATAAAAGGCTAAAGAAATTTATACTATATCCACACAATGTGATGGTTGCTTTGCTTTGGGTTTGTGGTGAGAATCCATTACCAAGAGAAAAACTACAGTGCACTTGAAAAGCATTTTTTCCCCTTTCAGGGTTGGTCCTTTGATCTCCCCTTCTTCTCATGTTTCTGTTTTTTTTTTTTTTTTTTTTTTTTTTTGTTTTTTTTTTTTTTTTTCCTCCTTTTTTTTCCCTTCCCCTTTCAACCTGAGGTATGGATGAGGAATACTAATATGACAGTTTGGTCAAACCTGGAATTCCTATTCAAAAATACAGAACTCTGGCATATAAACCTATCCAAGCTTATGATTTATAAGTCAGGAAACCTAACAAAGATGCTTAATTATTCTGTGACAAAAGCTTTCTTTTGCAGTCACTGACGTGCAGGTTAAATAACTTACACAATGCTCCATGTTCTAACCCAAGTCTCTGAGACTTTATGCAAGTACCTTTATTTGGCATTATTTAAATGTATTAATTTTTCAACAAGAATGTTAGCAAATACATCTAACTTTAAAATGGTTTGAGATCTTGCAATTAAAATGGCTATGTAAAAAGGGTCAGAGTTATTTCTTAGCTGAACTGATACTCAGTACAGTTCCAGTGAGACAGTTAGCTTGCTCTGCATGTGTGTTATAAAGTGATGCAACTTAAGAAAGAAACCATTTTTTTTTTTTTAGAGATGATTCTCAAAAATATGGAACAGTCTTGCAAATTAACTTTATTTGTGTGAATTTACTAAATTTGGGAAGTCATTCTAAACCACATTCAGACTATAATTCCATATTCTTGCTGAAATAATTCTAAGGTTGATTCAGATGTTATTAGGGCTTTAAGGCTGTAGAGCCAAACAGTACTCACAGGGTATGGCTATAGCATATCACTCTGATGTGTGCATTTTAAATGGAAAAATGCTTGCCTGTAGCAAAGCTGCTGATTACAAAGGAAATAACATGGCAAATGCTAAAAAAGAGATAAAAAAGATCACACTGAGCTTCTCACCTCCAGATTGTAATAAAATAGGGTAAACTTTGATGTGACTAATATATTCAAACACTACCCCCTCCCGAAGTCATTTATTTATATTCAAACAAATTTGGATTTTTATAGATGTGTATTTCAATGTCATAATTACAAGAATAGCTGTACTTTCAGTCCTTTCTTTTGAGTATTTTTGTCTCATATTTGTCTCTTCAGGTCTCATATTATGGATGCAGATTCCAGGGTTATGAATTACATGAAGAAATTGCCATGAAGTAGTGACAGTGAGTCTTTATAGTATTACTCTTCCATAGCTGTTCTGGTAGATACTCAAACTTCGCAGTAAGTGCAAAGCAGCTTTTCCCTCACCGAAATGTAGGTAACATTACCAGACCCATCCTAAATTGCTTCATAATAATTTGTTTGGGAAGGAAATCTGACAAAGGAATCTTTAAGCTGTCACTTCTGAGATTAGGTCTTGGCTATGGTATGTTGTTTATCTTCCATAATTTACTAACATGCCTAAATGAATCGAGACTCATGCAACTCTGCTGCTTAAAAAGTGGTACTCATAGAATGAACTAAAGCATCTTGAAATAAAGTGTTACATACCTTCAGCAGTAGCATAAAAGCCTAGTATGGAAACCATTAAGGTATTTAACATTATATGCTGATGTGCCTTACTAAAGTTATGTGTCAAAGGCAAGGCTGACTGGTGGGAGACTGTGAGCAGCAAGAGTAGTTGGACCCAAATTCATACCAGTTCAGAGGTTATGCAGTAGGATTTAATAAGGATTTAATACTTCAGGTTGTGCATGACAATAGTGACTGCATATGACTATCAGACCAAAAGCTACTTGAATCTGATGAACTCTAAGCACAGAGAAAACCTACTTCAGCTTCCTACTACTGTCCTTGTTCCCTTAACGTCTTCAAGAAGACCTCTCTGATCCCACATTGTTGCAGCTTGATATTGGGGTCTGAGTCCCAAAAAGCACTTTCCGGTCAATTATTTAACACTGTTTCTCTCCTCCCCCTCAATGTATTTTCCACTCCACAGCAATCTAATGATATTCTGGGAAACTTCCTTAACAAACTGAGGGGAGGATTGTACAAAGCATTTATGAGAAAGACCTCTGTGTGGTCTCAAGAGTTTGATGAGATCTGGATATCAGAAATTACTTTCTCCTTTTCTGGGTATCTTTCCTGACAATCTAATTACTGAATTCACTCATTCTGTACATATAAACAAACATTACATTACAATAATCAGATCAAAACGTAATAAATTATTAGGAGAAGCTTAAAATACATCACACTCAGTTACTGGATGAACAGTTTATGTAAATACACTGCAGCCCATGGAGACCTCATATGTTATTATTGCTATTGTCTAAATATTCTCTTTATTAGTAATTTAATACCATACTAATTGTCCACTTAGACTAGTTAGTATTGTTTCTGCTTCTTAAATCAATAACAAACAAAAAGAAAAAATTCAAATGTGCTGTGAGACAGCAATCAGATTTCTATTAGCACCGACTAAATAATAGCTGGGATATTCCTTTTAATCAAAGAATCTAGCTACTATGGGAAGTCAAGAGCGTGGTAAAAAGGGTCACAAGGGAACCCAAATGAATCGGAGTTAATAAGTCCAATTAAACCAAGATTGTCACTTGAGCGTCTCAGCATTGCTTTTTCCTCTGTTTTAGATTATGAGATGATTGATTTGCAGTGTTGGACTCAGGGTAGTGGCAATCCCAGACAGACTTGGTTCTTCTTCTGCTAAAACAATCCCAAATCCATAAGATGGAAGACTGACTGGCCAGAAGCAAGTGCACTGCTAAGGCTTCTGAATGCCAGTGCAGGGGGTGCAGATAGACCTTTGAGCTGCAGACTGGCACCAGTCATGTTGGTGGGGGTTGGTTGGTTGGTTTGTTTGCTTGTTTTTTTTTTTTTTTTTTTGTAAATATGGTCAAGTTCTCTCTATCACCCTCCCTCTGCTTGCAGTTCTGGATATATGGTGGCAGGAAACAAAAACTGTTCTCTGGATGCATCTTTCTTGGCTCCTGAAGAATTTATGATTTCAGATTCCCTGCTGCAAAAAAGTAAGTGAACTGATTTTAGAACAGAATTGGGTATAAGAATAGTATATAGTTACGTTTTTGTTACATCATTTCCAAACTCAGCTGGAATCTACCTCAAGGGCACAGTTACTTCACAGCTAGAACAAACTGCACATATACAGTTGACAATTAACTGTACATTAACATATTTTCATGTGAATGTTTTCTTTCTCTCTTTCCTAGAAGATGTTGCACAGCGTATTTTATAAACGTAAAAAAGGACTTGCATACGCTTTCTAAACAGATATGAGGTATATACCTGAATGAATATTGTAAAGAATCTTTCCATTTCTGCCTCACAATTAGTTCATATTCAGCCCATTCTGGTACTGAAAGAGAGATGTAAACATATGATAAGTACTTGGGAAGCATCTAAAAAGTTCTGCTCACCACAAATAGAAAACCATACCTTTGATAGCAGCCACACAAGAAGCACTATAGACGTCTTGCTTTAGACCATTGATGGTTGCTTTGAAAAAGGAGATACTCCTGACTAAAGAGTTGATGAAGTTCTCATTTGCCCTGGGGTGTGTTTTCCATTCTCTTCTATTTTTACAGACAGATGATAAGAATTGACATAAGGCATTTTTTGTTCATAAGGTTTTATTAAATGCTTTCTCTCTAAATATATAAATATATTTTTTATATTCTATATGCTGATAGAATTGCAAACTAAAAAACATTAGTTATTAAAAAGTCATTTAAAATGTCTTGTGTACTGTTCTATGACAATTTTCTAACCTTTTGTAAGGCAAAGGCACATTTCTTCTGAGGACACAAATAAAATCCTGATTTTACTTCTTAATCTTCAGATTTTTAGTGTAGTTGTATGATAGTAACCATAAAACTCACAAGATAATAATGTAAATAACCAGGTTGTTCTTAGAAAAACAAAAAAAGAAAGTGAGAGGAAGAGAAAAGATTCAAATATCACCTTGAAATACAGTTCTGGAACCCTGACTAAAGCATATTTCACTATGAAATTCTTTCTTACGTGTTTGTTCAGCTCCAGCATGTTACGACATCAAACTGGATGAATTTATCTGGGGTCTGTGGTAGTATGAGCCATCACCATGAGGACAAGATTCCATGAGCTACATGAGCTCATGAAATTTGGCTCATGAAAATGTATTCTCATTTAGATGATACTTTCCTTGTCCCACACGTATTTTTGGAAAATCCTTCTGAAGTCTTCTGTAAGTCAGGGAGAACCAGTTCCCTTGCTTCAGTTCACTTTTGGGGGGATCATTTGTGAAGCTATTTGGATTTCATACCTCAGGGAACCTGATGCTTGAAAAAGATGGAATTTCATTCCTTTCATGAAATGATCACTTGGCAATTTCATCCACTCACAAGGTATGTCATGTGTCACTCCAGTTGAAATTTTTACTTCCTCTTGTCATTGTTTTGAGATACCAGAGACTATCAAGAGATCTTCAGTAGAAGCCAGAAGTGGCCTGTGTCACCAGAACTGTTCAATAGTCTGCCAGCATGACATGGCTTGTTCTGAATGATTCACAAGAAAACTACAGTATCTCAGAAAGAAAACTGTAGTAGTAAAGATCCTTCCCTCTATGTTTAACTGTGCTATGTAGCTGAGAAAATTAACACAGAAGTTAATTTTGTAGTTTTGAGTTTGCAGAATTAAATTTGCAACTTGGGGAGAAGAGGTGGTCTGAGTTTCCTAACAGGTTATGTAAATATATTAGTGAAAACAAAATCACCTGGAACCAAGATGTCCAGGCAAGGTAGACCTATGTGAATCAGCATCACATAGAGAACCATCAGGAGTCAATAGGTTAAAAATACCATTGTGCATGCCTCCTTCTTGCTTGCAGTACATTCCAAACTAATTAATTAACAAAGTCTATTGAGTTTTCTGCTAAAAACCACAAGGTGGGCACCAGTGCTCAGCAAACGTAGGAGGCAAATTTCAGCTGAAATAAAAAGCCTGTTTAACGCTGTCACAATCACGCCCAAGAAACGTTTCCTGACAGAAGAACAACCAGAATTCAAAGGCAGCAGAGGCCTAAAACAATTGGTAATTTCTATAACTTGTAAATATTCAAGCAAGCTGGGAAAAAAAATGGGATAAGTAGTCATGGTAACACGATAAGTGGTAGCAAAACATAAGGGACTAAAAAGTTGATTACAGCACATTCTTTATAGAATTAATGTTTTGATCTAGGAATAGATCCAGAGTTGGGATACCTTGCTGGCAATTGTGCAATTTGGAAAAGTTCAATTAAAACAGTAGCTTCTTATGCTAGGCGCTTGCTAATGGGGCAAAAGCTGAATCTAGGAAGAAATCAAAGAAGGAATAGAAGCCGTAAGTTTCAAGATACCATTTTTGTGCTGAGTGCGAGTTTGAAAGTTATTTTTTCTCTTGTAACTGAGGCTAGACTAGATGTGTTGCAGCTAGGGACTGAAGAAATTATTTGAATTTGGAACTCTGGAGCAGATATGTAAAGATACTAAATAGTAGAATGTTATGTGAGTCCTTCTTGCAGCAGAATGAGGTCACCCAAGATTGTTTAGTTCCTTAAAGTAATGTACTTAAGTATATCCCCCCACTGCAGTGCTGAAGGAGTTAAAACTACTGAGACATACATGTATCCATTGGAAGAAAAAGAATCCTTTTACACCATATTATTTTGTATTTGTTTTCATTTATAATTGTAAGTTTGAACTGATAATTGTTTAATTAGGCAACTTGACTTTTTAATTTATTTTTTCAGAATTCAATAATGTTTGACTATATTTTATCTGAAATAATGAACTCATACTGTGATAATAATCATGATAGAATGAAAAGAAAAAACATTTGAGAGATTCCTGTTATCTGGCAAAAAGTTCCATCCAGTGGATGTAAACTTAATTGCAATATATTTCGTTAATGATCTGGCCTAATTGGGACTCAAAGATACGGTATCTTTTGAATGTCGCCTTCCTATAACAAAGTGTTTGTAGTCTGCAGTATTTGAAGCACCTTTAAATGATTAGGTTTATGTATAAGTAATGATTTTTCTGAATATTTAATCAAGACTTGGAGAAAAAAGGACTGGCAGGAAATCATAAAAATTAGCAATGGAAATGACCTGTTGGGTCATCAGGCTTTTTTTCTTCCCTTCCAGTCACAGAAGAGTGTAAGTGGTTTCCCTACTGTATATGTTGTAGCGCTTGTCCATTCTTTCAACCTGAAATGATCAGATTCTAAAGGTTAGCTAGAATACAGATGAGATGTTGGAACCAAGTTTTATTCTCAGTTGTGCTACAGTAAATTAAAAGTCTCATCAGCACAGAAATTAATGCAATTGTCCTTAGTTTCTATTAAGGTGAAATTAGTGTGCAGATTCCTGGCAAAATCACCAGTGGTCTGAATGAATCGTTTGTGGTGTCTCTTTTCTTTGATAAAGTGAATTGCCTGTAATTTCTTTTCTGGCTTTCATTCACTGTTCTTATGTAAATTTACAGGTACATTTGGTGATCATTCACATTCACACTCAATATTTGAAATGTGCACACATGCGCATACTCACACACACTGTTGCAATAGGTACATTTCATCCAAACTCTTAACAAAACCAGAGTGAGATGAATTGTTATGACTAATAGGTTGTAACTACTTAAAATGGAATCAGTAAGAGGTGTCAAAGATGACATAGCGACATCGGCTCCTTCTGCTGTTGTTCAAGATATTATACAATTTGAAAGAACTTTGAATGGGAGGACGTGACAGGAGACAAAATGGGATACCCCAGCTAACCAGTTTTCACATTGGAGAATGTAGTATAATTCCAAATTTTGTCTCTTTTGTTGTCTTTTTCTGTTGCTTTTTAGAAGCATACTTTGCTTTTATATTTCTCCTCGTCTTCCCCCCCCCCCCTTTTTTTTAACTGGAAAGATGTTAAAAAGGTACTTGACCCTAAAACATAATTGCACGGATATTTTGTATCATTATGCTAGCTTCTACTGCATTCACACTAGCTGCCAGCCGTGAAGAAACCACTGACACACTGAGGCAACTTTAAAACCAAGTATATATCATCTAAGTTGAAACTGTCATGCATCTTTTATTGTAGTTTATTTTTTATCCTATTATTGCTCATTACCAAAAAAAAATGTGTGTTCATGTAAGCAGAATCTTTCTTTTCCTTTATCAGCCTATATCCCTCTCATAGTTCATGAATTATACCACAGACTAACTTTGGTAACATTACTGTGTTTTTATCGCAGCTACAAAAGGCCTAAACCAAGACCAATCCCCCAGCAGATCAGGAAGGACAAACCTTCTACAAAGGTGTTAATAAAGATTAAATAAGCAGAGGAGAGACAAAACAAAGGAGCCAGAATCATTATTTTTACAGAATTCTAGGACGGATAGATAGAGAGGCACATACACTGAAAGAGAGAGAGAGTGGGCCAGATGCTTAAACAAGCATGAGTGCTGTGATATCATGATATCCGTGATACCCACATATGTCTGGCAGATAGAACACATGAACTGGTAAGTAAGTCACAACATCTTTGGATGCCCATGGCCTTCTGGAGTAAGAGCTAAACACTAACAGGTATCATTGGGTGTTTCCTTGGTATCTAACTCACCCAGCTAAATAGGATTTAGAGCTCTCAGCAATTTGTTGCTCTGCTCTTTCTGAAGGACCCCTCAGAGCTTCCCCAGGGGCAGGGCACCTTTTGTGACACCAAGGTGCAGCCAGGTCCCTCACATGTGCCAAGTGCGGGTTTACTCACAGACTGGGATATGTATGGGAAATGTAGTCAAGTAATGTGACATGTGTATGTGCTTCTATTTTATGAAGTATATGCTCTAGAGATGGCAATTACTTGGCCCAGATACATCTGATTGTGAGCTGGAGGGAAGTTACTGAGTGTTTTTCATTAATGCAAAAGACCGAGTCCCACAGACATTGCTGCAGTTGCTCAAGTTACATTGATGTGGGTTCTAGGCTTCTGTTTGAGATGCCTATTAAACTCTTATCTTTTGTTTCCCAGAAATGTGGCCTGAATAACAAAAAAATAAGAGCACTAACTGATCTATAATCTCCAACTTCCTGCATGTGCTTTCCATCCAGCCCAATAGATCCTGAATTCAAGGCTACATCATGGTCCAAATTCAAGGGAAAGCATATATATGGGGGCCTATTTCCCTTTTCTCTGTCTTCAGAGATGTCTAATTTTCTGTTGAATCTACAAAGAGCCTAACAGCCCATTGTGGGGGTGCATGTATATTGGTGTATTGAGGCTGGAAATGCCTATGCTGACCAGGTGACTGAACTTCATGATGTGTAATTTATTTGCCCAAAGCCACACTGAAACTCTGGGACAATTAACAGGCCCTTTCACAGTAAAGAAATGCATATAAATTTACAACTTAAAATGAGCCAAGGAAGAAGGGAAAGATTTATTAGTATATTTTTACATAGTCTTCATATCATTAAAAAACAATAAAAACCACATTTTTTAGGAAGAGAATAGAAAATATTACTAGAACACTTTTTGTATAACATATGGGAACCATTAAGACTCTGAATTCAGTTTTCACATTTTCTTCCCTCTGCAAACACCAAACAGATGAAGGAAGATTCTCCCAAATTACGTATTTTAATTTGAAAGTGTATAAAAATCTGATCTATGTTACTCAGCTACAAGCAGGTGCAAATCTGTGGTATGGTTATGACCAACTTGCCTAAGGTATTTTTTAAAAAAAAAATTTTTTACTTTTTATCATAATTTTGCATAAAGTTTGGAAAAGGCATCTCTCTAGGGTAATAGGAGAATCTGTGGGCCAAGTCTGAATCTAACCCAGTACTTTGTCTCCCCAAAATTCTGTTTTAATGTTTAAGTAGTTACTGTGTTTTTTTTTTTCTCCTGAACTGCCACTGCAAATATTTTTTTTTCCCCTGAACTGCCACTGCAAATATGTTTCACTTTGCCTGGAACCGCAAGATGGCTGATGATCCTTACATCAGTGTCAGGGCTGTTTCGTAAATCAGCCAGCAGGAGGTGGTCCGAAAGCTGAATTTTGAGTGCTTCCCTGAAGGCTTAATGGGTTACCTTTGAATTGGAGCAAGCCCTCATGGGTCCCAGGCAGTTCAAACCTCATAACAGGGTCTTTCACATAAGTAGCTATCAAGCCAATGGGTCTTCTGGGTTCTTACTTAATATGCTTAGTGTTTTGCTATTAGAATAAATGCCAGTTCTTTTTGTTACTAGATTCCCCAGGCTTTCAGAGTACGGTTTTAAGCACTCTAAATGCCACCAGTACTCATTATCCCACCTCCCACTCCCCAGTGGAATTCTTAAGTGACAAGAAGCTGGAAAAATACAGATGGCATAATTATATATTTTGCAGTTGATTAATCACCACAAAACATTAATCACATTTGGTATAACAATACATAATCAAATTCTTTATAGTAGAAATTAAGTTTCTTTCTGATAGGGAATGGATTCCTTTAGGATATTGACATGGCTTTTCAGCATCTGTTTTGCACCAATTCCACATCTGCATTTGATTTAATCAGCTTTCAGGCTCTGAAAAAAATATGGCTTTAAGGTTTGTTTCATGTTCCTAAGTGCACATGTTAATAATAGCAGAAATGCAAATAGAGATATATCTGCTCTAACAAACTACTCTTTGCATGCTACAATCATTCGGTCTGTGCTTGCAATGACTCGTTTGCTTTTCTCCCTTTAAATTAGTTTGTTAAATAGAATAGAAAATTCCATTTGAAGCAGTTCAAGTTGGTAACATACAGATAGAAGAAATAGGTTCTAGGTAGTCGACTGATGAATGAGCTGCAGATAGCTTGTTATGACTGTCAACATCAATGACATGAAGAATTGTTATTGGCTCAGTGGCCAGTGTGTGCTGGTATAGCTAGTTGCATCAAGTACAGTTGTGCTGCTTTGACTCTCCAGACTTGATGGCCTGTCATATACAGCTGTCCTGCCTAGGAATAATCTTTGATGTTTGTTCAAAGCTAACACTTTATACCACTGGTTCCATATCTTAGCAGTTTGTATACTCTCCTAGGACATGGTCAGATTGGTTGCACAGCTCTCTTCAGATGTAGGTGAAGGAGGCCACTGCTTTCACTTCTAAAAGTGTGTTTTACCAACCACATTATGGAACAGCCAGAGGCCAGCACATATGCCATTTCTGCTGCTAAAATTGGGTCGCTGTGCAGTAAAGCAACATAAAATGTATAAGCCAGAGGCAGAATAATCAGGCAGAATTTGGATTTAATTGTCCAATACTAAGGGATCTTCCTGGGATAAACCTGTGAACAGAGCTAAAGGAGACTCTAAAATCCAGGAAGATAACTCAGTCTTGCTTATTCATTCTTTAGCTCAACACAACATACATTCTTGTCTGGTAAACAAAACAGTTAACCTTCAGCACATAGGCTAAAAGACTGAATTCTTTCAGGCAAAGGATTATGAATCTGAGTTGGGATGTGGAAGTTCAAACTCTTAGGGCTGATGAAGACTCAGAAGGATCGATCTTCCTTTTCTCCAGAAAGTATTTGTCCACTAGGGTAAACTGGAAAGGAGATTTTCTCCTTTTAAACAATCTACTCTGAAAAAACTGTTGGCGCCAAGTGGAGAAAGTTACTTTCTATTTAGCCTGGAGTTATAAATGCCTTCAGACTTACGCATTTCATATGTTCCATCCGTGAGGAATAGAAATGCCTCATCTGTTAATCCTGTGGAAGCATCTAAGTTATCTACGTAGTCTCTGGCACTTAGTTTTTCTGAATTGTATTTTGGAAACATGCACTTTCTCACGTAACTATATAGGAAGCTCCTATACTATTGTGATGGATTCAAAACTGTATTAGACAACTGTGCTAAGAAGAGTGCCCTAGTTCAAACATTAAAGCACTAAATTCTATTGGAGATTTCTCAAAGAAGGTATAGATGAGCTCTTGGGGAAAAAAAAAAAAAAAAAAAGAGAATAGCCATGATGTTAAGAGTTAAGAAACAATTTACAGTTAGTAGTACCTTGAACCATAAATGATACCATTTGTTTAAATAAAGACATTGTACAGCAGATTGCTAAAGCAAAATGCAAGGGAAAATGAATAAGAAGCTGTGTCATTTATTCAGTCATGTATTCATATCCTGATTTTAATATGTAAACATAGGATTCAGAATATACATGTGTTATATTCTGATTTATCATGTATGTGTATGAGAGACAGCAAGAGAGTAAAGCAGCATATGTGTGTGTGTAATGTTATTTACTGCTGTATGAACATTGTTTTTAAATTAACCATGCAACCTACAAGGAGTTATTAAACAAACAAACAAACAAAAAAAGAACATACTTTAACCGAAACTAAATTAGCTAGATTTTGAAACAAAGAACTAAGATATATTTTCTGGGACACAATATGTTAGTTGGTACTCAAAATTGGGATGTTACTGGCTTCTGTGAGGCATTTTTACTACGAACAGTGGTGGTGTAGAAATAAAGAGACTGATGTTCTGCCAATAGAAACCTCAAAAGGAGGTTGAAAAACACAGCAAAAGTTGTTTCTGAAGCTGTAGATAGGGAAGCATTATGTTTTAGTTTGCCCTCTAATATAAATCCCAAAGCATTGTTTCACTAAAATGGATCTGCTACCTGAACTGAGTCTGCCTCAGTCTCTCAGCACAAAGGTAGTGATGAAGGAAAAAAAAAATCAGCATGTCACTCAAAAATTTCCTTGTTTATTGCTGAAGTGAGCAGAGCACAAGGTCTTCACATCTATACGTTTTGACTTTTATGGCATACCGAGAAGACGTAGAACCAACTGTGGACTACTTGATCATACCCAGAACTGCTACTCGCCCAGCTTCTCCACTGGTGGCGAGAGGATTAGTCCGATTTATAACTGTTCACTGTTACAAGAAATAGGCTCTGAATCCTAAAGAGCACATTAGGGCACTGCCATGATCAGTGATAGGTGGAAAGACTGATTATATCCAAAACAAAACTTTGGAAATACTTTTGTTCTGACAGTCCTTGCAAAATTCCCTTGTCACTTTAGCATGCTTGAGAGCCCTTGAATACACAAATATTTTTTTCCTACTCATGTTCATCAGTATACTTTTACCATTGAGTGAGAAAAAATGAAGCATCATGATTCTGATCTGAGTCATTCCCCTTTGTCCCTAGGAAGCCTTATTCTCTACCAAGCAAAAGCTGAAAATCTGATCAGAGCTTATATTGACAAGCAATCATACAGTGTAATATAAAGGTGTAATGTGTTGTAAGAAATACTTACAGAATGTCACAGTACCTTAAAAAAGGTAGTCTGGAACATGTACATGTTTTCTCAAAATCTTCAGAGTTAATTGGTGTAGTCTAGTGCAAGTTCTTAAGCATGTAATGCTGATCCTTGTTGAGATTAATTTTCCTTTCTAGTGCACTTCAAGCAAAGTAAATTCGAAGTTAACACTGTTGGGTAGCATTAGCCCCATCAGTTGGGATATTTAAAGCAGGATATAAAATATGCTAAAGAATCCTGGGCTGTCTGTATGTGGAAAAAAATGAAGCAAGAGGTATTTCTCGTCTCTGTTCTTACGGTCCATCATTTCTAGGGAGAAATGCTTTTCTCATCTCTATACTCAATATGTACTAGAATGTTTTTGCATTGTTTCCAGTAGGTATTTATGCCTACTAGCCTTAGATTCATTGTCCTTACCTTAGATTTCTGAAGTTCCAAGAAGAATAATTAAGTATTGAAATTAATAAAGCTATGTATGTATCTGAGGAAGGCAAGATTCTAAGTGACTGCAGCATAATCTGCACTGTAAGGAATGACAAAAAGCAGTGTAAAAGCGTATTTCAACTGCAGCTGTAGTTGGAATTACATAGCAGATCTATCCACACCAGTAGAAATCTCGTGCAGACTTCAGTGAATCCTCCAGGTAAAATACTCAGAATCAATAGAAAAGTCCTTTTTACTTTAGCTCTTCAATTCATTTTAGTTATTTACAAAATTATAAACTATTGCAGCAAATAAGGATTGCAGCACACCTAAAATCAGAGGAGACTATTTGGAATCTGAAAAACTCTAGACCTATTTCTTTACTGTTCCAGCTTTATGAATAATGTAAATGCCTCTTCCTAAAGTACTTGGCATCATTTTTTGAACACAGCGTATTCCAGAGGAAAATGAATTGCACTTGAGAAAGTCATATAGTGGTCAACATTATTCAGCGTATCAAAGACAATCTTGAAAAGGCAATTGTAGATCTGTAAGCAGCATGTAACGCTTTAAAACCCTATAGTAACTTGCTAAAAATATACCGTGATGAAAGATCTTCCCTTAATGTGGCTGATGTAATTCCTATTTGATGCTTATATTACATAGAATTATGTAAGAATTATCCTAGAAAAGCAGCATGGCTTACCAGAAAGAGATACACTGGCACCTAAAACATCTGCATTTACTTTAAATGAACAACATATCCAAGAGCTTAAGCAACCTTCCAGTAGTCAATAGACATGACATTTTTGTATTTTTGTATCACTAATGCCAAGAATTTTACCCCAAGTTAAAGTCATTAACTGAGCAGTGGACTCTTAGCTAGTTTTATATATATATGTATGTATCTGTATATGTATATGTATCACACATACACAGACACACACACACGCGTACAGAAAGATGGCTTGGCTAAAATGAAGTGAGTTGCTTTCATTTCCAGAATCAAGAAGCCAATAAAAACAATGTATAATCTAAAATAGGATATAATTTGTTTAATGTCAGAAAATAACCTACCTAAGAATAAAACTATTTTATTCATTTTCCTTTATAGTATGTGGAAAAGACAGCATGTAGTACACTGAGAAAGCTCTTACGCTTGAAATGGTGACTAATTTAACAACATTGTAAGCTAGCTCACTTCCGCTGTTTTGCGGCAGCTGAGTAGGCATGGCTGGAGATCAGTGCAGACTGAGAATTTAGGTACTGTGTTGAATAAAAATTGCCAATATATGAACACATATCTCAGACAAACTAGTATGAAAGATTTTGTACATGGTCAGCAGCATTGCCTTCCCCCCAGTGGCCATCCAGGATGTGACTGATTTCATTCAACTTTAGCCACGTAGAAAGTAGTCACTTAGTCTATACAGTTATCTCAGGATAAAATTAATTGCTCTTTGAAGTAACCCACCTCTTTCTCAATTTACTATAGATAGATCATAGATTTTAGAGAAATCGTAGATGATGAATGTAAACTGGACAACCAAATTTTAAAAGGCTGAAGTTAGATGAGATGTACATGCCAGAAGAAAGTGTTCCCAAGTAAGTTAGAATGAACTGAGGACACTAACATTCACTAAATTGCATGATCAAAATTATGAAAAACCTTTCTGACAAAGCATTACTACTTAAAAGCCATCACATACTGTACAGCTGGAACTGTGACATTTACGCCTCAACGTTTAATAAGTGATTGGAAATGAACATTCATGATGCTGAACACGTGTCTGCAGGTCTGAGAATAAATTGGCTAGTTTAGAGACATAAGAATCTCCTCTAAACAAAAATGAGTGGGGTAAAAGTTTATAAATCAAATTGTTCTACTTTAGATTATCTAAGTGGGGGGAAGGGGAAAACAGATTTGAAATATTGACCAATTTGTGCACTTCTGAAGTATCTTTATGATGCTGAGGGACCACCAGATTTACAGACCAAGTCATAGTATGCATCTGAAAAATATGTAAATGAAAATATATAATGGTAATAGGAGGACACAGATAAGAAGATATTCGTACCCTCAAGAGACCATTGCACTAGCATCTCTGATACAATAATAGATTAAAATAAACCATATGCTCATACTCTTACTCACATTTCCCTCAGTTGTTTCATAAACTAAACTTCTCTAGACATTCATATGAGTTGTAACTGAGCAAGGACCAAGCAAAGGCAGAATCAGCAACTCAGGAATAAGTAATTTTAGGAAAGAACATTGATTAGCTATCTCTATTCTTGTTTAAACATATTCCTGCTACATTGTTGACTGAGCGGATTTGCATATGAAAGCAGAATCTGCTCCAGTGTTGAGGAAACTATGAGATGCTCACTGTGTATTTATGGAAAATAAACTATTAAAGAGTGGCAGTCAGCTCTGAAGTTTATGGAGTAGGATGAAAAGAGAGAGGGAGAACGAGAGAAATCTAGCACTTGCAACAGGTTTGCGTAAATCTTTCTGAAAGGTAGAGTCACCTGAGGAAAGAGAGTAGAAAGACTGTTCAACTTAGGAATTTTGCAAGATTCCTTAGGAACATGTGGAAATTTGCAAAAAACAGACTAACACCACAAAGTGCAGAATGAAAATCCAGTATTAGTAAGCAGTAGCACTTAAATGTCTTGCCTTAGAAGAAACTTTGACAGAGCAATTTTTAGTGTCATGATCTGGCCAGTCCTTAGACATGTGCAGCATTCCTGAACTGAGTGATGAATTAAAGAGGAATGAAATTTCAACAGTGTTGGCATCAACTAACTCTCATCCCACGAAGGCAGCAATAAGAGGAGTAAGACAGAGAAAGAAGAAAAGGATTCTGTTTACTCTTCATGCCTCTGTAGATGCATTGCAGTTCACAACTTGAGCCCAGTATTGGTCCCTACATGATGTTTGGTAAGGGGTGAAGAGCTATTTGCTGCTGTTTTGTTGTTGCTGTTTGTTTGTTTTGTTGTGAAATCAGGCTAAGAAGAAGGAAGAGTGGAAGCCAATGAGATCACTGTTAATTTCCCACTTTGAATATGCCTGTGGGGATAACTGGAAAAGCAGCATCACAATCCTTTCTGCAGTGTGCAAGAAGCTTGCCACAGAATACGTACAGTTTGTTCCTGCTGTTCTTCCTGAGATGATGTTATTCAGCCTCTCTTTACAAACTGCATCATCAACAGAAACACAAAACAGAACTACCTGCTCCTGCCTCTCCTGTAGACTGTGTTTCACATTTGATGTTCGGACACAGTGATCTTCAGTCTATAAATCGGGAAGGTCAGAAGAGGCAAAGTAGAACGTACAATTAGGAATAACTTTAGGGTTTGGCTTATGTTTGTGATATTTTTTCCTTCTTAAGAAAAGAGAACTATGGATAAATGGAAGAACAGATAATTCCTGCTGTCTCTCACTGTTTGTTTTTGTTGTTTTTTATCAAAATCATACGGGATAATCAATAAGGAATTTCAGAAGATGCAGTCTTAGTAAATTATTTCTTCTTTAACTCACAAGGTCTCTAGACAGTCCTAACTGTGACTAGTGAAAAAGTGATGATTTCAGCTCATATCATTTACACCAACAGCAGTACCAGTTGATCTACTCAGAACTATTCATTGATGTTGTTACAGGACTGTTATTTTTAATTTGATGAAAAAAATATCAAATGAAGTTATGATTGTGTAGAAGAGGAGTTTGCAAGTACTGTTGCAGATGTGAATCACTGTACAGATCCACAGTTCTAGCCTTTCCATGTCTCTACCAGGATGACAGTTGACAAGATAGTATAACCCATTAGCAAAAAAGAAAAAAAAAAAAAAGAAAAAAGAAAAAAAAAGGAAAGAAAAGAAAAGAAAAAAAAGAAAAGAAAAAAAAAGCTCCAAAAATCCTAAATGTTTCTGTTTTATTGTTCTATTTCAAAATCTACTCCAAAAATACAAACCTCAGGTCAGTTCTTTTGACAAACACTGAAAACGACTTAATTGACAGGGAGAAAAGAAATAAACCAACCAACCTTGAAATGCTCCTTAATACCTGTCTTTAAAACAAACACAGTCCACCTCTGAAGAAGAGAAGGGGGCAAATCTACACAGAGATTTAAAGAAAGATTTACCTCAGCTAATTTTAGGTGCTTATAAATTAAAAATTTGTATTCCAGCTAGTTTTAAAGTTGTCCTTATAGTTCATGGGGAAAAAAAAAAAAAAAAAAATTAAGAAAGGCTCTTGAGCTGACATGTTTTAGATTTCTATTTCAGAATAAGGTTCATTGTGCCCTAAAAGTATCTGTTTCTTCTATTGTTTCTTTAGAAAATGAAAGGATAAGTAGCTTACATGTAAGATCTACACTTAATCAGATGAAACCTGCCCTTAGTACTGGCAAAAATGAGAATGGTAACATCTGTCAAACTCATATGTGCACCACCAAAATCGTAAGTTTTCACAAGTTTCATTGCAAGCAGGATCTTTATAAGTATTTGAGAGAGCATTTGAGAGCGTATGAGAGAATGAGATCTTCAGAAGCTAAAATCTGAGTAGTTTGCTGAAAACCATCAGAGCATTCTAAAAGCCCAACAAACCCAACATGACAAAGGAAGAGCAAGTGTATGCTCTTGACCTTAAATTTTCACCAGTTGTAGCATTTCCTTTGGAACTGAAAATTCTTTATTTAAATACACAAAGTGTCTAATTTATGAGAGCACTCTTATTCCTCAGGAGAGAATCTCCACTATGCTATCAGGTATTTCTCAGTGGATTTCTGTCTCAGTAAGAAAGCAGAAAAAAGAAAGGAGTAGAAGTCAGTGAACAGGGTATTCTCTTGCCATGATGCACCAGTTACGTACCAGGTCCTGCTGCTTAAAATCCTTTGTTAATTATCTTAATCTGATCAGCCCCAATGGGAAAAATAACTATCAACATAGGACTGCCAAAACTGTGTGGAACTAAGAACTCATAGGCTCCTGGATACAGTCTTCTTCTGTATCACAGGTTACTGGATCATAGGATAATATTCAAGCTGGAAGGGACCTCAAGGTTTCTAGTCTGACTTCTTGGCTCAGGGTCACCTCTGAGGTGAGATGCAGTTTGTCAGGGCTTTCTCTAGTGAGGTCCTGAAAACTCCCAAGAATGGAGACTGTATAGTCTTTTGGGGCAACTTGTTTTACTGCTTGAATGTCCTTATGGTAAAAAGTTTTCTTTATATCCAGTCTGAACCTCTCTTTTTTCAGCTTACACCTGCCGTCTCTCATCCTCCCACCATATGCCACTGTGAAGAGCCTGTTTCCACCCTGTCAACAACCTTCTGCATAGGTATTGGGAGGTTGCTGTTAGCTCCCATGAAGCTGTCTGTTCTCTGGGCTGAACAAGGCCAGCTCCCTCAGCATCTCCTTATGAGACAAGTGCTTCCAGCCCCTTGAGCATCTTGCTGTACTTGCTGAACTCTTTTCCTGTGTATCAATGTCTTACTTGTCTTGTGTGCCCAAACTAGATGCAGTATCTAGATGCAGTCTAGTGAGTGCTAATTAGATGGGAATAATCACTTTCCTAATTGACAGGCCATGCTCTGTTCATACAACCCAGGATGCCGTTGCCTTCATTGCTCACAGGACATGCTGCCAGCTGACACTCAGCTTGCTGTCCACCAGGACCCACAGAGCCTATTCTACAGAGCTGTTCCCCAGTTAGTCTGTCCCCAGTGTGTACTGCTGAAAAGCGATCTTCTTTCACTAGCGCAGCAGGACAAATGCTTTTGCCCTTGTTGCATTTCGTAAGATTACTGTCAGGCCATTCAGGTCCATTCAGATCTGGGCTTCCAACATCTCAGATGAATGATTTGGGCAGTTCTATATCTGCAAGTAGAAACCAAAGTTTAGATACTTTTAATACTAAACCAAAAGCTAAATAGGGATCCTGAGAATCAAAAAGCAGTTTGTGGAATCTGTCCTAAGTCATTTGCCCACTACTATTAACAAAACCTGTTAAGGAAGTGAAAACAGGTTTTTCAAACTTCATTTAGGGCTTCAAAAAATACACTCCCCTTAAAGTTTGTTATCTTTCTGGAGGAGATAATAATATCAAATAAATAAATAAAAAAGAGGAAAATATTTCTGATGGCTTGAACTGAAAATTTTAAAAGCTTGCCTTTTATTCTGTCTGGGTCACTGCAAACCGTACTAGCTGGTTTTCCATTGTAGGAAGTAAGTCTGAACTCACTGGCTATTGTTTCAAAGAGAAAAGGTTTTAAATCAAAAAGAAAAAAAAATCAAGTTCAGCAAACCTTTATAGTGCAGAAAAAGAGCCACTATGTATATAACTGTGTGTTCTCAGAGTAAATGACATGTGCTTTTTGCTCTGGTGAGTGATCCATATTTTAAATGTCCCCATATACCATTATCATGCGTAACAACTTGTCACTATTATTCATGTCTCTTTCCCAATATCCATATTTTGACATTACCACTGAAAAGATCCAGTGTGCTCAGTGGCTTCTTAAAAATAAATAATTGAAAGCTACTGTAAATTGTATTAAGCCTCGACATGGCTGACCCTCTCTTGCCTCAGTCCATTGCTATCTCTTTAAATGTATTCCCTCCTAAATTATATTGTAATTTGGAGGTGCTGAAGTCTTAAGTTTTTTGACTCAAATGTAACTTCCTTCCCGATGCATAATTCATTTTCACTTTGTTCTTGGTGCTGCGTGTGCAATTGCATTTTTGGCAGCCAAATGCAGGCTGAAATCAACAACTCTGTAAAGGGTGAGAATGAAATCAGAATGGACGGCTTGGCAGAAGAAATATTAAGCATGTCACAATGTTTTGTACTCTATCTTGTGAAATGGAGACAAAAACCTCAAACAAGTGTGGGTTTAGAAGGAGAGAATGACATTTAAAGTCTGAAAATTAGCTACTGCTGATGTCATGCTGTTGTTGCATTTAATTACTTTTCACATCACATAAGCTGATGGCTTCTGAGTGTTCTTATGCCATAAGATTTTTTGATGAGGAACATACTCTCTCACTTTCCATTTTTTTTAAGGTAGAATAAGTCAGTCAATCTCTGTAGAGTCAGATAGAACTGCCAGGCTTATCTGATAAAATGGAGTGTCACCAACTTCAGAAGACTGACCTTACTGAGACTGAGGATCCCTGCGGAAATCTTGAAGCTCCCATGACATTAATATGATATAGATATGATAATAAGATAAATTTCAACTGGTTTAAGCTAGAGTAGCTTTGCCAGCTTATGTTGACTGAGGGTCATATCTTTTTTTGGCTTTGTTACTCATCTTTTCATCATGAGTAAATAGGATTTGTAAGAGATGCATTCAAAAAATATACAGCAAATATGTTCATCCTCCAATATTATGGTTTTATTAACATGTGATTGTATCTGCATATCAGACACACTGAAATATGTACAAAATTATGTGACAAAAATATGACAAAATTACATCATATTGATCTTCATTCATGAATACCTCACATGTTATAGCAAGAAGACAGCAGTCTTTTCTTTGAGATTACACATCACCTCAAAAATAGAAAGATGAGGAGGAAGCTGTAAAAATTCAGAACAATCTAGGAGAGTGATGTACAACTGCAGAGATGACAAGGAATAACTGAGGAAGATTTGCATATAAACGGTAAAAGAGAAAGATGGTGGAAAGTGATAAGATTATATGGAAAAGATTAAAGGTGGAGAAGAAAACAGGATCCAAAAGACAAGACAAATCAGTCTTTTTATTGAGTCATATAACCCCCTCTCCAAAGAAAAGAGTACTTAGATACTTCTGATTCACCTGAATAAAGTCAGTACATTAGAAACAATAACTTCTGTATCAGGGCAAGTGCCTAAGTCTTATTGATGAGGTTTAAAATTTAAAATGAATACCAAAATCTGGGTGACAGCAATGATAGCTCACCGGACTAACAAGACTGTACCTTTTCTCATGTCTTCTTCCCTTGTTTTCTGGCAGGCTTTGTTTCCATGTACTGCAATATACTCAACCTTTCGTCAATACTTCTGAAGCATGACATGACTCTGTCCTTCTAGAGAGGACTCATAACCTAAGTGACCTATTTCTTCCTGCAACCTCCCCCTATCCCTGACCATCCGCCTTTGTCATAGTATTAGTTTAGTAGATAAATAATCCCTTAGCAGAACTCAGGAGAACGATGTTCAGTATCATGAGTGACCTGTTCCTTTGCCGGTTGTCTAGGTTTCCCTCAGTTTATGCTCTTCTTTTTTGCTTTTCCCTCCTGATTTCTAACTTTCCATCTGTCCTAGCATAGCACCTTGTGCTCGTTGTTATACCAGTGAGGCAAGGTTTGTTTGAATGATAACAGTTCCCATGCTGATCTGCCTTTGTGTTTTCTTTGTGTGGTCCTACAGGACTAAACAGCTGTCCTAAGGTGATATGCCAAGCCCCCTTAACCTTGCATTATTCAAATCTCTCCCTAGGGAACCTGGAAAGTCTGTGAGTATCCTACAGTTATGGAAATCTTCATTTGTCAATTCAAATAGTATTACCTTAGCCCTGTTCCTCTTACTTGTCAGAAGCAGTCCACTGCATTAAAAAGGTCTTATTTCCATTGAGTCTGTTCTTCTGAAAAGACTAAGATGCCTACCCTGACTTACTAAGACAAAAGATCTGAAAACAAAGAAAATAATTTAGATGGGATATTTAACAAATCTCCTTTTAAAACTTGACACAAAAAATCAAAATGAATTACTAGAAAGAAGAGGAAAATGCATAAAATAGAATCTGCATCACTAGATTTTGACAGCTGCAATATTATAGGCTGAATTAATGTTCCAGAAATATACATTGGGCATTTCCATTACAGTAACATCAGCTTTCATTGTCAATTGATCAGGTGCCCATACAGTAAACCATATATGACTCCTGAGCTGTACCTTGAGTTATATTTTGTGATATAAAATGATACTATTATAGAATGGGATATAGCCCTTTTTTTTTGGTACTAAAAAAATTAATCCATTTTTAAAAGGGACAAGTTTGTTATATTCATCATAATACATCTCACCTAAAAGCGAGGTGACGTGGTCTGGAATGATCAACAGCATCTTTCAGATAAATAGCACAGAAGCCCATTAGTTATTTCCAGAGTTATACATAAGGCAAAACTAGGAGAAGACAGCAACTAAAACACTTGATGTTTCTCTACATATTAAATTGATGGTGGCTATGAACTTAATTATTGGAACTAATTAGAAAAGTGTATCAACATCCAAAAAAAAAAAAGATGAAAAAAGAGGAAACTTCAGAATAGAAGATGCATAGAATCACTGAATTCCTGTATCTGGAAGAAAACTGAGACAAAATGAAAAACGTTTTGTGAAAAAGACGTGACATTTTTTTCCATCCAAACACAATTAAACCTGAGTTTTTATGTTTTATTACTACCGTTTTTTTTTTTTTTTTTTTTTTTTTTTTTTTTTTTTTTTAAAAAAAAAATAGGGCCATGCAGTTTGGGTACATGTTACAGGAGAACTCTGAGCTTTAGTGTACTCCTCAGAGAAGTATTAAACTACAGTGTTGGAAAAATTGCTGCATATCCAGTAAGCAACAACATAGGCAGATGTGTGAGTTGGTCACAGTAGCAATGACTTTTCCTTATATTACTACATCACAGGAAGCTTCTGAGACAAAGCCTCAAGTTCACACAGCCTTAACTTCAAGCAAAAGAGGAATAGAATTTTTCACATCTTTACACTGCCTAAGAAGCCACTCTGAATGAAATGTCACAGTTCTTCTTAACATAAAAGTAAATGTGGGATGTAATTGTTTATTATCTTTTATTTAAGTTGTGCTTCTATTCAAATTTCTGGCATGTTTAATTTGACCATAGCAAACTCTAAACAAGCAAGCTTCAGTACTTTCACTGCATCAACAACCAACTTAATAATAGCAGCTTATTTCCATTAAAAAATGTTTTTACTTGAGTTTTACTGAAAATGTTATTTCCTGAACTCACTGCCATAGGCTAGTTATCTGTAGTGAGGCTTAGTTTCAGATACACTGAATATAATAATTAAAACTAGCATCAACAAGAAACACTGAACACTGAACAGAACAAGAAGCACTGGCAACAGCAATCTGTGGGAGAGGCTGTCTTGTAATTCTTTCCTCAGCTTTCCATTTCACAGTGAAACTGAACTGGAGGAAAAAAAAGAGCAAAAAAGAAAGTAATGGAATAGATCTATTAAAGACTGTTCTCACTGTACTCTAGTGAAAATCAGATGACACACAGGTTTCTAGCTTTAAGATTGGGTCTAGCTTATTTTGCCTGGTTAAGATCTG
This sequence comes from Rhea pennata, assembly GCF_028389875.1. NCBI lineage: Eukaryota > Metazoa > Chordata > Aves > Rheiformes > Rheidae > Rhea > Rhea pennata. The sequence continues at coordinate 74,945,742 of NC_084702.1, read as the reverse complement.
TCCTATTGTCTTGCTCATGACCATAAGATGAATTTAGTAGCGAAGCAGGGACACAAGGGTATCTGCTGACTCTAGCCATCTACTTTATCCATAAAAGAAGCTGTATTACTGTAACAGTCCATGAAGAGGGCTATTACTAACAATCCAAAGCTAAGGAAAGCAACTTTTTCACTTACTAGGCTAACCTATCCTTGTTTCTTTTTTCTTTTAGTCCCTACATCTTTGACTCTTGCCTGCCTCAAAAATCCTTTTGCTTCCAAAGTGTTTACACCATTGATGTTTTATATACAGCCATTATTTCCTCACTTTGTCATCAAAGATAAACTGAAATGTATCGTTCATTGGATTTCTTTCTAACTGAGACGGCAGCAAAGTGACTAGGTAATAATGTCAGCTCTACTGATACTGTTTCATCAAACATCTTGGTAGAAAGTCAACTCTGTACTGAGCTGCTGTTAAATGTCTTACCTTATTTTCTCTTTTTCACTTCTGAAAATCGGCAAGAAAGACATTTCTGACAACAGTAGAAAGAGTAAATCTCATCCACCTTGTTGAAGGTCCATATAGAGTATGTTACATTGTTCACTAACTGATCAGAATGCCTCATAAGTAGAAATTGCAAAAGCTCATGAAAATAATGTATATTAAATATTACACTAGTCTTGGGAATGTTAAAAGGTCTTTTTTTTCCCTTAGTTTATATTCATTGGTTCAGCCCTCTTTAATGTGTACGTTATTTGTATCTCAAATTCAAGCCATCCTCTGTGCCAAATGCATGAAAATTTTGAACTTTTATGTTCGCCCCCTCCACAGCCAAGTATGGAAAAATACTTATACATCAAACACTGAATTTACTGTGATGAAATGTTGGTGTGGTGTTGGTCCCAAAATGTAGGTGGTAATGCTGTCTTTTCATAGCTACACATACACCTCTCCTGAGGAGATTTCTTTTCAGCTTAAGTCTTGGAGGCTGTGCTTTTTGAGTCAATATTATGCTGTGGTAATTCTTTGAAACTTTATTTCTTTATATTAGCACCACTGGACAATATCCTTCTTTGAGTGAAGCACTATCATTTACCAGTAGCTTATATTCATACTAGTCCCTGTAGCACAGTTCAGACATACATTTTCTGTTTACGTTTGTCTCTCCCTGCTCTCATTTCACTTCCCAGAGCTTTTCTCCCTGTGCTATGGTAGGCCTGAATTTTGATGAGGCCAAAACACAAAGCAGTCATCATGAATGACTTATTTAGATGCACAACTTTCAGCATACTGCTGATTCGGTTACTACATCAGTCAAGTTCCTTGACTACTCTTCCCAAGATATAGTAGTTCCAGAAGGATTTGGAGCAACATTACAATAACCTGAGAGTTGCATTTGTTCTTGCTTTTGCTGTTGCACAGCCCTGATTAGAAGAAATGTTCCTATTAGCTAATTACTTTCACAGCAGTGACAGATGGCTGAAGTACACATGTGCTAAAACATGGAGAAGAAAAGGGTTAATGTTGCAGATCACCTCATTCCCCTTTCATTTAGGCTTCTCTAAAGCTGTTGATTTAGTGGAGCGATTTCTGATTGGGACTGGAGCAGTGACTAGAGAATCAGGCCCATGAGGTTTAGTGACCTCCGGGTGGGAGCACTGCAGGTGTGTAGCTAACAAGGTACTAATTGGGTACCAGGGTGAGGATGAAAGCAGTTACAAGCAGTTGGTCAGGAGCATTGCACCCCAAAGAGTACAATGCAAGTGCTGAGCTTTGCGACTGGAGGAAAGGCAAGCTGTACTCCTAGCTGATTAACTGCTGAATCCTGCACTGTGAGTGTCTTCTCTGGGATGAGCATCCTTTAACTGACAATGTTCCTGTGTGCCTTTAATGCAACCTACTGAATCAAATAGAAAAATTATACATTTAATTAAGGGGTGTGGCTGTGGTTCAGTGAGTTATGTTTTGTTATGAGCATACATACACAGATAAGACCCTTAAGCGTGAGGATGCAGATCCTGTATCTTCCTTTCTTCTGAAATCTTGAGCAAGTTGTGATGCCTCAGTTTCTCTATCCCTTTTTCCAGTTTTTAGATTGTCAGCTCATGTAATCTGATTCTCTCTCCCTGCCACTTGCTGTCAGTACGTGAAATGCCCACTTGCTAGCACAGCTTCAGTATGCTCAGGATTCTTCTAAATCTAGAATCATACTAGCAGAGCGAAGAGGAAAATGAAGGTTATGGGCAGGAATATGAAAGTGTGTCTGCAAACTGCGTATATTCAGAGGTAAAAACAACCCTATCATAAATAAGGCAGCAACAAGAACTGTGACCATGTTTTTTGTGCTACAACTGCTGCAGACCCTTGCTTTTGCTTCCCTGTAGATCTGTTGATTTTTAACATGCTACTTCTGGAAGGGAAGAAAGAAGCTGCCTGTTTTGAGACTATATTGGTCAGTCCCTCCAAGAAAAGCCTGGCTTAGACAGCATTTTCATCTAAAGCATGATGTGAGACTTACAAGGCTCTTTCATAATGACAATTCCTCATCCTTTTCAGTCAGCTGCCCATCTCTTTGTTTACTTCCACTTCAAACAAAAGATGCAGTATTAACAGCCTTGTCATTTACAGATGTTTGCCTTTAGAATAACCAGGAAAAGGATAAAAAAGCCCAAAAATATATATTTAATATGTTAGTGGGAGTGCTTCTAGCATGTTTTAGTATGTGTTGTTGGATTGTTTTTTTTTGTTGTTGTGGTTTGTTTTTTTTTGTTTTGTTTTGTTTTTTAACAAGGCATCAGCTGCACTTTAAATTGCTGCTGAGATGAATGGAAGCTAATAGGAGATGTTCTTGAAGTTTGTTTTCTAATCAGATCAGACTGGATCTTATTAATAAAAGTGACTGATCTGAACAGAACTGTCTGTGGTTAAATAATCAGTTTTGTTATTGAGAAGTGATTAAATTGCCTAGGGAAAAAAATATAAATTACCCTTGGTTTACCAAGTTTTAAATTAAGGTGCTTCCCCCACCCTCGCCCCAAATCAGTCTCTCTTGAATTGCATTTTCTGTTTTTTTTTTTTTTTTTTTTTTTTTATTCAGTTTCAACCATATTGTTTATTCCATAATACTCAGCTCTACTGAACTCTGTATTTCAGAGTGTATTGCAAAGAGCACTGACATCAGTCTTATCCATTTAAAGGATGGGGAAACTAAGACACAGGAAGGGAAGATGTAACGTTTGTAATACCGTAGAGTAATAGTTGTATGGCTGAAGTGAGACTAGAATCACAGATCTCTGAGGCCTGTTGTGATATAGAAACCCAGAAAATAATTTTTCTCTAGGAGCAGATGTAAAGCCTGAGTAGACATAAAACCAGAGTTCAGAAAACGCTGAAGAAAAGAAAAAGAGTAATGTAAATTTTCAGTCCACAGTGGGCAGATTTTTGATCATGGGAGTAATAGGGAAAATTATTTTTTAATTTATTTTGTTTTGTGTGTAAGTACTTATATTTTGACAGAGTAAGTTAACCAAAGGATGATTTTCACACAGTTCTAGTAGCCTAGCAAACCATTGCAATCAGCTTTATTGGCAGATTAGTCAGAAAGTTGGACTTGTGATAATCTTCCCTTCCCTTCCCTTCCTTTCCTTTGGAAAAGATGATACTTCAAAGACTTAGCAAATAAGGTATGTTCTTCCTGATTCTGCACTTAACTTTAACTGAGTTCTTAAATCTTTTTGCCTCTATCTCATGATTAAGTGCTTTGCTGACTTGAGATCTTAATGAGGCCCCCTACAATGGTTCCTTACAGTTCTCTGGTGGAAATTCTGCCTGAAGCATTAGAACACAAGAAGATGTGGCTCCAAATTCCCATTCTTTTTTTCAGCTAATTTTTCTAACTTAAGAACATCCTTCCCCAGTTCAGGCTTGATTGCTTGATTACAACAGTGAGCACACTGATGGCACTCAACAAATAATACTTCATAATTAGCACTACTGATAAGAGAGTGAGACAACATCAAAATAATATTTAATGGCACACTGCAATGTTAGTGGGTTGAGTTCTTGCCTTCATAGCACAGCTGAGAGAAGTGTATTCCTTTTGTTTCTGTCTTCTACTTCATATTGATAATTGCCAATTTAAACTCAAAGCATTTTCCAGTACATAAAAAAGTGTACATTTTATACCCTGGAAAAAAGCAACGAGTATCAGCTGTCACAGCCTCTGTCATCCTACCACATGGAGGGAACAGATGAGCATTGTGGTGCATCATGAGGGAGATGAAATTCAGGTCCCATAAGAATGAGATACCTTCATTTGTTGGAATTAAGAATCTCAGTACAGAAGTCCTGCTTGTTCCAGTCCTGATCAACCAAGAGGTTTGTTTATTGGAGGAGCTTGACCTCAATGATTTTAGAACCACACACAGAGGTAAGGTCACTCAGTGGCATCCTAAAGCATTCAGAATTTGAGTAAAAAAAGCAACTTGCACTTGACTCAAAAACAGATGAGGATCTAGTGCAGGACACCAAGACTGTAATGAATTTATTTTGGAAATAAAATTATTATTTATGATTGGCTTTTGAAATGGTGTGGGGTCGCCAAACCAGGATGTAAACTACTACTACAGGCTTTTTGTTGGGACTTAACAGTAGGATATATCCTCTGCTTACTGGATTCTGTAGGAGCACTAACTTCCCTGAAGATAAAAGACATCTTTCCAGTCACAGCACACTGCTTCAGTCCAGCCTTGAAACAATAGCAGGAAGAAGAACTGAAACAAAAGGAGGCATCTATTTTCCTGACAGAAACAAGTGGTCAAAGGCATGATTATGACCCTAAAGTAACTCCTTCCACAGGTAGTTGCAGAGAATTTCTAAACCTTCAAGATAAGAGACTTATTTACTTCCCCCACTGCTTTTTATTTCATGTACTTGACCTACCAATTTTATTTTTAGTTTCTTCTGCTTTTAAAAGCCCTGAAGAAGCCTAGGAATAAAGTTCTCTAAGTGAGTTTACAAACAAAAAATGTGACAAAACCCCTTAAAATGAAAAGAAAAAGAGGAGATCTCTTTATTCTCTTTTTATTTATTTATTTTTTCCTTTAGATGATGTTTAATGGCTTCAAAAACTTGAGCTCAAAAATTTCTTAGTCTGCAGTTTTCTGTGTGTTTAATCCTTAAGGCATATGGATAGCATCCTAACCTTAATGAACATTAAGATGCAAGAGTAAGAAAGAGGCACACTTTGTTAATACAGTTGTGATTTTGCTAGTGTATAGGGATATATACGTAAGTACATATTATATAAATTTTTATATAATGTAATATTTATATCACATATATATAATATGCTACCTTTGAACTTTGCAGGCAGGGGAAATGGGAAGAAGAGCTGTACTGTCCTACAGCCATCTCAGGTTGCAAAATGAAATGTTTGAGTAATTGGGAATTGCAGTCACAGGTGTTAGGGCCCTTCATTTCTGAGGAACATTTAGGACCACAGTGTTTATTAGCCTAAACAGACAGGCAGAATAAAGAACATTGGATTTGCCTCTGGTTTCCAGACATGTAAAACAAATTTCTGTCCTGTCACTATCTTCTCCAAATGGAGTCTCAGCAAGTATGACACTTCATGAGCAGCTGTTCTAAAAAGGATCAGGATATTACCACATCCTTTCAGGCTGGTGAGCATCAGGCAGGCATTTGCAGAGCTAAATAGGGATACTAGAATAGCGAGAAGTTGCATTTTACCATCCTTTGCTTTCTCTCCTGAATATATGAATAGTGGATATTGGAGACTCACATATGCCTATCAAGGTCAGGAAGTGTGTACACCTCTGAATGCTACCATCACAGTCCTCAAATTTATTTTGGGTGATTTATTTGATGTTCCTGTAAGTCTCAAGCGGCTAGGCAAAAGTAATGGACTATGAATCTTTAGCAGATCTGAGCTACTACCAGTGGATATGAGCCCTGATCTTTGAAGATACTTTGATCTGAATTTTTATTCAAATCTTTCTCTACACAGATCAGTCCCGCCATCACAGTGGGAATAACATGGGATAGTATGGACTGTATTACAGAGCATTAATGGGCAGAACATGTTTGCAATGTGTTTAGCTGCTATCAATATTAATGCACTCATTTGAGGGGCAATAAATTGATAGAATGTAGCCTTATAATGCATAAAAATTGCATCAGCTTCAGAGCTGTAAATGGAAATCCCTCCAAGAGGAGAAGTAATTGGGGAAGGGGCTTTTCCTAATGTCATTTTATTTTGCACTTTGAATATTCAGCCCTGGAAATATCACCATTCAAGATCAATCTTGCTCTCTTCCCTTAATATAGAATCATAGAATCAGTAAGGTTGGAAGGGACCTCTGGAGATCATCTAGTCCAACCCCCCGCTCAGCAGGGTCACCTACAGCATGTTAGACAGGGTTGCATCCAGGCGGAACTTGAATATTGCCAGAGAAGGAGACTCCACAACCTCTCTGGGCAACCTGCAATATCTTACTGGAATAAAAAGTTTGGATTGTAATGATGTAGTAATAACTTTAAAATAATAAATGAATAATCTCCTTGCTGTTTCAGAAAAGGTGATAAGTGTTTAGATTCTGTAATGCCCAAATTAGAAATAAATACTATATTTATCTTCAAATTTATCTTTCTGAAGAAATAATTACTGAATAATGCCCTAAAAAAAGAATAAACAGTGCATTGAGACAATTATGTGTCTATTTATCCATCCATCCTTCCCTTCCTCCTACCATCCAGTCAAAAGGGGAAATGAAAACATGTTAGTGAAATGTCACATAGGCTATATCTATATCAGTAAATTAAATGTTACATTTATGTGTGTTGAACATGATTGTCTGTGCTGTTGTCAGAAGTGTTGCTGGTCTGGTTTTGTTCTGGACCAATTAGTACACTCTGAAACAATCCCCATGCATTGTGGATCATTAGCATGGGTTAAGGACACAATATGCAATTTAAGTGTGGCCATCCAATTCTGAGGGCCAAGAGAGATTAATAGCATGGATGTGAGGCATTCGATGCTTTTTGGCCTCAGTAAAAGTGAACAGTCCCAGGAATGTTTAATTTATAGCTGTGAACATATCCATTAAAAACTTGGGTGAGTAAGTCATTTAAGAACTGATAAAAACTCTGCCATATTTATTTACTTAAGCAGGTAAGCGTATATGCATATATATATCATAACAGGTTGACAACCTTATTAAAAAAAAAAGATATGTAGAGATTAATGTACTAGATCATATTTAGATATATGTACAAGGTAGGCAGAAAGAAGATTCCCTTTTGTGTATGCTAACACATGTCACTTGGGACTGTTAACACCTCTTACATTCCAGGCTCTTGAACTGGAGACCAGTTGTGACAAAGGACATCTTGAAACAGTGACATATTAGTAAGAAGAAGTGAATGTCAGAGGTCCCTTGCATACTGCCAGAACTACCCTATAAAATGAGAAGAGCCCAATGTATGCCGTGCAGAAGCAGAGGGCTAACTAACACACCAGGTTACACCAGGTACACACCAGGAGTGTACCAGGTTTCCAGTGGATTCAGTTTCTGGACTGACTTAAAGTATAGCCAGTAGGAGGCATGCTATAGATAGCAAGGCACAGAGTAAGGTCAACGTGCAGAAACCAATCATTAAGTCAACAATGAGTTCTGTTACAGGCCAATTTAGCAGTAACTGGCAGATACAGTCATAACCCAGACTACAAAATGCAAATAATATATGACACACTCAGGAAAAAAAAAAGATTTAAGTCTGCATATTTTTTTACTTGCATTCCCCTTCCATCAGCACCACTCCTGCTGTGTCAGGACTGAGGTCTTATCCAACAGTTGCTGACAGACATAGGATAAGGCATTCAGCAGTGCCTGCTGAAATAGAGATATCGAGAGCTGGATGACAACAGCATGCTGAAAAACACTGTAGCCCATGGCTCCTCATTATCCTTACATCTATAACTCTACATCTTGACCTGGGGGGGATGCCTTAGGGTACCTCCATACATAACCTGAGGTAAGAAGTATCCAGCTAAGACTGAGAGGAAAATTCTGCACAATACTAGTGTTATGTGTTACTGTGCAAACCTAGGTGAACTGTTTTTTCAGTTTATTTTCCTCCTTAGGTCTCTTTTGAAGGGCAGGACCATGAGAATATAGAAGTGTAGCTGTTTTTGTTGTTGTTTTGTTTTGTTTTGATTTGTTTTGTTTCAGTTTGAAACAGGCAACAGCTTCGCCACAAAAGTGGTAGATGTGAAGATGATGAGGAAGGTAAGGATGATGATAACTAGAAGGTCCTTCTCTGTGCAAAGGGGATAAGAAACATGTGAAACACCTCTTAGCTGTGTGCAGATTTTCATATGAATCCATGAAAGCTGGGTGCCCCTTCCCACTCACTGTTCATGGAGTTATCATTGTGACTTAATTTCCCACCTTATGAACCCTTTACTTCTGTAGGTAACTCTAGGTCATCTCTTGCTAGTCATCTCATATGATTTTATTAGTTTGTATTGCACTATCCTCTAGACAGCATTCTTCTGATTCAGGCTTCTAATGTGTTTGACTTTCTTTATACAGCGAGTGGAGAAAATGGCAGAAAGTGCCCCAAGCAGCTGGTAGGACCTGGGTTTGTGTCTCCCTCATTATTCTTTTTCAATTCCTGAGTACAAGCAGCAATGATCAGCAGATGTTTCAACACAATTGTCATCATCATGGGACCTGCTGCCTTCTTGTTCCCAGTTCACCAGAGCACCCCATCATGTCTACAGTAGCTCCCTGTGGTCTGAATGGGAAAAGAGTGTTTTCTGTGGCCTGGGAAGGAGGGAGAAAAAAGCCGTACAATCAGGAACAGCGGGGATCTTCAAATCCAGGAAGACTGTGGATTCTTTTTCTTTCTTTAACTGCATTCTCATTTACATTTAGAAAAATGACATATAGTAATTAGGTTCCCAACTCTGTCCAAACTTTAAGTAGGATCCTTTAAAAATAGACTTTATAAGTTCAGGTCTTTTTTTTTTCCCTTCCTTTCTTTTTTTTATTTTTTTCTTCCCCCTTAAGAGATGAACAATAGAACCAGTCTGCTTTAACAGTTTTTTTTTTTTTTTTTTTTTTTAACAATAGTCTTTCGGAAATGCAGGCTGAATGCTGACAGGTTTTGACTAACGTAGAAAGTTTTGGAGCTTATTGTAGTACTTTCTGTCTCTTTCTCCCCTTCTACCTCTTCCTTTTGCTGCCTCCTTTCACTCACCATTGACAATGTATGCATTAGTAATTGAAGAAATTCTATTCTTAACAACTTACAGTTCTGTGAGATGTCGTTCTTGTCGGTGGTATGGCTGCTGTTTCCGCAAACTAAACACATTTGACTGCTAATTTCCCATTGAAAAGACACTGGAAGATTCCTGAAATTAATGGTGTAAGACAAGTTTACAAACTGTTAGGCTCTGATGTGAAAATTAGTGCGTCTCCTTTGCAGAGGCTAGGTACAGTAGGGTGGAATAGCCGTGAACAGCCTGCATACTCATAACGATCCTCACCGATGAAAAAAATAATTGCTTATATTTCAGAGACCTGGAGACTGCAAGAGAGAGAAGAAAAATATCAGGATGTATGTAAGAAGGGAGAGAGGGAAGGCTGGCTTGTTGGCACAAAGAGGAAATTGCAGGACTTTTCAAGCAGAAAACTCTATTTTACACTGAGAAATCAACAGCTTTGTTAAGGACCTGCTGTTGGCATCTTGCTCCAGCATAGTATGTGTTGAGCTCTGAGTAATATTTGTGGGGAATTGCAAGGGATTTTTAAGCCAGTAAGTCACAACACACAACTTCAGTTTCTTAAGAAGCAAAACTACCAGAGAAAGAAATTCACAAAACCGTGGAACCTGAATCTTTCCTGCCATGCATGTAAATCAGGAGTAATCAGATAAAGCCAGTGGAATTATCTGACAGTTAAAACAAGGCTATATGAGAAGAATTTGCCATATTTCTTTCCTCTAAAAATGGATAGAGCTGGTCAGTTATTTGCTCAGGAACAAAAACACACTTTAGATAGGGAGACAAGCATTAAGATTTTCCTCTTGAAAGGTTATGAAATAGTGACTCTCCTTAATGCATTAAATAATAAAAGCTATTTTGCCCATACTCATAATCCTTTAGTTCTCTCCAGAAATCCCTGGTAATGTTCTCTTTAAGTTAACGGTCAGTAAGAACTTCTGACTTTTCTGCTCACCTCTTATGTTTCTCGACTATCAAGGTGCTTGATGAAAGGGTTCAAATGTACAAAGTGTTCTAAGTTTTGCTGTCAGCATTTTAAGGTAGTTACTTGCATCTTGCACAGTGTAAACATTTTCAGCCAGTAATTATAGCCACTTCTTAGTCTTCTGTCTTGGGAGAGCTAACCTGTTAAAATCTCATCTGAACAGGAGAGAAGAAGTCATAGGATCACAGAATCAGTAAGGTTGGAAGGGACCTCTGGAGATCATCTAGTCCAACATCCCTGCTCAGCAGGATCACCTAGAGCATGTTACACAGGGATGCATCCAGGCGGGCCTTGAACATCTCCAGAGAAGGAGACTCCACAACCTCTCTGGGCAACCTGGTCCAGGGCTCCGTCACTCTCACAGGGAAGAAATTCCCCCTCACGGTCAGGCAGAACTTCCTGTGCTTCAATTTCTGCCCATTGCCTCTTGTCCTGTCACACAGGACAACTGAAAGGTTTGTCCCCATCCCCTCGACACCTTCCCTTCAGGTACTTGTACACATTGATCAGATCCCCCCTCAGTCTTCTCTTCCCCAGGCTGAACAGGCCCAGCTCTCGCAGCCGTTCCTCATAGGGCAGGTGCTCCAGCCCTCTGATCATCTTTGTAGCCCTATGCTGGACTCCCTCCAGTAGCTCCATGTCTCTCTTGTGCTGGGGAGCCCAGAACTGGACACAGGACTTGAGATGAGGCCTCCCCAGGGCTGAGTAGAGGGGCAGGATCACCTCCCTCCACCTGCTGGCAACACTCTTGCCAATGCACCCCAGGATACCATTGGCCTCCTTGGCCACAAGGGCACATTGCTGGCTCATGGTCAACCTGTCATCCACCAGCACTCCCAGGTCCTTCTCTGCAGAGCTGCTCTCCAGAAGGTCAGCCCCCGGCTTGTCCTGGTGCCTAGGGTTATTTCTCCCTAGATGCAGGACCCTGCGCTTGCCCTTGTTGAACCTCATGAGGTTCCTCTCTGCCCAGCTCTCCAGCCTGTCCAGGTCTCTCTGAATGGCAGCACAGCCCTCAGGCGTGTCAGCCACTCCTCCCAACTTGGCATCATCAGCAAACTTGCTGAGGAGGCACTCTGTCCACTCATTCAGGTCACTGATGAAAAAGTTGAACAGGATGGGACCCAGTACTGAGCCCTGGGGGATGCCACTAACCACAGGAGTGGAAGGTATCGTATTCAGACCTTACACAAACACAGATGAATTCATGAAAACTTGTGTTTGCAAAATATACGACACAGTGATTTATTTCATTTTGTTTTATTCTATTACATTCCTTTTGTAATGTATTACCTGAGAGAGTTTTTCTGTTTGTATTTTCTTCTTAAAATGATGACATATTTATCCATAGATAATATATTCTAGTATTAACTTTGTTATCTCATTACTTGTAGAGCTAACTACTTTAATTAGTTATTTTTTTTAATCGAGACAAAATCATGTTAAAAAAAGAAAGAACAGAGGTAATTAACTTTCCCAAGATTTTTTCAGTCTGAATCATATTAAGTTGGCTTTTGCTCACTTCAGAGAAATAGCAGTGTATTTTTACTGTTGACAGTCATCTGAAAGACTTCTAGACTATGAAAATATCAGGAATTAGTTAATTAATTAATGGCTGTAGTATGTTTTTAGCCAGAAGTGTTTATATGCGGTGGGATAGATAAGGAATTACTGTTTCACTGTTGTCAGTCTGGATGACCTTCCTCTCTCTAACATTTTCTGCTACTTAGAGGTTTCATTGATATGCCAAGCTCAGGTGACTAATTTTATACACTGCCTTTATATTTTGCATCTGTATTAAACAAACCTCCCCCCCCCCAAAAAAAAAAAAGAAAAAAAAAAAGTGTGGCTGCTTCTCCAGTGTATCCACTTCAACAGTGTTATTTGTGAATCCATTTTTCTATCACTCACAGCAACTTTTTCATGGGTGATCTTGGGAGGGAATGAGTCCATACCCTGTTAAAACTTCAGAGTAAGCCTAATCAGCAGTGGAATGTGAAAGCCCATATTGAAATTTCACCAGAAAGCAAGGAGTAAACTCATATTCTTGGAAAAAATGCCATGAGAACTTTTGTAACAATGAATGTTCAGTATTCTTCTATGAAGATTTAGCATAAAGATGGAAGAAGGGACTTTTAATAGTACCTTCTGCTCTTTTTTTAGAAGATGGGTTTTCTTCATGTGAGTGCATAGATTTTTTACCCATCGCTCATCCTTTTTCAACAACAATTATTATAAAAGGAAATTATAGGTTAAAATACTTAAGGTGATTTTTTTTTTTTTTCTTCTCTCTCTCTTTTAGTGAACGGGGTCATGGACAAAAGAAAGAGGAGAGAGATCTAGTGAGAAATACATGTCCTGCACAGAGAATCACATGGAATGGTGTATATACCAAGAACTAATTTAATAAGCAACCTCTCCCTGCTAGTGGGCGATTAAACTAAATTGCCAGTCTAAACTTTTCTATGCTGCGTTTCAAATGTCAACACATTACATTGCTATTCCTCTTAATTTCTCACAAAGAAAATGCAAAATGAATTCATTATGCTGAAGTAAGTGGAAAAAATGATGAGTTTCTCCAGAAGAGTAGGCAATGGGGAGAGATTGGGCAAGGCGATTATATTGAGATATTTGAATAGCTGGCCATTAGCAAGAGGATCCCCATTACTTTGCTGATAATTATATCCTCTTCACTATGACTTCCCAATGGAATAATACAATGTTCCCAGTGCAGGAGATAATGAAAAATACCATTCAGGTGGTACATATGTGCCAAGAATAGTGTGTTGTATTTCTTCCCTTCCCCAATCACGTAGATTGCAGTCGTGCACACCTACATGATATGTTAATACTTGTGTGGTTGTTCAGGGCTGTGTACAGGGCAAATAAATGTATCTTGAAAATGGAACTGGCAGTGGAATATCATTCTCACAATGTAATTATCTCCCGTATTAGTGGGCCCGGTGTTTCATTGAGTGCATTTTTGTTAGCTATTATGTAAATAACTTTCAAAGCCCACCACACTGTAATAATGAGGACTTTGGAAGGAATCTTACAGGGATGAAGTTATTTCCTTTTTTAAAGACAGAGTGGTAGTGGTAACCAGAGCTGTAAGCTTCTCCTAATTAATCCATCATTTTGCAAGCACATTTCTGTTCAGCAATCAAGGAAAATGAAGCAAACAAACAAAAAGGGAAAGAAGGAGGGAAAATACAGCAAGAGAAGAACACCCACTCATTTACAGTAACTATTTTTTTCCAAGTAATACAAAAAATCTCCCATGTGTTATTGCAGCCTTATCACTTCTTGGCATTTTTATTGCTGGTCTATTTTCAGTTTGGGGGAATCTTGCTGTGCACTATATATCTGCCTCAGATTCATTAATTTTCACAGAAAACTCAATTTGCATAAAAATGCTTTGCTCTTTGGCTGCTGCCTTATATATCTGGGGACCTCGTGGCTTACATAAAAACTTTCACTTCAAGTTATTTACAGGAGGGAAGAAAAAGAGATGCCCTTGGTGCAAAAGAAGTGCCCAAGTCTAAATTCTGCAGAAGACAGTGAAATTATGCTGTGAGATCCTCTTATGAATGGGTTAAGTTGAACAGCTCATGTTTGTTAGTTTATTTTGATGTTGTTGGTTTGATTTGGTTTGGTTTGGTTTTGCCATGTTCTAATGTTTAACAGGAAGCATAAACGAAAGCACATGAAATTCAATAAAGACCTGTAGAAACCTTTTTTTTTTGTAGTTGCATATGTTTATGTTAAAGAAAAAAAATGAAACTTTCGGAAGTCTTTTAAGAATAATTTTTCAAATGTTACTATAAACGTAGAATGTTTGCTTGGATAATGTTAATGAGTCTTATGAAGGAAATTGCTAAAACTTTTGAGGGGTTGATTCTTTCCTTACTCACTGTAGCATAAACCAGCTTGGTTTTAGTGAGGGGAGAGTAAATGAGGTTTTTGTTTTTTGTGTTTTTTTTTTTTTTTTTTTTTTTTTTTTTTAGATAGGAGCAAACTGGATCAAGTTCTGTGATCCTAAAATTCCATCTGTTACACAATGATGTTCACTTTTCGTTGAAGAGAACTTTCCTCTGTTTTTTATAGAAAGCCAAGAAAAAAAATGTTAGTGGATGGAAAATAATCTCTAATTTGTCCAAACTTTTTTTCCACAAAGAATATAAGAGTGAGACTTACATTGGATGCTCTTGGATGTCTGTTGTACGCATCCTTGTGCACTTGAGCATCTGTGTTGTCTAGACTTTCAGAGGTGATGAACATCTGCAATTTCAGTTAGCACTGTCAGATATTTTGAGTATCCAGGATACCTGAAAATCATTCCCTTTTGAGTGGAAGCTGAAATGCGCTTCTGGAAGCTTGACATTCAGAGGATAAAGCTGGAGAAATGTAGCTGCCAAATACAACAACATTGGAACACAGTTGTAAGCAAGTAATAGTGTGAGCACCTGCATTGGGTTGGACCTGCTTCATGTAGTCTGATGTCTCATGTTAAGTTTTACTTTCCCTCCTCCTATTCTCTGCCTTGTGCCACCTCACATTTCCCTTGCCCTTGTGTTATTTCTTTTCCATCTTTCCTTGTTCTATATCCAGTTTTCTCAACCTTCATTTTAACCAAATGTCTTTTTTTTTATTTTGCTTGCTTATTTTTTAGTAAGTATTCTTTTCCCTCACATGAATTAGCTGATCTTTTGTGCAAAGCGAAGCTTGAGGAAAACTGTGAGCGATCATTGTTCTTTCTGTATTACTTGTTTCTTATGGAATACTAATTGTATAAACTTGCTACAGACATTAGACACTCTGTATATGAATTAAGAACTTTGAATACTAAGCTGAAGTGATTACTTGCTTCCACTTTTCTTCCCCTGGCAACCTTCCTTGACATATAAGGTAAAAAATGTCCAGAAAATTTTAATATTTGTCTAAGCCTCTGATCTCTAATCTGCCCCTTAGGGCCTGCACAGATAGGACACTTTTGACTAAAAATTCTTGAATAATAGGCAATATTTTTTCCCATGTTTCCCCATATTTATATAGAACATATCATCTAAATATAGAAGTATTGTGCAAATAACCTTTCAGCCACTTGATAACTTTGGTGGTAACTAATCAGGTTTACAGGCTTACGGCTTTATGGAAATAGTGAAAATTTTTTATCTTGTACCTCATATTACAGTTAATATGCATGCATGTCTTCCAAGTAATATCAGGTTTTTGTGGGAACACAGTGAAAGAAAATCTGCTTCCATGGGTTATGTATAAATTAGATGGATGGATTAGATGGATGGAAAGATTAGATAGGAAGTTATTTCATAATGGGTTTTATTTTTTTATTAATATTTGCTTAAATTCATACTCAATGTTTCATTTCATTAGTGTTATGCCTAATGTTATTTCAATTAGTTTGGAGGGGGTTTGTGTTTTATGTAACACAAGCTTGGACAGAATCATGGAAATGGAATAAATCTGGTAACGTCAGTCTAATTGTGCAATCTACTCAGTGGTCTTGAAAATCAATCAATAGAAAACATGTTTTACATATTTCAATATGAATTTCCTCCTGTCACTCATCAATGTGTATTCACCATAAAAATGTACATCTTCAACAAAAATTTATGAACTTTGAAGACTGAAATCTTATTTTGCAATCTGCGTTCAAGAAAATAATTTTAGCTTGCCTTACAAATGACCTAGAGAGGCCTCCTACTGAAAAGTGACGGTTTTCATTCCTCATCTTCAGTCAAATTTTAACATCCTTCCTGAGGGAGCCAGCTGTCACTTGGTTAAGGGTTTGGAAATCTAGTCACTAGCCTACTTTTAATTTGATCAAGACTATTCAGCTAATGTGGACACTTTCAAATAGCCATTAGGAAAAATGCTATCTTCATTTGGTCTTTAAGACTGGAATTAACCTAACTAAATATAGACATCAGTGAGGTAGCTGTGTACCTTCTAGCTTGTCACCCTAGCCATTGAAGGGAAAAGGTCATGATTCATCTTATTCTTAAGAAAATGTTCAACATATATCAAATGAATTACTTTTCCTCTCCGAAGACTATAAGTGGAGCCTACATGACTGGCTCAGAGATAGATGTTTAGTTTAAATATCTAAAAGTTAAGATGATGAATCCTATCCAAGTACTTCGTTCTTTCCATAAGCTCTAGGCCATTTAGATTAGATTTATCTACACTAATTCAGGCTAGCTATTTAAATATGCTTTAAGCCTATCCTAGTTAGACTTTTGAGTCAGAGAAACATGCAAAACATAGGAGATGAGTCAGATTCCTAACTAGAAGTTCTTTCTTAACTTACATTATGCATACAATCACAATCCAGCTGATCCTTGTCAAGCCTAACTTCATCTGAAGTCCATGTAGTTTCAATGGTGTAAGGATAATTAGGCCTCTAAAATGGAGAAAACTCAGCATAGCTGCTGTATTGATTATGTTTAACTTTGTATCTTGGAGTAAGATTCTACCCGTAGAGGTTTTTGACCTAAAAGGCGTATATAAATCTAACAACCGTTCCTGTCCTGTTTGTTTCTAAAAATGTAGCCATCACTTTAATGCCCAAACCGTGTATTTATGTCTTCTGAAGGTTTTCAATATTCAAAGATGTTTAGGGAGCTATTTAGACATATACCTCAAAATCCTGTGGCATTGCACTACCCTTGTATAATGCAATACATATGCAGAGCTTGTTATTTAAAAAGGAAGTGTAAAGCTTTGGAGCTCATGGTCTCTGATCTTCATTTTGTCAAAAGCCCATTCTTTGCATACCAGACCTGTGCCTTCTGGCCAGTTAGGTCAGTGTGTGCTGGACAGATACTGCAGTAGTCACTGTATCATCTGTACGTGAGTCATTTTACTTCAGTCAAAGGGCCAGTCAGTTACATCTCTATTAGCAAGAACCCCAATAACAGTAAGGAAGCACAGTGATGTTCCTGTGCAGCACAGTAAACGAATAGCATAATTGTGCTTTTCATCCACAGAGTAATAGATAAAATATCCCAAGTGCCATCAACTTACGAAGCCGTGCAAGAAAATCATGTGTCTTGCAACTGAAGTGATGTAAATACAGTTAAGAGGAGCCTTTTCAGAACAGATTGGCTACCTGTACATTTTAGTACCCATTATTTCACAACAGCAAGTACAAGATGCTACAGAAAAAAAGGTATACAAAATGAGCAAAGAACGGAAAAACTCTAGTAGCCTGTTTATCCCATAAAAAGTCACAGGAAATTACACAGACACAGACACACACACACGCGCGCACACACACACACACACACACCACCGTGATTATCATCAACAGTTGAAAGACCATGAAAGTAACTTTGAAAACTAGATCCTGCAAATAGGTTTTGTAAGATCAATTCTTCATCTTTCCAGGGAGAGGTGCAAGTGGAAAGCTTGTGAAATGGGATTAGTAAAAGTCTCACCAGACTTGTAAAATGAGGGGATCATTTGATCATCTCTGCTCCTATCACTGTACAATAGCTCTCTGCATTTTAAATTTTGCTCTGCTCTCTCAGTATCAAATTTTGCATATACTACTGGCTCTTTCTTTTTTTAATGTGCCTTTTCTCATTTGATATAAACATTCTTTGTTCTGTTCATTTCTGCCAGGATGTCTGTGACACTCCAGGAGCGCATGTCTTTATGAGTGATATGTACAGTAAATGTGCTCAGTTCAGAGAACTTGCTGTAAAGGGTCTACCCCAGCTGTCTCCATGTCTTCCCTGATGTCCTATCACTGTGAAAAATGGCTATCTTAAACCAGGACAGCAAAAAATTTAACAGTGGTGGTCTTGTACTTCATTTTAGCATTTACAGCAGCCCTGGGATCTGACTAGAGAACCAGAGTTGTAGAAGGTCAGTGCATGTGCTAGCATCGCGCTGGACAGATGAGATCACAAGCCCTCTGCTGGCTTCAACCTTTGCTTTTTGATGAAATATATTAATTAACATAGTAAGTAATTTAAGAAAATATCCCTAAATTTGCACAATTCAGCGTAAGTCACTCCAAAATACAGGTGCAGATTTGGGGGTTATTTTAAGGACTCTGAGGGTATAATCTAGGCAAATAATTTGGATTATCTGAATACTGAGTTATCTTTTCTCTTAAACTCATTTTAAACTACTATGATGTCTGACTCTTTTTTTTATAAATCATGGTAAACTTCGCTGAAGACAAAGGAGTCATACCCCTCAGGTTTGAGTGTGCCTTTTATTTTGTAATTATTATGAAAAAATAAAAACAATTGGAGCCTTATGTTGCCTTTACTTACCATATATCTTACTGGCTTCCTGCAGTGAGAGAATTGTTACTAGTATTTGTCATGTGAGGATTTTCTTTTTTTCTGTTATCGTCTCCTCAAGGAGAGAAATCTGTAAGTGCATTAAGAATTTTATTCAGATAGTTTAGCACGGGGAAGGGAATGAAGGAAATAACCAAATTGTTCAGCATTTTAATTAGAGAAGGAAAGGTTAAAAACAAAAACAAAAGCAAACAAGATTGCCTTCCAACACACACCAAATAGCCACGGCTTTGGAACTTGTGTATTAGATTTTTATTCTGGAGGCTTAGCTATCTTTGGATATAGAACATTCAGGGTAAGGGCTGACACTTTGAATATGATGTGGTATTCTACTTAGGTACCAGCAAGCAAGTTTTGTGAGAACATGGCAGCTTGTGTTGCTAAGAAACACACTACTGGCTACCTGGACTCTCAGAAAGCTCAAAGCTTAGTGTCCGAGTACAACACTGCTTTTTTTGGTACTGATTCTGTAGCCTAATCCTTTTCAAATGCAACTGTGCTAGATTGTATTTATCTGTGGAACTTCAGACAAATTTCCTTTTACTACTAGTTGAAGAGGGATCCATAGGACATTTCCGCAGGCCAATACTTCATGATTTGCTCTTTCTCATGCAATGGAGAGCTTTACTCATGGCTTTGTCTGCCTGGCCTTGCATGACATCTTCAGCCTAGGTGGGGTTGCATAGACAACAAGATCTGGAGACCTCAAACCTGACCTAAGTCAAATTTGTACCCTGTAAGTGGTTTCATATCTGAAACAAGAAGATCTAGACATGGAATCTTGACCTTATGACTGAATTTAATTTCTTTTAGAATTTCGTCTAAAGAATTTCCATTCCTACAAGGATGTCTTATGCCACAGAATCTGAAACATATCGAGCAAAGGTTGAGAAAGAGATTCTCAGATCCTCAACAAACTTGCCTGGCCCTGAGTTTCATCATGAGATTTTCATATACACCTCTACACTATATGTAACTAAAACATGCCAGACCTAACTCTGCTGGATGGTGCTTGATGAAAAAGATGTATGGAAAACGGTGTAGCTTTGAAACTTGTACTTCATTTTGCATTCTTGAAACTTCCTTACTATCACAATTCATTTATTAGATCGCAGTGATTGACAAACTGGCTTCTAGGTACCAAGAAACACTATTAGATGTAAAGACCCTGCCCCAAAATGCACAAAGCATAAATAGACAAGTTTTTAGCTCAGTGGCTTCTAGACAGAATATGATTGAAATCAGTGAGGTTCAATCAATGTATACATATTTCACTCGTGGTGCTCCTCATAATATGGTATGAGGCACATTATAGTCACTGGAGGAAATAAAACACGAGTGATCTTATGGGAAAGCGATTACTGGATAATGATGGACTATAGTGAAAGGCTAGGCTCATGCTCTGTACAAGTTAAATTAATGTAAAATATATTTGTATATATAAATGTGTGTGTTCATGTTTTTTGCACTGTGAGTGATTTCTCTGGGCAGCTCTTGGGATTTCTAATACAGGATAGTATAATAAAAAACAATTACAGACAGATCTAGTTTATGCTGGTAGGTAATTCTCTCCAACAGAGGGTGGATTTCGTAGCAAGAAATTTTTTCATTGAAGATGGTTCCAGCCCATTTTTTGCCAGACTGTTTTAATGACAGAGCTTTTTCTGAGGGAGATAGAAACTAATTCTACGTCTAGTAACAGCTCCTTCAGAAGCCAATCAGAAATCAGTTGTTGTTTACAGGAAACCGTAGTTAGGATTTCTCCATATGTATTTTCTTTTCCTTTATAGTTCAGTTGCTTCTGTGGGAAGAAATACACATATTTAAAAAAAAAAAAAAAAGTAAAACTAAAAAAAAAGCTTTTTTAATAATTTAATTTAATAACTCTCCACAAAAAATAAATGAAAACCCAACATTTTCAATGACTTCCTGTTCTGCTGAGAACCTGATTTTTTGTCAGAAGAAGGTATTCTACTACATCTAATTTCCCATTTCCCATATTAACCCTGTTTTCCCTGTTGCGCTTTAAATCCATTACATCTCCCCATTACATCTTTATCTCTCCTTGAAGATCTAGAATAATTAGTCTCTCTTCCCTTGCTCCTGTACCTTTTCTACACATTTTGTAGACAGTTGCAATCTTTCAGCTACAATGATTTCTCTCTCTTTTAAATAAGCCCATAATGTGTTTTTTTTTTTTTTTTCTTATCTCCCCCCCCCCTCCTTTAGTTCTTTCACACTGAAGACTTAAAATCTGTACTGGGAACAAAGTAATCCCATTATAGATTTACTTTTTTGGGAGAAGGTAGGAGGTAGAAATAAGATTTTTTTTTATTTTGAACAATTTAGCAGCTTTAAAAACCACTTTAGAGAGGGAGTGGGGTGGGAGAAAGAACCATGGTAATTTTCTGTTACTTATTCCCCCTGTAGAGACCTGATTGCCGATAGACTCTTCCCACAGCACCACCTACAGTAGTGGTCTAGCTGCAGGCTAGTACAGGGAGAGATTAAGCTTTTGCATCTATAGTGTTACAGTTCCTAGGAGGCTCCTGTACTGCTGTTTCAGTAAAGAGATTTATAGAGGCACTTGGTGAATTTTAGTCGTTTTGTTATCAGCCTGTAACCACAGTAACGTGCATGTGGAGAACACTGCCATCTTAGGCACTGCTGCAGCTTTGCAAATCATCTTACATGCCTGCCTTATATCTTGTTTTATATTGGACTTTTTCTTTAGGAAGAAATATGTCAACCTGTATTCAAGGCCAGACCCTGAACCCAAGTTGAGCTTTATTCTGGTCAGGCAATACTCAAACATCAGGACAGTCAGCTGAATGGAACAAGGCAGAAACTCCTTAGGATAAGGGCATCATTTGGTAGTGTAAGGGCAACCTAGCCAAGAAAACAAGAATCAGAAAAATCTAGGTAATAAAGAGGTGTAATCTAATAATGGTATATCTTGGTGTTAATGTCCTTAAGACATTCTTCCTGCCTCTTGTCCCTAAGTTATATCAAGGCCCAAAAATATCTCCCAGCCAACCCAAGGATGTTAAGAATCAAGTTTCTAGGATAAATGTCTTCACAGACAATGAATTGCAATGCTATCATTTGCCATTGATGTAAAAATTCATATATGGACATCATTCAAGATTCTCCTTCTGTGACCTTTGGAGTAGGAGATCAAAATGGTAAGTGGTTCTGTTTGATGAAACAGAAGATAGAACTGGATGTCCAGCTAATACCTCTTGGAATAACAATAACAGTACTCATTTGTTATATCTTTGTATTCTTGCTTGCTAAATTATTCCTGACAGTGTCTTTAAAAAATGTTCTTTTGTGTGTTTGAAATGACCATCTCTTTTCCTACCTTCTTTCTTTCCATCTGCTTTGAGCAGAAAATTCATATGTTTCTGGATATGCAGACCTTTGCAGTTCAGGCAGTTAATACTATTAAATGTCCTACATTTATATACCTATATAGATAGTTGAACATTAGTGCAGTTACGATCACATTCTAGCTGAGTCTTGAAGCTATAGGTAAGATGCTGGTCTAATTGCAGTTAATAGCAAAATATCTTTATATCTCATATTAATCATTTCTCCTGTACTCTGAAAAATTTCCATACTGCTCCCCTAAATAGCAAAAACAGAGCTATCGATAACGGACCTAATCCTTGTGTTTCTTATGTAACTGTAATTCGACTGACTTCATAGAGTAACTCTTGTTTTGCCTGAGCAGAAAAGGAGAACAGGCCATTATTCAAGCCATAACTACAGTACAGTTAATTCAAGTGATACTGTCACCAACAGGTTTATAGGCGTCATGTTTCCACAGCAGTGTCACAGTTCTTCTCTCACAACATATAGCAGCCAGATATCTGTTAAAATAGGCACACTACCATTCAGTTGCACCTGTTAATAAATCATAAAGATCCCACTATTCAACAACCGAGTCCTCTGTTTCAAGACTATCTGCAATATAATGTAATATAATTCACAATTGAAGGAACACTTCATGCAGGATTAGAACTGTTTGCAATCTAACATTATTCAGACAGTATTGCTATATTATGCAGACCATAATTACAAAATGCTGTCCTTGTAATACTGTGCTTTTGTATGTACGCAGATTATTTAAAATGATTAATCTTAAAATCATTGCTCGTAGACTGTAGTCAACAGGGAAGAGTCTCCGCTATTGTGTAGTGGTATAAGGACATTACAGTTAGTAGCGTTGAAGTCCTGGCCATTTTTCTACTCCATTGTTGTGCTCTGTTATACTGTGTCTCTATAGCATCCTGTAACACTTGAGTAATTCTTCAGAAATCAGAGATGAATTTTGGATTCACATTTTTTTTTCTGACTCAGCCCTTGAATATAATTATAATGATAATATTTACTCTTTTTTACAAGTGTTACAGGAAGCCTTATACTACTGATACAGAATCTGAAATATGAGTCAGATCCCCAAATTATTCAAAATTCTTAGGAATTCAGAACTACTCTTCCAGTTTTATAGAATGCTTGCATAAAATAAAACCATCAGAGGTTTTTCATTCCTCCAGAAGGAAACACAAATGGAGACATCCAAAATGCAGGACTTCTTAGTTTTATATTAATACAGATCTATTAAAAAATGAGGACAGGCCACACAACCTCCTTACATATCCAAGTCTCTTGACTCAGATGATTATCTAGTGTGTGATCATACTGCACTCAGGACAGCAGACAAAGTTTGTAATCATCTTGCATAACCTACAAAGTGCAGAGCAGGTGATCTCTAGTTTTAAAACTATGCATCTCCACAGCTTGAGCTGAACATGATTCAGCTAACCTTAAGCCATTATCACCAGCACAGCAGGATCCTAACACTGGAATCTCTGCTTAAAGTCTCCAGTCAGATCGGATAAATACGTGTTATGGAGAACAAGAAAAGTGGCATTAGCTGATACAGTTAATTTTGTATTTCTGATGATTCTTCACTATTTGTTGGAAGAATCAGTTTCATCCAGTGGCAGAATCAGGGGAGGTGAATGGGAATTAGTTCTTAAAAGAGGACTTTTATTTTGTTAAGAATATAAGCTTAATATTGTAGGTGACTATAACCACCTCATATCTCTCATGGGCAGAGAATAATATGAAAACTGGATTTACACTTAACGCTTGCTTCCATTTGCACCAGTTTGGCCTTGTCTAGCAAGCGTGAGGAGCTTTTTTAATTCAAAATTATTCTAGAAAAATCACAGGAGTCATTATATAAATGTACAAAATGATGAGCCACAAAGGACAGCATGGGTTTCACCCCTCTTAAACCCACCATAATAAACAAAACATGTCTTTGGTTAAGATAGTGCAATTAGGCTGTTTGTAAACTCTGAGACAAGAATCCTACTCTTGTATGTATGCTTTCCAACTGGAAGTGTTTCATTATGACAGAAACAAATGATAACCCTCTTCCATACCATGCAGATCCAGAAAGTACAAACTCAACAAATGAATATGAAGATTGCACAGAGCTTATCCCTTTGCCCAGCACATAAAGCAGCCACAACCTCAAATAAAACTGCAGCTTGCAACCCATTTGAAATATTATTCAGTTAAGCTCTATTTATTACCATCAAAAATAGCACACACAGGGACGGCCAAAACAGTCCCGTTTCACGAAGCACAGCCGAGATCAGCTGACTGGAACTCACACTTATGTTCATCAAAGGACCCTATTTTCATTTTGTGTTCCTTGTTTCTATTTAGAGTTAATAGTAAATGTCTTTTCCTTATCAACTGTCAAATTGTCAGAACGCACTTTGTATGTTCAAGGCTGGAGGATTCAGGGGGTGTCAGAGGGAGGGGGAGGACCATCTGCTTTGTTGACAGAAGTTTACTCCCAATATTTTATACTGAGTAATTATTCAAGGTCCCTTGTATTTTGTGTCTCCCAGAGAGGAGGTATTAAAAATGTCCACTATTAAATGCTTTTCACATAGAAAGCAGAATTTTATGACCCTGTAACTGCAGGATCAGTGGTTTTACGCTCTTTAGCCTCTGCAATAATGTGTGTCTGGTTCCCCCATGCAGACCATGCTGTGGTTAGTGTTGATTCAGTAAACAACATTTTGTTTCATCTCCATGGATATTAGGTCTATAGAGGACAGATTGCATTTACTGATAGTGCCTCATGGTCTTAAAGCACACTTGACTAATCCTTGCCATCATATGTGGTTTGCAGTATTCTAAAAATGGGCAGAAATTAGCGAGAGAATAGAAGAAAGGAGAGGAGACAGGAGAAGAGAGGAGGAAAGGAGGAGAGAGGAGAGGAGAGAAGAGCAGAGGGGAGAGGAGATGCAGAGTGAGAGTAAGAGGGAAGAAAAAGGAATTCCTAATAATATTAAGAAATGGGATGTGGGAAAACAGAGACCCCAAACCCTGCCTCTGAAATTGCATAAGGGCAACAACTTAAACCATATAACCTGCTCCACTATCCCAAAGAACAATAAATACTACTTTCATTTTTTTTTCTTTAATGGAAGTGAATGATTTTTACTTGCAGGTGTCCACTCTTCACGTTTAGAGGCCAAGTTAATTTCTCATGTACCACTCTAAACACGTTATTTTCACTCCTTTTGATTTTAGCACACAGAACCTGAAATTTTATCAGATCCTTTGGTTGTCTAGGACAGTTGAGAAGTTTACAGAAGAGATACATATTAAAAGTAAAATAACCTAATTGCATGGTTGCCTGTGAGAACAAGGGACTGAACTCAGTCTCAAGGTATTGACTGCAGCGTTCCCTTTCATGACTGTTTTTGCTAACAGTTCCATGCACGAGAGATTTCCATCGGAAAACCATATGGCAAATTCTGGTCTTTGGGCCATCTGTCCCAGCTTCTGGTGTGAAAATCAACTAGTGACAGCAGGAAGAAGGCCATGGGCCTATCCTACTCAGCAAAGGTACTGGAACACAATATAGAGAAATCTACCTACTCCAAAAGCAGAGGAATGCTTGCTGCATTCCCAAATGCTCATTAATTAGTACCAATTCTTGAAGATCTTGTTGAGGTTATGTCTTTGTGGTACCCTCAACATTTCCGTGACAGAAGAAGGTAACACTTTCCATAACAACACTCCAATTGAAAAGTCAAGATAGGGCAGCAGTGAAGGGATATTATTTCCAATTTCAGTTCACTTCTAAACAAACAATTGGGCAGGCTATGATCAAGATAGTGTTTCTCTCCTCCTGCCAACTCGCAGAAGAATTACTCAGTGAGCAAAGTCAATACTCAGACCAAGATTCAGACTTGATTAAGTCGTCTTTGAGTAGTCCTGAATCCTAATAGAGTGGCAATCTTGATCCCTTTTTTCATTCCTGAGACATTTGCTGTATACATCTATCATTTTGTAGAACTGAGTACATTAACCCAGGATTCTTCAGAACCCTCACAACTCATGACACTGCTTGAAATTTGCTAGTCTTCTTAGAAATTCTCCATTACCATCACTCTTCCATCCCTTCCTAACTATTTTTCTGAACTCCTGCAGTAAAATCTGGTCAGTTTAAGCTGGCCCAACATTTTAAAAGTTTTTTTTTGATTCAAAAATTACAATGCTCTGTATTCCCTGAATGTCCAAGCATCAAAGACTCAGTTTTTAGTATTCATCTCTCTATTAATAAAGTTATATCTTTATCACCGTCTTTGTTTTTCAGGCTTGTTTAGGAATATCTGCTGCTCCATATTCCCATCCTTGTGAAAAAAAAATGGACTAAACTTAGATTGCAGCCATCCTCTTGTTTCAAGGTGCATCCATCTGAATAGAAGATTATCTAAGTTAATTATTATCCAGTGTTCCAGGCCAGAGGAAGATATGTGCCTCTGTTGACAACAGATGGCTGTCCACCCAAAGATACTCAGTGATAGAGCACTTTCATAAAATATACCAGAACTCTAAGTCATGCTTGCACACATCCACGTTGGAATAAGATAAGGGGAAAAAAAAAAAAAAAAAAGGAAAAAAAGAAAAAAAGCACTATCAGGAATGAGGTGTCTTTCGTATCCAAGTTACTGCTCAGTTTTAACCTAGAATAGCCTTTGCTGGAAATACTGTCTCTCAGTATCTATGTATCTATTTGCATACATATATACATAAAAACAGTCACACTCACAAACTTCCCATGATGGCAGGTAGCTATAGCTTTTCCTCACACATTCCCCTCCCCTCTCTGCCCCCACCAAGTAACTCCTGCTGGGGAGATGAGCCAGCCAACTCCCTTGATGTGTCCTGCCCCAGAGATGGCAGCCAGATGGCCTGACATCTGCAGCAAGAAGAGCTGGCAGGTCGCCCTGAAATCTCCCACTCAAGGGAGCTGTTGTTAAGTACTGAAGTCCCTATCCCTAGAAAGTCTTCTGTGAATAAAATATATAATAAAGTATAATAAATCCTAAAGACAAAGAAAGCCAATAATATTTTGAGACTGCTTACGACAACCTCAGAAGCAACTTCTCCCCATGGGCAGTATTTGCTATGGTTGCCCACCAAGCTCGTCATCATTTAAGTAAGCAAACACAGTGTGTACCATAGTTCACACTGTGAATTCAGATTTCTATTAGCATCCATTAGAGGAGGCCATGATATACACAAATGACATAGCAGAAGCGGATCAGCCCGAAGAGGAACAATTACAACTTACATGTAGTCCATCTCTTCGCGTGATCTTCCAAGTATGCATTTTAGGAACTCTACTGAGAATGCAGTGCCTTTCAAACAGACTATTTTGCACTCCCTTACCACAAGGTTATCTAGAGAGGTAGGCAGATTGACAGAGTACTCAGAGAGATAGAAATAGAGATAACAATGTCAGAAATATAAAACATCTCTAAAAGTAGCGTGTGGTTTATTTCTGAAGTCATGAGAAATGCTAGTGCTTCAAAGACTGTTTGCTCCCTTCTGTGAAGGATTTGAAGCACAGTAACCCCAAAGGAAAATTGGAATCACCCCACCCCACTTAAATCCATCTCTGTTCAGTCCCTGAATGTTAGATCTTAAAACAGGCTCGAGGAGCACTTCCATGCAGTGCATAGAAAAAATAAAACTTCTCCTACTGGGAAAAACAAAACAAAACTTATTTCTTGAGGAAACTCTGCCTTTTTAAGTAACCTAACTTTGAAGAAGAATTAGAGGATTTGAATATTAGCAAAAGAAATTGAGAGAGTATAGGTGAAACAGGAAAGAACGTGGTTTAGTTTATAACATTGCCACAATCAGTATGAAGTGCTTGTGTATCCCAGGACTTTGTTGTTGTTGTTGTTATAAGAAAACTGTTTCTCTTTTTGCTAAATTGAGAGATAAAAAGCAAGCAGTACCTGGTGAAAAAGAATTATCAAAACAAACCACCCAAAACAATCCACGGGCCAAATATGTATTGCATGAATACATGTCGCCTTTTAGTTGTCCAAGGCAATATCCACAAACTCATCAGTGTTTTCCCTTATGCACAGCTAGGCAATGGACTCTAGATATTTTATACAGCTATTGGTAACATCTCTTGCCCAGAAGGCAGTGACAGACAGAGAGAGAGCAAAGAAATAACTTGCACTGTTTTTGTGTTTTCCCAGCTATCAATCAAATTCCCTCTGACATTGCTTCATTTATGGATTATTGCGAAAACGCTGAAACAATGTGCAATGATAATGTTGTAAAGCTACAGAAATGAAATTGGTAGGAGTAACCCATTTCTCACTGTGCTCCCAAGCACCTCTCCACTCTGAATCCCCAGCATTGTTTAAGCTTCAGTTCTATATATGAAAGCTAATCAAATGACACTCAGGAAAATTGACTTGGGTTTTCAATCTAGTTTCAGATCTCTATTGTACTTATTTCAAATAGCATTTGTTATTCTCTGCATATCCTTAGGAACATGCCCTGTCAAGAAATGCCATACAACTTCAAACCATGTTTTTTCCCACCTCTATAACTTTTTATGTATTCCCTTTTTACATTTTATTACAGCATTACATCTAAAAATGAAATAAAGATTATAGGCAACGCTTCAGGACCTCTAGTTCTATGGCTTACCCTGAATATCAAATCTTGTTGATAGGAACTTGCTGCTATACCACTGTAAATTGCCAAAATCTCCCCTCTGACCATCACTGTAATTATTTCTGTTTGGAAATGAAAGATTTGATCGACAGAGTGATTTTTCTTTCTTTTATATTTCTCCCTCCCTTTCTTGTCTATCTTTTCCACCATTCACCTGGACCGTGCATTTTCTCTTGATGGGGGATTTGAAGATTAAATCTGTATTTATTTACTACAGTTATCTCTAGAAGTAAAAGAAAACAACAGGCTGCAGAAAAAAAGAAAAAGAATAAAAGGGGAAAATGTGAAGGAGGGAAGTAAAAAAAGGCAGGGAGAGAAAAGACACAGAAAAATCACCCAAGCTGCTTAGTTAATATGGATTTGGTTTTCTCAAAGTGCAAAAAATGAAAGAAAATGCAGAGGTAGCCACTCCCTTTGCAACAAGCATCTTTTGTCAGGATGGTTATGGAAATTTAAAAGAGAAATTTCCTTGTTAATCTACCACCATTCATTGCATATATCTGTCAGAAATTCAAATAGTTGGTAAAATTAATAGCAACATAAGCCAGTTGTGAGGAGTAACTTACGAATTGAATCAAAACAAGTCAGAAAAGAGAACTCAGTAGATCAGTTAAAAAAAGTCAGTATCAAAGCATGAAGTAGAAGTACAGGCTAAGGATGCATGCAAGGAAAAGTGATGTAGAAGATTCAGGGGGGTCATTCAACTCCAAGATCAACATCAGAATACCACTAAATGGGATCAATCTGTTTATGTCATAAAATGGCAGAGAGTAAAACCAAAGTTTGTTATTATTATATTATAGTGTTATTATTGCTTTATTTTCTCTCAGCTTGGGCTGAGCTTCAGGTATTACACAGCTTCTATTTCCAAGACTGCTGTTGATTTTTGAGGAGACTGAAAAGTGCAGTTCTCTGCCTGGGCCTTCATTTTCTCCTGAGTAGGTAGGAGTAATAATAATTCCTTTTTGTCCTCTTTGGACATCTCCCCTATGTAATGTAGCGTGGTGCAGTAAGTAGATCTACATCAGTGTACGTTTACACATACGAACAGGATGATGTGGTCCTACACAGAGAGAAAATCTGAAGTCTTAAAAACAATGTAGAAGTGGTAAAAGAACACTATGCTAATGTGTTAACTAAGAGCTAAGAAATCTTTAATCTGAACAGAGTAGTTTTGGTGAAGCATCATACTGACGGGTCTACCCAGCTTCTGAATCTAGAGCTTATTCTTGCGATGAGAGGTTCCCATAGGAGTTCATTGCACAGAGGTGCCTTTGAGAATACAGAGCTTTGAGAATAACCTTGGAAAGTACATCAAGTTGGTGCTTTTAGGTTACAGAAAAAAAAAAATATATATATATATATAAAAAGGCTTTAAGCCCTGCTGATTCCACTTTTTCTTAAGTTATATTTTCAGATTTTTTTTGACATATATCTCTCTTCTTATTTAAACTAATATGCTTAATCAGTCGTGGAGAGGAACATTTTTAACAGAAGTGTGCTAACTGCTTTTCAGTTGCTGGCACACTGGGGCAGTCAGTGATCCATGAACAATCTGAATTTTCTATTGTTGTGATCTACTTTTATAGAAATATATATGTATATATATACACACATACATATAAAATTCCCCTATTAGAAAACATAATTTTCTCTTCCTCCATTAAATGTTAAATGACAAAGAATTGAAAAATCAAACAAAGAAAATTATAGTGGGATAACTATTAACACAGTTAGATCATCAGTTTCTTTAGGAATGATATATAAGGATAAATATAAATGCAAATATAAATATTTCTTTATAAAATACTAGTTTATATAGACAATATTCATTTGCTATACAAACATGTAACTCATACATGTATTATACATATATACATTTTATATGAATACATTTCAAATGAAGACTTAAATAAAACCTAGCGGAAATATGTATCATCCTTTTATTAACCATGGGAAAAAAAAGAATAGTTTGGATTTTGTGAAGAAGCAACGTTATTCAGCAATATTTCAGTAATATAAACAGGGAAGAATACATCTTTCTAATCTGTAATAGATTACCTTTTTCGTTATATTCTTACTTAAACATTACATCTAACACAATCTGACCTATAGAATTTTATGCAGGTATGATAAAATCAGTAATATTTTTATGTTATATGCATGTTCAAGATGAGTGGAGAAATATGATTATTTCACTGGCTATTTATTCAAATGTCTTTTTTTTTTCTTTTTCTTTCAGAGATTCTATTAAAAAAATGAATTCTTAAAAAAATGTGACTCTCCTTCCTAGTAGACAGGTAGAATATCAAGCTAAATGTGTTAAACAACTCATCTATTCCATCATTCCAAAAATTAATTTAAAAAATTAGAATTGTTTACAGGACAGACAATAGCAAAACTCTGACTGATAAATCCTTTTTTTAAAAAAAAAAAAAAAAAAAAAAAAAAGTGAATCTCTGATAGTTCTTCTTTACTTATGATCTTCCACAATTTAGAACACACCCTGGAGTACTTCTCCAGTAGGTTGTACTTCTTCAACTTGTTTTGGACAATGTCACAACACTTAAAAGCCTTACTAAAGTCAAGAAATGCAACATATTTTATTTCTATCCAAGAAATCACACAGGTTTGATCAGGTATCTTTGTGACAAGTCCATGTTGAGTGTTACACTTCTTGTTTCCTTCTGGATGCTAACACATGGGTATTTATTCCAGAATATTTTTTTAATGGAAATGGAAGTTGAAAAGCCTTTATCCTCCTTTTCCACCTTTGGATGGGTACAATGTTTGTTTTCTTTTATTTCTTCCAGTACGTCGGTCCGCATGTTCTCAAAGAAAACCGCTAGCAACCCTGAGACTATTGCAGAAAGTTCTTTTAAGGATCCTGACATGAAAAACAATATGAAAACATCTGACTTATTCTAATGCCCTTTGGCTTAGTCTTTTATTGTTTTAGGATGAGTAGTTGCCTATTATTCAATAATATTAATTGTTAGCCACCTGTGGGCAGCTGTCCGCCTAGCAAACTGATCTAGAATTATGAAGAAAAATACACCATTTTAGTGTTGTGTGTTGATCAATCTCTATCTCTGTAAGATCGTGGTCCTTTCTTGGTCCTCCTTTTACTTATTAGCATATTTTACGAACTTCTGTAGTGCAGTTTCATTTTGTGTATTACTGTGCTCACTTATCTCCTCGTATTCTTATGCTATTATCTTTATCGGTTTTAATAAACTAAATGAGAGTGCTGCTTTGCAATCAGTGTAGGCCAGGGCAGGGTCATGACGCTGATGAAATGTGCAGTCAGGCTCTGCTGTCCTTTTTCACACTTCCACTCTGTCCCTTCTTTGGACACTAATACTGATGCAGGTGCTCAGTGAACCAGATCAACTTGTTGATCTGTCAGATCAAAAAGTAATCAGGTTTTTTTTTTGAGGACCTGGTTTGCAGTTGGATCAACTTGAAAGGAATCATATGGAAAGCACAAGTGAAGATGAAAAGAATGAGGGAAGGATTGTTATATCTTCAGTTCATCAATAGCAGAGATCAAGATAAGCTGACTTTGCAATTTCTTCTTGTTTCCATTTTCTTACAGTTTGTATTTAAGATCACTAAAAGTACATTGATTTAGCTACTCTTATCCCTTACTGTAGTTTCTACTCTTCCTTCCTATTAGGATAACTTGTTCTCTTAATATTAAGTATTTAAAGAAATGTTTATTCTCCGTTAATTTTCCATATGCTTTTCACTCATGCTGTCTTGTCTACTAATTCTCTGAATTTCTTGAAATTCACCTTTTGGTAGCCCTAATTATGGCTTTTTTAAATTTTCTATTCTACCTTCTTAAAAATTACTTTTTTTTTATGGAGTCATTCATCTTCTAGATTGTTAATCAGTTCCTCATTTTGGATGAGAAGACTCAGTTAAGAGCCTCTGCACTGAAATGAACGATCCTCGGTATCTCTGTAGGATGGTGGAATTTTGATTCTGCAAAGCTGGTTGTTAAGTGTGTACATTCTTATATGGGTACCTATTATGGGAATCAGATGAGGCTGAGCTTCATCTTCCTTAAACTATTTTTTTTTCAAGTTAGCTGTGCACAACTAAGCTAACCATCCAAGACTTTTTTATATATTCAATGGCAAAAGGTAGGCACTTTCAGCTGAATGAATCTGTTCAGGTCCTGTTTATTCTTGAGGTGCCTACTTCTATATTTAATAGTGAAGGAGGTTAGACTGAATAACTCAGAAACAGATGTCTGATTTTTAGATGTCTACAGTTAGATGAGGTAAACCCCATCTCCAGTGAACCAAAACTTTATAAAACTCTAGTGAAATTAGGTCTAACTTGGAAATCTCAATTTAATCTCCTAAAGCCTATTGACTTCAACTCATGCTTAAATTTAAGAAACTACCTATTGAATCTTAGGGTCCTATGGATTGAATATAAGCAAGCTGCAGATGAAACAAATTGCCTTGTTTCCTTAATAATTTCAAGAAAATGTGTTCCCGCAGCCTATCTAAAGTATGAGGCTAAAATACCATCTGTGTGATAAAAGTTCAGTCTTATTTTAATATATGAGCTGCAGTTATTTCTATCTGTTTTATACCATAAGGAATAGACAATAGCAGCCGATCTGTCAACAAAAATGAGCGAGTAGCACTTTTGCCTTTGTCTTTTTCCTCTTCTCTGAAGACAGACAAGTAAACCTTAATTCTCCTCACACTGTCTCTCTCTCCTGATGCTACTACAAAGTTATGCCCAATTATTAGAACATATAATTCACTTTGTCTTTCAGCATCATTCTTAGAGGGCTGGTACAATATTGCTTGCATTCTGTATTCAGGGTAGCAGTAAGAGGTACAGCTATTGACTTTTTAGCAGTGGCTATGCAGAGTCACGCTTTTTTAGTACTACCTCATGTATGTGGACTCTCTTAAGGACAGATTCTTAACTGGTGACATTGTCAGGTCTCAGTAGGCTACAGTGGAACTACAGCAATTTATACCTGTTGACGATCTGCCTCCTAGTATTTTCATTGAGGAAGGAGACTGGAATTTAGAAAAAATTTGGATAACAGAAAAGTAAGAATCGGAGTCCTCTCGTGGATTATTCTTTTCTTGGTAACTCCAGAATAAATATCAAAATGAGTGTACTAAAATAGCTGGACTAGACTATCATCTAGAACTAAAAGCTGTTGCTTAGAAATTAGGACTTCTGAGTCCCAGTCACAGCTCTGATGATCTCGGTCAATTTGGCAAAACATGTCATTTCTATTTCTCGGTTTACCCATATGCAGTCTAGGCATAATATTTCATCTCATGGCTGTTTCAAGGTTTAATTAATGAATGCATGTTTTACAGCTAGTTGAGAACCTCAGATAAAAGGGTCTATAGAAGTGCAAAGCATTATTATGTTGCAGGAAGCCTGATTTTCTTTTCCATCAGCAAAACATGACTTTGTTCAGACTTAATTGGGTTTTTTAAATTTATAAAGAGGATTAAGAAAGCTGAACCTATCTAAGTCTCCCTACTAGTAAATAAAAAGGAAAAGAAATAAAGACTGGAAGCAAAGAGAGGATTTATAATAAATAAATAAATATATCTAAAGGGTAATACACAAGTAACTTAAAACAAGAAAAGACACTACTAGTTTTTCTGTGGTAGATAAATAGAGAGAAATAGAAACTTTGTTTATGACAAGGTTATGCAGAAGAAATGTCAGAAAACATCACATTTTAATCAATTATCCTTACTCAGTTTCATGATTCCCAATGAGATTGGAGAGTTTAAGGAGATCAGTGAAGCCTGGACCAATCTCTCTCTGGTGTTAGCCATTTAAAACCTGACGTAAACAGTAGGGAGCCATTCTGCATTACCCAAATGAAAGAGTAGATCTTTTATTTTGAGTCAGTTGGAGAAGACTATAATGGTAGTCAGTATCAGAAGATTAAAACCAAATCCTTTACAGATGGAAATCAGCAAAGCTTCATCCAGAATAGCTCCATTGTGCAACTATGCCAGTTGACGCCAGCTGAGAACTGGTCTCCAAATACCACTGTAACTTTGTTCTTGACATTAGGCTGGCCAAAAGAATAAGCTTTCTTATGGGCTTTCAAGAACTTCATGATTTTAGCCAATTTGTTCATATTTTTGCAGCGTTTTCTCATTGTATTTTGTTGTTTTTCTGTTACCAGATGAAACCCAAAAGCATGACAGCATGTGCTAAAAGAATGAAGCCAAAATGAAATGATGTGCTATGAACCCTAAAATAAAGCTTTTCAGGTTCTATTGTATATTCATTTTGGGCATTTTGATTTTAATTTTCTAAAGTGTGTTTTTTAGAGTAGCTTGGGAAAACGAACTATTTTAACAGTATTTTTTGAATGTCAAAGCTACTTTATTTTCATTTGTTCAAAGTCAGATCCATTTTTAATTTTGTTTCCTGAGAATATGGGGTATATGCTATTGTGATGTGTGCCTATATGCTTGCATGTTTCCCTTTATAATTTTTGCACCCAGATATAGGAAAAATACAGAGAATGGTGTGATACTGACTTCTTTTAATAAGCATAAAAACTGATGACTGTATAATTAAGAGGGAATAATCTTTTTAACAAAGAAGGTCGTTTCACAACCTGACCAAAATCATCCTACATTACCTATCAGAGAATCCACAGTGAAAAGAAATAAAAAGAAAAAAAGAAAATAAAAAGAAAGTTTTTTTTTTTTTTTAACAGTGGGAAAATGTACCAAAAATTTACATTGAGAAATGTTCTTTAAAACATGAAAAACAAAACCTAATTCTTGAGTAAAAGTATGTTTTGTTGAGATAGTGGCAATTATCTTGTTTTCTTGTATGACTTTTTAGGCCTCTTCCTTGTAAAGGCTACAGATGTTCTTAAGAGTGCACTTCATAATCCTGTGAACCATAGTATTCATTTTAGTAAAAGATTTCTGTTTAAATCAACATTTAATCGAAGACAAGTCCATATTTTTTGTTGTAGAGGAACCAAATATAGGTTTGTAGTGTTATTTTGGTCTCTATGTAGTGCTTATCATTTCTGACTGTCAGCTGTCATCCAGAAGCAGTAGAGTTGTCTCTCCACTCTAACGAGCCATCATCGTTCCCATTTCAGAATCAGGAAGGAATTTAGGCCTAAAGAACTTTGAATTCAATATACAACAGGCATGGAAATGGATAACTATGATGATCAAGAGCCTAGAAACCTATTTTATGTGAGCAAGAACTAAAGTTGCTTGTTTTGTTTAGCCCTGAGCAAACTGTGCGCTAGTCATGACAAGCAACTGAAAAGAGCAAGTCTATTGTCAATGGGCTTCAAATCTCCGAACAAACGTTCAGTCTTCTGGTGCAAAATTTTAGAGGACTGGCAGTCTGAAAAGGCTTGAGGACTGCCAGCCAGCACATCAACAGCTGATTTGCACAAACAAACTTGATTAAACACCAAGGAGAGCTCCTTATTCTAAGGGGCAACGTATGCACCAGGTAAAACTACACCAGATGAAAGTCCGTCCACTGGGAGTGGAGGAATTAACAAGTAATTTTAAAAAGAAGCTTCTAAATTCATGAAATACATAACTACATGTGACACCAAGGGACTACATTTAATAACCCAGATAGTCCATTCCAATCCTGTTTCCTTGAGGACTGATTTTGAAAGCTGTGTATGTGCTATGCTTCCTTTGAGCTCAGTGAGAGTTAATGAATGAATACTTTTGTGGCTTTAGGCCTATGTATTAATAGATTAGCTTTCAAGATGTTTCATGAACATGGCTTCGTCCTCACTAGGTAAACCAGAGGTGGAAAATCTCACAGCTCATACCCAACATACGGTCTTTGAAAGCATACATTAGGAAATGTTTTCCTTTCTCTTTTTATTCTCCTAGGGATATTGAAAACATACACAGAACAATGCTGTACTGACACAAAAATGTAATGGCTTAATAAGTCTTTTCATCTCTATTCCCTGTTCTTCTTGTGTACATTTTACTTAATGTAGATAAAAGTAGGAAACTGAAAGGGACATGAACAGCTCTATCTCTGAAGCTCGTATCATGAAACTTCTATATGAGCTCATGGTCACTTTTTGACTATATTGCATCGACATTTGACTTTATAGCACATCTGCAAGTTTTGTAAGGCAAATAGTTACCTGCACATGAATTACAGAGTGATCGTCTTTGAAAGAAGATTCTAAACTTTGCCCATCCATTACATCTCTTGGGAGGATCATGATCATGAATTTAATAACTGGCTCAATGCATTTAGTTTTTAAACGCATCTAGATCCAGGAACTGAAGGTTAGAATATGCCAGGCAATGACAGAAAGGCAACCAAGTAGCTGGAGTGGAGAAAGAACAGCTCTGATTGCTTTTATGTGGATCCCATATTAAGGAACCCAGTGGAGCTGAATTATTCCCTGTGGGGCTTAAAAGTTTGATTTTCTTTTCTCCTCCATACAGGAAATTATGGTGATTGCAAATCCTAAAGCACTAAAGTTATTTAGAATAGAAGCTGTAAATATATACAGTAGAAAATAGGCATTTTCCTTGCTTTATAGCTCCAAAGGATTAAAGTAGGATTAAAAAGAGAAGAAAATAGATTTTAAAGCTGTTATGTGTTCTAACAGTAAGTGACACATCTCTCTCCTCTCCCCCCCCTCGACCCCCTGGAAGAAAGAGTGGAAAAGGCAGAAACAAAAGCAGAAATAACTGCATATAATCAATAATGAAATAATAATAAAATAATAAAAAATTAGCAGTAATGAGATATACATCTAGACATGTTCATGTAGAATCATGGAATAATTGAGATTAGAAGGAATCTAAGGAGATCATCTGATCCCACCCCCCCGATCAAGCAGGGTCAGCTAGAGCAGGTTGCCCAGGACTGTGTCCGATCAGGTTCAGATGGAGTTTCCTGTATTGCAGTTGGTGCTCCTTGCCTCTTGTCCTTTCACTGGGCACCATGGAGAAGAGTCTGGCTCCAACTTCTTACGTATGTGTGTGTATGTATACATACGTACACGCATATATATGTATGTATGTATGTATAAAGCATATGCATATAAAGCTTACATTTGCACAGGAACTTTTCCTCTAAAGGAACTCAAAGTCTCCATCTAATTAAATAATACACTGGGCAACCACAGTAGGACCAGCTTATGCTTGCAATATCACTTCTCTGGTTTAATTTAGTGTGCTAAGGTAAACAGAGCTGGAAGTGGATTCTTAAAAGTACTCTAGGAAGATGTAGCAGAAGTAGGAAGCTGTACTGGAAATTTCTTAGGGGCTGGAAATGATCCATTCCATCTCCTTTCTAGTCTCCAAGATGTGGAAAAGCTGAAAATATGAAAAATAAAAAACACCCAATTTTATAAAACATTAGTTAAAATGTATTCAATAATGTATCCAGAATATAAGTTCTAGCCACCCTGAAGCTGCCTTGTCTTCCTTCTGGAGCTGATCTGGACTGAGATTTCAGGAGGCACAAAGGTGCCTAAAGGCATTCTAACCTCCCTCCCTTTCAGTTTCTGTAGTTAGGGAGCACGTACCCAAGGCTCGCCAGAGCTAATGGGAATCTTTATACTAACAGGAAAAGAATAATGGAAAATAGAGGCTTTTAGCTCAATTGAAATTAATGGGACTTGAGTGCACAAAGCATCTTGCAGTGAGTATTCAGCACCAAACCTGATGAGTCTGATGTTCCTCTCCATTTCATGGCTGAGAAATCTCCTTGGATTCCCGGCAGCCATTGAAATATGGAAAGCCACTCTATACCTCTGTCCAGAGCAACTCCTGAGAAATTGTGTTGTTGCTGGTTATGCTTTCAGAGTGTTTTTTGAGAGGAATAAATTACATACACAGAGTTTACTGACAATATGCAGTCAAATATTGAGTGCTGAACAATATACTTTATATTGTTGTGAACATTTACATTAGGGTTATTTATTATACCCAAATGGAGTAGCATGGCTGAGGGATGATTCACTGAGGACATTTGGTAGAGGGCAGAAGCAGAAGAACCAGTCAGAAGTCATCCTGATTCTGCACTGCCTTCTGCATTGCTTCAGCCATTGCATCTCTGCAAAGGATTGTAAACTGCAGTCCCAGAGCTGAGCAAGGCAGATATGCAGATTGCATTTCACATAGGTAATGGTGGTACTCCAACACCACATGGAATCAAACTGGAATAGATGAAGGACAGCTAGGATAAAGTAAACATATGAAATGTGTATTGTTTGCTTTATCTTAGCTGTGCTTCATCTATTTGAGTTCTGAACACTGAACTTCTCTATCATTTTCCTAACAGTATTTATAGGCCTATGTGTTGTCTCATATGTTAATAGTAGTCACAGTGAACTGCACTGACTCAGGAACTTTAATTATAAGGACTTTACAAACACAAGGTGCAAGTAATTGTGACAGGGCTAAGTGGACATATGTTAAGGCTGCGGTGGTTCAAAGCTTGCCTTAAAGTCACATGAAAAGTTTTACCCAGGGAGCCTACCTTCAAAAGCATCCCTTCAAAAGCAGAAGGGCACGATACTACTACTGTCATCCCTTTATGTGCCATTAGATGCACCAGACCATGCCCGTCTACACCTTGGGCTAATCTTCTTTAGATTGAACGTGTGAATGTTAATATCAAGACCTAAATTCACTCAGAGACTTTCAATGTAACAAGCTACAGGAAAACTATTTCCCTTCTGATATCACCCTGGGATTCATGCTAAACATGCCATTGTTTAAAGGGAAAGCTGAAAATCATTTTCTCTTTTTTAAAAAATTGCTTTAGGTGGCAGGTAGCAGCTGAAGTTCTTTCTCAGTGACTCAGATCAAGTGGCTTCCTGTTTTGGATTTCTTCCTTCATCATGTGACTTCTATTTCATATCATGTGTTGAAGTTCCTGAATGACAGTCAGATCTCTAGGGGTATATTTGCTAAGGAAGCAGTCAGACGTTTGTCTGAAAGAAGCTTAGAGCTGAAGAAAGAGTTGAAGGCAGTGATGGTGGCAAACAAATCAGTTATGAGAATAGGGATCTGGGCAACAACCAAGGCACCTGGCAAAGAAAAAATGCTGAAGTAGCAAAAGAATCACAAAGTCCTAAGAAATATCAGATAGATTAGAGCCCCTATAAAACGTGAATACATGCACTAACTTTCTTTAATAATAAACATGTGAAAACCTGTGAAGAAAAATTCTGATGAAGTGATGAATTCTGATGAGATACAGAACATCTCACTGATCAGGGCTGGTAAGAAAAGGAGAATACAAATTATAGGTCCCTGTCAGTCCTACAGGGAGTCTGTGGTGACTTATCTAAGAAGCCTCAGTAAAAAATAAAAATAAAAATAAAAGTCTTTTTGGTTGTGCTACAAACAAGACATTCAGCTGTAAATACACAAATGGGTGAACTCCCCCCAGCTGATGAGTATGAGAAGGCAGAAGAACGTTTGTATTTAAGGGTTTCTTAGATATGAAGTAGAGAAAGTGCACATACTTCTATTTACCTCCAAAACACCTCTGAGGACATCCCAACGTTTCTGCATTTCTACAAGAAATAATAAATGACTGATTCGCTTAATTGCACTGTGATCAATTCAGGAGCAAAAGGAGAACCCTTTAGTATTTTTGAGTAGCCTTATTTTTAGCACAACCTGAATTTTATGAAACGTTTATCTCAAAGTCACACTAGTACTCGAAGCAAACTCCCCTTTCTTCATTCCCCAT
The DNA here is from genome assembly GCF_028389875.1 of Rhea pennata. NCBI lineage: Eukaryota > Metazoa > Chordata > Aves > Rheiformes > Rheidae > Rhea > Rhea pennata. The sequence goes on along the minus strand of NC_084702.1, from coordinate 74,905,280 downwards.
GCTCACCCCTGATATGGGGTCTTTTACACTGGGAGATGTGACAGAGGCCATTATATAACCAATCTGCTGACTCTATTTGCTTTCTGAAACCCCTTTTCGTATGTTGGGGAGAGGATATTCCACAGTGGCCAGTTCCATGGGCTATAAGGCTGCTTTTCGCTGCCGCAGCACCATAAAAGAGCCGTGGTGTAGCTGAGAATTGTGCCTTACAACTGCCTGTGCCACTGGGATGCATCCCTTTGGAGGGATTAAAGTGCCTAAAATGAGGGATGCAATGTAACAAGGAGAGCACATAGAAAGACAAGAAATATAAAAGGGAGAAAGGGGAGGAAGTGATTTTGAAGAGGACTAATAAAGTATATGTCACCCTGATGATTGCTTTTTCTTTTCTTTTTTCTTCTTTCATTTTTTTCCTTTAGCTTAAAATGCTTCCCTCTCACAAGCATCTGACTTGCCAGCAAACGGATTGCACTGAAAATCTCTGTTAGCATCCTATTAAAAGGTGAAGTTTTAAAGGCATTTTATCTCATTATAAATTTGAAGTGATGAAATATAAAAGTAAATATTTTTGCCAGTCTAGTCTGCCCTTTACAGTCCTGCTTTCCTCTGGAGAGACAAAATCTGCTGGCTCTGGATTGGATCCATTTGCAATTGCCAACAGATTCTCTCTGATGAATCTTCAAGCGGTTGAGTCAGGTTGGACAGGCAAAATGTCCATCTGTACCATCCCTGATGGATGTAACAAAGCTTGGAATGCATTCACAGTACTGGAGCAGCAATCAAGGGATCAGAGGACAAGTGGAAATAATGCTATTCTATTCTATTCTATTCTATTCTATTCTGTTCTATTCTATTCTATTCTATTCTAATTATCATTTTATTATTTTATTTCTTGTATTTTTTAATATAGATTGAATCTTTTATGCATTTATCTATGTAGCTACAATGCAATCCCTTCCAAAAGCTCAGCAGAGAATATGCTTTGGGAAAATTTTTTCAAAGCAAGGGCAAGTGCAGGATTTGTTCAGTCAGCTTCTGTTGATGTTTCTGAGAGTTGTGCGCCTAAAACTCTGTATGCTGCTTTGAAAAGTTACCCTCAAAATGTCACGAATCTAATAGACAGGCAGTTGCAGGAGGTAACAATGGTACATCCCTGGATGAATGTCTAATTTTAGGAAGATTACCTTAATGTCATCTAATGACAATGTATTCCTGTGCATAATATTCTACCAAACTGGTGCTTTCAGACTAACAGTTGCTATAGCTGTGTACATATTTTTCATTTTAATTTTTATATTTTGGAGAAATGTATTATATTTTTTCCTTTATTTTCCTCTTGAAAGATTAACAAATTTCTTTTATATTAGGAGCATAAAATATATTAGGAGCATAAAACAGTTAAACAAGAATTTTCTAATCAAAAGTTTCAAAGTACTTTCCTTTAAAAACTATGTAACATACAAAGGAAAGCATGATTAGGGAATGACATAATGCTGTGAAATAATTTGGATTGAATTTGACCTTTGATGCATATTCCCACTCATAAAGCTTCTTTTTTCTCCTTCTGAGGTGAGGGTGACACAGATTTCTATCAGATCCCGTGGAGACAACATTTGAAGTCAAAGAACAGGAAATGATTCCATCTTGATTCACCCTAATCCAGTATTAGTTGTGGTCTAGGAGAAAAATTGTGACAAAGTTTTAAAGTGAACTATCTGAATCAAATTCTGAATCTAGGAAATAATCTCTTAGATCAGACCTGGAAATTTATTCTTCTGCCTTTGGTAGGTCTTCACCCCTGACTTCAAATTGGTCATCGTGATGCTGCCTACAAATGACTTTAGAACAAACTAAGGTCTGTTTTAGAAGGTACTGTTGTTAAAACCATTAGGGACCACATTCCTATTAATGGACTTCCAGAAAATTTCAGTTATTTGAATGCAGCTCCTTTGTCTTAATGATGCTCCCAGCAGTGTTCCCCCACACAGAATAAGGACAGAGAAGTGGTTTAATACCAAATACAGGGCTCTATGCTATTCCCTTTCTCATTGGACAAACAAGTTCTTTGTCCCATTTATTACACTGTTTGTTGAAACTGATTCATATGTTGGATCCGAACCATCACTTCTTATTCAGGCGATGATCCTGCTGAGTTCAAAGAGTGCCAGCAATTCAACATGAGGTGTTTGGGGGTGTCTTTTCAAAGTAGCGTATCGGTTCAGTCACGTAGTTCCTGCTAACATCAAGGGAAGTTGGTTGGTTAAATCCCCATGCAAACTTCCTTTGAAAAAATTACCCCTGAAGCATCCCGTCTGCCAAGGTTTGGAAGGGACTTCAATCAATATATTTGTTAAATGAAATGCAAAGAAGATCCGTTATTTGTATCCTGAATACTGTTGCTTGATAAAGGACATAAGACAGTGACGGTTAAAACATAAGGGTTCTTATTCTGTTTGAATTAGTTTTCAAATATTTACCTAAAATATTCATACTTCTCAGTCAGTGAAACTGGACATGAAATTTCATTGGAAGAGACTTTGCCAGATGATTGCTTATTTAAACGAGACCAGGAGTCAGAATGTGTACGTGCATATATATGTGTTAGTATGTTCACGTGTGTGTGTACGTGTGTGTGTGTGTATGTGTGTGTAAATGCACAATGTTTTTGTCAGTGCTAAGGATCTAAACAGTAGGTTCAAAATTCTTCAGGTTTTTGGTGAGATTTATCACATCTAATTTTAGATAGTTACAGATTTCTTGGATAATTAAAGTTGGGATTGCAGATGTCTCGGTATTGAATAGTGAAAAGTAAGCACTTTCAAAAGAAAATCCTACTTTTTAGATATCTTCTGGATTACTATGAATTCCTCTTCTAATATGATGATAAGTTTATAAAGATACAGATAATAACTTTGTGACTGGTCTGATCTAGTTCTTACATAATCCACAGCTAAATACAGTAGAGTACAGATGAGTTTAAGGTAATCCTAAAGTAGACATCTAGATTTGGTTAGATATATGATACCTTAAACTCTATTAACTGTGTTGATCATGCTGGTAAGGATTATAAAAGGAGTCTAGTGTCTAACTAACATGTAGACATCTTCAGTTTGGACTTCTAAAACCAGGTAGTATTTATCTTGTCACCTGAGTTATTCTGTCAAAGTACTGCCTTTTCTCCACTGGAATTTAATGAGAGTCCAGGTAATTTAGGTACTAAATTTTCTGAAATAGTATCAATCTGTGCTGTAGTCTATTTCGAAGTATTAAAATTGAAGCATCATACAGTTAACTGATAAGACAAGGAAATCATGTCATATTTGATCACTCAACATATGGGATAGAGATATTTAAAAATCTGGATTCTAAAGTGAAAAAATGTAGAACTGCTGAGAAATAGTAGAGTATATCAAAATACTTATTTTCTGTCCTGTAAGTTTATGGTTTAGTATCAGGACTTGCACTTACCCAAATTAGGGTAAAAGATAGAAATACAGCAGTGGAAAATTGCAAAAAAACACTGAATTCAGAAATGGTAAAACATTTTGTGTTGATATTTTTAACTGAAATGAACTATTTCTGGCATCTCAGATTATTTTATTGTATGAAACTTTGCAAGATACTTTGTGTCACTTTTGCTCAGCATTAACCCATAATCCTGAGAGCTGCTGTGGTAACTCATCGTCCTATTTTAGATGTGTCCTTGATTAATGATGTCTTTGAGAATGCACCACACTAATGATGTTCCAGTAATAATTTACAGTGCCTCAACCAGAGTATAGATTGAATCATGTGACATTTAATCAAGCCATGGCTTGATTTGGACCCTATGGGTGAATGACAGCTCAGTTACCAGTACAGTAATATTTAAGATACTTCAAAGGAGCTAAGGCAAATATGGACTAGTGTCAATCGAAATACTTCACTTTAGTTAGATAAATAGAAATATTCTGACTGTGGTCAACTTAGTCTGGAACAGAATAGGGTTAGAGAGCTTTTTGTTTTGTTTTGTTTTTAGGAAATGTCAAACTTGCAGCACGATACCACTTTCAAAGAAAAATAACACTTCTGGCATATCTGCCATCTTGCAAAAAGACAATTTTACATCCTGCCCCTCCAAAAATGTTTACAAAAGATTTGGAGAGTATCAGAGTCAGGACTTAGTTACAGATATACAAGTAGGCAGACAGAGAGAGAGGTATGGACAGAGAACTACGGTTTTTAATTAAAAAATCTGACTGTAGGAGATAAAAAAAGCTTTGAGCATACTTCCGCTTAAAGAGACATTAGAGTTATTTTGGAAGACACTCTGATTTTAACTAAAAGGCTTGAGCTTCCCTCTAAATAAATAATAAAAATAAAAGACACAGGGGATGATTTCCCTAGTTTGACTGACAGCTCCCATGCTGCTTGGTACCTAATTATTACTGTTATTACAAATGCATCTCTCTACTGGGCAGCATGTTCAACCACAGAGAAGAAAATTCAGATTTGGCCTTGGTGTCAGTGATAGTGCAAGATTCATCCAGACTTTCTAGCTTGCCTCTAGCAATTACTTATTAGTAATCACTTAAAATCCTTACTCATTTTAAAGGAATCTGGCCCCTTTTCCTTCTTTTTTATTATTATTATTATTTTTTTTTCATTTGACTAACTGCTCAGTGCAGAGTATGGAGTGAGCTGGTATAACCTCTTCTGACTGTTGCAGATGGTCAACTTATGTCCTTTAGTAAGCAACCCAACAGAAAGGTGAAGGCAGAAAGTATGAGTAACTAGAAGACTGAAACATCTTTTTTGTATGCTTTCTATGTGCATTTTTTCTCTCTGTTCATCCTCCTCCTTTTCTTTCTTCTCTGTGCTCTTGGAGGTGAAGATTGCTTGCTGCACACATGAAATCACATGTCACATATGTGTGTACATGCATTTACCTCTGCCTGCAGATTCAGAGTATAGCAGAGGCGTCCTGGAAGCGTATAGCATCTCGTTCCCTGTACTAAGAAGATTGTCAGACTTTACTAATAAAAATTAATTGTAAATCCCTCTCATTCCCACAGGAGGGCTTCTAAGCACTCCATCAAAACCTGAAGTGGGAACTGGGGTTGTAAACAACCAGGAAGCAACATGACCCTGCAGAAAAGCCTGTAGTATTTTGATGCATTTGTATATTTATTTCATTGACAGGAACAATTGCCTATTGTTCCTGGTCTGCATTCTGTTTCTCCTCCATGCCCACCCATCCTCCCCCTACTCCCTCACCGAGATTCTCATCTCTCCTCCTTTTTTTCTCCCCTCCCAGTCTCCCTCATGCCAGAGACCTGTGCAATATCATTTTCCGCATAATGAAATCTAGAGTGACATTAATGTAAGTGTAATTTTATAGTGGGGAATGGGCCTAGCTGATCATTTCTACCTGCTGTGTTTTGATGATAGACATTGGGATGTCACCATCTGTGTAATGAAATTTCACCTCCGTAATGGTTCAGATTATCAAACATTCTTCCAAGCTGTCTCACAGAAATTTATTTATTTATTTGTTTATTTATTCAATAAAGATGGCAAAGTTGCTCATCTCTGGGAATTAGAAAGGGGAGGGGGAAAAAGGAAGAAGGGGGGGAGGAAGGATTGAAAAATGGCCATGACCAGAAAAAATAAAAAGATCATCATGCCAGAGAAGAAAATGAGATTGTGCCACCTTTGTGTTCAGTGCTACGTCCACATTCTGTTACTCCCCCGTCTCCCTTAACAAGAAGGAATAAGATGCCAAATCCATAAACCGAACAGTATATGGGTATTTAAAAGCAGCAAGTGAGAATTCTAGATATTTTATGACTATAGCATGCCTTTGCTCCATTTATACTCAACCTCCCTTGATATCATAAGGGCAGCATCACACAATAGAGTCAAATCTGACTTAAAATGGACACTTACTTTATTCTAAATGTCTAGTGTGATGATCAGGGAGCTGAGTGACTCACATTAAGGTGTATCAGAGACATACAAACAATATTTCAGATAATGGTAAAAAAAAAAAAAAAACATTCCTACATGTTGGTGGGTCAGGAACAGGTCAGGAAGATCGCTTGGTCCTCCTTGGTGTTTCTCCTCTCTCTCCACTCTTTTCTTCTTTCAGAGGTTATTTATTGTACAACATCGCTTTTTTTCTCCTTTTTCTTCCTGCCCCTCCTGAAAGAAATATCTGGATTCAGATTTTACTTGAGACTTTGAGTGCTAGAGCCAGCAACTATGCTTTCCTATGGGAAGCTTGTTGTGCTCAGTAACGAATGACTTCATTTTCATTTTTCCTTACTTCTAATGTCCTGGCAGCTCTCCAGAGGGAAATAGCCCAGGAGACACCGGATTAGGGGATTTTGCAGGGACAAAATGATCAAGTCACTCCATCAGAGTCACAACAGAAATTGGTGCTGGCCTATTTAATAATAAACTTCAGAGAGCAGATGATAAAGAGCTGCACAGTCACCAAATTAATGCCCTCCTCCCCCCTGCCCCCAAATTTAGGACATTTCAGTGTTGTTGTAGCAGTGATTCTGTGCTGTGGATATCTTTGCATCATAATCCTGAATTACTGAGATCTCCACTCCCTGCCACCTAACGCGACACAGAACCTCATTTTTGACACTAATGCAGAATAAGCAAAAAAAATGTAAAAAGCAGGAAAATGTATTTTACTGCTTAAGTAGAAAACTTGAGTATTTTGGGTTTTCTCAGTCTTACTCTGCAACTGAATTCTATATGTATCCAAAACTTTCAGGTATCTTGTAGTCACGGCAGATCGGATGCTTTAAAAGCACATGTAGCAGCTTCAGTTGCTATGCCAAGCTCCAGAAATCTCACAAAACATGTACACTGCATCTGCCTAGCACATACTTTTGAGAAACTTCAGAAATACTATATCTGAAACATCTAGAAAATACTGGATGTATAGCTGTGTAGACACTTTCTAGAATATAATACACTTACTAAATATGTACATACAAATATTTTTGCCTGGAAAACTGTGGATGTTTCTATTTGTAAGAAATTGTGCACAAAGCCACTGATGATAAAACTTGGGGGAGGGGAGGGTTGTTGTTGTTTTGTTTTTTTACAATTAGCTTTACATTAAAACAGCAGACAGATGTACTTGTGGAAGACAAAAAAACAAGGTCTCACATCCTCATAGCTGGCCCAGAGGGCTCACCAGTTTTCACAGAGGACATTTCCATCCGGTGGATGGAAAACGACTTGTCCAGGCTTCCCTATTCTGTGTCCTTTCTTAGTATCCACCCAGAAGACATCTTGCGGTGATATTTGCTATATTCTGTTTTTCTAGTTCTTCCATTCTTGTCACCCAGTGACCATATGATCTTGACCTTAGGAACAGTGTGTCTTGAAGTGAGAGTTAACTAACTGTTCTTCTCATCCCTCTTGTTGCATTTCTTCTCATCTCCCCTACTACAGGACGCTTGTTTACAGAGGAGTGAGAACTTTCAGCTCTTTCTTTGCTGTGAGGGTTAAGTGGGCCATCATATTTTGTTTTCTTAGAAAATTATAAGAGAAAAAGAAAAATCTTCTCTCATTTTTAACTGTAAGACTTTTCTTCTGTCATGGAACAGTTAATACTTTGTCCCAACCTTTTACAGTGCAGAAGTAATGGAAAAATTGCTTGAAGGGTTTTTGCATTCCTCCTAGCAAAACTTGGTTTTAGAAAAATAATTACTCAATTCAAAAAAAAAAGTTTACTAAATTTAATAATTCTTCCCCAGATATTTTTTCCTTGCTCATGGTTATTTTTAACTAGTCTAGATAATGACATTACTAGCTAATTAGTGATAAATGTCAGTAATTTTATTTTACTGAGACCATTTGAAGCCATGTGTATAGTTATACAAAATGCAGATTGACTGAAACCTAAGGAGGTATGAAATTCACTTCTGCCTCAGAAGCCCTACACTGAACCAATGCAGCACATAGAACCAGTTTCCACAGGCAGAGACAGGACTTAAGGGAGGTTTATTTTAAGGGAGGATTAGGGGAGAGGTGGATTTTCCCCCATTTATGACTGGTTCATGAAGTTTCTTGGCACATAGAAGGAGTTTTTATCTCAGTTTCACCACTAGTCAAGGTTCATCTGCTGTTTCAGCAAGGAGCTTGAACATTAAGTTAGTTATGCATTGCTAGTTCCAGATGTTTCAAACAGAAGAAAAAGTGAGGCTGGTGGGGTTTCTGCCAGGTATGGCAGAAGTGCATGCTTTAAAGTGATGATAGATATCACACACACACACACGCACACACACACACACACACACAATAAAAAACAGTCCCCCAAAAAACAACACAAAAAAGACTTCCTTTGGTCATATTCCTCCAGGAACTCTGGCTTACCTTCTTTGACTTATTTCCTATGCAAAAAGCTCTCGTACATGCCAACCCTACCCCCCCCCCCCCCGTAAGGTATGATTGCTCCATTTTAAGCTTTTTTTTGAGACTGCTCATGGAAGAAGAAAGCAATTACTGAATCTCCCGGTGTTGACAGTAGACACAAAAAAGCAGACACGAGTTTATAGCTCCAAAATACGAAGTCTTGTTCCTAAGACATGCGTGCCGATACATTGCTTAGCAAAGCAAAAGGTTGCTTTCCTCTTGCCTAAGTATTTTGTTTTTATTTGCTGTTTGCTTCTGCAGAGGAAACACCACTGGAAAAAATACTGTCTTCTTCAGTACCCAGGTACAGCACACAAAAACGCTGAAGAAACCAAGAAATTTTAGATCAGAGACCTACACAGTTCAGTAATATATGGTCTGCCCTTTGACAATGGCATAATCTATATAGACACGTGGTCATCATTCAGCTCGTTTGGGGGGACCTCAGCAATCCCTCCCCTGCTGCATCCTGAGGTGCACTCTCTCAGCAAGTACTCACAGGAGAGCCATAATGCAAAATACTCTAGTAACAATTTATAACAGTTTTTCACTCTCTGTGTTCTCAAGTTCATGTTTTTACTCCTACTGTTGCATTAGCAGGAAATCTGTGCATATGCCAGCTTGAAAGACTGAGAAGAGACTGATCATGGTTGGCTCCGGAGAGCCATATGCAACTTGAGAGCAACTGTCTCCCACCTTCAGCCCAAAGGGAGAACACAGGGAATATATTAACCATCATAACCTTTAACTAAAGGGCTCTGCGTTTAAAATTAGAGTAGCCTGTAACATATTGGTGAGTGTGTATGTATGTGTATAATGCCTATATTATTTTGGTGCTTAACTAGACTATAGCAAAATAAAATACTTACAGGAAAAAAAATGAAGAGATATTTCCTGAGCAGCAATTTTTAAAACTGTCACTGACCATTGTAAATGCTTAGCGCTTCCTTACAGAAATAAATTCAACCATATTAACCATGTATATCATGGTTTGAGTCATCAGACTAAACCACAGATTTTCCAGAAACTGAGAGAATAAACCAAGGGAACAATGTCTACATGTTTGCCTACTTGCTATTTTTTTTCACTAAATATCTTGTCTTTGACCACTGTCATCAACAGAATATTAGGCTAGATGCACCTTTGATCTGACCTTGCAAGACAGATTTATCATCCCAAATTATTTTTACTGACACTGATTTACAGTGTTCTTGCTTTTATTATTTCATTATAACTGCCATTCCCAGGCACTATGCAAACATACAGCCACAGCTTTAGTGAATTTATGCTCTCCGTGGAAGCAGCGAGAGCATAGACAACATTAGCAGTCTTTTTCACCCCTGTGGTCATTTAATTGCTGCTGATAAGACACAGAGGCCTGGCTACTGCACTTCCTGGGAGCTCTACTTATATATAACCTTCCTAAGGTTCAGCAGGGTAAGGGAAGGTTTAAGTCCAGAGTGGACTGTTGCTGTACGCCCAGTGTTGCTGAGGTTTTTGCCCAGTTTCACCTGCGCTAACCTGAGGTGTTTACCTGATAAACGTAATTTAGGGGCCTGCTCATCTGACCTTCCTCTTCAGGCGGGCGGTGACAGGTCAGGAATTAGTGAGTTCTCAGGGATGGTGGGAAGTGTTTCTGTTCTGACCGCTTATAGGGGAATTTAGAATCATTATATTCCTAATTTAGATGCCTCAGTTATTAGTTAGTGGGAGGAAGGGGGGAGTCTTTAACACACCAAAGGCTGTGATATGAATTTACAGAATGGAAGCAGCTAACACAGGAATATAATGTTGGAGCAGAACTATAATAACATAGGAATTAATCACACTTTTTATTCTATTTTAAGGGATAAAACTGATGTCTATCTCTAAAATAAAAATAAGTTTTGCAAAAAATGAAGATTTGTTTTGATTTGGGTTTTTGTGTTCTTCACACTTAAAACTACATTTTACTGATTTTTTTAAGGTATAATAATGATAATAAATAAAATATAGAACTCTTGTTGGGTTTTACTTTCATGACAAATAGGCACTGACAAATCCATGCCACATTACCATCCTTGATTGCTCTGATGGAACTCATTTTCATCTCCTGTTCCTCTAATTACATGAAAATTGCATACTTTTTATGCATGACACATTTTCTGCAGCTTTAGAAAAAGGTTGTGAAGAAAAAAAAAAAAAAAAAAAAAACATTTATCAGTTTCTTTCCCCTACTCATAATGGCTATATATCATCTACCCAGTGATCAATCCAGCTTTAAGTGTCAGTTTTCTATGCTATTGTTGTAACCAGAAAAGGAAGTGAATGAAAAAATATGTTTTTGGTGTGCTTTTTTTCCCCTTCACTCTTAAGAACAGAGATTTAAAATGATCTTGCCGCTGGTCTGTTATTCTGTTCTCAGCCTTGCCTTCCATAATTTCAGATTCCAAAGCATGGATGAATGATACAACGCAGGACCAAGTGGAAAAGACTAACTTTGAACAAAAGGACCACTTAAGCTATTCCCCACTCCTCAGGTTTTGTTGAAGATTTATTTTAATAATCAAATGAGAAGTGGAAATCACAGTAATTGTTGCAGAGGACAAAGTATATGGAGAGTATTAATAAGTTACAAGTACCAAGATAAATTAGATGCCATATAGTTTTTTCTTTTTCTTTTTTTTTTTTTTTCCTTTCATGCTGGAAAATGATGGTGAGGAGGAATAAAAGTTGATATTGTTAGTCTGTATTTAACTGTACAGGCTTTGTACTTGGTTGGTGCAAATGAGACAGATATTTTTCTCGTGACAATAGCACTGATGACAAACCGTGTTCAGGGCATAAAGACCTCTATCTACACGGTCAATGCAAGCTCCAGCCACTTGCAGATTACTCGCAAGGTTTGTTGAAAATCCTCATAGAGGTTCAGCAGTGTTCAGCCTCTGAGCCTTGAATTCTAAATATGTTTCAGAGTTTTGAGATTTATCTTTAAGTTATTCATTATTCATGCTAATATTTTTAAGTCAAAAATTTGTATTAGCAAGGACAATTTATAAACTTAAATTAAGCATATATTTATTCCCCTTTCTGGGTAAGGGTAACTGGAACCCAGAGGGTATCCCAAGTATACTCACTCCAGTCATAGGTTAAAGCTGGGAATTTCGAGATACGAGATAAATAGGCACCTGGTATTGAAATGTTGAGTACTGCAGCTCCTGTTTCCCGTACCCTCATCTGATTCAGTTCTCAAGTCAACTGCAGAAACAAAAGCTTTCCAGGCAGAGTGAAGTAAAGCTGTGTGATTTGTCCTGACACCAGCGCTAGCAGACAGTTGGAAGTACATGGATTCGTCTGTACGCTTAGTAACTTAGCCCAGCAATAGTATTTAGAAAAGACTCGTTTGCATTGGGGGTTCTGTGAATACCTGACTTAGAAAACCTGTTGTGCTCATCCAAGCTCAGCATTCAAGTAAGTACAAGTGCTATAAAATTTAGAAATGAAATACATTTCTGTAGATTTTTTAGGAGTTAAAAAGGTGATTCTGCTGAAATGAGGATCTGAATGTGAGAGTTTCCTGCAGAGTTCATAACACAATAGCAGGTCAGAAAATGAAGCTGGCAGGAAACATTCTGAAGAAAGAATGCCATGATCTCCTGATCTGATCTAGCTGTAGTTTTTTCTAACAGAAAACATTTACAAATAAAGCACCACGCTGTCCCTCTTAAATATCCATTTACATTACTGCTAGACTTCTTTTCCCTTTCCTCAGATTTGTTTATTACACCTGCTAGTTACATCATCTGTTAAATAAACCCCCAGGCTAGTTCTTAAAAAATCTGTGTAACCTTGAGTAAAGTTATCACAGAAGATAAAGGCATCACAGGCAACAAATCCAACTCCACTTCAGTCCCTGCAATGCTTTTATCTTTGTAATTTGTTCTGGTGCTGGAGCTGAATTAAAAAAAAGAGCTTTGCTAATCATCTGAGAAAAATTAGGCACATTGTGAGTTTGCAAAACTGGAGACTAAATTTTGTAAACTCTTCAGAAGAGGAATTGTCTCTAGTCAGGAATTAAACTTTCAATGAAGTTAATAGAAATATTGTAGTAATTTTACTGGAGTAAAGATTTACTTCTGTGGTTTGTGTCTTCCATAATGTGTAGTTGATTGGCGCCCCTATGCAGTGTTGCAAAACTGCCAATTAATAATAATGAATATGTTGTGCTTTTTTTATTTATTTTAATTATTTTTTTTCCTTGAGGCTATGAAATGGAAACTTTCAATTGTTAACCTCCATTGTAATTTTAGTAGAAGTCTACATCTTCTACATGTTTTTAATAATGACAGTAAAATAATTAACTGTAAAAAGTACAAAATTTTATTTGAAGAATATTTCAATGAAAAACAGATCCTTATTAAAGTCATTGTTTGGTTTGTGGTCCTTTTTATACCAGGTCATATAGATGACCACTAGGTATTTACAAAAAGACTCAATGACCCCAAAGTTTAATGAATTAGACAAAAATGTATGCGCATTTGAAAATTCATACTCAAAATGATACAAGAGCTTCTATTTATTGTCTCTGGAAACAATAAATAGATAAAAACTTTCAACGGAAGCACCAAGATGTGGATTTGTCGATGAAGGCTATGATAGTAAAATGCTTTATTTTCCAGTGTTATTTCTGTTTCCAGCACTAACAAAGATTTGTCTGACCTCTAGTGAGTTTGACTGAGTTTCAGTACGTTAATATCTCCGTCATAAAACCAAGTTAAAAATTGCTAGTGAATGGACATAGTAATGATTATCATTGCCATGAATGATGAACCTAGTTATTTCCAGAGAGTTATATAAATGTTTTTTTTTCATAAACCTTTTGAAAGAGTTAAATAATACATGATTACTTGCTGTATTAAACATGACAGAACCATACCTTTTAACCCTTTGTTTTGCAAATACCACATCCTCTGCCCTGAGAATGTCAATCTGGTATTGTAAACAGCTCTAGTGCAGAAACATTACCCTATTTTTTTAGTTTTTGAATAAGGATGGGGGAAGAATTACTTGCATATTGAAAAAAATGGAAAGCCTGATGAGCTGAGTAAGGCACTTACCACTTGACGAAGTTGGAAGAAAATATACAGTTATACAATTAAAGAGATTTAGTAAGAGATTCATAGGGGGTATAATTAGGAATGATGGGATGAAATCAAGGAAACAAAATTGTATAAGGGTATTACAGCACACACCTTACTGTGAGATCTATTAGATTATGGTAATATTTATTGCTAGAATGGATAGACCTCTGGGTCCACCAAGCAACGAATAATGAGGTTTATACCAAGGCCGAAAATGAGGAATGAGCAATATGACCTGAGAGCTCTTTTCTGCTTCCCCATCTGTACAGTCTCTGTGGAAAACAGGAAGGCCCTGCAAGGGTCAGGTATGCACAGTGGAAAGCCTTATAATGGTTTATATTTTAAAAGGTTTCAGAAACTGCAGAGGAATAGCCAGTGGACAATAAAACCAATGTGGATACTGAAACATCCTGCAAAGCAGCAATGTAATGAGAATCTAAAGTCACAGATCTTCTGCACCTCTTCTTGACTCAAAGGAGTGAAAACTGTTCCCCTGACCTCTGTCTAATTCTGCAGCATCACGTTTTTAATCAACTTTTCATAACAATTGATTAATTACTTACTTATCAAGAAATCAATATTGGAAGTTTATAAAGAGGTACTGTCAGCTCTAGGGAAAATTGAATTGTATGCCCTCTACTGAGGAAACTGAATAGAAAGGAAATTCAGAAGGTATCACTGAAGCTGATAGTTTTCTTCTTCATCATCATTATAATATTAAAGCTAATAAACTGAATTTTCATTTTGTTTTATTGTTATGTGGAAGTAGGAGAAGCCTTAGATGACACCATGCCAGTAGAAGAAGACTACCCAATTCATAGTTTACATAAATCTTGGCCTTCGTTGAGGTCAATAGCAGAAGAAAGCACATCAAACCTTAAGAGATCATCCTTCTAACATCCGGGCAATATTTCTAAATTTGGGAACATAAGTCAAATACCTACATTAAAAATTAACCATCCAACTTGAGAGGCTGAAAATCTGCTTTTCCTTTACTTGGTGAGAGCTTTGCTAACACCCTGTTTTATTAACAATGAGTGAGGTGGCAGACTGGCCTACAGGTAGGTAGGTAGACCTATATTAACTATTCTAAGAATGCAGTTTCTCATGGTTGGTGTATATGCTTTTTATTATTACAGCCTTCCTCTTTGTGTTTTCCTGAAATTCTGATGCAAAAACAAATAAGGTGCTCCTGTAACTGAAATCTCTTTTTCCTAGTGCCAGTCATCATGTTCTAGTCAGCATCATAGCCAATAAGGTCATGAGCATGTAATTATAGCCTACTTGGTTAGGAGACATCTGTATTATGGTTTGGGGTGCCTCATTAGAAACAACCTTTAGAAAAATGGAGATACTATTAGAAATGTAGCTCTGAGTGTCTTCTCACTTGGAAAAGTCAATGATAAAACTGAAATAGTCCTATAGCCCAGCCCTGCCAGTGGATTAATAGACAATCAATACATAAGCAGATTCTTAGTTACTCTGAAAGTTTTTTTTTACTGTTTTTTAATCTCACCTAAAATATCTTTCTCAGTCTGTTTTTTTTTTTTACTGCTTTTGCCTCACCTAAATATCCTGTGTTCTTAGTCTAGCACATACAGTGTCATGAAATTAAAATTACTCATTATTTATATTTGTTTATAGTAAGCACCTCCCATGAGTTTTTTTTTTTTTTTTTTTTTTTTTTTCAGGGTGGCTTTGGACTGAGGTGGATGTGTATTAAGAAGCTAACAGTATGAGAAGAAAGTATTGTTCAATTTGCAGGTATATCAAAGAATGAGAATTAATGTGTGAGCCCTAGCTGAGCTTACAAGCACTGAAGTGAAGTCACTTGTCCTGAAGGCCCATATGGCTGAAAGACTATTTAAGGTATTATTTATTTTTTGTTATATATTTTATGCTTACAGCTTTGGCAGTAAATAAACACACTGAAGAAGAAAACGCTACTTAACGACGAGTAGATGAGATTGAATGTGACTGTTCCAGACCTGTACAAGAGGCACTGGCCCATTAAATGAATGTGTAGAGCTGCTTCTTAATGTGTTAGCCAAGTAATCAATTTCTGAAAATACCAAATAATTTAAAAATAGCCTTGTCTGACCTGAACCAGTACTGGCATCAGACCAGGCATTTCTCAGGTACCTACTTCTTCCCTTAATCAATCAGTTCTGACATTTTTCCTTTTCCTTTCTTCTTTTTATTCTTCTTTTGTTTTGGCCTCCCTAGGTAGAATTAAGTGGTCAGCCAATGTCCATAGATAAACTTTTTAAGCTTGTTTTAATATTTCATTAGCTTTGTAGCCCACTAACATCTTGGAGTGGTTGTAAAGGGAGAATCAATACAGCAGGTAGAGCAAGAGACTGGAAACTAGGACCCGGAGGGGCTGTTCATGGCCATGGCATTGCTTTGTTATGAAACCTTGAACAAGTCACTTATCCTCTTGGTGTCTGAGCTTATTTAGCTGTAAGCAAATATAGGAGCATTTGTATATTGCACAGAGGTCTTGAAAAATATCATTTCTAAAACTTATTCATGCCTAGTCTGATTCATACTTCCTTTAGAGGAGTCAAGTAATCTGGGATCACCTTAGAAAATATTGCTTTTAATATTTGTTATCTGCTCTGAGGTCTTTGAATAAAACAGGTTTTGTCAAGGCCAGTTATTGAATCCGGAAGAGAAAGACTGAGATCTTGTTCTTCTGTTACAAAGGGGCCAAAACTGAATTGGAAAAAAAAGAAAATTATAAGGAATGATTTATATTTTTTTGCTTTATGTTTGTTTTCATGACAGAATAAATAGTCACTGGAATTTCCTAAGAGAGGGTTTTAAATAGCTACAAAATGAAAGTAGGTATGTATAGGCCAGAACTCTCTCTTGTTATCCTAACAAAAATTTGAAAGGGATATGAAGACTCGTAGAGTAAGCCCATTAGGAGTAATAACATGGGCAAGGGAGCAAATGGAGAAATGTTCCTTGAAAGAACAAAGATCGATTTGAAGGGATGATAGGTCTTATGCAATATAATAAATCTGTGCTAATAGCATATATCAATCTATGTGTATATTGAAACTGCAAATTAGCCACATCACGTTCATCCTGAACTATGTACCGAACTGCACACTGGAAGGAGTTTCTTTGCTCCATTTCTTTAGAGGTCTATGCATCTCACTAGAGCGTCTTTGTCATTTTGTCTGGGACAGAGCACATGGAGATAGAGAATGTCCACTGACAACTGTGTCCACTTCGGTAAGCTTTAGGTGTGTTCTCATTGGTGTTTCAGATACGTAGCCCTGGTTCAGCAGGCATCTGAGAAAACCAAGCTCGCTCTGCCCGTGGAATCTGAAGCAAGGCAAGTAACAAGTCTTTTCACAATTCACTTCTTTAAAAGTAAGATGAAATCACTTCTTCTGTTCAAAAGGGCTAAAAAGATTAAGGTCAAAGGACTGTAAGATTTTATTCTGAGGAAGATGTGTAGGATATCATTCGCAGAAGGATGACAGCTAGAAAACTGAGGCCTAAGGGAAGTTTCTTCAAAGGATGTAAGCATAAACTGATGTTAGTTCAGGGCTGAAGATAAAGCCCAGGCTCTCCAGCTGCAAAACTGCCCACTTTTTGGCTTCTGTTCTAGTTTGAAGATGACTGTCAAGAACTTGGTGGCTTCAATCCGGCAAGAAAATGTAAGTGTAAGACAAAGAGCAGCTCAAATATGAACGTGTTCTGTACAGATGGTGTGTGCTCAACTGACTGGAACAATATGGATAGGGAACTCTCAGCCCACGCTCAGGCGTTACTAACACCGACTATGGATATGTAACCAAAGAGGCCACACATAGACTGGGACTGAGGAATTGTAAGTATTATTATTAATTATTCAGGGACTTATGAATGCCAGGTGCTGCTCTGTTAGATAGAAATAGCTGTCTTTGATATAAGAGTGACTTTATTGAGAGAATAAACTTTTTTTTTTTCTTTTTCTAGCAATTTCTTACAGTTTTTGCCTATGGCTGCCCAATACTTCCATTTCTAAGGGAGTTGAGAGTTTGTGCTCTGCCATATCCATTATTTTTCACTTTGTTGGTTGCTAAGCAGTCCCTTGTTGCTAAGTAGGGTATGAGCACTTAATTTACTACATTCTTTTTTCTCGTACCAGATTTTAGAAATTGCAGATCCTGTTTAATCAATGTGTAAATGCATGCTTTTGATGTATTTTTCCTAAGAGCAATATTTTGATCATTCTTAATGATACTTAATGAAGTCACCGCATGATTTCTGATTGTACCTAATTGAAGCTTGTGACTTGCATTTCAATGCTATCATCTTACAGTTTTATGTCTATCAGATGAAACTTTACAAGGACCCAAATAAATTAGGAAATATACAGAATTGATGCATTTCTTGGAACAAAGTTGCTTGGAAAAAATAGATCTTTTTTCAAATTAATTGTAGGGTAAAGTTCTTTCTTACATAGTACAAATCTGAGGTAGAAGAGGCACAAGAAATTGAGATGATGAGAAGGCTGGTTCATTGAGATGTAGTAGTGGACATTTTGAAATGAACTAAAACTGTCAGAGCAATTCCTTATGAATAGATACCCACATAAAGCCATCAGAATAATTAATTCATTATAATTTTGATGAATAACTTTTTGTTTAATGCTGAGAATAGGTAGACATTACACAGACACAAAGATCAAAACAGATCCTGCCTTAAACACCTTGTAAACTAAAAGACGGATCCTGTAAATTCTTACTCTTTAGAAAGTACTCCAGTCACCAAGTCTATTTATCTGATAGTATTTTCAGAATCTTCCTGATTTAATGAGTTATGTGCCTGGTTTAACACCGCTCAGAAAGCAAAAAATGCTGTTCTTGGTCTAACTGAGAAAATGAAACTTATATTAAAAAAACTTAGAGAAATTAGAAGACTAGTATTTATCAGCAGAACAAGATTCTTGAAGCATCTGAGAGTGGTAGGGCCAATCAAAAAAGGACTACATATATTTATGTTATTACTATTGTTTAATACTTTTTCCTTTTGCTATTTCTGTTTGTGTGTGGTTATTTTTTCCTTCTAGGATCAAGTAAAGTATTTATTTAATGGACATGGTTTACCTGAATTAAACAAACAATAAGACAGGAAATGTGTTTAACGTAAGAAGGAAAAAAACCCACAAAACCACTCAAATAGATAATTAATGTAATTGTAAATGCGAGTATGTAAGCATTAGTTTTGCACATTTCTAATAGATACCCTTTACCAATGGCATTTACAGGCTATCCAAGACAGCCTGAAGAATAAATAAAATGTGCTAGGTAAAGAAAAGCATTGTAAGACTTTTTAATGAAGGTGCTGTCTGCTGTATAAGAGAAAAGAGAGAGCAGTTAAATATATGGATGCTCTTAAATCCTCTAAGTGACTTCTGACTCACAGTACAAGTCAATGGCTTGCAAAGATGCTTATGGTCTAGCCATGTGGCAAACCTCAACATTGAATAACACCTTATTTTATGTGTTCTCTTGGCAGAATGAGTCAGAACTCTTAATTAGGTGCAGAGATGGCTGATGCAAGGCATGGAGAGACATAACTTAACAATGTGATTTTCAAAGTCATCAAGTTGCTGCTACTAACTCCGTATCACAGCATGCTTGTGAGTCAACTGCCCAGGCTAAACTTCCTCTGCTTTGTGAGCCAACTTGTTCTTCAGTCTCTTATTTCTTTAAAAAGAGTACTAATCATGAGACTAGCCCAAGACAGTATTTCCTCAGTTTCTCAGGCAGAAGCTCCTTCATACTGAATGAAGCAGAAAAAGGAAGCTTACTGCAAGATATGTCTAGATCTTTTTTTTTTCAATTTCTAATGAATTTTATTTTTTCCTGAGAAGGAATAGACCCAACAGGAAGAAATAGGAGAGATCAACCTGTATGCTAACCTAAAGACAGAAAAATGTTTTAAAATAACATGAAAACACAGAAATGGAATGATCTTTCTAGCCCATCCAGCCCCATCTCTGCCACAATGGGCACAATGACCTGCAACCAGTATCATAAACTCAAAGCAATCATTTAAAAAATAGTTACTATATTTCACCTACTGTTATTATAGAAATAATTTTCCAGAAAGGTTTCTAGATCCCAGTGGATAAAAGTCTATTAATGGACTAAATATAATTTATTCATAGTCATTTATGTCCATTTATTCTGTATTAGATATGACTTTAGCTCAAGTAACTTTTTCCTCCCTGATATTCCCTCCTTCCTCTCTCTGCAAGTCATAGAGACAGCAATCAAAGTTTGCATTAGCTTTAATTTTAATTGCTTCAACTAAACAAATTCCTTCATTTATTTTTCTTGCAAGAGGGATACTTTTTTTTCTGACCATTTTAGTAGTCATCTAAGCTTGTTGGAGATATAGGATCAAACGACATTTAAATTAATGACACACACTTTGAAGAGTAACATTTAGATGTGAATGGGATTTTATATAAACTCTGAGGACTTAGTTCTGTTGTGTACATGTAAAGTAATCCTGGTGGACTCAGATGAATTATTTCGAATTCACACAGTGCACTTGAGAACAGGACTAGTTGCAGGCATTGCCCCTGTCCTGGCCAAAGGGTGTTTTCCCTTCTCAAATGCTGGTTCTAAAACATAAAGCATCGTATCCCCACACTCTGTATTATAGTCAAAATGAGAAAAAGAGTTAAACACTGGGTTCCTGTTATCACTATAATTCCAAGCATTTTCAAATTACTGCCTAATCAGCTCACTTCTTGTCTCAGATTGTCAAACTCCTAAGCAAGCTATTACTCTTCCTTACAATACTAATGTTGCTTTCCAGATATACAGCATCAGCAAAAGCCTTAGATGAGGTGAATCATTTGTTCTAAGACATGCATGGGCAGAATGTGAATAGAAGACTAAAGCGTTTTTGTGCTGCCCATCAGAAAATAAAGTGATGTCCAGAAAAGAGTAAAAAACAGAAGGAAATACATTATCTACATCACAGGCCAATGTATGTTTTACTCTATGAATCCATCAGCCAAAATTTGGAGGGCTTTTGGATAGGAAAACAAGAATTAATAAAGAGAACAGAAAGACTGCTTCATGCATAAGCCTGATAGTCTTTTTATTTCAACAAGAATCACACTTAAATGAACCAGCTCTGAGTTACAGAAGTGCAAATCTAAAACTTCTAACAGTTAAAGGATTGTATCCTTGAGTGGTAAGCTTGAAGGTGGTCTCTGTCTGAACATGAGGGGGAATTTCTTCCCTGTGAGAGTGACAGAGCACTGGCACAGGCTGCCCAGAGAGCTTGTGGAGTCTCCTTCTCTTGAGATATTCAAAGCCCACCTGGCTGCAACCCTGTCTATCGTGCTGTAGGTGACCCTGCTTGAGCAGGGGACTTGGACTAGATGATCTCCAGAGGTCCCTTCCAACCTTACTGATTCTATGATTCTGTGATTCTCTGTAATGAGTTGCGCAGTTTGGCCTAGCAGGCTATTTTCTAGTCCATCAGATTCTACCGTTCTTCTTCCTCTCTGATGTCCAAGTCCAACCTTTCTGAAAATTTTGATGCAGTTTCCTGATGTGATTATTTTCCCTGCATCCTATTCTTACCCCTAGTTTGTCTATCTCTTGAAGAAAGAGATGGTATCAGACAGCATCTCAAACTTCTTAAATTGAAATGTGGCTAGCAGATTTCAAACTTGTATTTCCAAATATGGATTCTTGTCCAATAATGCCTTCATAAATTTTAGAGTGAAGCATTTGCCATTAAAGACAAACACTGCAGTTGGGAAGAGGACTCAAAAAGAGCCACTGGAAATAAATCTGTTTATCCCTGTTAAATAAGCTGCAGTTACAAAACTGCCAAATTGGTTTCTTTTGAGGGGAGGAAGAGGGGGAAGCAAAGAGAGGGAAGGATAGAAGAGGAGAGAAGAGGGGAGGGAGGGGAAAGGGAGAAAGAGAGGTTTTTAAATTTCAACCACTTTTTGTTTTATTAATCTGTCTACTATTTGGGAACCTTATCATTTGTACATTTTATCAAATGAATGTCTTTTAATTTGTTTTGAGCAAATGAAACATTTATTACAAGGAAATCCGTACTATTTGTGAAGCAGGGAGAAGAAAATATGTTAGGGATGAAGATCTTCGCTCTATACCCCATCCCAGTCTGGGATACGTGAAATGGGGCACTAGGCAAATATTTCAGTCTTCATGTTCATTAACTAATGAGCCTCTTTGAAAGACAGAAGTATAGACTGTGCCAAATATATGCTGGGTTTATAATGAAGACAAATGTCCACTTGGAGCTGAGTTCCGACTGTGGAAATCATTTTACTCTGGAACTTTTATCACCATCTAATTAGAGTGACATTTGGTCAGTCTTGTTAGATATGGATTCAAACCAGGGACTCAGAGATAAAAGTCCAATAAATCCTCTCCTCTAAAGCTGATAGTTATTTTTAATTGTACTTTTTTACTGTCACTGGGCCTTGCATTATTATTGTTGCATGATTCTAGCTCTGTCATTCCCTAGAATGATTTCTCCATCTTACCTATATTTTCCCTATTCTCCTAGATCAACTGCATTGTCTGAAATCTATGGCCCTAAGGGCTGCAGTGGTCAATTGCAGACAGAGTTGAGGAAGAAAGTTCCCAAAAGAAACTATCAAAGATGTGAGGAAATGATTTTGATATTTGAATTGCACATTCCTGCATGACAATATGACATAGAACTGGCTAGTTCACCCACTACTTGTTTGAGGTAAAATTACTTAATATTTTATCTGAAACCTCTCAACCTTGATTTAAATCATCCTGCTTTTCTGTCTATGGTCTCAGCCTATTGCTGCATATACTATGGAAAAAAAACAAAAGTAGGTACCTCCAATACGGATATATCTGATCAAATACAAATTCCAAACAGCTGTATCTGATCTGCCCATTTACAATTTTATAATCATTTACAATTTTATAATCAATAGAGAGAAATAGGCACTGCTTAGGTGAAATTTCTGTACTTTGAAACAGACCTCAAAAACAGTCCAGGTGTGAGAGCTGGAATTAATTTATTCCAAAGGTGTTCAGATCAAGGAGATGAACTGTAGATTTCTGCACCATAGACATCTAAAGCAAGGAAAGATGAATCCTTCTCTGGATGTTCCTAGGTATTTTCCAATTCCTATTTTCCAATTCTATTCCTGGGTATTTTTCAATATTTTTTTTTCCTATTCAGTGTGAACACTCCAGCATAAAATGTGAATATAGATAAAATAACATGATGATAAAATAGCATGAAGATAACGTAACAAAATAACAGAAGTAGAGATATCTTGAGGCTTACTAGTCTTCTGTGATACATAGATGAATCAAAAATCATTCAAAAGATCTGAGGGAGACAGAGATGGATGAGTAAACTAGGTAGGATTAGTTAGCCATTGCCTGTCTATCCTCATAGTTATAATAAATATCTAAAATTACCCTAGTAATTTTAAAAATAATAACTATAAAAATCCAGTCAGGTATTCTAATACATGATCCAAACAAAGAATCTTACACCACACATGGATCAATTTTCAATCGCAGATTTGATCTAAGACCTCAGGCTAAGACAAATAAGCAAAGATTTTTTTCTGTTACTAAATGACAGTCGGCAGTAAATTTTAAGTTAAATTATCCAGGTGAAAAAAGCGGAAGTACTTGCAAAAGGACACCATGTTGCTTAGCAA